>NC_138532.1:20425332-21056816 GCF_964234715.1 Podarcis melisellensis | reverse complement strand
GGAATCCTAACTTTTTGTCACTTTTAAAAGTTTCCTTAATCTGAGCGTAGTGTAACCAGTCTCGCACTTTGTCCTTCATTTTCTCCATACTCTGCAATTTCCAATTATCTCCGTCTTTTTCTAACAGTTCCCAATATTTTGGCCAGTAGGCTTCCATATTGGTTCCTTTTCGGGCCTTAGCTTCCAAAGGTGAAAGCCACCTTGGTGTTTTATTTTCCAGTAAGTCTTTATATTTAGTCCAGACATTAAACACTGCTTTTCTGACAATATGGTTCTTAAAGGCCTTATTGATCTTAACTTTATCATACCACAAATATGCATGCCAACCAAAAGCATTGTTGTAACCTTCGAGATCTAGCACATCAGTGTCCTCAAGAAGTAGCCAATCCTTTAAGATTACTTATTTATTTAAGGTGTTTTTATCCCACTCTTCAGCTGAAGAGGGCACCTAGATCGACTTGCAACTATCCATCATAAAATTTACAACCTAAAAATACACAACGGGAAGAGGAAAGCGGTTGGAAGACTAGAGGGAAAATGCAAACCAGCTGTTGCTTCTTAGGCCACATACACACTCCTCCTGATGTTATGGAGAACTAGAGCTAAGTGTCATCAGCATATTGATGGTATTTCATCGTGAAACTCTTAAGGACCACTCACAACAGCTTCATGTACTGTAGATATTAAATAGCACCAGAGGGCCAGAAAGCACTCTCCCAATGGTACTTTCTGGATACAGTCCTGAAGGTAGGATTGGAACTACTTTTAATCCAGTACTCCCCAATTTCTATTCCCCGGATCTGGTCCAGGAGGATACCATGGTTGATGGTATCAAATGCTGACGAGAGATCAAGCAGCAGGATCCAGTTTGTACTCCTCCTGTCCCACTCTCTCAGGGTGACCAATGCTGGCTGAGTTCCTTGGCCAGATTGGATCGGATCTCAATAATCTGTGTCCTCCAAGAATGCCTGCAGACCACCCCTCTGGCATCCAGTCACCTGCAAAGTCCTTCTCCTGCAACAGTAAGCAAAACAAAGCAGGGGATGGGCAGCATGTTGTTTGCTTCCAAGAGGATGTCTTCATCCCACCAGTATCCACAACTCTCCTTCCTTGGAGGTTTTTAAGCAGAGGTTGGATGGCATCTGTCATGGATGCTTTAGCTGAGATTCCTGCATTCCAGGAGGTTGGACTGATGAGCCTTGGGGTCTCTTCCAATGATACAGTTTCATGATTCTATGTCCCTTGTTGAGAATGACTGAAGCCCAGTTTTTGGACCTTGCTTTGATGGGCTTCTATCAGGAGTGAACGTGCCTGGCTGTGACCCCAGTCAGATATAGATTTGTGTGTTTGTGTGCGTTTTCATGGTCTGTTGGAAGCAGTCACTCACTCCACTGCATCAGCCGTTATTCATGCTTCACTTCCTCAGTCTCTCTGTCTGCATATGCAGGCACAAGTGCGCACAGAGCAGCGCCTGATGGGGCAAGAATTTTTACATGCTCAGCAGGCACAAGGCGGCTCTCATGTGTGAATAAAAACAGATGCTGAGCCTCAGAAGTGCTGATCAGCATGTGGGAGGACACACGTTTTTATGCAGGCTACAGGTGCTTAGCAGGCCCAAAATTAGTCAGGCCCTAAACTGCCGAGTGCTGGATCTCCAGCTTTCCCTTCCTTTTCTCTCTAGCTCATCCTGTCATTATGACTGGAGGCAGGTTTGTTTTCTCCCTTCTCCTTAAAGACCCAAGGTACCTATACAATTAGGGCTGAGCTCTCTCTCTCTCTCTCTCTCTCTCTCTCTCTCTCTCTCTCTCTCTCTCTCTCTCTGTGTGTGTGTGTGTGTGTGTGTATCATTTTCTAAAAACTGCAGGTGGGGAGTTCTATTTATCTATCATCTTTCTTTCTTTCTTTCTTTCTCTCTCTCTCTCTCTCTATCCATACCTTCCAACATTTCTCCGATGAAAATAAGGATGTCCCATTCCATAACAATACTTTTACTATTTATATCTTATTGGCTTGCCCCAGCACTCTGGGCAGCTTCCAACATATATAAAAACATAATAAAACATTAAACATTTAAAAAAAACCCTTCCCTATACATGATTGCCTTCAGACAGCTCAGAGGTTTGATAACTCCATACCCTCCAACATTTCTCCAATGAAAATCAGGACATCCTAAGGAAAAGCGGGGCATACCGGGATCAAATCAGAAACCAGAATGGCTTCTCTAAATCAGGGACATCCAAGGAAAATAGGGAAACTGAGGGGTCTATCTATCAATCTATCAATCCTCTATCTATTATCTCATACCCTCCAACATTTCTCCAATGAAAATAGGGATTTCCTATTCCATAATGATAATAATTGTATCATTTATACTCTGCTTGTCTGACTGGGTTCCCCCAGCCACTCTGGGTGCCTTCCAGAGCAGTTCACGGAAACACCGTTTACCTTCCCGCCAGAGCGGTACCTATTTATCTACTTGCACTTTGACGTGCTTTCAAACTGCTAGGTTGGCAGGAGCTGGGACCAAGCAACGGGAGCTCACCCCGTCACAGGGATTCGAACTGCTGACCTTCTGATCAGCAAGTCCTAGGATCTGTGGTTTAACCCACAGCGCCACCCGAATCCCTTCCAACATATATAAAAACATAATAAAGCATTAAATATAAAAAAATAACTTCCCTATACAGGGCTGCCTTCAGATGTTTAGTTACTCCTTTGCTCAGGGGTCACATAATCCTCCTCAACATTTCTCTGATGAAAATAGGGATGTCCTAAGAAAAAGTGGAATCAAATCAGAAACTGGAATGGCTTCTGTAAATCTGGGACTGTTCCTGGAAAATAGGGACACTTGGAGGGCCTGTCATCTATCTATTGATCTGCTTGTTTGTTTCATTTATTTCTCATCCTTCTCTCCAAGTAGTTCAAGGTGGCATCAGTGAGTTCTCCCTCCTCCTTATTTAATCCCCACAACAACCCTGTGAGGTAGGTTAGGCTGAGAGGCAGTGACTGGCCCAAGGTCACCCAATGAGTTTCATGGCTGAGTTGAGATTTGAACCCTGGTTTCCCAGGTCATAGTCTGACACTCTAACCACTGCACCACACTGGCTTTCTAAAAGGGGGCACCTGCTTTTCTCACACATAAAGCTTTCTTCTAAGATGGCACCTGCTACAACACATGCATGCATCATCTAAAAAAGGGATGGGGAACCTGTTGTTAGACTCCAGCTCCCACCATCCCTGACCACTGGCCATGTTGGCTGGGGTTGCTGGGAGATGGAGTCCAGCAACTATACGGAGAGTACCATGTTGGCTACTCTGTGTTAGAACATGTAGAGAACCAATGCATGCAAATCTGCCCACAGTGGGCCTTACACAGACATTCTCATGTCTGCACTCCCGCCGCCAAATGTGCTCAATGTTCCTTCCTGGAATACCTGAAAAGGGATATGGAAAGGAAGCATGGTGGAGACTTTACTGCCAGAAAGAAGTGGTGCCCAGGCCTGCTCCAGAACTGCTTCTAACTCAGAAAGAGAGAATTGTGGTTCTGTCCTGGATTTTGGTTGGAGCAGAATCTCACACCACCTTTAGGCTTCAGCTGGGATAAGAGGGCAAAGCAGTGAAGCTAAAAACTTCCAAGAAGACGTGTGTTTTGAGGATAGGTCTGAAAAGACAGATAGAGCATCACATCGATGTCCTAGATGCAGATGCCAGGCATACAGGGCCTCTCATCTGCTTTAGACAGATGGGAAACGGAGAGCTCACCAGCCATGTACTTGCCTCCATAAATCTCCTGGTGTTGCCCTTTGTCTGGGCTTGTCAAACACTGGCCAGCAGGGCTGGCTCAAGACATTTTGCACCCCATCTCTGATCAAAATGCAAGAGGGTTGTTGCAAGTGCTAGTCTGCATTCACATGGCAGCTCACTCCATTTTCATGGCTTTTCTCTAACGTATAATTTACAAATCATATTTGAGCTTTCACAAGGTATAAAAGTCACTTGTGGAACTATAGTGGAATAAAGTGCAAGTTGTGTGCTAATTTCTGTGATGTTTCCAGAAAAACAAAACAAAAAAATCCATTGGAAATAATGTAGAAATGAATTTGAAACTGTGCTATAGCTCACTGCAGTTCCAGAAGGAGCTCTTACACAATCTGAAAGTTCAAACAGAAAGTGGAAATTAGTAGTTAATAATATAGGGTTGCCATACATCCCAGACATGTCCTCTTATGGGTGGCCTACATGCTCACCCAGGGGGATTCTTACAATTTTAAATGTCCAGGGGGGGTTGGGGCGGGGGGTAAAAATGTGTGTGCATGTGCAGCTTTTGGGGCTATCATGCAAAAAGCTCGACAACTTTTTTGTCCAGATTTTTACCTCTGAAAATATGAATAATAATAATAGTGAGATGCTGTGAAAATGGAATAAACTGTCTTGTGACTGCAGTCCTAATCATACTCTGAGTGAACCCACTGAAATTAATAGTCATGGCTGAGGTCCATTAATTTCAGTTGGTCTACTCAAAGTAGATGTTAGCTGAAGACAACCTAAAGACAGTATGCATCTTGAGTCAAAATGATAGCTTTTACCCACATGCAAATGTATGCAAATTTAATCAGTTGATTGTTTATATAATACAACAAATCAACCAAGATTCTTTTAATTGGTTGACAGCTCTAAAAAACAATGGAGCTGCCTTTATGCAGTGAGTTTTTATTATGCTGATTAACCCTGGCCAACAGGGGGCACAGGGAGGGGGGATGCCCTCTTCCCCACCTCCCTGGAAAGGTAGAGAAGACACCTAAGAGGCTGGATCAATCCACAGCTCTCTTGAAAAGGCACCAGCTTCTGTCTTGACAAAATGCCAAATACCCTGGAATGGTCCCACGCAGACCAAAGCTTCTTAAAGAAGAAAACATCTCTGCTATGATCCAGAGATACAAATACAGCCTATAGACGTGTTTGAACAATAAGGGTTATTTATATATAAAATCTCTTTGAGATGTGAGCCAAGAAACATCTGCCCTAAGTCACAGATTTCTTTTCAATGGAGAAGCGGATGTTCGAGACTTAGATTGGAGAAGAATTGGATGGCTCAGAGAGAAAGCCTTCTTCCTTAGGGTAGCAGGCATTGTTAATGGCGGTTTAACCTACTTACAGGCATAATCCCTATAATAAAGACATTCTATTTTTTTTATCAGCACAGCCCAAACAGGGGCTGTGTTCGAACAAAGGGAGGGGGGTGCCACTCTACAAGAAATATCTTGCTGAGGTTTGCACCACCAAGTCAAGAGGAGTGTGAAGCCAGGTGCTCTCTGCTATGAGTCACTGAACACTCCCCCCACCAAAAAGGAAAACACTCACAACCAAACAATTCTTCTCCTTGCCCCCGATACAGACATCAGCTATGGGGAGGAAATCATTCCGGAAAGCAATTGACAACAGTGTGCCATCGCCCTGCTGATTAAACCATCATGCATTCCAGATGATAAGAAAAGATCTAGGTCCTCTCAGATACTCTTGGTGGGTGGTGGGAGGTGCAGAAACAACAGCCATTAATCTCACATGCCATCTGGCTAAGCTTCCATGCCCCACTGCTTTCTAGCACTATTCGGTGAGACGGGTTGCATCTTCATTCACACAGGTAGGTGAGGTAAAGGGACACTTGAAGCCAAGGTGGAAGAGAGACTTTGTGGCTGAAACTATCTGCCCAAAGGGCCAGAGCCACGGTGGAGCTGTCAGAAATGGACTTCATACCTGTGGGAATGTTCAAGGTGGCAGGAGAGGATATATTGTTTATTAATATCCTTCCTAACTTGCGCTAGCAAGTTCCTTTACTTAGCAGAGTGCATTCCCCTTTGCACAGCAGGAAACTAGTTGCAAACATGTGTGAGTTTCTTAAGACAATATGCAATTCAATCTGGCTTGTCCAGATTGTTCTAATGTGTGAAATGTGTTCTAATATTTTCCCTGCTAAAAGAATAAAGACACCACAGACTTTTATAAGCAATAAAAAGAGCAGAGCACAGTGTGATCCAAGGCTGTCAACTTTTCACTTTTTTTAAGGGAAATTCCCTTATTCCGAATAGGATTCCTCGCAAGAAAAGGGAAAAGTTGGCAGCTATGGTGTGATCCCTGAAACCAGGCTTTAGGCTTAAAGTTACAAACATATACTAAGGGCTGACCTAGTGACTGTAGTTAGCAGTCCGGGAAGTTTGCAGGAAGAAAGGAAGATGGAAAAGAGAGAGAGAGAGAGAGAGAGAGAGAGAGAGGCAGCATGCCTTATCCTTTTACCAGGTCTGGAAAGGTCAAGCCCACCCACCAGTCATGTTCAAGGAAGGATGCTCCAGGCCAGTAGGAACAGGAAGTTTGACTGGCTGGACCAAACATTCCCTTGCATGTCCACTGTAGGAAAACAAGGAATGTTGTACTTGACTGCTCTCAGTGGATTACATCCCACAATACCACCCCTCTTGGCCATATCAGACCACCACAAATTTTGGCAAGGGTGCTTTTAAAAAAGGTGGGAGACATGGCACAATTTGTCTCCTCCCTGCTCATCTGTTGTTTTTTTTAAAAGATATTTATTGAGATTTTACAAACAAAGAAAATTACAATATAAGAAAAGAAAAAGAAAAAGAAAAAAGATACAAAAATACAAAGAAAAGTACAAAATATGTGAAAAATTAAAAAAAACAATTAAAAACAGATCAATCTTTTCGTGTCTTATATTTCAATTACTCGTTTCCTGACCTCCTCACACCTCCCTTTTTTGTATTCCAGTTCACATAGTTAATTCAGCAAATCCTTTCCCTCCCTGCTCATCTGATCAATCATTTGATGAGTGTGAGGAGGGGTGATAACTCACCTACTCAACTGATCTGCAGGCGTTAGCTGAAGGAGAGGGTGCTGTGGTGTGTGGATCAGGGCAATGGTCTGTCTAGTGGAGCATCCTGTTCTCATGGTGGCCAACCAGATGCCTGTGGGAAACCCACAAGCAGGACCTGAACACAAGAGCCCCTTCCCAGTGACTGGAATTCAGGAGGATATTGCCTCTGACTGTGCAGACAGAGCATAGTCATCATGGCTAAGACCCACTGATAGCTTTATCCTCCATTAATTTTTCTAACCCTCTTTTAAAGCCATCCAAGTTCGTGGTCTTCACTGCCTCCTGTGGGAGTGAGATCAATAGTCTCACCATGTGCTACATGAAAGAGGACTTTATTTTGTCTCTCCTAAAACTTTGAGCATTCAGCTTCATTGGATGTCCACAAGTTGTTATGAGGGAGAAGAACTTGCATATATCATGTCACCTCTTCTTCACATTTTATTTCATTGAAGAAGCCCAATGCCACAACCTTTCTTGACAGGGGAGTCACTTCACCCTTCTTGGTAAGTTGGCTTGTCCTTTTCTGAACCCTTTTCAGCTCCACAATATCCTATATGAGGTGAGGTGGCCAAAATTGTACACCTTACAGTGGTACTTCGGGTTACATACGCTTCAGGTTACAGACTCCGCTAACCCAGAAATAGTGCTTCAGGTTAAGAATTTTGCTTCAGGATGAGAACAGAAATTGTGCTCCAGCGGCGCGGCAGCAGTGGGAGGCCCCATTAGCTAAAGTGATGCTTCAGGTTAAGAACAGTTTCAGGTTAAGTACAGACCTTTGGAACGAATTAAGTACTTAACCCGAAGTACCACTGTTTTCACAATGCAACTGTGCCATCGATTTCTATAATGGCATTATGCTATCGGCAGTTTTATTTTCAGTTCCTTTCCTAAGGACCCCTAGTAAGGAATTTGCCTTTTGTATTGGTAGCATAGGAGCAACCTAGGGGCTGAGGTCCCTTTGGCTCCCCCCAATAAAATATTTGAGGGGGGCCGCTCTCCCAAAGATAATGGGCATTCCCATTCAAATGCTGTCCATTCACCATGTCTTATAATCAACTATGCAGGGCAGGGCTTATCTGGGCTGCCCCAATATTTTATTCAAGATGGCACCCTGCTGGGAGGCCACTCTCTCCATCATAACAGTGCCCTCTAGAGGGCAAATCAGTTATCTGCCCCTCTCCTAAACTGTGTGCTTTTCATGCAAACTGTTAAAGGCACAGGTACCCTTACAGAAGTGGGCTTACAGAAGACAGGCAAGAGTCTCTGCTCTAAAAACATATCCAGCAAGCTCTAATATTAGTTACTCTGACTCTCTTTGTTTAAGAATCAAAAGAAACCTCCCAGATCCTTCCACTGCACTTTAAAAAGCCCTATCTTTGGGGTTGTCAGGCAGAGATGGCCTTGCCAAGATCTTTCCTGGCACATGAAATATTCCCAGGCTTTTTATTCTCCCAGAATGTCTTTTTAAAAAAAGATTTGCTTGATTTAGGGGTGCTGTGACATAATGGCTCATATACTGGCAGGCGGGGTGAGGTGCAAGGCAGAATAATCCAGCTGCTTCTGATATAAGACTTAATAAAAGGCAACACGTTAACAGAGGGAAGTGTCTTAAGGATTTTATTAGTATTAACATGATCTGGGCATGATTCGCTGGCTCAGGAAAAGGATGCTCTTGCAATACAAGATGAAGGAACCTACTCCTGTTTGAAGACTCAGTGGGATTTCCATTGCCAGCTTCCTTAGATGGGCTGCATTGCCATTATTTTACACCCCTGGAGTGCTCTGTGACCACCCCACAACCCTGCGAGAGTCACCAAGTGTCTTTTTGACTTTTGGGCTCTCCTCGTTTGCTCCCTTCTTTGACCTGCCTTATTTTTAGATGCCTCAAGCGGCTTTTCAAGTTACCTCTTTCGTCAGATTTGATTGCAGGACCGGAGGTGATAATGGAAAGCGCATTCTTGAAATTACCTTTCATGTATGTCTTGGAATAATCACAAAGGCATTCGGTGGGCTGGGCATCCTCTCTGCCCAAAGATCCTCTTTTGATGAAATTGTGGTGTGTGGCCTATTTCTCTGTACCATCTCACCAGGTGGGCTTTCCAGCCTAGCCATCCCAGAGTGCCTGGTCCTCAGAACCAGTTTCAGTGCTTCTTTTCCTCATCTTTAAAATGCCAGTGATGACCAAGTGCACCTCCAGACTGGTGGGAGTAGTGAGCTTTCAGATACGTTTTGCAACAAGTCATTGATGCCCCATAGCTATGTTCTGGCTCCGGCAGACTCTTCTTAGCTTCCTAGCATTCGCATTGGGGGAGCTGTGCATGATGTCATGTGCTTTGCGCAGGCATGTGACAACTGTCATATTGGGAGAGGCCGACCAGTTCTCCTCCAGATGCAACATTCATGCACCACGCTGCGCTGGTTGGCCCAGGGTGACTTCCCACCAGGCTTGGCTATGTTGGGGCAACATCCCACCAGGCCTCCTCTGCCCCCTCTAGATTGGGGGAGCTGAGTCCTGTCCCAGCGGACATTGCAAGGGCTGTAGAGGCCTTAGCCACATAGAGTTGGCACACCTGCTAGTGTTATAAATTTGGAGGGTCAAATGTTATGGGTTTGGAAGGGGTCAGTCTGGGTATCCTTGGATCCTTTCCAGATCTGTGATTCAATAAGTGTTAGAATTCAGTAGGAGAGGCTGCCGAGCCTGCCATACTAGTCCCTTTGCCAAGGCAATGGCTTTGGCTGGCTAGTTAAGTACCACGATTTAGCATATACAAAGAAGTTGTTCCAGGCCATTAGGGCATGCTGAGTTTTTCAACAGTTCAAATTCCAAAAATGAGTGGTGCTAAAAAGTTGTAACATGACTTGGGAATTCGAAAGACATTTTGACTAAATTAATATAATTTAGTTTTTGCTTGGTAAGCAAAATGTGTGTAAAATTGCATAGAAGACATTAAAAATGATTGTCATGTTATTGCAGTTATATTGTAAATGTTGTTGTTGTTAATTATTATTAAATATTATTGTTTAGCCTTACCTACATTTTCAGAAGGTTAAATTTTTCAATGGAGAAAACTATTGCTTGCTGGAAGAAGCTATTAAAGCTTCCCAACCTGCCTTCCTCTCCTCTCCGAAAACTGCCTTGTTAAGGAGAAGGGGGGGCGACCCATAGCGAGTGAAATAGAAATTGATTAAAATAAAAACCTAGAGATTTGCAGGATTAAAGCAGGGCACTTCCGTTGTTCATCAGATGGGCTTGTACCTGCCGGCTGAGACCTCGCCCTTCAATCACAAATCCCGCCAGGAGCAGCCGTAAACGGCTCTGGAGGCCCTGCGCTGTGTAATTCTCTTTCTCTCCCCCGCCCCCTTTATCCCTTGGCTGGAGCAGGCAGGATTTGCAGCTCTAGGAAATTTACTTTAAACGCCCTGCGGCCTGACCTCTCTGGTTAGGAACTTTATTCTGTGCTAATAGACCGCCCAGATGGCACGGTGGATAGACGGTGGATTGCAGTGTGGCAATTTCCCTCCACGGGTGCTGTTTGGAAGGATGCCCACCCAGCAGTGCTGCTGGGAAGCTATGCACAGATTGCGCATCCAGGAGGGTCCATGGCTTGGATGCCAGATGCCCAGACAGGGATCTTTACCTTCAAATCTGCACAGGGCTTCTTGTTCTTTTTTTCCCCAGTGGAGTTGGGGGATATGAGGACTCATCCACTGAGGAATTCAGCTACTCATATCCTTTGAAAATTCACCAGATGTTTCTCCTATGTAGCAACCTTCCAATTTACTGCAAACTTTTGCTTTCAGCAAAATTGTGTGCCTAGCTTCCCATTTCCCCAGTTCAGTGAGCGTGGAGCTGCTGTTTCTGCAATAAAGCGACTCAGAGCTTATACAGAAGCTGGGAAACCGCAGAGTCCAATATCACACGGTGCCAAAATTTTGGAGAATATTCACCCCCGGAGGCAAACTCCATTGTCTCTCAAGACAGTCAGATGCCAACAGCAACAACATCAACAGCAGTTTGAGATTGTTGGGCATCAGGATTCATTTGGAGAAATTTGGGGAACAAACCTGCACCAACCTTTCAATGTTTTTTGTGGGTCACATATAGAAATATGCAGAAATCAGTCCTGACTCCACCACACACACACACACACACACACACACACACACACTTTCACTAGTTTTGTTTCCCCCTCTTCCTTCAAAATTCCAGGGATGCTTTGCTCAATAGGATCCCCCAAAGTCACCACAATATTTAAGCACAGAGGCTAAGGATCTGTTATTGTTGGCATCTCTCTGTCTCCAAAGACCATTGAGTGCAATGAGAAAGGAATCAAGAGACACTGTCCTCCCTGAGTGGCTGTCAATTGCTTCCCTGCTCTCTGTGTCACTTTTGGAATTGCTGTTCCTTTGTAAGGCCATTATCAGCCACCTATGCTAGCCCTATGCAGACAGCTCTGGGTCAAGGAAAACCAAGAGGGAATGACCCTGTCTCACCCAGTATTATCTCTTTGAGCAGTGAGGCTATATATATTTGTTAAGACTCTAGAGTAAATGTAGGAAGCAATGCCTTGACCCTAACCAGCTTTGTTGCCCTCACTCTACTTCAGGAATGGGGAACCTGTGGCCTCTCCAGATGCTGTTGGACTCCAATTCACAGCAGCCCCAGCAACCTGCATGGCCAATGGCCAGGGATGATGGGAATTGTAGTCCAATAAGATCGGAAGGGCCAGAAGTCCCCCACCCCTGTTCTAGGAACCTTGAGAAAAATATGCAGCCTCCAGCCACGGAGACTGTGGGGAAGAAGAAGAAGAAGAGTTTGGATTTGATATCCCGCTTTATCACTACCCGAAGGAGTCTCAAAGCGGCTAACATTCTCCTTTCCCTTCCTCCCCCACAACAAACACTCTGTGAGGTGAGTGGGGCTGAGATACTTCAGAGAAGTGTGACTGGCCCAAGGTCACCCAGCAGCTGCATGTGGAGGAGCGGAGGTGCGAACCCGGTTCCCCAGATTACGAGTCTGTCGCTCTTAACCACTACACCGCACTGGCTCTACACCACACTGGGGACCACTGTCACAGTCAGCGTTGAGTTCATAGCTGGCTTTGCCCTTTATATGCCCTTACGTCTTCAAAATGGCATCCCCCTCCCCCTCTACAGCATGTCAAATGGGCAACCGTGGAGGAGGCATTTGTCTGATTTCCTGGCGACCTTTGCACATGTAAGATGTTGTGATCTGCACGCATTGTATGCACTTCAAGGAGGGTATGCCATGTGGAGGGTATGCCACATGCCACTGTGGATGTTCATTGATGAGACAGAAGCAGAAGTCAAAATTGCTAGATAACTTCCTGAATCCCAATTTTTACCCATTTCCCCCTGCTCATCGGTGGATCCTCTGCCTTCATCACCACACACCCCATGGCTGTTCCAGAGGCATCTGTGCTTCTTCCCCCTGAATGCCTTCTCCCTCTTGACAAGTGCTTTGGGTGCATTAATTTTACTGGAAACCGCTGTCAGAGCCACTTGCCCTCCCTCCCGTCAGCATTTGGGATGCTGTGCATTCTGCTTTCCGTCTGACCCACTGAGCACTGATTGCAGGCAAAGATTTCTTCTGCTTCCCAGCCACTGCCACCGATGTCTCTCCCTTCTGGTCACTGCCTCTGGAGCCTTGTCATTATTTGTCTTTGTTCCACATTTTAACCTTTGTTAGAGATGCAGCCATCATGAAATTCCTGCTCGGTGACCTACAACACCCTAATTTAGTTGGCATCTTGATCTCCAATTCCGCTCTGCTACCTAGATAATGTGCAAGTCTACTCTGGATTGTTGATACACAGTCTGTCTCCTCTCTCTCTCTCTCTCCCTCCCTCCCTCCCACTCTCCGTGTCTCCTCAGATGTTGTCTTCTCATCCTGTCTCTTTTTAAAGACCTCCATGCTTCACAGCCACATCAAGACCTCGTCTTGTGCTTCATCCTGCTTGATGTCCCACATAGGGATGGATGAATCGGCCAATATCAGTTTCACGTTTGTCCAATCTTCAGCTCATTTCTCCACATTTCTGCATCCGTTTGCAATTTTTTAAAGAAAGAGCCTTCATGAAAATTCATCAGCATCTTAATGCATATTTCCCATAATAAACACTTTCCCCCCAATTTCCATAACAGGATGCATTTTTGTATATATTTTCACTATTTTTGTGCACTTTCCCCATGGCTCATATTCACCAGGAGCCATGCCATTTAATATTGCTGGTCTAATTTTATGGAAAACTCTTCCATTTGAGCTCTGACAATCCCACTTCCTGTTGAACTTCCAGCACCTACTGCAGACATTTTTGTTAATTCCAGCAGGTGTTTTAATTGAAGTTTGATTTCATAGTTTTTACTGATTTTTATTGCATTGCATTGTATCTTTGCAAACCACTTAGATATTATTGTACTAAAGGGGGGATGGACGATAGATAGATAGATAGATAGATGATAGATAGATAGATTAAACAAATAAATAATGCATAATCTTATACATATTGCTCACATCACAAAATTCGGAATAGTGCAGATTTCAAGCAATCACTGTGTTTTGGCTGGCATATTGTTTAGAAGCTAGTTTTGCAAACCACTTAGATATTATTGTACTAAAGGGGGGGATGGACGCTAGATGATAGATGATAGATAGATAGATAGATAGATAGATAGATAGATAGATAGATATAGATAGATAGATGATAGATAGATAGATAGATAGATAGATAGATAGATAGATAGATAGATAGATAGATGATAGATAGATGATAGATAGATAGATAGATAGATAGATAGATAGATAGATAGATAGATGATAGATAGATAGATGATAGATAGATAGATGATAGATAGATAGATAGATAGATAGATAGATAGATAGATAGATAGATGATAGATAGATGATAGATAGATGATAGATAGATATAGATAGATAGATAGATAGATAGATAGATAGATAGATAGATATAGATAGATGATAGATAGATGATAGATAGAGATAGATAGATAGATAGATGATAGATAGATAGATGATAGATAGATAGATAGATAGATAGATGATAGATAGATAGATGATAGATAGATAGATGATAGATAGATAGATAGATAGATAGATAGATAGATAGATAGATAGATAGATAGATAGATAGATAGATAGATGATAGATGATAGATGATAGATAGATAGATGATAGATAGATAGATATAGATGACAGATAGATTAAACAAATAAATAATGCATAATCTTATACATATTGCTCTATTCGAGAACCACATCACAAAATTCGGAATAGTGCAGATTTCAAGCAATCACTGTGTTTTGGCTGGCATATTGTTTAGAAGCTGGGAATTAGGTATAGACCAATCTGAATTTCCTCCTCCGTCTTTAATCAAATGCTGCAAATGTGATTGTGTTGCTGACCTCACCTGTTTATCACACAGAGCTTTGTTCATTTGTATCAAAATCTACACAGGAGACTTCAGCCCAACCTTTCCCAATGATACTGTCAGAAAAGTTTCTTCATCCCCAAACACAAGATCAATGGCTGCTCTTTTCTTGCACAAAATTATTAGGGGGTCCTTGTGCAAGAAACCCTCAATGCCCCCCCTTCCTCCGTGAGCTCATCCCTTCATGGCTATCGTTTCCAGCTGCCTTAACATGCCAACACTTGGCACCAGCCCTGTTTCTATAGAACACTAGGAAATGAAGTTTGCAATCTTTCAGCACAGGTCAATGTTCCCTCGAGCTCTTCCGCTTACCCCCCAAAATCAATTGGGCTTTTTGAGCGTTCCTGCTGAATGCTCTGAAAACCCAGAGCGGTTTTCTTCCCTCAAGCATTCTACAAGAACATTTGAAAAGTTCAATGGCTTGAGTCCCTCTTCCTGCCAGTCCTCTCCCTCCTCGATCTTCTCCAAGAAAAAAAGGTTGGGAGAAGGAATGGAGGAAGATAAAATCAGCCTGGAGAAGAAGGCTAGCAATGGCTGGCAGCCATTTATGGCTATCCAAGCAACTGGATCCCGATAAGATGTTACCTTTGTGGTTGGAGGCAGTGATGCTTCTGAATGTCAGTTGCTGGAAACCACAGGAGCAGAGAATGATCCTTTGCTTACTGATTGCAGGTTTCCGATAATGGGCATCTGGTTGGCCACTCTGAGAACAAGACTAGATGGGCCATTGATCTACTGTAGCAGGCTCTTCTTATGTTCTTACATAAGAAGCACTCTGAAAATGCTCATAGGTACTCTCTTGGTGCTGGAGGAGTCCTATGGATTGCAAGAAGATCAAACATGTCCATTCTTAAGGAAATCAGCCCTGAGTGCTCACTGGAAGGACAGATCCTGAAGCTGTGGCTCCAATACTTTGGCCACCTCATGAGAAGAGAAGACTCCCTGGAAAAGACCCTGATGTTGGGAAAGATGGAGGGCACAAGGAGAAGGGGACGATAGAGGACAAGATGGTTGGATAGTGTTCTCAAAGCTACCAGCATGAGTTTGACTAAGCTGCGGGAGGCAATGGAAGACAGAAGTGCCTGGCCTGCTCTGGTTCATGGGGTCATGAAGAGTCGGACACGACTAAACAACTAAACAACACTCTCTTGTTCCAGAGCTAGGACCTGCTTCAGAAGAAGCCCTGATTTTCTTCTCTGACCCCACCCCCAGCCTCGTCTCACCGCTCTGATCTCTGCCTCCTTCTCTTGGGTAATGGCAAGCCTTGCAGTCTTAATCCAGCCCCACCGTTGATTGGCAGGAGCTGACGTCCATGCTGGGAGCACTTAAGTCTGCAATGTCTTCCCAGAGAGCTATGCTGAAAGCCCAAACCACTCTACGCTGATAGCTATGGGCCCCATTGTAATGCAAGAACCAGCACAAAGGGATGGGCAAAGTGTGACAGAGAAGGAAGCCTGTTTTTCTCTCCCTGTTGGGAGGCAACTGATATTAGCAATAAAATAAAGCCAAGCTGCGGCTGGAAAGCATATCGGATCCATCAGGCTCAGCATCTGTCAGGGAGGAGGGAAGAAACCGAACATTATTGTGGAGGCTTGGCAGGCTTGTTCCTCTCCCTGCCGGTGAAGGGGGGGCAGCAGGGAGAAAAGAGTGAGATAAAATACACCTGTAGAAGCATGCACGCACGCACACAGAGTGCCGTGCTGGGTGTACAACAGGAGGCAAAGGCATTGTTGCCGAAATGGAAATGTGTCCCTTTGTTGATGAGCTTGTATCTCCTTCCCATTGTCTCGCTCGCCATCCACCTTTGATGGCCCCCGTGTTTGTGCATCAGCTATGAAATTGCTTTAGAAGACAAAAGGGAGTGTGTGTTTATCGATAACAAAAAAAGAGAGGGAGAGAGGGAGAGGTATAGGCGGCCGGGGCAGACGGGCTGCTTCTGTCTCTTTCTCTCTTCCTTTCTTTAACCTGCCACACTGCATGAACATAATTTTCTGGGAGCAGCTGTCAAAGGCTTACAGAGCAAATTGGAAGGCCGGGCCCAACCCTTGCGCTGGTGGCGGACAGAGAGCTTTGCAGGTCCCTTCCGCGGCTAATGTAACCATCTGGCCTCATTTAACAGGCCTACTTAGCTTCAAATGGATAAAGATCCTTCAGGCCATTTGCTCTCCTACCAAATTATTGGCTTCCGTTAGCAGTGGGGAGGGGGTGCTTTTTTCCACCAACCCCTTTCTCTTTTCATGCTGCGATCCCATTATCTTGGGTACCGAGCTGCAGTCATTCGAGAGAGAGAGAGAGATAGAGAGAGATGGTCTGTTATGGAAAGCTTATAAGATGGGCTTTTGATCTTCCCTCAGGGCATCGTGTAGGTCCTGCTTTTAGCCTGCAATCCTCGGTTCTACTCAGACCCACTGGAATGAATGGACTTGAGTTAGCTGTGCCTATTAACTTCAGTGGGTCTGTTCTGAGTAGGACTAGCATTGGATGTAGCCCATGGTCTCTGGGAGAGTGTCCCATAGGTCATAGGATGCTTTTGATCTCTCCCTGTCTCTTTCCAGAGAGGGATGGTAGACCCTTCAAGACGGAGACATGGCCTTGTGAGGTGCCTCACAGATGCCATTGGAACCTCTGCAAATCATCCCTTACATCAGAGCTTGGACTTTTACTTCTATAAGTGAGGAGGTTGTAGGGGGTGGAAGGGATGAGTGGATGAATCTGTCAATTTTGACTTCTCTTGGTTTCTGGTGTTTCCATATATATCTATGTCCATGTCTGCAAATTTGCAGATATAGCATATCGAAATAAACAGGAGAATAAAAAAACATTGCCAACTGTCAATAAAAATGCCACATAAATCCTAATTTATATAATTGATATAAGCAGTCCATATGTCCATATAGGGAGCCAACCAAGATTGAAGATTATAAGGCACATGTTCAAATGTAGAAAGGGCAGTGAGATCTTCAGAAATACAGAGCTGTAGGTGGTGGATGTTCATCCTACCAGCCTTGCAAAATAAATCCCTTAGACACCATAAGGACAGGCAGAATCCATTTTTGTTTTCCATCTGTTAGTCCCCACGACACTGGGATATAATTTAAGAGTGTGTGAATATCCGCAAATATCAAGGACTTTTCCGAGACAAAACCAATAGCAACAATAACTTCTGACCAGGAAGAAGACACCATGGGACATACTGTATCTGCACCATATTCATCAAAGAGGAGTTTTCATCATTACATCATCAGCATCTATTGAAACTACCCAAGTTCTTTCTATAAAGGTTCTATGGGGTCTTTTTTTAATGCACACTTTACCCCATTACCCTATTTTTGCACACATTATTTTGATCCGAGAACTGCATTGCAAAATTCAGAGAAGTGCAAATTTCAAATGATGTTTCAGTTCGTTGGTTGGTTGGTTCGGGAAGTGTTGGCTCACCATTAAATGTCAACTGAATCAAATTTCTCTCCCATGCCTATCAATCTGCTGGGTGAAGATGTGGGTCCATAGGACGTGCCCCTGAAATAAGGGGCAAACTATGCCAGTCTTGGTGCTGGCACAGGCCACATTCACACAAAACCTTTGAAGTACCATGATCCCACTATAAGCATCAATGGCTCCCCCTAAAGAATCCTGGGAACTGTAGTTAAGGTTGATGAATTGTTCAGAGACCCCTATTCCCCTCCCAGAACTACAATTCCCCAAGTGGTTTATCCATGAAGCTCTCTTTCCAAGGAACTCTGGGAATTGCAGCTCTGGTAAGGGAATACGGGTCTCCCAACAACTTTAGGCACCCTTAACAAACTACAGCTCCCAGGATTCTTTGGGAGAAGCCATGAGTGTGTAAAGTGCTGTGTTGCTGCTTTAAATGTATGACGTGAAGAGGAGCCATAGTCTATTTCCCTCCATGTTGGCTACCCCAGATATTGTGAATCTTGCGACTTCCCCTCCTTCTCCCCATGTCTCCCCACCCAACAAAAAGACAAGGAATGGATTCCACCCTGCCGTACGTCTTTGCGTTCCCCTTTCCCCTCTCATTAGCTAATAGCGGCTTTAATAGAAGCGACTCTTTTCTTCACCTCTCCTCCCTCAGATGAAAAGTTTAATCGCACAGCCAGCTCCTTTATCTCCGCAATAAAGAAATGGTTGTGGTGTGGTGTGTGTGTGTGTTCTTATAGTCGACAGACAGCTCAGACCAAGCTGTCAATTTCACACAGGGCCTTATCAGCCCTCGCACATGGTGTAAGCCTGTCAGAAACGAGATGCGGGATCTGAATGTCGAACGTACGGGGTTAAATGCTTTCTGTCTCTCCACCCACCCAGCCCAACAACCCCGTCTGCTCCTCCCTTCCACACACTCTGATTACACAGCTGACAGTATTTTTTTTTTAAAAAAAAGGAGAGAGAGAGAGAGAGAGAGAGAGAGAGAGAGAGAGAGAGAGAGAGAGAGAACACAGTCTTTTTGCCCAGCCCTCTTCGGCTAAAACACATTAATTTATTGTAGCTGGCTCTTTATTTGATTATCGTTTTATTAAAACTGCCCGGGGTGATAACATTTCAGCTGGAACAAATCCTTAGCTCCTTCTCTTAATCTATTACCAACACAATTTATTTCCAGGCTAAAAGGAGGAGGAGGAGGAAAGATGTGGAGGTGGCTGTCTGCAGCTAAAGATAGACCTTTCATCACTGGGTGGATGGGCTTCAGCAAGAGAAGAAGGCAAGAAGAGTCCTGCTGGGTGGAAGAGACTCACGTCCAGCTTCTGGATAACCTATAGTGGATGGCCAGGCAGGTGCCTCCAGGAAAACCACAAGTAGCCATGGTATCTAGATGAAGAAGAAGAGTTTGGATTTGATATCCTGCTTTATCACTACCCGAAGGAGTCTCAAAGTGGCTAACAATCTCCTTTCCCTTCCTCCCCCACAACAAACACTCTGTGAGGTGAGTGGGGCTGAGAGACTTCAAAGAAGTGTGACTAGCCCAAGGTCACCCAGCAGCTGCATGTGGAGGAGCGGAGAATCAAACCCGGTTCACCAGATTACGAGTCTTCTGCTCTTAACCACTACACCACACTGGCTCTAGTGTGTGCCAGCAGGGCTGTTCTTAAGAACCTAAGGAAAAAGTCCTGAAAGTTCAGGCCAAAAGGCTATCAAATCCATCATTCAACCCTGCTGGGGCCAACTGAATGCCCCATGGGAAGAACACAAGGAGGACAGGAATGCCATTACCCCCCTTTCCCACGCATGTTCTCCAGCCACTGGCATGCTCGCTCTCATACAGGAGGTGATAAAGCCACAATGAATAGTAGTGATGGGTAGCCTTATCTCCCTGTATTTCTCTAGCCTGGTCCCCTTTTACCGCCATCGTATCTACTGGACATAGGCAGCTGCTTTACACTGAGTCAGGCTATTGGCTCATCCAGATCAGTATTGCCTACACTGACTGGCAGCAGCTCTCCAGGGTTCCTCCCAGAGTCTCTCCCAGCTCTATCTTGGAGACACCAGGGATTGAACCCTGACCTTCTGCATGCAAAGCAGATGCTCTGCCACCAACTTATGGTCCTTCCTCAAAATGTTAAGTAAGGTGCTAGTCCTAATGATCCCAAATAAAGAGGTGATTTAAATAGGAACAGAGGAGGCTGCCTTATTCTCATTCAGGCCAGTGGTTCCATCTGGCTCAGTATTGTCTACACTGACTGGCAGCAGCTCTCCAGGGTTTCAGGCAAGAGTCTTTGCCAGCCCTACCTAGTGATGCTGGGATTGAACAGGAGACCTACTACATGCAAAGCAGATGTTCTATTACTGAACGATGGCCCTTCCCCAAGTTGGCTGTCCAAGTTGGTGGCCATCACTACATCTGAGATCTGTGAGTAGAGTAAGATATACAAATATAATAATAATAATAATAATAATAATAATAATAATAATAATAATAATACATCTAGTGGTAGCCGATCCAATCATTTAACCGGGTGCTTTGTATTTCCTTTTGCCTGTTCTGAATCTTCCAACTTTCATTTTCTCTGGACAATCCCATTGGGTTCTAGTGTTGTGAAAGAGGGAAAGAAAACTCCATCATTCTTTCTCTCTCTTTCCAGTTTATCTGCACCACACATTTTCTTTTTTAAAAAATAAAATATTTATTAGAGTTTTACGGAAAGACAAATACATACATGCAATCAAAAGAAAAAAGAAAAAACCAACATAGCCAAAAATGCAGAGAAAATACAGAAAACAGAAAATACACAAAAAGGTCATCAAAAAAGATAATAAAAAACATAAAAAAGAAAAAATCTAATTTTTAACTTCATACTTATTTAACCCTCTTTCTTGACTTCCTCACACCTCCTTTTTTTGTGTTCCCCTTTGCCCAATCAAGTTCAGCAAATCCTTACCCTTTTTCAAATCTCATTGATAATTATATAATTCAACCTATTATGTCTCCGATCTTTCTCCTTATAACTTAATCACTTATACCATATTGTTTAAATTTGACATAATATAACTCTAGTCTTTACCCTTTTTTAATTCATTTTTGCATACTCTTTCTAACTTTGTCACGAATGCCATATTATTTTTATATCCAACATCATTTTAACATTCATAGATTTTGCAATGTTTCTGCAGATAATCTTTAAACTTCTTCCAATCCTCTTCCACCAACTCTTCTCCCAGGTCTCAGATTCTGCCAGTCATTTCTGCCATCTCCATATAGTCTATTACTTGCATCTGCCATTCTTCCAAGGTGGGCAAATCTTGTGTCTTCCAATGATGAGTATTCTTGCTGCTGTTGTTGCATACATAAAAAATGTTCTATCTTTCTTTGGCACCAATTGGCTGACCATGCCCAAGAGAAAGGCCTCTGGTTTCTTCGCACCACACATTTTCTGCACTTATATTTTGTGTCTTTTTTTCTCCCTAAGCAAAATAGCACCAAGCGTTTTAACCATGTTTCTTAGGGGAGTTTCTCCAGTTCATTTGGGTTGCATTCCCTTCTTCTAAAATGGAAGCCTGCTCCCCATTTTAATTCAGGAAACTGGCATGCATCGGGGACTCGGTGTCTGGGAAAAGTCTCTCTGGGCTCCCCTCTCTCTTTGGTGACACCCTGTCCCTTCCCACACCTGCTGCCCAGCTCTCTTCCTCAACCCGTCCCCATGCAGCTAGGAAGACCTTTACAGAGGCAGTAGCTTGTTATAGACTGCAGTGTCTGACACATAAAAGTCAGAGGCAACATCGAGGAGCGATTAATGATAATGGCTGACATTTTATACGGTGCCTTATAGCCCGGAGCATCGCGGCGACTCTTTACAAACCATGCACAGACATAGCCAAACATTTCATTCAGCCCCAGAACAGCAGTCAAAGTGGCACGTATGAAACTTGGATGCCACTTAATAGTCTGTAGTGACACTGCCTAAGAACCTAGGAAGGAAGGAGGGAGAGGGCTCAGGATAAACTCCTTATGAAACTCCATCAACCTCTCAGTGCATTTTTTCTGCTTAATAATAATAATAATAATTTATACCCCACCCATCTGGCTGGGTTTCCCCAGCCACTCTGGGCAGCTTCCAGCAGAACATTAAAATACAATAATCTATTAAACTTTAAAAGCTTCCCTAAACAGGGCTGCCTTCAGATGTCTTCTAAAAGTCTGGTCGTTGTTTTTCTTTTTGACATCTGGTGGGAGGGCATTCCACAGGGTGGGTGCCACCACTGAGAAGGCCCTCTGCCTGGTTCCCTGTAACTTGGCTTCTCGCAGCGAGGGAACCGCCAGAAGGCCCTCAGCACTGGACCTCAGTGTCTGGGCAGAACAATGGGCTGGAGACGCTCCTTCAGGTATAATGGGCCGAGACCGGTTTACAGATTCCTGTGCAATTTTGTCTAATATGCACAGTTTTGCAAGGCAGTTTTATCTAATATAATACATTTTGTGTTCTTTCTTTCACTGTACCTGTAGCTATATGCATGATTTACCCTACTCTATATGCATTTTTAATAGAACCATACAACTGTAGAGTTGAAAGGGACATCAAGGGTCATCTAGTCCACCCCCCCTGCAATGCAAGAAGCACAGGTAAAAATCCCTGAGAGATGGCCATCCAACCTCTTTTATTACTGTACAATGACCCTGCAGGGTTGACACAAGGGGGGGAAGGTAGAGAACCATGCATATGCATTGAGGTCCTGGGAGGAAAGATGGGGTATAAACATAATAATAAAATAAATATAAAGTACTTGAATGGCAAGCTGCATTGCAAAATTCAGAAATGTGCAAATTTCAAAGGGTGGCTGTGATTCAGTTGCTATATTGTTTTGAAAAGTGAAAACTAGGGAGGATTGCCTTTAAATGTGAGCTGAATTGTATTTCTTCCCCATCCCAACCTGGGAGTAAGTCCCATGCAGCTCAGCACAGCTAACTTCTGAATAGACATGCATAGGATTCCAGTTTTATAAGGCTATGATAAACGTCAGACTGTATTTTCAGAATGATACAAAAATGAATGGACCTAACTAAGTGATCATCTATGCTTCAGGAAAGCACAAATTTCTGACCTTTGGCAAATTCATCCGATTTTCAACGTTTGCAGAAATTTACATACCTCAACATTTCCCTCCTTTAGCACTGAGTTGTCTTGACATTCAAAAGTTTCAGAACTTAGCCCTTCCAGAGTCGGGTGTTAGTTAGTTTGTTTACCTTACTTCCCTTTCATCATACTGCACGTAGCTGAAACAATCTCTGAGGATTTCATACTGCATTGCTTAGCCATGCCATTTCAGATTTTAGCAAGAGCCAAAAACTGTGTGAGAGATGCAGATCTGCAGAATAGCTCCATTTGCATGGTTACTTTCCATACTATCTATTGTTCATGCCATGGATTTCAAAGTGCGAATCACAAAGCTCAGGGCCCATGGCTAGCCATGAATTTAGCAAGCCATTGTGTTAAACATGTGTTGAGGCCTCAGATCTCTCTTCAGCCTTAGGATGCAAATCAGAGTGTGTAATATAATCCAGACTGAATTATTGTAACTCGCTCTATGTGGGGCTGTCCTTGAGACTGATCCAGAAATTCCAGCAGGTGCAGAATGCTGCAGCGAGACTCCTTACGGGATCCTCGCTGCGAGATCACATTCACCCAGTGCTATACCAGCTGCACTGGCTCCTGGTAGAGTACAGGATCAGGTTTAAGGTGCTGGTTTTAACCTTTAAAGCCCTATACAGCCTGGGACCCTCGTACCTACGGGACCGCCTCTCCTGGTATGTCCCACAGAGGACCTTATGGTCTTCAAATAAAAACATCTTGGAGATCCCGGGCCACAGGGAGGTTAGGCTGGCCTCAATCAGAGCCAGGGCATTTTCGGCTGTGGCTCCGAAAGACAGAGCTGTTCCACCAGGCCTTTGGCCAGGGCACAGCCTGACTCCCTCCTTTGCCAATCCTCACAGAACTCTAGCCCAATTGGTTGCCATTAATCTGATTTGAATTAGTTTTATAATGAAATGATTTTAGAATGTGTATCATTTTATTGTTGCTAGCCGCTCTGAGCCCGTCTACGGCTGGGGAGGGTGGGTTATAAATAAAAATTTATTATTATTATTATTATTATTATTATTATTATTATTATTATTATTATTATTGGTCTCCATGCTTTGCAGGCATCTTCGACTAGGTCATGATGTCACTGACGGCAAGTGAGAGCAATTGATTATGCCACTGAGGGCAAGTGAGGGCAATGCAATGAATAAGGAAACATTTTCACATGGAGTGCTGGGAGAATCACCAAAAAGGAAAAGGGGGTTTTCAGCACTACAGAAAACGTTCATGGAGAAAACAAAAGCAGCCTCGACTCATCTCGGCTCCTCAAATTTGATAACTGCTGCCTCCAACAAGCTGGCCCTTGTCTGTCAGCTGACAATAATTCTGTGGCAGGGAATAAGTGTAGGGAAATAAAGAGACAAAAGTGCTTTGACGATTCATGCAATATTCATTCAGAATCATTTGTACATGATTCTGTTTTTTATATAGATATATATATATTAAAAGATACATTCCATAAAACAGAGCTGCGAGGCTTAATTTGCTTCAGGCAAGGAATGGCATTTGGGACGTTACGGGTATTAGTACTCTGGTATATGAAGGGAAGAAGAGGAGTTTAATTATGATTCAGTGTGGCTGGGTGTGGGTATGGTTTAAAGGCACTTAATTAGCACCGAAATGTAAGGCTGTGATTATCTTGAAATATGGCCCAATTAACCTATGGAGAGCCCATGCAAGCTGCTTGGGAAAGTTGGATATATTAATAGTCTATTAATGTAACAGGCTTAACTGCCTGTCATGCAAGCGTTTAGGAACAAGCAAACAGGCTCAGCTTCCTGACATGAAGAAAATATAGGAGAGATTTTTCTCTTACAGGCATAATGGTTGAGTCTGATGCACAGGTTAAGCCGCTGTTTTGTGATACACCAGGTACAGTTTGCTGGATTCAGTTTGCTTCCATGGTGCCTTAAGCTCCAGTCTGCCAAATAGCTCTTTCACTTTGACCAGGAGAAACCTTCCTGCTTTGATCTCCAATCCAGGGCTGGGGCCACCACAAAGCAGGATGGATGCATTCATTTGAAGCAGCGGATTTTGTAGCACATGAAGCCTGCAACTCACACACATTTAACTTGTGCACATTCATCTTCATGCGCTTGGCAAAATAAATAAAACATAAATAAAAAGGGAGTGGAAAGGGGGCGGGCAGCCAGGAAGAAAGACTTTGGCAATCCCACCCACCATTGCACCCAATGTGATTTGACCATATGGAATTTTTGCTTTGGGCATGATCCCCAGAACATAACCCCCATGTATGCTGAGGGCTTACTGCACCATTAGAGCAGCAGTGGGCCTGGTTTTAAAAGCCCTCTGTTGACAATCAGTTCAGACCAGTGGCAAGAGTCATCTGTCCCTCCACACAGGGAGGAAGAGGAAGAGGAAGAAGAGTTTGGATTTGATAGCCTGCTTTATCACTCCCCTAAGGAGTCTCAAAGTGGCTAACATTCTCCTTTCCCTTCCTCCCCCATAACAAACACTCTGTGAGGTGAGTGGGGCTGAGAGACTTCAGAGAAGTGTGACTGGCCCAAGGTCATCCAGCAGCTGCATGTGGAGGAGCGGAGACGCAAACCCGGTTCACCAGATTACGAGTCCACCACTCTTAACCACTACACCACACTGGATCTCAGTGTGAGGAGAGGAGAGGGCGAGAGGGAGAGAATGACTGTCAAAAAGAAAGGAAAAATGAGTGTCAGAAAGAGAGAGAAAGGGGTGTCAGAAGGAGGAAGCTGGGAACGGCTGTGGGGCTATTCTTCTGTAAGGCTTGCAATACTACTTTTCATATTCTGGAACAGTTATCTAAGTAAAATATGTACTTGCAATTATGAAAGTTGCATAGATTTGTAAATTTCCAGTTTACCTAATATACAGAATAAGCAGAACTTACACTTCCAAGAATGATAAAGGGGATAACAGCCATTTGTAAGCCCCCCTTCATAACTGATGTGGTTTGTGTGTGTTTTATTCTTGTACATTTGCGTCCAAGTCAGAAAGCTGGCTTTATTGTGGTTTTATTTTTAGGTACTTTACAAAACCTGAGCAGCTCAATACCTCAAACCTAAGGTCTAGCAAACTTTTTTCTTTTCTTTTTTTGCAAAAAAACAAACAAACAAATGGACAAAAAGCACACTGGACGAGACCAGCAGGCTACATCATCATCAACACACCCATCTACTGCTATAATTACTAAATATTTGCAAAGCACCATCTGCATTCTAGGTGCTGTTCAAAAGCATTATGTTGATATACTAATCCAGGCTGTTTCATTTCGGCATCAAAACCTGAGTTTCTCCATGGCTTATTAGTTCAATTCACCCTTTTCCATGCCAATATCAGGTGCAGAATAAAGCCTGCAAATGGAACAAATTTACTCCAAAGAAGCCAATTTGCATAGAATTTCTAGATTTGCATAACTTATTTCGAGCAGAGAGTCTTGAGGATTCTTGGCTAGGGTTTTTTCCATCTCCTCCATATGGGGAAAAAATGCCCCTGCTGGTCTCTTCAGGTACAAATAATCCACAGACGGTTCTAATCCAAACCCGTTTGTTAAGCATCCGCTCCAATCACAACGAGATGAGTGGAAGGGGCTGGCAGGCCCAGCTGGAGCTAAACAGCTGTATTTACACAATATAAATAAATAAGCAATGACTAGCTTACTAGTCAGGTTTGCAGGTTTGATAGAGGGTGTCCCTGGAGAGGAGATGTCATCAGGCAGGGCCATAGTAAGTGGGCTTGGCCCTCCCAAATATATGCAAACCTTGTCCTGGAATGCCCAGGTCTTTCATTTTCTAAAGTAACCCTGTAGCCCAAGAGTGGCTAAATGGGGGGGATGGGTCATTTAGAACCAAGAAGCTTGCCAGAACATCTCCCTTTTATCCCAATGTGACCAGAGCTCTGATATCAGTTGACCCAGGATGCCATCAGAGCAAGCGATAGCAAGGAAAGAAGGTTTCGTCGTCAAATCTCATTTTCTTCTGACTTCAGAGCTCTGTCTCTGGCATTAGAAGGGTAGGACACTATGGCCTCTAAGATGCCCTCTCAGGGTCAATGAATCACGAAATGTGAGCCAGCAAAGTCGAGCCAGCAACCCTTGCCATCCGATGCACCAAAAGAAAACAGAGAGTGACAAGCCGAACCTCTTCCACAAGCTGCTCTGCAAACATGGCACATCAGCAAATATGCCAGCGGCGTCCTTTTCCTCCTATTCCGGATGATCAAAGCAGAAGAAATTGAATCCGGCGGTAATCAGCCACAGGATAGTTTGGTTAAAATCCCCCTAATTATGGAAGTGTTGGAAATGACAGTGCCCTGTAAGCGCCCTGAATGGAGAATGGAAGGGCCCCTGCCATTCAAAGATGTCGATTTGCTTTTGAGGACGAACAAGGGGGATTGCGAGAAGCACGCAAGGGCTGGGTCGCAGCGACTCTACAGAGAGAGAGGACAGGCAGGGTGAAGAAGGCAATTGTCTTTGACCCAACGACTCCATAAAAGGCTGGAAGAATGGGATGAGCTTCCCCGCCCGGGGAAGATTGATAGGGAAATGAGCTTTCGGGCTGCGCCCTGGTCCACTTTCCCTGCGATTACGGCGTGATGCATTTGACGCCGGATCGTAAGTGATATTTTATCTGATACTTGCGGCTGAGGTTCCAGCAAAGCTCCCAAGTACTTTGGCTGTCTGGCAAAAGAGAGGGAGAAGGAGAAGGAGAGGGGGAATGGATGTTTATAAATATAAATTACATGAAATATGATTTCCTTTGGCGTTCCCAGCTGCAATCACGCTTGATAGATTGGCCCAGGTGTTGTAGATGGCGCTAACCTTCCCCTTTAGTGTTCGCCAATGGATGGCAATTTGACAAAGAGGATATCTTTTTCTATTACACAGAGAAAATATTCTCTCCCTCCCTCCCTCTCTCTTTTTTAAAAAGGAAACAATGCAGAGAGAGCATATCAGTCTAGGGTTCTATTTTCCATCATCAAGAAAAACGGTATTTGATAATATTGAGGGGGGGGGGACATAGGCTGTCTTGCCCCATTCACCCACTATTTCTTACAGAAAACATTTCTGCATTGAATATTTTCCAAGTTTGCTTTTTCAGTAGAAAACAGACACGCATGCACACAAAACAAACCATTGATTGTGAGGTTTTAGCTCTCTAAAATCCTGCTTAACACCATGATTTCCCCCAGCTTCCTGCTCCCTGAATTGCTGTCTGCACCCACACCTGTGCTGCTCTGCTCTGGAAATGGACACTCTGTTGCTGTGCTGGACATTGGATTCTGTCATAAGGAGTCCTCCCCCTCCCATAACCCATCATGCAGCATTTAGTGGGCTACACCTTTCCAGAAGCACAGCACACAAGATTTTCAAACCCCTTTAGGGACATAGGAAGCTGCCTTTCACCGGGTCAGACCACTGGTCCATCTAACTCAGTACTGCCTACGCTGACTGGCAGCAGCTTTCCAAGCTTTCAGATAGGGGACATTCCTAGCCCTACCTGGAGATACCAGGAATTGAACCAGGGGCAACCTGCATGCAAACAGAAGTACAGTCCTTCCCCTAAACATGAAGGTTCCAGTCCTCATTGCTCCAGATTAAGGACTAATTTAACAGGAGCATAGGAAGGTACCTTATACTGAATCAGATCACTGGACCATTGAGCTCAGTACTGTCTAAGATGGGAAATCTCACATCTCTTTTGTTTGAACCCATTTGACAAGCTTGCAGCTATACAGTGGGGAGGCTCAGAGGAGGGGGGAGAGTGGGAATTATCTGCTGTGATCTAGACACATGTTGTTTACGACGACTCACAGAAAGCCCCAAGCCAGAGGCAAGAGAGGAGAGCAGAGCAGAGACGGTTGTTTCATTAAGGCATGATTGATAAACTGAGATGCCTCCAATCTTTCAGACTCCTCTTCTCGCACCGGGAGGGAACCTGGACTATGGACAGATTGCATCGCATTTAGGGATCTTTCTAACCACCTGTTCGGCTAGTTAACTGAGCAGAGGCATCGCGGAGAGCAATACATCAAAATGCTCCTCACACCTTCTGGCAGTGGCACGTCTTTCGGAGGCTTTTACCCAGTATCCATTAGCCAAACATCTGCAAGCATCTTGTTTTCCAGGCCAGGCTTATCTTCAGGCAGGAGCCATCAGTCCACCTCCTGCATTGCAGAGTGACAGTTGCCAAGAGGACGTCCTTTCCCTGTTCCTAGGAGGTGCCAGTCACCATTGCTTTTGACAGTGAGAGGGAAAGAAGAGGAAGGAAAGGAAAGGAATATGAAGAAATGGTAAAAGGGGCGGGGGACAAGAAATCTAAACATAGGCTTGGGTAGGAGTCCTTTTCCCCAGTTCATGGAAGATTTTGCATTTGAAGTGGGAGCTCTAAGACAGAGCAGATAGAGGCAGTGATGGCCACAAGAAGTAATAATGACTACAAGAGGCAATAATGGACACCAGCTCCTAGAAGAGGTCATGATGGCCACCAACTTTGATGTTTTTAAGGAAGGATCAGATATATTCTGAGAACCAGCGTGGTGTAGTGGTTAAGAGCAGTAGACTCATAATCTGGTGAACCGGGTTCGCGTCTCCGCTCCTCCACATGCAGCTGCTGGGTGACCGTGGGCTAGTCACACTTCTCTGAAGTCTCTCAGCCCCACTCACCTCACAGAGTGTTTGTTGTGGAGGAGGAAGGGAAAGGAGGATGTTAGCTGCTTTGAGACTCCTTCGGGATATCAAATCCAAACTCTTCTTCTTCTTCTATCCATTGAGGAGAAGGTGATCATTGGTTGTGAACCCAGATAGCCATACCGTTCCTCCACTGATAGCAGTATGCTTCTGGATACCAGTTCCTAGAAGGGAAGAATACGGATGAGCTCAGACCCCGCTTATGGCCTTCCAATTGGTCCCTGGCTGGCCAGAACAAGATGCTGGATGAAATGGGTCTCTGGGCCTGAATCCCTACTTTGCCTTTTCAAGAATCCCTATGTATGATGCCTAATGCCAAGGCAAATCATCACAAAGGGATAACAGCCCATCTCTGTGTTTAGAAATCAGGCATGAGTGCGAATACTAGTTTACTCGTGGGGATGATCTGAGCACAAGGTGTTCTGATATTGGGTTCCCTTCCTCTACTGTGGTGTTTATTTCCGCATCTCCTTTAGTCATTCCCCACTTCCAGATCTCTGATGCTGACTGTGTTTGGTTGCTCATCCATTTTCTTCTCTGCCTAAGCTTCTCTCTACCCCACCAATGTTTTGCTGTACTTTCCTTTAAAAAACAACAACTCCTTCCAAGAAATTCAAACCATCAGCTTGTTGATGAGAAGATTCCAATGAGCAGGAATGCTTTGGCAAACCCTGAATCCTAATCAATTATTAGAGCCAGAATTCTTGGGAGCCAGTATAAGCAATGCAGAACTCAATGCACTAACAGGCTGCCTCACTATAAAGTCACTCTCTAAATCATGTTGGGCAGAATGGCCATTTCAGAACAGCATAGGATCTCAATGCCTTACCAGTTGGTACATTCAGTGATGCTCCTGTCCAGTCTTTTTCTAGCTGAAGTTATAATGCAAAGGCCTGGCTAAACCTGCCATCTCTTAACAGTTCAGGATGGGGCCCGCTGATTAATGGGAACTATTTGTGTTGATTAAGCGGCTATTGGACTGAGCCAATGAGCCTTGGCAGCCTATTTTGTGTGCACCAGCCATGTGGAATCTGGAAGACGTTCCTGGTTGGAAATCTCATAGACTGGAGATTGCAACAACGAAAAAAGCAGTTAGGGAGCGGAGAAATAGTTTTAAAGTGGTCTTGATTAGCTGCTATGATTTCAGCCATAAATTTTTCTCCAGGTTGTGGAGCACCATCACTCTGGAGGCAATAGTTAAACTGCAGTGGAGCTCTTTTATGGAGGAATCCACTGAAGGCAAGAGGTTCAACCTGAAAGTCCTGTCTGGCTTGTGTAAGACCTACAACCCTTAGACAGAAAGTTTGCACTTTTTCTTTTGCTCAAGTAATAGGTGGAAATTGCAACAAAACAGATATTGGCTAATCATTAGGAGGAACCTGTTTTGCATACATTTGCATGCATCTGGGCCAGTGGCCCAGATAGTCCAGCAGGAGATGGGGTTGCAGGCTTCACACTGCCACCACGCTGCACCACCCCCTGGCCAGCCAATTGGCTGGCTCTGGGGGCATGGCCTGCCCTATTTAATGAAGGCATGGCCGGAGATCTCCCTCTTTTGCCGCCTCCATCACCTGCCCCGCATATTGAAGGGCAGTCCAATAAAGGATTCTGGGGGGCGTGGCCCTGTCCGAAGCCTATGGAGGTGAGGGCCTAAGGCACACCTCCGAGTGGTGACCCCGGGGGAGTTTCTAGTTGATGTGCATCAGCAGGACTCCCCCTACAGGTGGTTAGCCCTTCCCAGACTTCAAGTGGATGGGCTGAAGCTGGTTATAGTCAGTTAGGACCAATGCCTAAGCCAATACCGCTCATCACCTGTAACCAATAAAGTTGTGGCCTTATTTAGCCCATTAACCTTAATAATTGTGTCATGTGTCTTTATTTCCATGGGTGGAGGGGACTCGCCACGCAACCTGTTCTCACAGTGGACAACCAGATGCCTTCATGGGAAACTGGCAAGCAGGATCTGAGCACAAGAGCACTCTCCCCCTCTGTGGCTTCCAGCAACTAGTATTCGGAAGCATTTCTGCTTCTGATCATGGAGGCTGCGCATGGGCATCATGGCTATTAGCCATCAATAGCCTTAACCCCCATGAATTTGTCCAATCCTCTTTTGAATCCATCCAAGTCAATGGCCCCCTGTGGGAGTGAGTTTCATAGTCAACTATGCACTGGGTGAAGATGTACTTTGTTTCATTTGTCCTGAATCTTCCAGCATTCAACTTCATCGGATGTCCATGAGAGAGGGAGGAAAGAACACACAAAGCATCTTCCTTACTTTGTTCTTTCAGTGATGCTTTGAAATAGAAAGAGCAAGTGTGGTGAAATGGTTAGAAAGCCGGTGTGGTGCAGTGGTTAGAGTATCAGACTATGACCTGGGAGACCAGGGTTCAAATCTCCACTTTGCCATGAAGCTCACTGGGTGACCTTGGGCCAGTCACTGTCTCTCAGCCTAACCCACCTCACAGGGCTGTTGTGGGGTTCAAGTGAGGAACAGGAGAGCCTTGAGTTCCTTAAAAAAAGAGGTGCCGTATAAATGCAATGAATAAATGAAGATCAAACGCTGTTACTGCACTGCTGTCCTTGCACTTTGTTTTATTTGCTCCATTTTATGGTGGTGGTGGGGGGAAATCCATTGTAAAGGTGATTATTTGAACTGGTTTTTTGTTGTTTTGAAAGCATCCAAAAGAAGTGTTGTTATAGGGCAGCCTCCAAACAGACTCTCTTTCCGCTGACAAAAACTTCCTACTCAGAGGTGATCCTAGCACATTGCTGATGACTGAGTGAGCAACTCTTCCAATTATAGAATTAGCAGCCCTGCCTAGGATTCTCCAATACATGTCAGGGGCATGTTTGAGTTGCTCCATTCCTACTACTCATTTCCTTTGGGAACATTGTGGTTGTGGCCCACAATAATAGGGTTGTCCCCCACCCTGCTTGCCCAGCTTTACACAGTAGACAACAATGCTGTATCTTGCAATAACAATCTCATCTAAGCAATGCAATAAACATTTAGCACAGCCAGCTCTCCTCCTCGATTGGCAAATGAGCAACGCAATTGCCCCATCCATCCCTTCAGCCCCTGTTGCCAACATTGTGCTGCTACTGTGTCACTCTCAAGGGTAACAGCACTTGCTCATTCGCACGCACGCTCAGCTTTCTGTTTGAATTGTGGCGTCTGTGATTCCTGGTAATAACATGGGACATTAGTCCGCTTATGACTTTGCATAACAAGAGAATTGCAATTAACACAATGATCCTGTCTTGTGTTTGAGCACTTTGGCATGGGTCATGAAGCCAGTTTAACACAAGGATCCGGGGGGAGTTATTTACTCAGCTGTAATAGGGCTGCTCTCGGCCGGGAACAAGGACTCCGATGAACAGAATTGGCCCGTGGCTATGTGCTCCTGCCTCAATCTTTGGTTTCAGCATCATGTGGAAGTGGTCAATTGGGGAGATGTTGATGTCTGCCTGCATATTGCATGATGGGGATGAGAGCTTCTCATTTTCTTTTCTTCAGGCTTCTAGGAATGGCCCTGCTGTGCCCCCAAACTTACTGGGCTCCTGACTTCTCCACTGAATATAAGCAGCTGCCTTAGAACATCAGACAACTGGTTCCTCTAAGACAGTATTCTCTGCTTGGCAGTGACCTGCCTCCAGCCCAGAGGGACTACTGCAACAAGAGAAAATGTCCCTGCCTTATGGAGTTTGCAGTTGTACATTTAAACAGTTCGGGAGGTCTTGTAGAATATCTCAGACAGAAGAACTTCTGGCTCAGATCCTTGTATTTGAACTCTGTACTTTCTACCTGCAAAACATTTTCATTGTATCTGAGCTGTAGGCCAACCATCCCAGGCAAAGGACATCTCTTAACTGTGTCATTTTAGAACTAAAGCTTTAACCAGAGAACATTGCCTCCTGGCTCAAAATAGCATAGAACATGTCTCTGCTGCATGGAGATTACAGCCTAAGTTCAGGTATTAAGTGAAGAGAGAGAGAGACATCATAACTGAAGTGGCCACCTGACATGATTCAGGACTCAGATATGCACGTACCCATCAGATAAGGGGTCTGGTGATGCTCCTCAGAAGACAGCCTCCAGAGCAACTTTCTCAGAGACTCCTAAAGAGGAGTCCTGGGACCAGGAATGGCCCCATCCACTGTCCCTGAGGAGGTAGCCATTCTCTCACCCATCGATTCCTAGCACTCATCCCTAGAATCACTTGCCATTTGGAAAGTAACTTTCATGGATATGCTTCTAGGGGCCGCAATAGGCTTCCTATCCACATTGCCCTGGGACATGAGGAGGTGGCGTCTGAGATACCCACTTAAGAGAAGGACTATTGAATATGGCCATTGGCTCCAGAGGATTGCTAGAGCAGCACCAAATTTTCATTGTTGGAACTCCCTGTAAGAATGCATTAGATCAGGGGTCAGCAAACTTTTTCAGCAGGGGGCCAGTCCACTGTCCCTCAGACCTTGTGGGGGGCTGGACTATATTTTGGACCAAAAAAATGAACGAATTCCTATGCCCCACAAATAACCCAGAGATGCATTTAAAATAAAAGCACACATTCTACTCATGTAAAAACACCAGGCAGGCTCCACAAATAACCCTGAGATGCATTTTAAATAAAAGGGCACATTCTACTCATGTAAATACACACTGATTCCCAGACCATCCGTGGGCCGGGTTGAGAAGGCGATTGGGCCAGATCCTGCCCCCGGGCCTTCGTTTGCTTACCCATGCATTAGATCCAGAGTGAGCTGTCCATGGTACTGAACACATTTTGCCAGTCTTGTAAATCTTCCCCTGCCCATAGGACCCTGGCTGCTATAGCTTGAATCAGGAAGAGACCATGATACCACCACAATGCATCATTAGGAAAGGGTTAGGCTAGGAAAAAGAAATGCCCCCTTTACTTTTGAGCTTCAGTGAGGTAGAAGCATCTGATGGTGCTGTAAAACAGGGATGTGGAATCTGTGGTCCTCTGGTTGTTGCTGGACTACAATTCCCAACTCTTGACCATTGGCCATGCTGGCTTAGGCTAAAAGAGAGGGGAGTCCTACAAAATCTGGAGGGCCACAGATTCCTCTCCACTGCTGAAAATCCAACTCCCACTGAAGCCTTCAAACAGCCCTTCAGAAGATGATACTGCCCAGGGAGATTCCTCTTGCAGGTGACTCTAGGATGTGTACAAAGACATCCATGGGTCTTGGTTGACCAACAGAACCTCTGCAAATCTCCTCCAAAACAGGGCATGATGGAGGGTGTGAAATAAAGCTTCTTTGGACACCCAATAAAATTCCAGGCAGCCAAATGGGCAGACTTAGTTTGGAGATATGCCTTCTTTTCATAAACTGGCAAGTTATGCTTCTCCTGCTCCAGTGTTTTTCTTCCCCAGAAGTTAATCAGCCATTGATAATTCATGGAAGCACAGCAGTTATGAGTTACCAGTCTCTGCAGCCACAGCAGGCACAGGGCTGGGCGGGACCAGGAGTGGGGATGGAAGTCACTTGCACTTGAGCAGCTTCATGAAAGATGCGTCATTTCTTGTGGGAAATTAATTTCTTCTGATGAAGTGGTAAACAATTTGTCAGGATGATTCTGTTGTCAAAGAGCAGCGCAGCAGGGAGTGCAATGTGAGTAGGATACGGGGCTTAATCTGTGCCGGCAGAGGGGTGAGCAGCTAGGTCCTGGTGCTGTTTACAAATGCCTGGAGTGAGCCATGGAAGTACATAAGAACATAAAATGACCCTTCTGGATCAGTACAATGACCCATTTAGTCCAGTATCATGTTCTCACAGTGGCCAATCATGTACCTGTGCAAAACCTGCAGGCAGGATCAGAGTGCAACACTACTCTGCCCTCTTGTGGTTTCCAGGAAGTGATATTGCTGGACTAGTTCCCTTGAGCATATACAGAGTGCCTAACCTTTCCCTCATACATCTGAAGATTATTGTTAAAATAAAGAAAGCAACTTTCTGGGACAAAAACACTCTTGGAGCAGTTAAACTTATCTCAATTTTGGAAAGTCATAATAAAATTGGCCGACCACTATCTATGTCCTGCTTTTCATATGCTGCTTTGTATCGTTGGTTCAGTTTGCACACCACCTGATATTTTTCTGAAAGAGAAAAATATAAACAAGCAAATGAAAACTATTTAAGTCAGTGCATTGTTTTGGTAAAGTCCATGTCTCAAAACAGAGGGATGAGGGAGGCAGACAATTGTTCTCTGTGTCTGAGAACAGTGGATTAGCAGGGAAGGCAATTCTAGGCATAAGAGGCAGTAAGGGCAAATGGACAGAGTCATTTCAAGAATCAGCATTGCAAAACCCTAGAAGCACAATTCAGCGGGGATGCTGGTTAAAGGAAATCTAAGTCTAAGAATATGTTCTGCTACCCCAGCCTAGAGGCCATTACATTCACGTCTTATTGAGGTGGTGAAGTTTAATTATGTTTCAAAGACTCTTTTGTAACCAGCCATCTGATTTTCCATCCAATCCATTTTCTCTTACCTTTTCCCAATTTGGGACCCTCACATCACCTTTCACAGTGGGCTGCCTCTCCTTTTGCATAATTCTTTATTACTTCATTAAGGAGGCAAAAGCCTACACTGTTAAAAAGCAAATCTAACAAATAAGAGAAAGTGAATTTTTTCTCATATTGTCAAGATTACACAGGCTGAAACACCAAGCAGAAACCATTCTAGGCATGTTAATACCAAATGAGCAAGTTGCACCCACCCACACCCCTCTCTCACACACTGTGCTGGTCCCGGGGGGAAGGTTACTGTTACCGTAGTCAAAGTTCAGTCCTGGGTCACTAGCCTGGAAATAGTCCACAAGGTGCGAGGCGAGGTCCGAAGCAGGGAGCCGGGCGGGGACAGGAACACTCGAAGATCAGAAGCAGGAAGCTGGGCAGGGAACAGGAACACTGGAGGAACAGGACTGGATGCTGGCCAAAACAGCTCTTCAATGACGACGTTGCTCCCGCAACCTGGGACCGGGCTGACTGGCCTTTATCTTCTCTGAGGCCAGGGGCGGTCCCGGCCTCCAGGAGCCCCGCCTCTCCTGGCCTTAAGGCGAGCACTCCTCCTGGGAGAAACCAGTTCCCTTCGCCTCTCTGCCCTAAGCCTCTGCAGTTCAGGAGAGGCTGAAGGGTTACTGGGCCCAGGGGGAGACTCACCTGCAGGCACTGAGTCCTCAACCACCTCTGGGGCCAGAATAGATTCACCTGGTGCCTGCTCCTGAGGATCCAGCACAGGTGCAGGCTCCTCAGACTCAAGGCCCTGCCCCAGTTCAGCCTGCCCTGGAGGCGGGGACTCCTGTGCCGGCTGGGATTCCTCCGGTTCACTCTCAGAATCGGAATCCCAGGCCATCACACACACACGCACCAGCCATATACAACTCCAAAAGGCTGAACTATGTGAAATTAAACACTGAAGATATAAATGATATCTCAAAGTCTAATAGCATCTGTGGAAATTCAACAGATACATGCAGCACACCAACTCTATGGGGCCGAGATGCCTTCAGCCCCCTTAATATTTCTTTGGAGGGGGCTGGACTCCCGCAATACAGTGGTACCTCGGGTTACAGACGTTTCTGGTTACAGACACTTCAGGTTACAGACTCCACTAACCCGGTAGAGGGAGGCCCCGTTAGCTAAAGTGGTGCTTCAGGTTAAGAACAGTTTCAGGTTAAGAACGGACCTCCAGAATGAATTAAGTTCTTAACCTGAGGTACCACCGTATTGAGGGGACAGAGGCCAAGTGTCGAGCCAAGAATGGCACCGTTTCAGTGGCCAGCTCCTCCTGAGTGTGAGAGAAAAGGAGTCCCTGGTCACTGAAGCCACAGAGTGCTTGGCCCTTAGCCTCCCTCCAATGAAGTGTGCATTGTGCATATGATGTCACACACACACACACAACGTGCACTGAGACCCCTCAATTGCGGTTGCAAATCGGGGCATATGGACACATCAATCATGTTTGTTTATTGTAAACCCTCTTCTCCAAAAAGAAAATAAATTAAGATAGGATAATAGGAAGTAGCATCATACCAGGTTAGGCTATGGGTTCATCTAGCTCACTGCTAATGATGGGCAGCTGCTCTCCAGGATTTCATATTGAGCTCCCCTCCCCTTTCTTTCTTCTCTTTGCCCTATCAGGACATCCCAGGGCCCTTCTGCATGCAAAGCACATGATTTCCCACTGAGATATAGCCCTTCCCCAATTAAAACTGAAATTGAAATGTACTGCAACTGAATGCACCTATTAAACTCAGGATCTGCATAATGAATTGATCCTAACAGGAAGTGAGATGAGCAAAGGGAAATGTAAACTAGAAACATCTCTCAACTCTTGATAAACTGTGATGATTAGCTCAAGAAATGAAGATGATTTCGTAAGAAATCTATGTAATGCTGGGTCTTTTTTAGGACTGAGCAAAATTCCCATGCTGAAAACCACGATATAGGTTCAAAACTAGTTTACATTGCAGTGTAGACACATCCAGTTCTGCTTTATAAGACAGTTTCCTTCATCCCAATATTTGAAGCCAGATTCAATTTTGTGGAGGTCCTACTTTCTTTACAAACAGAGGACCTTGTTCTAAATGGAAATGTGTGTCATAGATCTGTCTTTGCCCACCAGATGTGCTGCAGATGTTTTGTATGACAATTCCCATCAGTCCCAGTCAGGACTCTGCCCATGGAAAAGGAGGCCTACAGTATTCTATGGCTTCCCAGACACCCTCCCAAGGAAAATATGATTGCTCCTTTAATCTGCAAGGCATTATTATAAAAGGTAAATCACCTTGACAGGTTGGGTAGAAAGGAGGACTATATTGATGTGGAAAATAAATATTACTGTGGATTATTCCAACGCCATTCTGAAGTTATGGGTTGAAAACTGCATCCACCAGCAATGGCATTTCCTATGTCACACCACTATAAACTTTTATCTATTGAAGCGGATGGACTCAGATAAATTTTTGCACAGGTCCTGTTTATCCCCCCCCCCCCCGTGTTTTTGAGGCACCTAAAATTTTGAGGGCCTCAGCCCGTACCTAGTCTGCCTGTTAGTTTATCTTATCCTTGGCAGCTCCTCAGAAACTTAACATTTAAAAAAAAAAAAGCCAAAAAGGAGGGTTTTGGTTTTTTTATAAACATAATTAACCCAGACATCTGAATTCCCTCCTCTACCCTTTGCCTTGATTACCTTCTTAGATAAAACAACCAAACAAGGAATTAATCGGGATTTCCATTTGTGCCCTCATAAGAGAAAATCTAAAGAGTAAAGCCACACAGCTCATTTCTAATGGATTCAATTAAGGGTTGGGATGACTCTCATAACACAAGCAGCCACCTCCCTCCCTACTGGTGAGAAGACAGCTTTGTGCCAGCAGAGTGTGCCAAGAGAAATGACTTTGGCAGTCGTGTGATATGCAAGCCGTGTTACGATGCCCAGATTAATTCACCTTTCTGAGAATCCACTTTATCAACAATAAAATGATGATTAGAAAGCAAGTTAGCATAGCCACGAGGATGCCTATAAACCCTAGATGTAGGAGCTAAAAAGGTACCTGTTTGTGGTTGTTGCTCTTCTCAAGTTAAGGCAGGGAGCATTCAGTCTGAGAAGTGAAGGGAGTTTGATTGGGGGGGGATGGGTTATTGCAGATCAGCAGGGAAGAGAAAATACTATTGCTAGAGAAGGAAGGATGCAGGCAAATGGCAATACTCATATGCAACAGACTCATTTGCATCCATGATTGTGACCAGGTAAGTCATATGTGCATATCGCTGGTATAGCCAGGTGGGGCTGGGAAAGGCTCCCTCTCAGTAGTGGATCTCCTATGAAACTAATGAAGTTTAAGTTTCAAGGTCCCTAATCCCGGAGGGGCCCCAGAAGCAACTTTAGTTCACAGTACTTTATTTTAAAAAATGGGTCTAGTAGACCCAAGCAGAGTGGCACAACTCAAATGATTGATTTTTTGTTGTTTAATAATAATAACAATTTATTATTTATACCCTGCCCATCTGGCTAGGTTTCCCCAGCCACTTTGGGCGGCTCCCAACAGAATATTAAAAACATAATAAAAACATCAAACATTAAAAACTTCCCTAAACAGGGTTGCTTTCAGATGTCTTCTAAAAATCAGATAGTTGTTTATTTCCTTGACATCTGATGGGAGAGCATTCCACAGGGTCAGCACCACTACTGAGAAGGCCCTCCGCCTGGTTCCCTGTAACCTCACTTGTCGCAGGGAGGGAACCGCCAGAAGGCCCTCAGAGTTGGACGTCAGTGTCCAGGCTGAATAATGGGGGTGGAGACGCTCCTTCAGGAATATTGGGCCAAAGCCGTTTAGGGCTTTAAAGGTCAGCATCAACACCTTGAATTGGGCTTGGAAACGTACTGGGAGCCAATGTAGGTCTTTCAGGACCGGTATATATTTCAAGTCATCACCGTTTGACAGTCAATAGCAGAGATGTTGTAAAGGGGTGGTGATCTGTCTTGGAACAAGCCCACTGAAGAAGATAATAGCGGTTACCCAGACCTCATTGCTGGTTGCAAAGGGGCTCCCATGATAGTTCAAGAGTCAGGGCCCCCAAAATGTAGGTCCACCTCTGCTCTCACCTAAACCATGGAATGCAGTTGCCTGTCACTGTAGACCAACGTGAAGATGATATGGTGTTCTTCCAGTGTTGCTTGACTCCAGATCCCATCAGCAACAGTCAACACAGCTGATGCTCAGGGGGATTGAAAAGAGTTCAACAAGATCTGGAAATCAGCCTGTTGGCTTGCCCCCAGTGTAGACAGTATTGAGCTGGATGTATGAGTTGGATCCTCCATGTAAGGTAGCTTCATATGTCCATAAGGTAAAGGTAAAGGGACCCCTGACCATTAGGTCCAGTCGTGGCCGACTCTGGGGTTGTGGCGCTCATCTCGCTTTACTGGACAAGGGAGCCAGCGTACAGCTTCCGGGTCATGTGGCCAGCATGACTAAGCCGCTTCTAGCGAACCAGAGCAGCGCACGGAAATGCCGTTTGCCTTCCTGCCGGAGCGGTACCTATTTATCTACTTGCACTTTAACGTGCTTTCGAACTGCTAGGTTGGCAGGAGCAGGGACCGAGCAACGGGAGCTCACCCCGTCCCGGGGATTCAAACCGCCGACCTTCTGATCGGCAAGTCCTAGGCTCTGTGGTTTAACCCACAGCGCCACCCGCGTCCCATCCTATGTCCATAGCTTTGGGTTAAATCTTATTTATTTGTTACATTTCCACCCCACCTATCTTCCAAGGAATTATAAGTGGCATGCATGGCTCCTCTCCCTCCCCGTTTTATCTGTGAGAGACCACTCAGCAAGCTCCACAGCTGAGCAGGGATTTGAACCCTGGTCTCCCAGGTCTTGGTCCAACACTCTAACCGCTACACCACACTCCAGCAACCAGACTCCTTGGTGGCCACAGCCCTCTGAGGATTGTCAGGATCACCAAGCTGGGGAACTGCCATCATGGCATGCCGCCTCTGGAGGCATGCACACACAGCCCAGGTCCCTGGTGACAACAAATCCAGAGGCAGCACTGGAGAGATATTATGTAAAACACACCGGGAAGCTGCTGCCTGTCAGCTGTGCTGCCGATCGCCCAGAAGTTGGCAGGCAGAACCTGTTAGTACATCCGACACCCGGGGAGAACGTTACGAGGCTGACAAGTAGGAGAAAGAGCAGAACTGCTTTGCCATCAGCGCAGGCCATCAAAAACAGCAAGCAATGCCAAATGTCAAGACGACTGGGGGGGAGGGCAGTGCTTATCTCTGTTCGGTGATCTATAATTTCCCCTGATGCAGATTGTCAGGCTTTTGTTTTCATTGATTTATTATTTATTGCATTTATATCCTTCCTTTTTCCTCCAAGGAGCTCAAGGTGGCCTACATGGTCCCCCCCCCCTCCTCATTTGATCCCCACAACAACCTTGTGAGGTAGGTCAGGCTGAGTGGCGGGGACTGGCCCCAGGACACCCAGCAAGATTCATGGCTGAGAGAGGATTTGAACCCTGTTCTTCCAACTCCTAGAGCAACTCTCAAACCACTAAGCCACACTGGCTCTTGGGTAAAGATTTGCATGCAAAAGATTTGCATGCAAAAGCAGGCAGAGAGAACACACACACACAGAGAGAGAGAGAGAGAGAGAGAGAGAGACCTCTATATCTATATCATATATATCTATAACCTCTATATCTATATCTGTCTATCTGTCTCCCCTTGTTTGCATCCATGCATCAAATGGAGGGATGGGTGTAAATGTCCATTTTCGTTTCTTTCAGTTTCTCATTCTTACATTCCCTTCCCCACACTCCTGTATCAGTTGCCATTTAAATAATAGTAATTATTCAAATGCAAGGTCAAGCTTAGAACAGAATCTTCACAGAAAACAGGTGTGAAATGTCAAAAATGGAGACTGTTACATTAGCAATATGTCCCAGACTTTTGATATCATAGATAGCATAACAAGTCTATTAGAATAAAACCACAATTAACATGGATATCCCTTATTTTCCAGGGGTTACAGTTACAGTGAAATTTAGTTTGTGAAGCTCTGCATATTTTCCTGTTGTATTGTAGCATCGCAGCCATTTATTGGCCATGCAAGGGGATTGGTTGCTCAGTTTCTCGTTGTTCCATTCACTACACCACATTCCTGAATCAGTTTCCATTAAAAAAAAAAACCCAAACCATTATAACCATTCCCAAGGACATAAGAAGAGCTTGCTGGATCAGGCCAATGGCCCTTCTAGTCCTGTATCCTGTTCTGACAGTGGCCACCAAGATGCTCTAATGGAAAATCCTAAAGTGGGACTTGAGCATAAGAGAAGAAGAAGAGTTTGGATTTGATATCCTGCTTTATCACTACCCAAAGGAGTCTCAAAGCGGCTAACATTCTCCTTTCCCTTCCTCCCCCACAACAAACACTCTGTGAGGTGAGTGAGGCTGAGAGACTTCAGAGAAGTGTGACTAGCCCAAGGTCACCCAGCAGCTGCATGTGGAGGAGCGGGGAAGCAAACCCGGTTCACCAGATTACGAGTCCACCGCTACACCACACTGGCTCTCTCCCTAATTTCATTAGGTTTACTCTGATTAGAACTTGGTTGGGAGACAACCCAATAATAAGCTGCAATGTTTGTGAACATTTTAGGACTGAGGCTCTTCCACCACACAGCAGCAGAGGAAGCCACTTGGGCACCTGGGGTGATGAGCCCGGGGGCAGGGCGAGGGCAGAGCGAGTCGCCCTTGGGCACGGGGTGCACCCTGGGGCCTCCACAGTCTGCCTGCCTCCTCCCACTCAGCTGCCCTACAGCTGGGGGGAGGCAGCAGGCGGACCGTTTCGGTGGCGCAGAGGCTGCTCGCGCCCAAGCCACCGCATCTCTCCCAGGCCCCGCGGTGAGCGCCGCCAGGCATTTTGTCACACACACCGCCAGTGGTGACACCCGGGGCAAACCGCTCCTACCGCACCCCCTTCCTCCGCCTCTGCCACCATAGCAATGAAATTCCATATTAACAGAAATTGAATGATATTTGTAAAGAAAACGATTAAAGGAATACATACAAAGTAGAAAGAAATTATATTATACAATACAAATCTGTGTTAAACAGGAATGTTTATATTAAGGTATAATGAGAAAGATGGGAAGGATTGTGCCGATGAACACTTTTATTGTGTAAATAATGTTGCCTTGTCTTTTTTTCCTCTTTTGATTTTTTTTTTACTTCGTATCTTTGTTATTTCTTTATTTTTTTTCTTTTCTTCTTTTTTGTTCCTTTAGAAATTTTCCATTCTCTACATGATTTTCTTTTTTTTTCAGATGTAAAGAGATAGCATATAATGTTTGTATAGATATGTAAATTTTTAATCAATAAAGAATTTTTTAAAAAAAGAAATTCCATGAGGTTATGGGTGTCTCACATAAGATCTGATATGGGCACTCTTAAATGCGAATACATGGTAGAGAGGGGACAGGTGTCAGTCATTTTTCACCTAATTTATGTAGAGTTACATTGTTTCAATATGCATACTGTATTTTGAGGGCTTTTAATACATTTTTAAACTTATTTATATTTCTAATATATGAATAATGTTCCCCATTTTGGAGGCATAGAGAATATGATGATTTACAAAGCAAATACAAAGCACACAGTAAAGCTCAGAGCTGAGACAAAGGATTCAGTTCTTAATTAACATTTTCAGCAGTACCAACAAAAAAAGGGAATGTGCCTTCCCTTTAGGGCTGATTTGTCAGCACTCCTTGCAAAAATGCTCACTTGTGTTTCCTGCAGCTGCCCTCATTTGCTCTCAGTGGCATCATCAAATCCAACTGGTTTCAGGGTGTTTTGATGCCATTGCATTCACAGTGCGGTCCCTGATTGTTTGGGACCATATCTATGGCTAATTGAGGACAGAGGAAGCAGCCACCGCCGAGGAAAACAAAGTCTGGGATCCACTGAGCAGGGCCAGGACTGCTAACAGGATTAGGAAATGGTGGATATTTGGGGAGGGGGAATTTTCCCTCACTGAAGCTTCTTGTTTGTGCCCAGAAATTGAAAATGGAGGATATTCAGCATAGCTCTTATTAAAATCAATTTGTCAGAGTGGAAACCCCCCAACCCTCCTTGGAGCTGCACCTCAAATTAGTTTCTGCGTGTTCCAAAGTTCACATGTCATGCACTACAGTGCATAAACCGGCTTCAGCATGTCTCTGTTCATAAGGTAAAGGTAAAGGGACCCCTGACCATTAGGTCCGTTGTGACCGACTCTGGGGTTGTGGCGCTCATCTCACTTTATTGGAGCCAGCGTACAGCTTCCTGTTCATGTGGCCAGCATGACTAAGCCACTTCTGGTGAACCAGAGCAGCACACGGAAACGCCGTTTACCTTCCTGCCGGAGCGATACCTATTTATCTACTTGCACTTTCATGTGCTTTCAAACTGCTAGGTTGGCAGGAGCAGGGACTGAGCAACGGGAACTCACCCCGTCGCGGGGATTCGAACTGCCGACCTTGTGATCAGCAAGCCCTAGGCTCTGTGGTTTAACCCACAGCGCCACCCGCGTCTCTGTTCATATGTGCATGTAAACATACATGTTTCTGGCTTGGGGTTGCAGTGAGCGTTATCTTGAAGAGGAAGGGGCCAGCCTATTTGGCTGCCCCTCACTCCCATCAGCTCAGCCGTGTGACCCCAATGTGCTATTGATTGGCGTGACGGATGGAGACTTGACGGAGGAAAGTGTGCAGGATCAATATGCAATCCCCAGTACATGAATCACTCCGGCTTTTCCAATTTATTCAGCTCCCGATAAAATGAACTAACAAAAGATTAATATATAGCCATGGGGCGCCCAAGTAAAAATGGGAGGTGGGCTATGCCTTTTCCCTCCCTCCTGGATAATTAACTTGCTTTTATCAGCATAGCAAAGCATTAAGTCGGCAAATGCAGGGAGATAAGAATCTTCGGAGGGGATGTACCTAGGAATCCAGGAATTGAAATATAATGCAGTGGTCCAGACTGACAGCAACCTCATGAATGACGCCAGCTTCTGGAGCAGCTCTATGTATTACAAATGCTAACATATTTGTAAGTGTTATACATGCACGTACAGACACGGGGCTTTAAATTCCACTGCACTTGTATCTGAGAACAGGCTTAACATGGGCATTTGGTTGCTACTGTGAGAAGAGGATGCTGAACTGGCCTGATCCAGCAGGACTCTTCTTATACCCTTGGCCTGAATTATTGCAGCAACATAATGTGTAGATCTGTCTTTAGTAGCAGAGTAACTTTTACTAGTATTACTAGGGAGTCTGGCTCCACCTCCTGCCTTGTGTAAGCCACAATCCCAGAGCTAGAAACCACACTTGATCAGAAAAATGCCTTCCCCTATCCCATATAGCAGGGGGTGATGAACTTCTGGCTCTGTGTATGTTGCTGAACTCGCATCAGCCCCTGGCAGCCCTGCCCCTTGAAAGACAGAAAGTGATCCAAGGGATCTGGGTAAAAGTAAGATCTGATAGAATTAATCTGAGTCTTGAAAAGTACATAAAGCTGAAAGAAGAAGTGAGAAAGAGTGCCAACGAAACAGCTTGTGTCTAATTAGTACATGAAGGGGTTAATGTCATAGAGTAATCTGTCCTCCCAGGCTCAGCTAGGTCACTCCGCTTCACCTTGGGAGGCAAGTAATCAAGTGTATTGTTGTACCTTCAGTCTACCTGTGAAGCTCAGCATGTGAAGAGGCTAAGCTGGTTGCATCAGCTTAGCCACATGGCTCTAACAAGCCTTTGCTGTGTCCCTGTACCAATAATTTGGGAACTTTCACCACTGTAACTAAGCCAAGTTTTACTGCCTATGTTTTCTGACTAATGTATGGGAAAGCACATGAATCTGAGCTTTGGAGAGTTTGTAAGTAAACCATTATAAACTTACTAAACGTATGTTCTTTTTCTATGCTAGGGGAAGAGGGGGATTTTGAAAGGAACCCTGAAGGGCATATATTAAAGATCTAACAGCCTACATTTCCACACTTTACTTTGCTGCATGTTTTGTGATTTTAAATCTCTGCGGGGGTTGTCTCAACAAAGAGTACTTACTCTAAGCTTGGATCATGGCACAATAGAATTCTCCTTTTTATATACCTACCTATTTTTCCTTGCACAAATATTCACCAGCTCATGAAAACTACTCTCACCACAAGGAGTTCACAGGTTTCATGGGTGCCATGTGAAGACCTCAACAGTGCCATTGCACTCATGGGCACTGCACTGGCAACCCCTGAATTAGAATGTCAGAAATAATAATACCCCCCCCCTCACTGTGACCTCCCATTCTTAAAAAATGTAAGGGTTAGCCAATGGGGTGCTCTCCAGACATTAATTTATAAAGGCCCTCCATTGGAACCTGCATCTGGTTGGAACAAGGTTTTTCATGTTTGCTGCTCCCAGTCATATGAACTCCCTACCTAGAGAGAAATTCTGGGGTAGGGTAGCCAAGTAAATCTGTTGCAGGAAAAACAAGCAAGAGCTTTGTGGCACCTCAAAGGCTAGCACATTTATTATGGCACAGAAGCTTTTGTGCACTAGTCTACTTCATCAGATGATTGACGTGTTACCATGAGTTACAGGGGTTTGTGTATATATGTGTGTGTATGTCTATATCTATATATATCTAGATAGATAGATAGATAGATAGATGATAGATATAGATATGGTGGGGATTCATTCCCCCCCCCTCCGTCAGCTTTCCTCCTATTTAGGAAATCCACTGGCCTTTAGAGGCTGGATTTTATTGCTTGCTTTGCCATAATTGATTTGTGATCCTTCTAGTTTTTATGACATTTTTATGATATTTTTGCTGCTACTGTTCTTAAATTGTTTTATTGCTGGCTTGATATCTTTTCTGTTGTGCCTTTTTCCTGTGGTGTTTTGTTGCGGTGTATTGTGTTTTTATTAGCTATGATTAGCCACCTTGAACAACATGATGGAAGGTGGTGTACAAATTTATTCAAATTTATTTCCTTAACACATTATTTATAGCCCAGCCCCTCGTGCAAAACATTTGGGGCAGCGTACAACAAGATCAGCAAATGCAAGAGGCATAAAACGTCGTGAAAGCAACCTGGAATAATCATCAAAATGACTGGCTCCATCTACAAAAAGCCTAAACAGCTGCATAGTCCTTTGGAGAGTTATATTTGTCTTCAAGGGATTCCCTGACAATCAGAAGTGAGGATGCCTACTAAATCTCTGCTATAAGATTATTCAAGAGCAAGGGACCAGCAACACTAAATGCTTGGTTTGGAGCTTGTTGCTCTTCCGAGACACTCAAGACAATTAACAGTGCTCCTCTGCATGATCTGGATCCAAGATGTCCAGGGCCTTTAATATTAATGCAATAACCTTGAAACTGACCTGGTAGAATAAAGGTAAAGGGACCCCTGACCATTAGGTCCAGTCGTGGCCGACTCTGGGGTTGCGGTGTTCATCTCGCTTTATTGGCCGAAGGAAGCATACAGCTTCTGGGTCATGTGGCCAGCATGACTAAGCCACTTCTGGCAAACCAGAGCAGGGCACGGAAATGCCGTTTACCTTCCCGCCGGAGTGGTACCTATTTATCGACTTGCACTTGACGTGCTTTCGAATTGCTAGGTTGGCAGGAGCTGGGACTGAGCAATGGGAGCTCACCCCGTCGCGGGGATTCGAACCACCGACCTTCTGATCGGCAAGCCCTAGGCTCTGTGGTTTAACCCACAGCATCACCCGCATCCCGCTGACCTCGTAGAATATAAGCACCCAGTTCAGGTGTTTTAGCAGAGGAGCAGTCGAACCATCGCATTCTGCAACAGCTGGAGCTTGCAGACCATGCCCAAGGGCAGCCCCACATACAATTCATTGCTGTAATCCAGTCTCAAGGACACCAATGGATGGACAACTGTGCCCAAGTGAGCCCAATCCAGATACAACTATAGCCAGAGTAGCAGAGGTCACTTGGGTCTCTCTGATTGGAAATATGCCTCCAGTAATACCCCCCAAGGTTCATATCTGCTCTTTCAAAGGGAGTTCAAGCCTGTCCAAATAAAGTTGTTATTTTAAGAGCCAGCGCTCCTGGCATACTATGATTGGTGATCCCAAAAGCTTGAGGGAAAAGCCATAGTTCATCTGCATGCAATTTGCATGTGCTAATTTATACATATACATGTAGGTGCAAATCTAGGCTTACTTTCAGAGGGAAAGTTGCCCTGTAAGCAAAATAAGTTTTTGTTGTTTTTAAGAGAGGGCTGAGAGTTCCAGCAGTCCATGAAGAAGACCTGGGACTAAAACCCCTGACCTTCCCTAACAATACCCCTAGGCTGCATGAAGGAGAGTGCCTTTACTGTGGTGGCAACCCAACTTTGAAATACTGCGATTGCAATATTTTCGAAGGCTAGTTAAGACTCACTCTTATATTTTGGGCTGTTGTTTTTACCAGTTGCCTTTTGGAGTTTCTTCTTGCTTTCTGATCGATTATGTTTCCCTGTTCTTATTGTACATCACCTTGGGATCCATTTGGATGAAGGGCAGTTTAGAAACATTTAAAATAAATACTAAATAAGTTGTTCTCCTGGAAGGAGCCTGGAAGGAGGCAGGCTCACCAATGCAACACATATGTTTATATAGGCCTGGGGGTGCCTGTCTCCAGATAGAATGGAGCTGAACTCATTCTATATGCAAAATGCCCAGTAGGGTTCTCTCCCCCGCCTCTCGCTTAATGAATTCTGATAACGAAAAGGACCAACTCGCAACTCCAGATGCCAGGTAATTAATCAGGTGAGCTGGGACGAGCAAGCAACATCCATCTTCTCGAAAGAAAGACCAGCAGCTCAATCCATACACTCTCCCTGTTAATCCAGAGCACTTGACTTCAAAATGGTTCTCATCCCAACTGAAGTCAACCAGACCGAGTGGCCTGAAATCCCCAGAAATTTGGCTTTACTGGTTGTGGATTACTGTACAGCTGAGGAAGCCCAACCACATGAGATGCCAACACAAGTGAATTCATGCAGAGGCCAGGTGAAGGGGTAGCAAGAAGGAAGAGACAGAGAGCCTAGCATGACTTTCTTCCCCTTGATTGATGATGGAATAGCCAGAACCCGATGGGGCAAGAAGACAAGGCTGCTACAATTAAATCTCCTGACAGTGCCCCCGTTTGATGACTTGGGAAATGTGTCGAGCCAATCTCCTGATAAGCTTTCAGAAGTGGCGAATGAAGGAGTGGTTCTGTCACTGGGACTTTGTCAAGAGAGGGGGAAGGGAGACCATTCCACCAATAGGAAGTCAACACATGCAGAAGTTCCCAAGTTAAATCCTGGGCATCTCCAGGTAGGGGTGGGAGAGACTCCTGCCTGAAACCCCAGAGAGCCACTGCCAGTCAGTGTAGACAATACTGAGACAGGAGGACCAATGGTTGGTATCAGAATAAGGTGGCTTTTATGTTGGCAGTGGTGAGAAGGAAGGCAGGAAGCATGTAGGGTCAATCTTTCTGCAGATGTCCAAAATAGGCACGAGATCAGTCTCCAAGTCAAGGAGGAACAATTGAGAGCAGGGGAATGGCTTCACTCCACAAAGTTCCATGGAGATTTCATCACCTTGATCATGGGTAAGCAAGATGGAAACAAACACTGAGCCCATGAAGGTGCCTTAACAAGGTGAGGATTATACTCCCAATGCTCTTGTTGTCCTTGCCTGGTCTTCTCAGTGCTGATCTTCTGACATGGTCCAACATCCTCTGCTGGAGCTTTTCCAGTTCTTGCTTCTCACTAAGGGCCAAGCTGGATACTCCAAGGGAGAGGCAGGGGGTTCAACTCTATGTTTTCCTTGCAAAGCTAAAGCAGGGGCTGGAGACCTTTGCAGGGGACCATAGGAAGGTGTGTCTAATCTCTCTCCCAACAGCAGATGATCTCCTTCAAATGTTTCTCCTCACCCCACCCAGGTTCTGAAACCGGAACTGAGCCTGGTTGGGAGGAAACTACCTGCAAGTCCTTTTTCAAGAAGAAGCCCCTCCTTTACAAAAGCAAAAGCTTCAATTTCCCCCATTATCTCCATATACATGAGGCTAGGGCCACCACCACCACGCTCGTTGGGATGACGTCTAGTAGGGAGCGAAAGCAGCCGAGCCAACTCCTTCTGGGAGGGCTGTTTTGCTCTGCTGTGTTCTAACTCCCCAAGGCCCACGTTGCTAAGAAAGTCAGTTTAATTAAAATTGCATTAATGCACCCTGGGTCTCATGGAGCCATCTGTCTCTCTGACGGATCCATGTGTGTGACGTGGCAACCCCGTCTGTTTCTGCCATGGAGGCGGCATGAAAGCGCAAGGCGGGGAGGGAGGGATGCACCAACTGGAGGCAAAGTGATGCCACTCAAGGCAGAAACAGCCAGCCTACAAGGGTTAGCATGGAGGGCATAGACAGTGCAAATCACATGACCAGCTAGAGCATCCCAGTAGGCTACAAGAGGGAGAGAGTTGGGAAGCAGAGCCCATTCCAGCACCTGTGCTGTGAAGACCAGTTTCATCAGCCTCCTCCAGTCCCTGAACTTTTAAATGAAAGAAGGCCATAATAAAAACGACTGCTTAACTTTAAGTACTAGTGCTGGGTTTTGATTTTTCCTCTTTCCCCCCCATCCCCTTTTTCTTTAGTGCTGTGTCTTTTGGCTTATAATGCCTGCAGGCAGGCCTTGTTTGATGTAAGCGGCTCCAAGTCTTTTTGGCTGAGGAGCAGAGTGCAAATGCAGAAACCCCCCTGCTGGCAGCTGAGATTAGTTGCACTGCACAAATTACAGCTGACACGGAGTCAAAGAAACTTGACAGGGAGCCAGGGGGACAAGCAACTGCCATTTGCAGGGTGGGTCTCTGAGAAACAAGCAGCCCCATCTGCAGAAATTGCTCTTTTCCACTCCCTCCAAATGCCATGGGGAATTCCCGACTGCTGAACTGCACAATCCCAATATTAGAAATACAAGGGTAACATGAAGAGCAGTGTAGATTCCTCTTTGTTTGCAGGGACCTCCTTGCTTTGATCTCTCTCTTCCTTCCTCCCATTAGTGGTGCAAGAAGGATCCCTGAAGGCTGGGCAGCTGACTCCCCCTCCCTTGCCAATCCCATGGGGAGCCACCAATGTTCCTTCAGGCACATCAGCTTTCGCTGCCACGGCGAGTTTTAATTTCCCCCTGTGACGATGGTATCACCGCCTGACATTGTGCTGAAGTCACCCGCCTTATCTCCGTGGCCTGCGCATATGAGCAATATCAATTTTGCAGTGTAATGGCTGCAGCCGGAACAATACTCTGTGCATTGTTAAACAAGCGACGAGCCCCATGCCGTACAAACAGAACACATGTCGTTGGCGATAGGGGCTTTCTCATAATTACTACACCATGGTGAGTGCCGATGGGCTCCTAAGTATCCACCGCTCCCCTGGAAGGGAAAAAGCAGACATTGATTCCTAGTTCCTACGCTCATTATTCAACACATGCAGCTTGAATAATGTCCCAGATATGGCATTACGCAAAGATCTCCTATTCATACAATATCCTGAAAATAGAAGAAGACTGTTTCCCCCCCCCCCTACAAGGGGCGCTAGCAATATCCCCACCCAAAATGGCAGTACAAAGCACATGGAACTCTGAAAAAAATTCAGTTGATCAGCAAAGGAACTGAAGGCTTAAGCAATTTTGTGCCCCCAAATACCAGAGGTGCCAACGTCAATAAAATATTGCGTGGGGGAGCAGGTGAGCCCCACCGCACATAATCAATCACATGATGTGGCATGTGCACACACCATTTGAATGGCAATGCCCATCAACTTGGGGGGGGGGCAGCCCCTTCAAATATTTTATTGGGGTGGCTGAAGTGACCTCGGCCCCTAGGAGTTGGCTCCTATGTCAAATACTGTTGCATTCAGGTCCTGATTGCAGACTTCTCATAGGCATCTGATTGGCTACTGTGAGAACAAGATACTGGGCTAGATCTAGTGGCCTGATCCAGCAGCCAGGGTCTTCTTAGGTTCTTGTCATCAGGCTTTTTTCAGCTGAAACTTGCCAGGGTGGGTTCCAGCACTTTTCAGATGGGTGCCATGGCCATTCTGAAAAAAACAAAGGAGGCTTTCGTGGCGAGTTCCAGCACCTCTTTTTCTACAAAAGTAGCATCGCTTATGAGTAACTGTATGGGAGGGTTTTTGCCTCCATGGGAACTTCCTGGAGCCATCTGATTGGCCACTGTGGGAAAGAGGATACTGGATTAGATGGGCCATTGATCTGGGCTCTTCGGGCATCCTTTGTTTGGTACCCAAACAAACCCTTAATGCCAAGAAATGATGGTGTGGGCCATGGTTTGGGAGGTCGATCCACAGAGACAAGTAAAGGTAAAGGGACCCCTGGCCATTAGGTCCAGTCGTGGCCGACTCTGGGGTTGTGGCGCTCATCTCGCTTTATTGGCCGAGGGAGCCGGCGTACAGCTTCCGGGTCATGTGGCCAGCATGACTAAGCCGCTTCTGGTGAACCAGAGCAGCGCACGGAAATGCCGTTTACCTTCCTGCCGGAGTGGTACCTATTTGTCTACTTGCACTTTGACGTGCTTTTGAACTGCTAGGTTGGCAGGAGCAGGGACCGAGAAATGGGAGCTCACCCCGTTGTGGGGATTCGAACCGCCAACCTTCTGATCGGCAAGCCCAAGAGGCTCTGTGGTTTAACCCACAGCGCCACCCATGTCCCACAGAGACAAGTACCTGGATTCAAATTTCTCATAACCAGATCAGGCCAATTGTCCACTATCCTGTTCTCAGAGCAGCCAATCAGGTGCCCACAAACAGGGCCTGAGCACACAAACACTCCACCCCGCCTAAAGTTTCCAGGAACTGGCATTCAGAAGCAAGGCCCTGGGGTAGAACAGTGTGGGGTATGATCAGGTATGAATGGGGCAAAAGGAAAATACCAGGGCACAGTGCCCTCTTGTCATTCAAACCAAATGCTTTTATAAGGGGACAGACCTATACCACATGACCTGATCTGACCTATCATTGTTCAAGAAGCCTGTTTGTCCAGTTCTTCCTATGTTTCCTCTTCTTCTGGTAGTGCTTAGTATGGATGGACACCGGCTAAACTCCTTGCCTCCTGCTGATGACCCTCAAGCCCCATGATCAAGGCCTTGCATCGCAGCCAAAGGCCTGAAAAAAGGTGCATGCAAATTCCCCCCCATGTGATTTAACCCTCAGGGGTTAGCAAACTTTTTCAGCAGGGGGCCAGTCCACTGTCCCTCAGACCTTGTGGGGGGCCGGACTATATTGGGGGGGGGGAATGAACGAATTCCTAGACCCCACAAATAACCCAGAGATGCATTTTAAATAAAAGCACACATTCTACTCATGTAAAAACACGCTGATTGCCAGACCATCCGCGGGCTGGATTTAGAAGGTGATTGAGCCGGATGAGGCCCCTGGGCCTTAGTTTGCCTACCCATGCCTTGGACAAATGCGCCTCCTCTACAAACTGGACATTTGAATGACCTTGCTCCAGGGGTTATTGTGAGGGGATGACAAGATAATGATCAAAATGCACTTTGCACATTATGCAAATGATTTTTTTAAGAGAGAGAGAGAGAGAGAGAGAGAGAGAGAGAGAGAGAGAGAGAGAGAGAGAGAGAGAGAGAGACGAGTCATTTCAGGCAGAATCTCGGTGGGTTCAGATGGCTACTTCTGCTTTGCCCTCCGCCCCAAATGAGAAATGCATCACCCAAAAGGCACACAAAAGAGCTTGTACATTTGCATAAGGAGGCCATCTCAGCCTCATTGTCCCTTTGCATATATTTGCATAACGTTTACATATGCTAATTTACATGCCTAGCTACAGAGACAGAAATAATTGAAACTGGGGAAGGCTGTCAGCAAGCGACTGGCATGCCTGCTCAAATCTTTCTCCAGGTGCTTACTGCAAATACACACTTCTCACTGTGAGAAGTAAAGCTACAGGGATACCAGGCAGAGGGCCTTCTTGACAGTCACGCCCGCCCTGTGGAATGTCCTCCCATCAGATGTCAAGGAATAACTATCTGACTTGTCGAAGACACCTGAAGGCAGCCCTGTATAGGGAAGTTTTATTATGTTTTATATATGTTGGAAACTGCTCAGAGTGGCTGGGGCATTCAGATGGGTGGGTTACAGATAATAAAATTATATCATTATTACAGTGGTACCGCAGGTTAAGAACTTAATTCGTTCTGGACATCCGTTCTTAACCTGAAACTGTTCTTAACCTGAGACACCACTTTAGCTAATGGGGCCTCCCACTGCTGACGCGCTGCCACTGTGCCATTTCTGTTCTCATCCTGAAGCAAATTTCTTAACCTGAGGTACTGTTTCTGGGCTAGTGGAGTCTGTAACCTGAAGTGTCTGTAACCTGAAGTGTCTGTAACCCGAGGTACCACTGTATTAGTATTAGTTACCCATAAAGCTTGCATCACAGTCATGTAAAGGTGAGTGACGGGTGCTTTAGCTTTTTCCGTAATGTCAGGTGGCCAAACCAGCTTTCCATCTAAGCTCAAACTGGTTGTGCCCACTCTAGAGCTTTGTGAACTCTCTGATCTAGAAACATTTCCTGAGCGCATCAGAGATCCCCAGAGCAGGGAGTCATGACAGGGGAGAGCTCTGCCCCCTTCTGCGCCTCCACTGTAACTACACCTTTCCTCCAACAACAGAAAGCATGACAAAGACCAGGCCATTAACAACCAGGAAGGAGAAGGGAGGCAGGGGAGGGTTATTTGTTTAACCTGCCGACGCTTTGGTAATGAATTATCCACCCTGCAACTGCTTGCAGCCGGCCCAGCTGTGTTAGAGGGCAGGCACCTGCTGAGCCGGGAGGTTACAGATGAGAAGCAGAAAGAGTCATTAAAGCAGCTGTCTTGGTATTAATTAATGCTCATTTATATGTGTAACCACTGCAACCAAGTGAGAGGAGCACCTCGGTGAAAATCGGAGGCTGCCTATCCATCTCTGCACAGCCGGCCTCGCTTGCCCCCCTTGGCCATGCCTGTTCTCGCTCTCTCTCCCTGTTTCCAGTATTTACTCTTTCTTGAAGGGCAAAGCAACACCTTGAATCCAAAACAGCTGGGCTGACTCTTTCTTTCACACTTCTATCCACTGTTTCCTTGTGTTGTGTTCAAAGAATCATAGAATTGTAGAGATGGAAGGGACTGCAAGGGTCATCTAGTCCAACCCCCTGAAATTCAATGTTTTGTTTTCATGCCATGCTGTCATCCCATCACTCCAAAGTCTGATACGATGAAGGGTAGTAGAAATTATTGAAATCAGGGGGACATGAACCATTTTCAGTCCGTGGGCCACATTCACTCACTGATAGGCCTCTGGGGTCCACATGACCATGAAGGGTGTGGCCAAAAGTGGGTGTGCCCATTTACATTATTGTATGTGTCACACATTGGTGGTGCTGTGGGTTAAACCACAGAGCCTAGGGCTTGCCAATCAGAAGGTCGGCAGTTCGAATCTCCATGACGGGGTGAGCTCCCATTGTGCGGTCCCTGCTCCTGCCAACCTAGCAGTTCGAAAGCACGTCAAAGTGCAAGTAGACAAATAGGTACCACTCCGGCAGGAAGGTAAACAGCATTTCTGTGCACTGCTCTGGTTCACCAGAAGCGGCTTAGTCATGCTGGCCACATGACCCGGAAGCTGTACTCCGCCTCCCTCAGCCAATAAAGCGAGATGAGCGCCGCAACCCCAGAGTCGGTCACGACTGGACCTAATGGTCAGGGGTCCCTTTACCTTTATGTGTCATACACATACAGGCATACAGCCCTCTCCACACACCCCCAACTCCATTGATCCATGCAGATCAGCTCTCCAATCCTCAAAATGGCCAATCTGATGATCAGGGATGGGGTGATTTGCAGTCCTTTCAGGGCTCTTGGCTTCACCCATGACAGCAGTGTGTGTGTGTTTGTGTGTGTGTGGAGTCTGGGCCAGCCAGAGGAAATGTCCTTTGGGACATTAGCCACCCCTATTTTAAATACAGTGGTACCTCAGGTTAAGTACTTAATTCGTTCCGGAGGTCTGTTCTTAACCTGAAACTGTTCTTAACCTGAAGCACCACTTTAGCTAATGGGGCCTCCTGCTGCTGCTGCACCGCCGGAGCCCAATTTCTGTTCTTATCCTGAAGCAAAGTTCTTAACCTGAAGCACTATTTCTGGGTTAGTGGCGTGTGTAACCTGAAGTGTATGTAACCTGAAGCATATGTAACCCGAGGTACCACTGTAAATAAAAAGCACTGTGTTTGCTGGACAGTGCAGTAACACAGAGGGCAGTTTAGGGATTAGAGTAGCAGAAGAAGAGATTACCATCCCAAAATCATGCATTGTCCCCCATAAATGACCTCTCCCTCCCCACAGCTGCTTTTCAGCCGGCTGGATTGTCGGGGGAAATGTGGGCAAAATAGCTGAGGATGAGAGGTTGCAAGTGTTAAATTAGTGGGTAGGGAAAAGATTAAGTTTCCTCATCTGCTGCTGCAATTGTAAAGTTGGAGAGCAGGTAAAGAGTTAAGTTCCACCCCCATCCCCACTGCTGCTTCTCTCCTGAAAATGCACCCCCATCCCAATTTGCTTTGTAGAGTGAACACAGGGCTGAGAATCTGTCCTTGCTAACATGCCATTCCATCCCAGTCTATCCGACTGCCTGCATCTCTCTGAAAGCTGCTGCATGCATTACACTTTTCTACTGTCATGGGTGTCTGAATTGGGGGGGGGGGACCAGAATCGCACACATAGAGTAGCATGTTCTCTCTCCCCCTCCCCCTCCTTTCCCTGACTACATTTTGGGAGCCGCAATGTAACTCGTAATACGCCCGCAGCCTAATTGCTTATCAGGCAGCTCCAAATAATGACTTTGGTGTTTTGGAACGTTGACTAACAGCTGCGGATCAGTAATAGTGCTTGAGCTCGGTCAATCGCTCTGCAGTAAACCGGCATCCTGCCTTTCACATCCCATCAGGGCAATGAGCAAATTGCTCTTGTTCTCCAACCGCTAAACTGTGCCGTAACAACTCGGAGGGCAGCAAATGGGTAAAGGTGCAATATTCTCCTTTCTCGCGGCCAAACCCAAACTCCTTTCTGGAATTGAGACACACTCTCAATCTGTTATTGTGTTTCCAATCTATTTTCTTGCTATTGCTTCTCCACGTTAAGTATCTGCAAATTGGGCCTTCGCACTTGATATGTGGGTGCCTGACACACCCAGGTCTCCTCGCTTGCACAGAGAGTGTAAAAGGAGGTCTGGTTCAAATCCGCAAGTCCATAGGTGGGTCGAGTTCTCTGGAGGAGCACAATTCGTCACATCTTTGAATTGCTATTTATAGAAAAGCAGAGGGGATTTTTCAGCCAGAGGGTTTCATTCCCGCATGGACAACTTTCCAGGGGCCTTGTGCTGGGGTGGGCGGGGCCAGATACAAGAGTGGGCGGAGCAATAGGTGTGGCTCGAACTTTGGTACAGTAGTAGGATTGCCATAAGTCCAGAATTTCCCGTACATAGCCGGGATTTGATCATCGGAAACAGTGTCAGGGCAGAAATCGCTGAAATGTCTGGGAAAATCCAGATGTATGGCAGCCCATTTGATGTATATATATGTGTATACATACACACACACATATCTCAACCCTATACTACTGTGACATTCCAGCTATGCCATAGGCTGGGATTTCTGCACATGCCCAGCTCCACATCCTCTTTCCAAGCAAGCCAGGGGCATTATCGCTTTTTGGATTGCACATTCAGCCAGGCAGAAGCATTCAAAGAGGGTGTGGCCTCTGGGAGGGGGCGTGGCTTGGATGCGGCCTAGGAAGAGCCCTGGGAACCAAACAGAAAGTCCCCAAGAGCCACACATTCAGCTTCAGAGCTTACCAGTGACCAGTCACAGAACCTGACTCTGACACTGTGGGACGCACAAGGGGGGCAATTTACCAAGAACCTCAAGGACTGCAGGCTCAAATTTTGGCCTTCCTACCTTTTAAAATAATCATCCAAGGCCCATCTCTAGGTGCCCACACATTCAGAGGCCAGCTGTGCAGAAAGAGGGCCTGCCCTGTGGTGGCCCCCAGATTATGGGAGCTCAGCCACAAATATATCCAAATGGTGCCCTTCTTTGTTTCTTTTTAGGAGCCATCTGAAGTCTGTCCTATCCCCACATCAATTCAACGGCTTCTAACGGTATTAAGGTCCTATTAAAGACTTTTACCTACTGTATCCCACTCCACAACTTCCTATTTCTGTTTTAATTTTTTAATCTGTTGGCTCTGCCATTTTATTATATTTTTGCATCTCTCTTTTTTCCTTTCCTTTCCCTTTTCTCTCTCTCTCTCTCTCTCTCTCTCTTTCTCTTTCTTTCTTTGCACCGTAAGGCCATCTTGACAAAAGGTGGGGCAGAATTCTATTTTAATTTTTTAATGAAACAGCCAGGCATGGGCAAAGTGTGTCAGCATCTGGAGCTTACATGCTTTTTAGGATACCTCTGCTGGTTTCTTAGCAGAGTAAAGTTTTCCCAGACAGACTTTTCAAAGGCTGGTTGCTTAGCAACCCTGCTTCCTCTTTGACCATCAATAAGCAGGACTGCTAGCCTCCTAACATGGGGGTGCAAGATGAGGATGGGGAACCTATGGTCCTCTAGATGTTGGTGGACTACAGCTCCCACCCTCCCACCCATTCGTAAGATTTCTTACCTGCCCTTTCCCATAAGGTCTCAGAGTGACATACTACACTAAAACAATACTGCAATAAAATAAAATAAACAGTTAGCAACCATAAAACCAGTGTAAAAACAATGCAGAAACAAAACAGCCATTTAAAAAAATCCCATATATCAAAACAGTTTTTTATATTAAAAAAATTCGAATACAAATGTAGAATGGGATGAATATTTCCACTTAAAAGGCTTGTTGTAAGAGGAAAGTCTTCAATAGGTGTCCAAAAGATGGAAGAGATTGCACCTGTCCAATATACAAATGGGAGCACATTGCTATGGGTGGGTAATGGTAAAGGGACCCCTGACCATTAGGTCCAGTCATGGCCAACTCTAGGGTTGTGGCACTCATCTCGCTTTATTGGCCGAGGGAGCCGGTGTACAGCTTCCAGGTCATGTGGCCAGCATGACTAAGCCGCTTCTGGCGAACCAGAGCAGTGCACAGAAACACTGTTTACCTTCCCACCAGAGTGGTACCTATTTATCTACTTGCACTTTGACATGCTTTCGAACTGCTAGGTTGGCAGGAGCAGGGACCGAGCAACGGGAGCTCACGCCGTTGCAGGGATTCAAACCGCCGACCTTCTGATCGGCAAGTCCTAGGCTCTGTAGTTTAACCCACAGTGCCACCTGTATCCCTATGGGTGGGTAAAAGGTAAAGGTAAAGGTACCCCTGCCCGTACGGGCCAGTCTTGACAGACTCTGGGGTTGTGCGCCCATCTCACTTAAGAGGCCAGGGGCCAGCGCTGTCCGGAGACACTTCCGGGTCACATGGCCAGTGTGACATCGCTGCTCTGGCGAGCCAGAGCTGCACACGGAAACGCCGTTTACCTTCCCGCTGGTAAGCGGTCCCTATTTATCTACTTGCACCCGGAGGTGCTTTCGAACTGCTAGGTTGGCAGGCGCTGGGACCGAGCAGCGGGAGCGCACCCCGCAGCAGGGATTCGAACCGCCGACCTTTCGATCAGCAAGTCCTAGGCGCTGAGGCTTTAACCCACAGCACCACCTGTGTCCCTATGGGTGGGTAGCACAACACTAAAAGCCAGTCTCTGATATTGGATGGAAAGGACCTGAGAACTCTAGAACAGGAGTAGGCTTCCCCTAACAATTAACAAACAACTGTTCCCAGGATTCTTTGAGGAGATCCACGACTGTTTAAAGTGGAATCATAGTGCTTTAAATGCAGAGTTGCAGCTGTCATAGTGTTTTAAATGCACAGTTGCCTCCAGTCCCTGGCTCTCAGTTTTCTCCAGACTGATGCCCGCGGCCCAGCCCTGACAGTTTCAATAGGTGCTCTTGTCTCTTGCGTGTAATGCCTACCCGCAAGGCAGTGAATGTGAAGGATGGGATCAGAAAGAAGCTGCTCTTGATGCTTTCGTTCTCCTCTTCCTCCAGCCCACAACCTCTGTGCCTTTCCAGCAGGATCCCAGGATCGTTTTTCTCCCTGGCTAATTAGCATTGCGGATAATAAGCTGGTTTTGCAGATTTACCACGGACCAATGTCTCTGCTAACTGGGTTGTTTACACATCAGCTGGGTGTTTGTTTCCCCGTAAAGACAAACCTGAAATGGAAAACATGTTTATGTTCATCGAGAAAGTACTGGAATAAGGAGGACTGAATGCCTGGATGTTCTCTAAACTGCAATTCTGACTCCATAATTTGGAGGGAAACAAATTGCCACGAGTGCTCTGGATCAAAGTGGTAGAAGCTCTTTGCCAAATACCACCCTGGATGCCTTGCATTCTGTCTAAATGAGCCCTCCCTGCCAGTAAGTTGAGCTCAGAACCAGTTACTCTCCTCGACTGTCAAAGGGCTATGCATTATGGTAGCCACATGACCTTCTTTACCGAAGACAATCTTCTATTTGGGACACGGGAGGCACTGTGGGTTAAACCACAGAGCCAGGGACTTGCTAATCAGAAGGTCAGTGGTTCGAATCCCCGCGATGGAGTGAGCTCCCGTTATTCAGTCCCTGCTCCTGCCAACCTAGCAGTTCGAAAGCACGTCAAAGTGCAAGTAGATAAATAGGTATCACTCCGGCAGGATGGTAAACGGCATTTCCGTGTGCTGCTCTGGTTCGCCAGAAGCGGCTTAGTCCTGCTGGCCACATGACCCAGAAGTTGTACACTGGCTCCCTCGGCCAATAAAGCGAGATGAGTGTCGCAACCCCAGAGTTGACCACGACTGGAAGTAATGGTCAGGGGTCCTTTACTTTACCTAGCCATATGACCTTCTTTACAGAAGACAATCTTATATTTGAAGGGTTGTCATAAGAATTCTCCACTACAGTGGTACCTCAGGTTACATACGCTTCATGTTACAGACTCCGCTAACTCAGAAATAGTGCTTCAGGTTAAGAACTTTGCTTCAGGATGAGAATAGAAATTGTGTTCTGGCGGTGCAGCGGCAGCAGGAGGCCCCATTAGCTAAAGTGGTGTTTCAGGTTAAGAACAGTTTCAGGTTAAGTACGGACCTCTGGAACTAATTAAGTACTTAACCCGAGGTACTACTGTATTTGAAATGGTCCTCTATTTCTAGGATGGAGAGCCTCACACCTGAGGGCCATATGCAGCCCTTCAGGCCTCTCTATCTGGTCCTCAGGATTCTCTCCAGGCCATACCCCTTCATTGCCCCTGCTTCATACCCTCCTTAGGTGTTTTTGCCTTGCTGGAATTTGTCCTCCAACTTGTGTCCTACTTCTTGCTTGTCTGGAGGGAAGGAAGAAAAAAAGATGGGCTCTTGAATGTGTGTGGAAACCGGCCTATGAGCAAAGGTGACATTAGCACCTGTGGCTCCACCCACTTTTGCTCCAGGCCCCGCCCACCACTGCCATGCAGCCCTTGGAAAGTTGCCCAGAAGGAAATGTGGCCCTCTGGCTGAAAAAGGTCCCCCATCCCTACTACATTTGAAGGGAGAGTTCCAGTTCAAGTCCATATCCTCCAACACTTCTCTGATGAAAACAGAGATGTCCTATTCCATAACATTAATGAAAATGATATTTTTATTATTTATACCCTGCCTATCTAACATGGGACTCAGTTACATTAGTCAAGAAACAGTGCTTTGAATGTGTTATAAACATGGAACACCAGATGGCACCAGAGAGCAAAAAATTAATTTCTAAGCCATTTTCCATAGCATTCCCCACCCCCTTTAGTTATAACAATATAATTTCTGACTTATTTATAGTGGTTTTCCCCCCTGTGTGTAGATCCACCCTGGGTTGCCCCAGCCACTATGGGTGGCTTCCAACATATATAGAAACATAATAAGCCATTAAACATTTTTTTAAAACCTTCCCTATACAGGGCTGCCTTCAGATGTCTTCTAAAGGTTGTATAGTTACTTATCTCCTTGGTTTGGGGGGGTCGCATAACTCCATACCCTCCAACATTTCCCCGATGAAAATAGGGGTGTCCTAAGGAAACGCGGGACATTCTGGGATTAAATCAGAAACCGGGATGGCTTCTGTAAATCCAGGAAAATAGGGGCACTTGGAGGGTCTGCAAGTCTGTCTGAAAGATAAAGAAGATGAGGGAGGGAGGGCAGGCGTGAAGGTGCCCATCAGAACTGAGCCCCTGGAGAACAGCAAAGTGAGCAAGCAGGCACACACAGAGGTCACCTGGCCACAGTCTCCCCTGCTATGTCTAGATGGACTGCATTTCTATTTAAATTAGACTCATTATTTCTAAATCTGTGTCTATGCATACAAATGAGCACGTTTTAGACAAACGAGGACCTTCTTTTGTTCTCCTTTGTCAGTGATGCATTTCCACTCGTTTTGGGAACATTGTTTATTTGGAGGCCCCTGAATAGTGCTTGCCGACTTCCCATAACTGGCCATCTGTCTGGCCACCAGGAGAACAGGATGCCAAACTCGATGCGCCACCGGCCTGATCCTGCAGGGCTGTGGCAATGTTCTCATGTTCTAACTTCATGTACGCAGAGCAAGAGGGCACTTTGGGGGCAGGGGAGGAGCATCAGCAGGCAGTGATCATAGCTGTCAACTTTTCCCTTTTCTTGCGAGGAACCCTATTCAGAATAAGGGAATTTCCCTTTAAAAAAGGGGAACGTTGACAGCTATGGCAGTGATGCATTGTAGGCGCATCCAAGATGGGCACAACCACAGACACATGCAGTGCGCCAAACCTGGAAGTGACCCGAAAACATCACAAAAGGGGCGGGGTGGAGGTAGAATGGGGTGTTTGCAGGCTTTTCCAATGGTGTTTCAAATATATGTGATTTCACTAAAACATGTGGTGGTGCCTTTGGACCAGCTCCAAGGACAGACCCACTGAAAGCGCATTTGTCATCCCTCTTCCCTGAACACAGCCCCCAGGACAGGGTTGAGGCCTTCTTGGCATCTTTGAACAAACCACAGCCTGGTTTTGTTTATTGATCTGGAAAACAAGAGCCTGCAGGCAACTGCCTCCTTCTCAGCAGTGGCTTCAGGAGCTGCTCAGTGACACAGAACTGGCAACTTTGCAGCACAGCGTAGATCTGCTCAGCTGAGCCATAGGGATAGCTAGGAACACTCTTCCTCGTCTCTCTGTGTGTCTTATTGCTAATGTCTGCATCCCAATCAGCCAGCAAGAACAAACTAATCCTCAGGTGGCAGACTCACATTGCATCCTCTGCACAGATTCCCTGATCCATGTCAGCAACTCTGATTGCCTTGCCTGCATCTCTCTGGTATACCCTCTGGCCATTGTTTATGGAAAGACAGTGCTTCACATCCTCTCTGCTCCACCGAGCCAGTCTTCCCAGTCTTGTGATGGACATTTGGGTGCAACTCAGCTTGCTAAGAGGGGTTTGCAGGGGTTAAGACAGAATAAGGGACCTTCAGCTTCCTAGACTATCCTTTTACCTCTCCTTTCCTCTCTGGCGATCCCTTGTAGCCAAGTAATGGTGTCTTCCATGAACATGGTCTTAGCAGTGAGTCCGTAAGTGACTGTGGAGGCCAGTTCTGGATCCACACGTCTTTCCACAGTGGGAACATATGTTTCCAGGCAGGGGTTGATCACAGTGAGGGTTTGCCATACATGCCTTCCTCTTAGAACATTTCTCCCTTTTGTCTTGAGTTTGAGTGTCTTCAAAGTCCAGTACACCTTTGGTAAAGGCGCTCGTAGACCTGTGTTTCCCAATTGTCAGTGTTTATACTCCATTTTTAAAGATTTGCCTTGAGGGAATCTTTAAATCTCTTTTGTTGACCACCAGCATTACGCTTTCCATTTTTAAGTTTGGAATAGAGTATTTGCTTTGGAAAACAATAATCAGGCATCCGAACAACATGACCAATCCAACAAAGTTGATGTTGAAGAATCATTACTTCAACACTGGTGATCTTTGCTTCATCCAGTACACTGGCATTAGTTTGCCTGTCTTCCCAAGTGATATGTAAAAAATTTCGGAGACACCATTGATGGAATCTTCTAAGGAGTTGGAAATGGTGTTTATATGTTTTACCTCTATCACTGTGCTGACTTCTCTCTTACTCTTTGATGTTTAGACGTATAAGTCTTAAGTTGCATCCTCTGTACAATTTCCTGCTCCTCTGCACAAACTTTCTTTGGACCTCCAGGCTAGCTCCTGCAGCCAATGGGAAACTGCACACGCCTCCTCTGTGCTGGAAGGCGCGCCGGAAATAGCTTTTGCACACTCCGGCCCATTGCAGCACCTGCGGGACCATGAACTGGCCAAGCCACAAAAACTTTGCCAACCCCTGCTCTTCTTCATAAACCTGTTCTGGGTTCTATATCTTGCTCACACTACAGTGTGACAGGAGAGTGTGATGGAAAGCTGACCTGACTTTTGTATGCGTGAACCTGGGAGACTTTCAAAAGGCGGGGTCTACTCTCAAAACTGTCACCGAAAGAGCATAAACTTATTTCCTGGACATATGCAACTTTCTGAACCCTGGCTGTTATCTATATATAAAGTACTCTGACTTTGTGCCAAAGTATTTGTGTGTTGGGGGCGGGGGAGGGAGGTGAATAGGTTTGTGTGTGCTCCGTAAACTTCAGGGTTAATGACAGCCTTCCTGGCCGCAGCCCGCAAGAGAAAGATGGATTGTGTAGCTTGAGAGCAATTTTGGGACCCACTCAAGCTTTGTGCCATGCTGTGAAATCTCAATGCACCTCGTCGAGACTCAAAATTGGTTTACATTCCCCTCTATGAGTTTATGGGTTAGTAAAAGCTGATTTATTCCATTCACTTGCCACTTCAGGATATTACTGCAAAGGCATCTGTTGGGAGAAAGCTCGGCTCTCATTATAAACTTGCTTAAACTGTGCCCCTGTTGTCAGAGACGATGGGTGGGGAGTTTGGGTTGAACCTGTGGCAGAAAAGAAACTCTTAAAGCCTGAGCCTGCCTATAACACAAGCTCTGGGCTCTCAGCTAAATAAAGGCAGGAATGGCCAATTTAAATACCGTTGTGGACTTGGGGGGGGGGACCCCTTAAACCCTGGAAATTAATAAATGTTAGGATTTTGATTATTTGGGATGTGAAGGGAGAATTACAAGCTGCCTATGCAAAATGACCCGGCCAAGCTGGGGCCATTAAGAAACAATACAGAGCCATTGAGAGCCATTGGCAATGCAAGAGAAATGTCATCCACCCTTTGCCGTGAGGTGTGACTGGGGGTTTGGACAGTTGCCTGGGTAACTGGGTGTAAGGTGAGGTGACAAGAATTCTGGGAAGAAGAAGGAAGACTGGGAGCCATCTTGGGCAGGCTGGCTGAAGGCTGGCAGCACTGCTGTGGGTGACAAGCCCCTCTTGAAATGACTATGCTGTAAGATCTGGACAAAGCCAACGTTACCAGCAACCTGCTTATGCATTCTGTTGCGCAACAAGGTTCCACTGGTGCAAAACGTATCCCTAAGAGACTTTTAACTTAGTGCTGCATTGGATACAACCTATTATCTACAAAATTGAAAAAGAGAGAGGTGTAGCATTACATTGTAGGAGATCTCCATCTCTGACAACATGAATCCTTCTCCCTCCCTTTCTATCTGTGAGTGAAACTGTGGACAAACATTTTACGGTGCCTTCTGCAAAATTTAGCAGGGCTTCTGAGGAACACGGAAAGTAATCTCAAGGGTTGGATACAGGCTGTTGTCTGCCAGTCCGTGATCCTTGGGCTAAGTTTTGTTGATTAGACGTCTGCCTTTTAATCAAACAATTATAGTTTAACTACATGGGCATACATCCAAAACCTCAACAAAGGTTCCTTTGTGAGATGTCGAGGAAAAAAATGTAAGATAATGCAAATTTAATGAACAAGACATACCATTCAGGGCTAGAAACAAAAGACACAATTAGTATTTTCAGTTTTGTGCAATTCAGTAGTAGACCAGAATCACAATGACCTTAAACAATAACCCAGAATTATACACAGCACCACCTAGCCATTATTTGGTTAACTAAATTTATATACCAGACAAAATGACCAAGCTTTAGTCACCTGTCTAAAACATTCATTAAAAATGCCAATAAAAAACAAACATTAGAAATAAGTTATATAAAAATATAAAAATTAAGTCAGTGGTTTTTTTTAAAAAAAATCTTAGAATCATAGAACTGGAGAATTGGAGGGGACCTCAATGGTCATCTAGCCCAACCCCTGCTAAAGAATCCCTAACAGATGGCTATCCAGCCTCTGTTTGAAAACCTCCAATGAATGAGATGCCCCACCTTATGAGTTCCGCTGTCAAACAGCGCTTGCAGTCAGCAAGTTATTCCTCATGTTTAGTTGGAATCTCCTTTCTCATAATTTGAATCCATTGGTTCTGATCCTTCTTTCTGGAGCAGCAGAAAGCAAGCTTGCTCCATTTCCCTTGTGATAGCTGTTTAGATATCAATGGGCCGAGTGTCCCTAAGTGTAGGTGCTGCCACACTAAGGGATCAATTTCTTGCAAGTGCAGAATGACCATTGTGTGGCACTTATAAACATGCCAGTTCTGTGGATCTAAATTCACCTTTGCAGGTTTAAATGCTTTAAATGAGCAATCCACCATTCATAATCTGTAAAGGTAAAGGGACCCCTGACCATTAGTCCAGTTGTGGCCGACTCTGAGGTTGCAGCGCTCATCTTGCTTTATTGGCCAAGGGAGCCGGTGTACAGCTTCCGGGTCATGTGGCCAGCATGACTAAGCCACTTCTGGCGAACCAGAGCAGTGCACGGAAACGCCGTTTACCTTCATGCCAGAGCGGTACCTATTTATCTACTTGCACTTTGACATGCTTTCGAACTGCTAGGTTAGCAGGAGCAGGGACCAAGCAATGGGAGCTCACCCTGTTGTGAGGATTCAAACCACCGACCTTCTGACCAGCAAGTCCTAGGCTCTGTGGTTTAACCCACAGCGCCACCCGCGTCCCCCATAATCTGTAGCTCTGATCAAAACAGTTACTTCAGCAGCACTCTTGGAGTCTCTCACCACTCAGAGATTGGGGTGCGCACAAAACAACAGAGAGGTTTAGACTTGCATGCCAAGGCGCCTCAGCCACAAAGTTCCCCAGAGAACAATGAAACACACTGACACAGAATATTTTGGTTTACGGGTTCAGATAGGGCACAACTTTATTGGTTACTGATGTGAGCAGTTTGGCCTAGGCACTGGGGTGAAGCCAGGCTATATCTTGACTCCTGCCCATCTAAAGGGAGTCCACGGAAGGGTAAGCCACCGATAGGGGGTGCCCTATAACTTACATCAGCTAGTGGCAGCCCAAGGGGTCCCCATAGGGGTTGTGACATGGCCCTAGCCCATGTCCAGGCTTCAGACAGGATCCACACCCCAGCTCCCTTTAACCGAATACCCTTACTGAGGAGGGGCAGGCGACCTCCCCTCCAAACAAACAAAAGTTTACCCAATGCCTAGCCTCACAAAAGTTGTGATGATTGCTGCTAGGTAGGTGAAAACCCAATGGCCATTGCCATTTTGCCAAGTGGAGAAAAAATCCTACCCGGCCCCAACAACATGGCGACCAACAATTGCCATAGCAAGGTCATATCAGAGCACAGCATGACAAGAGTGTGGGTGGGCAGGGTGATCCGACAAAGAGGTAAGGAAGAGGGAGCCAGCCGGCCACGCCAAGATTAAATGGCCCATGGCCAAACCTGCCCTGGCAGCAGATTGGCTGGGGCTGTACCCAACACAGATGACACGACCGGCCGTGACATGGGGGTGGGGAGAGGCAGTGTACCTTCCCCCTACGCCGGAAAACTGTTGAGGCTTGGCTGACCGGCTGCAACGCCGTACACCAGATAAAAGGTGAATGGACTTAGTAGGACTTTCAGATCACTCCTATCTTCCTTTGCCTTAAGCACCTGGGAGCCAAGTCTGATGCAGACTGCCAAGTCTGAGATGCTCTAACATTTCCCTTTACATTTCTGCGCCGTTAGGAGCTCATGTGGTCCTCTGGGTCTCATCTCTATCTTTCCCTTTCCCATATTCACCCCCTCCTTCCCACCCATCCCCTCCTAAACCCTTTTCTCATTTAGAGCCTGGCTGTCTCGACTTTGGAAGCTTGGTAGTAAAAACCCAATTTTAAAACAATTTGAAAGCAATTTTTGCAGGAGCCTCCTGATAAGAGGCAGAGCTACTAGCACCAGCACCATTAGACAGGATCAAAACAGTCACTTGGCACTAAGTGGGGGTGAGGAGGAAAGCAGGGAGAGGCTGCCTCGAAGGCTGCTGTTTACTGGGACTGGATGTGTTAAAGTCTGGTGTGTGCTTTTCCGAGTTGGGAATGCTTGGAAACTTTTAGATGGCAAGGAAATAAATCAATGTACATCACCCCTTCTGCTTATTGGGGCTTGATCTGTGCTGCCTGAAAAAAGCACTTGGGTAAACACCTAGCAATTGCTCAGTCAAGTTAAGAGTACAATCCTGTGCATGCTTACTCAAAAGCAAGGGCAATTAACAGTGGCGTAGCATGGGGGGTGCAGGGGGGGGCCGGCCACACCGGGTGCAACATCTGGGGGTTAGGGTTAGGGGGCACAAATCCATGGGTTAGGGGGCGCAAATTACTTGCCTTGCCCCGGGTGCTGACAACCCACGCTACGGCACTGGCAATTAAGTTCAACAGGGCTTACTCCTAGGGAAGCGGGCATAGGATATTGCTAGCCAAGATGTACAAATTGACAAATGTAGACAGCAAATAAACTCCACTGTGAGAGGATTGCTGTAATACTGATTTAATGCTTGCATTTGCCCTCTGAATCCATTGTGCATTCAGTCTGCCGTGGTCCCAGTTCAGCACTCATTCAGTCATGGTTCTGAGTCTGCACTTGCTCAGGCTTAGTTCTGCTCATTGTCCACAACTGTTTATTGAAACTGTTTTCTTTCTTCTTTTTACAAAGAACAAAGGCAAAAACAGGGAAATTAAAATACAGCTGAAACTTTAAGACAGCCTAACAGCACAGTCCTTGAAAACGAAACTGAACTCCCACTAAGTTCAGTGGTGCTTAAAGGTAAAGGTACCCCGGGCAATTACTGTATTTTTCGCTCTATAAGACGCACCAGACCACAAGGCGCACCTAGTTTTTGGAGGAGGAAAACAAGAAGAAAAATATTCTGAATCTCAGAAGCCAGAACAGCAAGAGGGATCGCTGCGCAGTGAAAGCAGCAATCCCTCTTGCTGTTCTGGCTTCTGGGATAGCTGCACAGCCTGCATTCGCTCCATAAGACGCACACACATTTCCCCTTACTTTTTAGGAGGGAAAAAGTGAGTCTTATACAGCAAAAAATATGGTAGGTCCAGTCGCAGACGATTCTGGGGTTGTGCACTCATCTCACTCTATAGGCCGAGAGAGCTGGCATTTGTCCGCAGACAGCTTCCAAGTCATGTGGCCAGCATGACTAAGCCGCTTCTGGCGAACCAGAGCAGCACACAGAAATGCTGTTTACCTTCCTGCAGGAGTGCTACCTATCTATCTACTTGCAGTTTGACGTGCTTTCAAACTGCTGTGTTGGCAGGAGCAGGGACCGAGCAACGGGATTCCCATCGCAGGGATTCGAACTGCCGACCTTCTGATTGGCAAGCCCTAGGCTCTGTGGTTTAGATCACAGTGTCAGCCTTGAACTTGCTCAGTTACAACAAAGGGGGGGTGTTTCTGATTCTTTTCCCTCCCTCCAGTGGCGGAGAGCAGGAGGGGGTGGGGCTGGTGTGCATCCCAGGGGCGGGGCACGCTACCTGCAGGGGTATGGGGGGGCACGGGTGGGGGGGCAGCCGCGATGGCACCCCACTGGAATCGTGCTGCCCCCGCACTCCTCTTCCTCTGCCAGTGCCTCCCTCTCCTCTTTTTCATTTTAATCTTTCTTCATTGCCTTTATACACTCTTCACAATAGATAAATCAGTAGATGTGCAAGCTATAACTGCAAATCGTTTAGGATCTTAGCTTTAAAGGTCGGTAACCCGAGGGAAGGAATAAACGAAATGAGTGGAAGGGAACCAGAACAAATAAAGGTTTGCTTATATTTTTATCATTATTAATTTTTTGATTATTACATTTACTCTATCACCAGCTTTCCCTGCAAGGCATACATGACTCTTCCCCCTCCCCCTTTATCTTCACAACAACTTTTCAAAGCAGTGAGTCAGTGACTAGCCCAGCTTAACCCTGTGGGGATCTGAATCTGGGGTTCCCTGACCTAAGTTCATCACCCAAAGCCTCCCCCTCAAAGCCCTTGGACTTCAACTTCCACCCACCCTAGCCAGCATGGCCAATGCTCAGGGATGGTGGTAACTTAGTTCAATAACATCTGGAAGGCTTCAGGTTTCCTGCTTCTGCTCTAACCACTGCACCATACTGTTTCTGCATATGTTCTCTCTCTCTTCCCACCCCACCCCTGTGTGTGTGTGTGTGTCTTGTAGATGAACTTCATACATACATCTGGTGGGACATGATGGAGAAGGTACAGGGACAGATCTGAAAGAACAGGCAGGTTGACTGGTGCCCCTTCAGGTGTTTTTGTTAGAAATAGTGTGATGTTGGTTGAACTGACCTGCACCAGTCCAAATTCCAGCAGCCACAGTCTGTATGAATTGAAGCAGTCTTCAAGGGCAGCCCCAGGTATAATGAGCTACAGCAATCCAGTTGGGCATTTACCTGAGCGTGGGCCATTGTCGTCAAGCCAGCTCTATCCAAAACCTCCTTGGTTCATCCCGCACCTTCTTTGAGAGCCAGTGTGGTGTAGTGGTTAAGAGCGGTAGACTCGTAATCTGGTGAACCAGGTTCATGTCTCCGCTCCTCCACATGCAGCTGCTGGGTGACCTTGGGCTAGTCACTCTTCTCTGAAGTCTCTCAGTCTCTCACAGAGTGTTTGTTGTGAGGGAGGAAGGGAAAAGAGAATGTTAGCCGCTTTGAGACTCCTTTGGGTAGTGATCCAAACTCTTCTTCTTCTTTCAGGACATGTTTATGGGCGTAGCCAGGACTCCCCTCTGCATTTAGGCTTGTGATTGGCAGGGCCAAATCAGCAACACGGACAACAGTAATTGGAACCAGACCTGAAGTGCATAATATTCCATCTTCAGGTCTCTGAACTCTGTTGCTGGGACTAACAGTTCAGGAGACAGAAAGCCCTGCCTTGTTGACCAGGCAAGGACATAAAGTCAGCTTCATTTGTGCCTGACCTAACCACTCAAGAGGGCACATACAGTTTGTCCATTACAGACACTGATACTATCAACCTCTCTTCCTGATTCTGAAGCTAAAGGCAGCCCTAGCACCAATGCACACAAAAGCCTGAGATATATACATGCCATACCCTTTCCAAAGGGCAGCGGAATTCCTTGAAACCACTTCTTAATTTAGCATTCATCCTGATCTGCTTACATATGTTGGTTAAGCTATGCCCAGTCTTTATTAAGCATTTGTTCTTATTTGTTTGCAGAGTGGCTATATGATAATGAGCATCCATCCTGATTTTTTGTGTGTGGCATATTTACATGTCTTCCTGTTCATCATTCATCCATCCCACACTTTTCATTGCATTTCCACATCACTTTCCAAACCACAAAAATTCCAGTTGTTGTTTCTTTTAAGTGTATTAGTTGCAACAGGGTGCTTTAATCCACTTTAAATGTGCAAACCTTGCAAAGTACTGGAAGACACAAGACCTACCCACTCTGGAAGAATGGCAGATGAAGGTGATGGACTATATGGGATTGGCAGAAATGACTGGCAAAATCCGAGACCAGGGAGAAGAGTCGGCGGAAGAAGATTGGAAGAAATTTAAAGACTACCTACAGAAATATTGTAAAATTAATGAATGTTAGAATGATGTTGGAGAGAAATTAAGTGGTTTCCAGCTGTAATGCTTTAAGAGAATATGAAAAAAAAGGCTTAGAAACAGGTAAAAATTTAATGGTAAGGATTTGCTGAACTAACAATCTGAATTGGAATACAAAAAAGGGAGGTATGAGGTGGTCCGGGAAACAAGCTAAAGGAAAATAAGCAATGGAAAATCTGTGTGTTTTTAATTATTTTTATTTTTGTATTTTTGTTATTTTTTCTTTTTACTTTTATTGTATTATTACTACAAAATCTTAATAAATATTCTATTAAAAAAAAAAGTGCAAACCTAACATGCCCTTGAATCCCTGCTGCAAAATACTGGACATTCTGGTGCAACCTCTAGATCTCAGTCTGGATTGGGCTCTTGACATTGAGGCCATAAATCAGGGTAAAGCAAATATAGTCATACCTCGGGTTGAAGTAGCTTCAGGTTAAGCATTTTCAGGTTGCGCTCCGCCGTGACCCGGAAGTAATGGAGTGTGTTACTTGTGGGTTTTGCTGCTCGCACATGCGCAGATGCTCAAAATGACATCACACACATGTGCAGAAGCAGCGGATCATGATCCGCGCATGCGCAGACGCACGGATGCAGGTTGTGTTCACTTCAGGATGTGAACGGGGCTCCGGAACGGATCCCATTCGCATCCAGAGGTAGCACTGTATGACAATTCAAGGCTGTGATCACATGTGAGGGAAAGCAAGTCAAAACCTTCAAAACCTCCAAGGGAACATAGCATGGAATCAAGGTGGGTCTCACAAAAAGGTAGTATCGCAGTCATGTCTGAAAATAAGGAAGAGACATGGGGAAGGACTGGAGCAGTGGTTCCCAAACTTTTCCTTCCATGAACTCATCCCCGGTGCCTGCTACCCTCTGCTATGAAAATCATTATTCAGAATAGCGGCTTGCACAACCCACTAAGGAAAATACCGATACAATACATTTCAAAATGGTAACAATTAATTGCACAGATATTCAAAATCCAATTAAAACTACTTAATTCAATTAAATCAACAAAACTGATGAACTTGATCCAGTGATACAAGATTTTTCAAGCCCGATAGTCATTTACACCCCAACGCCTCCCTGCTGCCCCCTTGCCTCTTAGTGCCTCCCCTAAGGGGCAATACCACCCACTTTGGGATCCATTTGACTAGAGCTCTCCATAAGTGGATGGAGCCAGGGGCAGAGGAAGAGGGTGCGGGGGGTCACCCCGGGTGTCACCACTGAGGGGGGTGACAAAATGCTAGGCAGCACTCACCACGGGGCCTGCAGCACGCCCAAGCCATGTGTCTCTCCTGGGAGTGACGCAGTGACTTGAGCGCCCACAGGCTTCCCCCAAATGGTCCATCCACCACCGCCCCCTCCGCTGTAAGGTGGCTGTGTGGGAGGAGGCAGGCAGACTCCTCAGAGGAACCGCAGAGCATCCTGTCCCAGCTTTCCCTGCCCCTGGGTGCAGGGCACACGCACCACCCCAGGCACCAGATCAGCTTTCTGTGCCGCTGGATGGAGCCAGCCTAAAAGTCACCCAAAGCAGAAATGTGGCATTACGTTTCGCAGAAACAATGCTCTGCCTGTGTCTTGACTGTGTTCTCCAAAGATTTTTGTGCATCTCTTCCACTGAATAGCAGTATTAACGACTGCGCTTCGTGTGACGTGATCATCTTTTCATCCAAAGCTCTTGCTGTGCCTCACAAATAACATCTAATTAAGTCTCAATGAAGAGGGAGATGTGCCTTCTATTGACTTCTTTTTCTCCCCGGCTTGATATAAAACCCGAGAAAGAACTTGAATATTGTTTTGGCTGTTTCTTTTCTTTCATTCCCATTATGGAGCCTTACTGCTGGCGCTGATGGAAACACTCATATCTGTGTCTCTTCCAGGACTGAGACACCCAAAGCCTGCCCCTGGTTAGAATTAGAAGATTAGCATCCAGGAAATTTATATTAGACTCTGAACGGCTGACAAGGCCTTGCTGACCTTTGCAGAGAGAATGCGTGTCCTGGAGAGCCTGACTGGGGGGCTGAGTGAGTTTTCCGAATCTTAAGTTCTATTCACCTCCACTGCTAATTTTTTTTAAGGCTGCATGAAAATTCATACCTCTTTTCAAACACATTTCCACATACACACATTTTGTGTACTCCATTGTGCCTTGTGTAATATTGTTACACCCTGATCACCAAGCAGCAAGAGACTCCTGAGGGTTCAGTTCCCTCAGAAAAGATCCACAGAGACTGCAGTGTCTTTAAGATATATGGTTTTATTTACACATATAGGCAACCTGAGCATAGGATGGAGTAGCTCAAGGCAATAATACCTTGAAGTCCAGCACAATGCAAACAGAGAGCATGGCATATATCTGTGTCTCCAGCTTCCAGCTCAGCTCACACCCATTTGTCTCTATGGCAACCTCTTTGGACTTGTAAATTGCGGTACTTAACGAGCCAGCCGAAACCATTCCCTAGACAAAGGAATTGGTTTGGTAAGATCACTCTTATGCATTCTGAACACACACAGGATCACAGGTTTGGAAATGAGCATAGGGCATAATCCAGACTGATGCCCTTCAACTCATAAGAATATTTATGCATGGAAGCAATCCCTCTCCCCCTTTTTTTTGGCTTTATTAAAGATTCAGTGCAGCCAGCAGGTATAGAAATAATATCACATCTCTTAACAGCTGCTGATGGGCTGATTTCAGAACACTGGAAACAAACAAGAACTCCAACTATAGAAAAATGGATTGTGTGCAAGAAAATGGATGATGGACTCAAGGGCATCCTGATCAAATTTGCAGATGACACCAAACTGGGAGGGGTGGCTAACACCCCAGAGGACAGGATCACACTTCAAAATGACCTTTACAGATTAGAGAACTGGGCCAAAACATACAAGATGAATTTTAACAAGGAGAAATGTAAAGTATTGCACTTGGGCAAAAAAAATGAGAGGCACAAATACAAGATGGGTGACACCTGGCTTGAGAGCAGTACATGTGAAAAGGATCTAGGAATCTTGGTTGACCACAAACTTGACATGAGCCAACAGTGTGACGCGGCAGCTAAAAAAGCCAATGCAATTCTGGGCTGCATCAATAGGAGTATAGCATCTAGATCAAGGGAAGTAATAGTGCCACTGTATTCTGCTCTGGTCAGACCTCACCTGGAGTACTGTGTCCAGTTCTGGGCACCACAGTTCAAGAAGGACACTGACAAACTGGAACGTGTCCAGAGGAGGGCAACCAAAATGGTCAAAGGCCTGGAAACGATGCCTTATGAGGAACGACTAAGGGAGCTGGGCATGTTTAGCCTGGAGAAGAGGAGGTTAAGGGGTGATATGATAGCCATGTTCAAATATATAAAAGGATGTCACATAGAGGAGGGAGAAAGGTTGTTTTCTGATGCTCCAGAGAAGCGGACACGGAGCAATGGATCCAAACTACAAGAAAGAAGATTCCACCTAAACATTAGGAAGAACTTCCTGACAGTAAGAGCTGTTCGACAGTGGAATTTGCTGCCAAGGAGTGTGGTGGAGTCTCCTTCTTTGGAGGTCTTTAAGCAGAGGCTTGACAACCATATGTCAGGAGTGCTCTGATGGTGTTTCCTGCTTGGCAGGGGGTTGGACTCGATGGCCCTTGTGGTCTCTTCCAACTCTATGATTCTATGATACTATGATTCTATGAAATGTACAACCTTTTTATCCACAGTGACCCTGCAGAATTTTAGGCTCTAGAGATGAGGTGGTCCTCCTTTGTTTTGATGGAATGTGTTTCAAGAAATTGTATGCACAACCAGTCAGAAACATTCACCTGATCCTAAACTTCTTTCTATTTTTGATTCTGACTCTGAAACACTGGGATTATCCTCATTTATTCTTGTCCCATGCCTAGAAAGCACAAGTCTGAGCATTTTGCCTTTGCCCCACCACTTTCTCCCAGAAAACCCGACCTTTGGCAACAACAACAGCAATAACAATTTTATTATTTGTACCCCGCCCATCTGACTTAAATGCCCCAGCCACTCTGGGTGGCTTCTAACAAATAAAAAAGCATGATAAAACACCAAACGTTAAAAAACATCCCTATACAGGGCTGCCTTCAGGTGTCTTCTAAAAGTTACATAGTTATGTATCTCCTTGACATCTGAAGGAAGGTCGTTCCATAGGGTCAGCTCCACAACCGAGAAGGTGCTCTGCCTGGTTCCCTGTAACTTCACTTCTCACAGTGAGGGAAACTCCAGAAGGCCCTCGGAGGTGGACCTCGGTATCCGGGCTGAACAGGGGAGCTGGAGATACTCCTTCTGATAGATCGGAACAAGCGGCAATCTGCAGAAAACCCAGTTGCCATTTGTTCCAATGCAGCATTAAAGATTGAGTTTTCCCCAGGGAAAGTGATGGGGCAAATGGAGTGGATAAGCTCACTGTTATACAAACATTTGATTGTGTGCCTAATTGTGGCAGCTAAACTAAGCATCATTAAGCACTGGAGAAACCAGGCTGGAAATATGTTGCTAGAATGGACCACTCAAATTTGGACCTTGGCATTCATCCAGTGCTTGAAACAGGAAATTCGAGCATGGAGAAAAAAAAACACTTCTAACAAGTTTTATGCCCTCTGGTCCAGTTTTATTATATATGCTACAACAAAAGAACATGGCTTTCATCTGCTCAGTGCACATGGACAAATGTGGAACAGCACCTTGGGATGGTTTATATTGAGGTAGCTGGGTAGACCTGAGAGGGGTGGTAAAATCAATAAAAATATTTTTTAAGAGTAAAGAAAATATGCATCCTTTTATATTATTCAGTTTAGTGTTACATACTTTTAACGCGTCATTTTGATGTGGATTTATAAGCTGTATCTGTTTGTAATGCTTAAATAAAGAAATGTCTTTTCTCCAAAAAGAAAGAAAAAAGAATGCATCTTTGTATGCTATTTTCAAGAATGCACATGTTTCTGCAGGCACTTTTCACTAATACATCTATTTTGTATGCATTTTGCAACTGGAGAACTGCATCACAAAATTCAGAGAAGTGTGAATTTCACAGAAGAGCTCTTCGTATATTGGTTCAAAAAGGGCAAGTTTGGTACATCTGCCACAAAATTCAAACTAGATGAATTTCTCCTTCACACAGTGGCTGAGAAGGTGGTCATTTAGAGCTGTTCCATCTAGAGCAAAAGAGGAACCAGTCTATCCTTGTTACAGAGCAAAAGCTCAGTTGGTTAGAGCAGTGTTTCCCAACCTTGTGCCTCCAGCTGTTTTTGAACTACAACTCCCATCATCCCTGACTAGCAAGACCAGTGGCAAGGGATGATGGGAATTGTAGTCCAAAAACAGCTGGAGGCACAAGGTTGGGAAACACTGGGTTAGAGCATGGTGCTGATAATGCCAAGGTTGCAGGTTCAATCCCCGCATGGGACTGCTGCATATACAGTACCTGCATTGCAGGGGGTTGGACTAAATGATCCTCAGTGTCCCTTCCAACTCTACAATTCTATGATTCTATGAAAGCAAGGGCCATACTTTTAGGGGAGGAACCATCCTTCAGTAGTAGAATTCATGTTCTACCACCCATGCTCTCCTTTCGCTTCTAAGGTCTCTGGTTCAGTCCCTGGCATCTCTAGCTAAAAGGATCAGATATTTGGCAGTGGGGAAGATCCTTCTCTGCCTGAGACCCTGGAGATCTGCTGCCAGTCAGAGTAGACATTATTGGACTAGATGGACCAATGGTCCATGCAAGATTTGGGTGCCTGCACAATTCAGGTTAAGTGCCACTATCCTGGGCTGTGTCTTCACCACAGACAGCCCTTTCACAAAGCTGAGAGGGGGCATAGTTCAGAGGTATAGTGTATGCTTCACATGCTGAAAGCCCCAGGTCCTATCCCTAGTTTAAAGGATTGGGTGCTTAGGGTCCTTAAGAATATGTTGAAGAGGATAAGGCTACAAGTCATGATGGCTCTGTTATACCTCCACCGTCAGAGGCAGTATGCCTCTGAAAGACAGATGATCTGCTTCACATGGGCATCTGTTTGGCCACTGTGAGAACTGGAAGTTGGACTAGATAGGCCACTCAGCTGATCCAGCAGGGCTCTTAAGTTCACTGCCAGTCAGAATAGACAATTCTGAGCTAGACAGAACAGCTCAGATAGAAATTGACCTGGTGTCAAACTAGCTTCTGACGGCCCTGTGGAACCAAGGCATTGCTGATATATGTGACTTTTTGCAAAGGTTGTTTATTCATTCATTCATTTTTTTCTGTTCATTGGCATAATTTAAACAATAAAAACCATCCATAAAACATAAATAGTCTAGACATATTAAACACATAAAACATATAACATAAAAGACTCAGTAGCCACCATTAAGTAAGATTAAGTAGTTTTAAATTTAACTTTTAAAATCTTGACTAAGTATCCTGACATAATCTCAGCAGTTTCGGGAATTTCATCCCTCAATAGATATTGGATCACAGATTCTTTGCAAGTAGATACTTTGAGCTTCAAGGGAGTCCCAGTAAGTCTCTCCAAAGAGTTTCAAGGAGAGAGCAGTCCAGAATTATACGATATATTGTATTGGGTGTATTCATACTACAAGGGCAAAGTCTATTGGTTGGTTGTTTCTTTATGGGGGTAACATTTCCACCAGCCCTGCTGTTAGTCACCCACAATTCTCTGTCAAGACCACAGAACTAGATAATAGAACTCCATGTTTCTCTAAAGCATGGCTTCTTGTGTAAGAGACAGCATCCCATCATATTTTAGTTGTCTGGTACAAGAGATACATTTTTGTGCCAAGAACAGAGAACTAATATCAAGGAAGGATCAATGTTTACTTCTCACCTAAAACATTCCAAGGGGGTGGAAGAAAACACATTGATTCCAATTTATAGTTGGTTTCTTGTGCAACTGCGAGACTGGGGGGGGGGGGGGAATCTAAGGAGTATAAATATTAGAGGAATTTGGTTATGAACTTTGATCAAACTGTGCCTTCCTGGGCAGCGGGCAGGATTATTTCACCAGTGTGACTGACGCCAATGAAAGATCAAGCCTGCGGCCAATGATGATGCAGTACCACTGCAAAACCTAAAGCCTTGCAGTTCAAAATGTGTGTCCATAGGCTTACTAGCAAATCCACCTTCATGCTAATCAAGGCAACACATCAAGTGAGGCAGCAGAACTGCCAGCCAGCCAGTGTTCAACTGGTCCATAACATCAGAATGTGTTATGTCAAGGTTAATTCAGGAATCCAGCCATCATGCAAAGTCCTGATCAATGCAGCAATGCTAGATGTGTCCTTCAATCAGGGTTCACAATTTCTCATCAGCTGCACAAGATCTCAAGAACTTAAGAGGAACCTACTGGATCAGGTCAATGGCCGAGCTGGCCCTTCATCTTGATCTCACAAAAGCACTCTACCTTCCTACGGTTTCTAGTATTCAGAAACATTGGGAGGGATGTGGGTCACGCTGTGTTCTAAACCACTGAGCCTCTTGGGCTTGCCAATTGGAAGGTCGGTGGTTCAAATCCCCACAATGGTGTGAGCGCCCATTGCCCTGTCCCAGCTTTTGCCAACCTAGCAGTTTGAAAGCACACCAGTGCAAGTAGATAAATAGGTACCACTGTGGCAGGAAGTTAATGGTGTTTCTGTGTGCTCTGGTTTCCATCACAGTGTTCTGTTGTGCCAGAAGCAGTTTTGTCATGCTGGCCACATGCCCAGAAAGCTGTCTGTGGACAGACGCTGGCTCCCTTGGCCTGAAAGCGAGATGAGTGCTGCAACCCCATAGTCACCTTTGACTGGACTTAACTGTTCAGGGGTGCTTTACCTTTTACCTTTTACTTTATTCAGAAACATTACTGCTTTCAACCATGGAGGTGGAGGCATTGCCATCATGGCTAGTAGCCATTGATGGATCTTACCCACCATGAATCTGTCCAGTCCTCTTTTAACGCCATCCTAATTGGTGACCATCACTGCCTCCTGTGGGAATGAGTTCCATAGTTTAACTATGCACAGTGTGGAGAAGGGCTTTCTTTTATCTGCCCCGAATCTTCCAACATCCAGCTTCTTTAGAGGTCCACAAGTGATGGTGTTAGGCAAGAAGGAGAAAAGCTTTCCTTTCTCTTACACCATGCATAATTTTATAAACTTAACCATGCAGTGTTATAACTTTAGAGCTAGTGGAACCAGGAGCACAGCACAACCACTGATCGTCGCAGACACAGGAATGCAACTGAAACAAATAAATAGTTTTATTAGTGCATAAAGCTCAATGATATCTTGAAAGAAAGAAAGAAGAAGAGTTTGGATATGATATCCCGCTTTATCACTACCCGAAGGAGTCTCAAAGCGGCTAACATTCTCCTTTCCCTTCCTCCCCCACAACAAACACTCTGTGAGGTGAGTGAGGCTGAGAGACTTCAGAGAAGTGTGACTGGCCCAAGGTCATCCAGCAGCTGCATGTGGAGGAGCGGAGAAGCGAACCCGGTTCACCAGATTATGAATCTACCGCTCTTAACCACTACACCACACTGGATTCAAGGACCCCTGACTCAAGGACACTGCTAGAGTTGGTATGTTAGCCAAGGCATGGCATGGCATGCACCAACATTGTTTGGGTCCCCAAACTAGCAGTGGGGGTTGGTTCTGGAATGTGTGACAACATAGCCAACCTGATCCTACAACTCCCAATTTTCTAATCAGGCTTTGAAGCTCTGTGGTTCTACTGGACTAAATCATCTGGAGGAGGCCAGCCATTCCTCCTGCCTTCCTGGCGGCATCAGCTGAAGAGTTGCAGTGTAGAGAAGACAAACAGCTTCCCTATTAGCACCACATCAATACAGTTTAAAGCCCCATTCTGAAGAGAGCCCGTCAGCCCAGTTAATGCACTTAATTTCTCCCAGACTCTGGCGTGGGTGTAAATAACTGTGCGGCAACAGCCTTTCTGCTCTCTGCTCTTCAGCCAGATGGATTATCGGTTGCTGCGTCCCCAGATATGGCTGCAGGAGACAAACATCATTTGTGGTCATTGATTGTACAGGAGGCCAAGTATATAATGCACCATAAAATGAGATTTTAATACTTGCTGGAAAAATTATAGCATAACTGTGTGTTCTGTGTTTCTCCAAGATCTGCTTTGTTACCATAGTCTTAAAAGGGAAACAGGAGAAGGTGTGAGCAATTCTGATATTTGACTCTGAGTCCCTTCAGGTCTCTATTTTCTCCCGGCCACAAACTCCATACCTTTGATACCTTGCTCTGTTGTGTTAACCCACATAAAGGAATGTCAGAGGTCAGCAAAACAACTTTTATGTTTCTTCCTCCTATGTGCTCTGCTTCTGCTACCACCTGGAAGTATTGATCTAACATAAATCAAGTCAGAAGGAGTTTGCCAGTGCAACAAAACAAATAATAGAAGAAGTGGAGGCATTCTACAGTATACCACCAAAAGGACTCCAAGTCCTGTCTTTGCTTAAAGCATAAATCCATTTGTAGCAGGGGAACCTGTGACCCTCCAATTGCTGTAAGACTCCAACTCCCATAATTCCTGTCTACTGGGCATGCTGGCTGTGGCTGATCGGAAGAGGTATCCAATAACATATGGAGGACTATGGGTTCCCCATCCCTGTTTCTGTAGTGCAGTCATGTACATGACAGCACCAAAGTATGTCCCTTTGAGTTCAATGTAACTTATCCCCAGGTAACTGTGTGTAGGATTGCATTACAGAAGACACTGAGAAGACTCTCCAACACAGTCTAGCAATCTCTAAAGGTGGGTCTGTGAGCTTGTGAGAGTGTGACTTCTCCCCTCTCCTGTTCCATTTCTGTTGTGTGTGGCCAATGTCCCTTTTAAATGATCTGACTGATGTATGAAAGGAGTCACATGTCACACTGTGTCCACTTCTGATGGACAACCATGCTATCTGGCTCCCATAGCTGCAGCGCACCACAGATATCTCTAAGGATACATGTTTGTGGGCTGAGATGAGTGGAAGTGGGGCTTTCAGGACTAAGAACAGTTCATTATTCAGCACCATGGACAGTGCATGGTTCCTGCTCACTTTTCTCAGGGCACTTTTCCAGAGTTCTGAGCCAGTTACAGGAACAAATATTATTTATGTATGTATTTATTTATTTATTGTTTAAAGTGTTCTCAAGTGGGTGTTTGTTTCACCATTTACACACAGAGAAAAAGCATTAGAACTTCACAAGCCATCCTTAGGTGTGTCCCCCCCCCCACTCTCTTGCACGCACTGCATTCTCATTTTATTCCCGGAGTATATGTCCCTGGAAAGTCACCTGAAGAACTATTGGTGAGATCCTTGACTCCCTTGCATATTTCCCCTTTGATCTCCTGAGGCTGCATTCACTCAATTGCCTCTTTGAACCTCATTCATACAGGCACATCATGAAACAAGTACCTTTCAGCATGGGAGTGGCCCTCCAAAAAAGCTGAATCCATCCTTTCAAAAGAAATGACCTCAGAGGTTCTCAAGTACAGGATGGAACCACCTGGCAGGGGGAGTATGAGAAATGGGGGAGGGAGGGAATTGAATGTCCAGAAAGAGAGACAATCTTGCAACAGCCAAAGTCAGTAGCATTTTCTTTCACCAGTATGAAAAATTTTGGATTGAAACCAGCAATGCTACTATGCTAAGCATAGATGTGGTGAAAAGGAAAAGAACATGTGGAAAAAAATTGGCTCTAGGAAAAACTTCCTCCTTCCCATGCTGTCTAGTTTTAGGAGGGAGCCTGAAATACCCTACTCTAGGTAAAGGTAAAGGGACCCCTGACCATTAGGTCCAGTCGTGGCCGACTCTGGGGTTGTGGCGCTCATCTCACTTTATTGGCCAAGGGAGCCGGCATACAGCTTCCGGGTCATGTGGCCAGCATGACTAAGCCGCTTCTGGTGAACCAGAGCAGCACACAGAAATGCCATTTACCTTCCCACCAGAGTGGTACCTATTTGTCTACTTGCAGTTTGATGTGCTTTCGAACTGCTAGGTTGGCAGGAGCAGGGACTGAGCAACAGGAGCTCACCCCATCACAGGGATTTGAACCGTGACCTTCTGATTGGCAAGTCCTAGGCTCTGTGGTTTAACCCACAGCGCCACCCGTATCCCTACTCTAGTTCTCTTCTAATACTGCTCTGGTCATTTACTGCTCTGCTCAACAGATTTTTAGGCACACTGCAGTGAGATGCACAAATAAAGCCATGTGCAAGTATTGTGCTTTCTCCTTGCCAAAGTGTTGGCTGCCAGTTGGATGAAGGGTTTAAAAAGTGGGGGGCCTGAATTGAAACAATCTGAGAAAAATGGACTAGCACACAGAATTTGGACATGTGGAATTATCCTGCAAGAATATCCCTCAACCACAATAGTCCAGGCATTGCCAACTTCTGAACTGGATTACTGCAATAAACCATATGTGGGGATTCCCTTGCAGTTGGTCCAGAAACTACAGTTAGTTGCAGGATCCTGCAGCATGATTGCTAACACAAGTGAGATCCTATCAGCATATTGCACCTTTGCTCAGTGATCTTAACTGGCTGTCAATGTGTTACCAGGCCAAATTCAAGGTGTTACTATTAATCTATAAAGCCCTTATCAGCTTGGGACCAGTTTACTTGATAAATCACTTCACTCCCTACATTCTGGCTGCTTTGATCTGTGGAACTTGCACATTTAACATATATATGCTTGTTCCAAATTTGTGCAGAATCGATCTTTTAGTGTTGCAGCATCTACTCTCCCAACCTATTTACAGGAAATCCCAACCTCCCTACCTATTAGTCTTTGTTGTATTGTTTTCAGTGCCTGCTAAAAACTTTTTTTTAGCAAGGTATACAATTTTTGTGTGTATAGGGCTTCTTAAATTCTGTTAGGTCCCCAATACTTTGGATTATTTTATTAGGTATTCTTAGTTTTAAAGTTTGACAATATTGTCAGCATTTTATATGAATGTTTTACACTGTTTTATGTAAACCACTAAAAGGATTCCCCCCCCCCTCTTTTCTTGATGAAATGGCCTATATATATTGTTCAATAAATATTATAGGAGGGTATTTATGTGCATATCTTATAGTGATGGCTAGACCCTGCATTTTTCTTGGTAGAAATGTTAGCAGCAGCAATGTTTTTGTGGTCACCCCAATCCCAATTTCAGTAACTCTCAAGCTCAAAATAAGACACACAACAGTATGCAGAGCAGAGGCTTGAGTTTGAATTCCTAACTCGGCCAGGTGGCTACCAGGTGACTTTGTACGGGTCAAGTTCAGCCTTTTGCAGAGGGCTGCCTAAAAAGCAAGCCAAAATCCTTCCCCTGTAGTCAGAAAGACAGCGTGGAAGAGAAAGAATTGATTGGAGGCTTCTGTTTGTGCAGTCACGGAAACAGCCAAGGCTTAATTTCTCAGATTGATAGATAGAATTCATTTCCTTGGGCCATGGGTCATAACGAAAATGATCGTTTGATATACACTGCACAGAATGCCAAGATCTATACGGTCATTGATCATTGAACAATCTAGTACATATTGGGGGGGGAGGGTCGAGAGACCATTGATGTGCAAAAGCAGATAATACCACCTTTCTAGTTATAAATCTGTTGCTACTGGCAATAAGCTCGGTGTTTTGCTGGTTTAATGACAGCAAGAAGGAACAGTTCCAGGGTATCTGCATCTTGCCTGCTTTTAAAGTAGGGATGACCTGGAAGCTGGTCCCTCGGCCAGTAAAGCGAGATGAGTGCCGCAACCCCAGAGTCGGTCACGACTGGACCTAATGGTCAGGGGTCCCTTTACCTTTAACCCAATGAACAGTGGGAGAATCCTCCAAAACTTCTTCCTCCCCTACAAATACAAAATTTTAATCAAATGTAATATCACTGCAGTGACATTCCAAGCTCACAAAAGGTAATTGGTCAGAAAAGATCAGAGCTTTTCTTATTAGGAGGGTTGCAACTTTCAGTGCATGCCCATTCAGGAGTAAGGCCTGATGAGCTCAATAGGGCATGCTCTCAGAATGTAAGAAGAGCTCTGCTGGATCAAGGCACAGACCTATCTGGTCACACACACACACACACTGTTCTCACAGTAGCCAACTAGATGCCCATGAGACACCCACAAGCAGGAACTTAGTACAACAGCATTTTGATTCCCAGCAACTATAATTCTCTTCCCTTCCCTCCCCCTCCCCTTTTATCAAGATTACCCACTCTGAGACCCCACGTCTAATTCTCCCCTGGCCTCCTCACTGGCCCAAGTAGGACTAATTCAGCCAGCTAGCCCTGGTGAAAATCTAATGTTTATTGGATGGATTTCCCCCAAATTGATGTTTGAACTTTGAATTTTATTGTTATTCATGCTTTTATACTGTATGTTATGCTGCTTTTATGTTGTATTACAATTAAGTGTTTTAAATTTGTTGTTAGCCGCCCTGAGCCTGGTTTTCTGAACTTTGAAGGATGGGGTATAAATAGACATTATTATTATTATTATTATTATTATTATTATTATTATTATTAGAGGCATACTGCCTCCAACAGGGGAGGGAGAACAGAGCCATTGCTAGCCTTATCCTCCATGAATTTGGCTGATTTTAAAATGTGCTGGGGAGGGGGGATTATCGGGTTGCTCTTGTTTTTGTTTTTATTATGTATTTTGGCTTTTATATTGTGATTTAGTGTGGTGAACCACCCTGAGACCTGTGGGTGTAGCGCAGTATACAAATTTAATTACTTGATTGATTGATGATAACATATCACTCAAGCAAATGGGTACAGGATTGCAGCTTAATTTCGGGGGGGCAGTGTAACATTCGAGCATTGATAGGTGGTGCAAAGCAAGTCCTGGGTATCTCTTTAGAACTGGTAGATCCATGTTGAATCCTGCAATAGCTGAAGCTTGGAAAATTAGAAGGATTCAGCCATAAAGAAGGAAGGAAGGAAGGGGGAGAATCTATCATGAATTAATCACAATGGGGCATCTTTGCCCAGACTTCTATAAAATTCCAATGTGATAATTTAGTGGTGAGAATACCCCTCTAATGAGCTTCGAAGAAACGGCAGGATCCTTAATGGCCTTCTTAATGAAGAATCATTTAGGCTTTTATTAACACTGAGGAAAAACACATGGTTTTCAGGAGCTATTTGGAGCCTGAAGAAAATGAATAATCACCTGAAACACTAAAACACAAACTCCCTAATGGGCCCCCTGCTTGTAGCATTAAACAATATCACAATTTCTTGGCCTTTGTAAAGAAGACTTACTTTGGCTTCCCAACCTGAAAATTCCAACTGATCGCATTACTAAAAAATGCCATGAGCAACAGATGCTTCCCAGATGTTGCAAGGATCACAGAAAGTCTTAGCGAGCTGGTAGACAATCTCACAATACCAGGCATGTTCTGCATACCAGTGTCTGCATCTGAATCCAATGGATAGAGCTATGTTTTTTTAATTGGCAAGCAGACAATCTTGGCATGAGTGGCACACCCCTACTTGATTATCAAGTCTTGCTGATATTCCTGCCTCTCACCCTTTTTTAAATTCAGATTATTTGTCTGAGCTGAGTGGTCATTTCCCTGAGAGCAGGTCCCTCCACTGAGCTGGAACCTGGACATGTTGATTTCTGTCAACTGCCTCTGCAAGATGTTGCATGGTAGCCCACTGCAAATTACCTCAAATATAACAATGGCCTGCTGTGTATACAGTTCTGAAAATACTGTCCAATTAATTGGAGGATCCCTAAGTTCATGAACATCAAAATCTGCCTTTTTCTGAGTTAGATCCTTGGTTGATACATCTACTCCTGGGGTAGCCAATGTGGTGCCCCTACAGATGTTGTTGGACTAGACCTCCCATCCTACCTGACTATTGGCCATGGTGGCTGAGACTGATGGAAGTTGTAGTAAAAAAAAATATGCATTATCAATAGAATATGGCAAAAAACGGGTCTGCTCAAATGTGTTCATACTGCTCCATATAAAGATGTGCTTGTGGCTGTCAGAATGTCTATCTTCAGAGAGAGCTTCCCACATTAGCTGGCCTGCTAAAAGACCCTTGCACATCTGCTACAGGTGCAGGATTCTGATCCATGGCCTAGGCTAGGGAAGAAGAACCCATGGTGCTCCAGATGTTTCTAGACATCACTGGCCATTGACTAGTGATGGGTTTTGGAGCCAGGCCAACAAGAACCAGAGTCACACAGGCCCCTCCTCACCTGTTCTAGAGGAAGGATGGGCTCTGCTTCCTAGTTTGTAGGATATGCTTTTGGGTCATCATCACTCCAGACCCCTGAGGATTGCCTACAGGTGCCAGAATAGTAGTTATGAGCTGCAGACCAGCTTCTGAACACATGCTCAGCCCAGGAATTTTGCACAAAAGTCTGCTCCTGGGTTTCCCTCAAACATGCTTAATTGAAAGGGAAGCCTTTTTGCTGCAGTTGCTAGAGTTAAGCAGTTGGACATCAAAAACCATTGCTGAGCTATAGCAAATCACCCAGCAGATCTTGATCTGCCTTCACATTCAGTAAGTATGGAAAAGTGGTGATATCTCTTGGACTTTACTGTTGCCCTATGAGCTGGGAAAGGGCTGCAGAACAGTGGAAGAAGCCATGCTTTGCGCTCAGAAGGTCCCGGGTTCAATCCTCAGCAAATCCAAGTAGAACATGTGAAGACCCAGGAGAGCCCTGTCAGTCACTGCAGACCAACCTGCCCAACCTGGGGCCCTCTATTGGCTTACAGCTCCCATCAGCCCCAGGCAGTGTGGCCAAGGGTCAGGGATGATTGGAGTTGGAGTCCAACAGCTTCTGAAGGGCCACGTGCTCCCTATCCTGGTGTAGACAATGCAAAGCTAGATGGACCAATGATCTGGCTGGGTATAACATAGCTAACTTCCTGTGAAGGTTCCTAACAGAGAGCATGGCCTGGAACGCACCAAAAATTCTCCTGCAGAGGGAGGTTGGGAGTGGGAAACCATTTGTATTTCAGGGAAGCTTCTCCACCATTAGTGATGGCTGCATTGAAGAACCCCCTAGATTCCCCAGACTGAAGTCCACAAAACCACCCATCTATTCCCAAACATCTTCTACATGCAATGTTCTCATAACTAGACAGCTTCAAAATAAAGGTGGGACTCTGCTAAACAGGATGTGCTAAGCATCCCCCTGTGACAACTTTACCTAAAGCAATCATGAATAAGGTACTTCTGGGACCATTAGATGAGGAAGGCAGATTATCCTTTGGAGGGTATTGGGTTCTTAATCTATCTAGGGAGCTTACTATAGATTCAGAAGGCCAGCAGTTATCTTGCAATTATAGAGTTAATTAAATGGGGATCCATGCCCCGCAACATAAAACACAATTCCAAAGGCGTCTGCTGAGTATTGGATTTCAGAGGAATAGATGAGAGGGAGGGAGAAGCCAAAGGGGGAAGAGAAAATGCTTGAAGGTTGATTATTTTTTAAAAAAATAAATGAAAGGGATGTTCATCATGCTCTGATTTTCCTTGATGTGTAGGGTTTTTGCAGGCAGTTCAGCTTTTGGGTTCATTTCAAAAGGTCTTTGCTTCAGCTCCTCGTACAAGGAAGAAGAAAGGACCCTTTGCCAAATTCTGCTGAATTAGTCAATAATATTTCATTAATAACAGAAGCAATCTCACAAGACTTTTAAGTGTGGACACGGTAATCGCCATTCCTCTTCCAGCTGAATTTATTTCTCTGCATGTTCTGCCAGTGGTAAAACGAATGCTAATATTGCAATTATAATTAATCTTTTTTTGCCTGGAAAGCAGAGAGGAAATGGAAGGCGGAGGGAGACGACTTGTAGAGAGGGTTAGCAAGGAAAGAGAATATTCATTTCCCTAATGATCTACTTGTTGCTGTCTCCGGTAGTTGCTACAGTGGAAGCCACCAAGGAGGATGTGAGAGCTGCCTGCCTTTTGGGTTCTTGGCATCAAATGTTCATGGATGGGAACCCCTGTCTCATGGACTCAACAATGACCTTAGGTAGTGGTTTGGGACAGAGCAGAGCCTACCTACAGTCCACTCAAGCAGGCAGGCCATCCACTTATCTCTCCATCTTCGTACACTCTTGGGTTCAAGTACTCAGCAGCACCCACGTGAAAGACTTTAAATCTCAAATGGTTTACCTGTAGCCCTCCAGATGTTGTGTAGCTACAGCTCCCATCATCCCTGCCTCCAATGATGAGAGGGCCTTCATAGCTAGTAGACGCTGATAGCCTCATCCTCCACAAATTCATCTAATCTTCTTTGAAAGCCATCACTGCCTCTTGTGGCAAGGAGTTCCATAGTTTAACTTTGAGCTGTGTGGGAAAGTTCCTTTTCCCTGCCCTGAATCTGTCAATGTTCAGCTTTCCTGAATGTCCGTGAGTTCTATGTTATGTGATAGGGAGAAAAAACTTTTCTATATCCACTCCCTCCATGCCATGAAACTTTCATAAACTTCTATCATGCCGTGGTGGATAGAACTTAAATCCTAGTGAAACTGGGAATGAAGCACAAGTCAATCTATTTTTGCAGCTGTCAATAGCTGGTGGCCATTACTGCCTCCATGTGGGAGAGAGTTCCATAGTTTAACTATGTGCTGCCATTGCCTCCTCTCTTATTTGCCATTTCTCTATACTAAAAGGATGAAAATATTGTAACCCTTTCTTATAGAGGAGTTGCCCCTGTTACGATAATGAAGCAATGCAGCTGCAAAGTCCTAGCTTGAAGTATAAACATGATGGGAATGTTGGGACTGCTGTGGGAACAGAAGGGCAGTCATTTCACAGTGCGCAGCACCGGAATTACCTCACAGTGTAATATGAGCTGTACAGGATGTACAGGAAGTTTTAGTTACAACACTGCTGGAATTTGAAGAGAGCAGTCATGTTTTTTGTAACCCTGCAAAGACAGAAATAAAAGTATGTAAATACGTTTCTGTCTATCTCTTTCCCCTGCCTGGGGGAGGCAGGAAAGAGGGGTGTGTTCTTCTCACATTTGAGAAGAATCGCCGATCGAGACCTTGCCTGCGTCTGCTGGGGAATGCAGCCAGGGAGGTCAACAGGGAATCAAGCCGGGTGCCTGGACTGCTGCCAGCCTATTCCGAGAAGGGCTTGAATTTCCAACAGCCCCATCCCCTTGGTCATGCTGGCTGGGTCTGATGGGAGCTGGAGTCCAGCGACCTTTGGAGAGCCGCGGGCTCCTCATCCCTGCTTCAAATGCATTGCCTTCACCAGTCAATGTTTTCCACAGTGGCTCCCTACTGCCTGTGTTGTGAGCGACGCACCAAAACCAGTCCCATATGCACATAAGAAGCTTTGCTGCTCCTCCACGGGTATGAGAGTGAGGTGCCATTTCTGCTTGTGGTACCAAGCTAGGAGTCAGCCCGCACCGCACAGCTTGGCCAACCACAGGGAGAGAAGAAGAGAGAGCCAAGCGATCTCCTGTGGAGACAGAGAACCTCTTTTCCCACTCATTTTAGGCCTTTGGGAAGTCTGTCTGCTGATCTGTTGGCTATTGGCCACATGGCTGTCTTGATGAGATGCTGCATCACTGAATTGGGAACATCACAAGACCATAACAGCTACCTAAAGGGGAAAGTTATCACTTTTTTCAGTCCACAAATGTGAGTATTGACAATGTCCCAACAGACGTAGCAACAGGGCCAGATTTAGGTTTAATGTAGTGAAAGTACTGGGGCCCTTTATACATCCAGCTGTCCTTTGTGAACAAGTTGTCACTGTTTTTTGTGTCGAATATATGCTATAAGGTAATTTATAGACCTAATAAGTATCTAAAGCCATTTGCGCATAACAAAATATGTATTTTATCAAAGTAATGGTGGAACAGACTTCCAGAACAGATTAAGTATGAGAACCAAGGTACCACTGTATATAGAAATGAGCAAGCCAGTGATATTTTAGGGAGCAGGCTAGCAGGTGGGGCCCATTACTTACATCATAGGAGCCTACACAACACAAAACACTGTTGCTGTATGTAGGTTTTATTTTATTTGTTTTTTATCTTATATTTTGGAAATGTACATTCAGGTGTGGTTTTTTCCTTTAAAAAAAATTTGGGCCCCCAAGAGAGTAGGGGCCTAAGCTACAGCTTGTTTAGCTTATACGTAAATCCAGCACTGGGTAGCAACCCCAGAATTGCAAGCACCATTCAAAAGTGGTAACACTCCTTAGAACTGTGCTCCACACAGTGCAGAGGTAATAACCTCACTTTAGCTTACTGCCTTAATATTAATCAGCATAGATATATTTAAAACAACAACTATTTATCAAGTGATACAACAACAACAAAACACTCAGGGTTTGGGTTTGGTTTTTAGGAACTTCTGGTTCTTTTTCAACTTACGCTTCTCATTCACCCCTGGATCATATGACTGAACCACTTTGATATTTTGTGATATGACCATGTAGGGATACTTCTATGCATAAATAGAGCGGAGGTCAAAATGCTTCCAGGATTCTTATCCCAGGATAGCCCAACATCATATGAATTCACCACCGGGCTATCCTAAGCTACTGAATCCTTTCATTGGACACACTGCCCTCAGCTCTGGCTGCCTACCCTACAATCCTCTCCCCACCGCAACCCCACGGTCTCTCTTCCTTTGCACAGCGAGAGTAGCTTGCAAGAATGCTCATTGGCGCATAATTAGCCGTTCTGCCCAGAGGGTGCCTGGTTACAAGCGGGCAGTTTCCTTACCTTCGACGGAGTGATTTATGGAAATGGGGGGCAAGGGTTTTAAATTATTCAATATAAATGTAAATAAGAGAAAGGCGGGGTTGAATAAATTGCATGTGTGTGTGTGTGTAGATCTGAGGGAGAGAGTGGGCCATTTAATGGGCAGAAGATGCCACCTGAAAAACGCTGGCCTCTCCTTCTTAGGCACGGGAAACAAACAGTAAATCCAAATACTGAACTGCGTTCCTGAAAGGATGGTGCCACAATGTCGAATAGAATAATTTGGGACCGATAAAAGAAAGCACTTCTTCACACGGTCTGTAGTTTTAACTGTGGACTTACTGCCACAGGAGGCAGCGATGGCACCTAACTTAGATGGTTTTGAAAGAGGATTGGGCAAAGTCATAGAGGAGAAGGCTCTCAGTGGCTGCTCCCCACAACAGTGACACTCTGACTCCACAGTCAGAGGGGCAGTAAATTCTTCACAGGAAATCACAGGAGGGGAGAGCGCTCTTGTGGTGGGTTTTTGCTTGGGGGTTTCCCACAGGCATCTAGATAACGTCTTTGAGAACAGGATGCTGAACTAGATGGGTGAGGGGAGGAGCTCAAACAGGTTGTTGTTGTTGTTATTTCTGCTGCTGCTGCTGCTGTTGTATTTATACCCTACTTTTCCTCCAAGGAGCTCAAGGTGGCCTACACAGCTCTCACCCTCTCCATTTTATCCTGACAATGACTGTGTAAGGTAGGTTGGACTGAGGGTGAGTAACTGGCCCAAGGTGAGTTTCATGGCTGAGTGGGTTTTAGACTTCTTAGAAGTTATTATAAGTATAAGTCTGCTGCAACTGGATTTCTTATGGACAGTTCCAATCCTGAATGTATTGGATTTGTGACCATTATGCTCATTTGCCTTCAGTAGCTGTAAAGCTCTGCTGGATGAAATACAATTGCCTCTGATCTATTTTTTGAGAATCCTGCAATGTGTTTAAGTTTTTACTCTGCTAACTATACATTGGAATCTGCTCTGGATCAAAATTGAGTAGAATTTCAATGACACCTACATCTCCTCCTTATGGTTCCAAAATGCATGCAGAGTTTGCTGGAATCAGCTGCATACCACTTCCTATTCTCTGAGCATCAGGACCAGAACAGCATAATCACACATCTCCCACATTTTTGCCCTCTCCTTCTCCAGGTCTAACACGATGGCATTGCAAATCTCTCACAATTATCTAGCTACATTCCGTCAAAGCATTTCATAATCCAATTTCTTGAATCTTTCTCCCATCTTCTCCAATTTGGGGTGTATGAGCTTTCGTTGTTATCAATATTATTTTTGCACCAAGCCCACGACCTTTTAGAAACTTAGCATCCAGTTTGGGGCACAACAGGTGCCCATTTCTGTCAAAACAGAGAACGCACAAGTCTCGCTAGCAGGGATCCGTCTCCACAGACAGTTGGGTGACATGGCTGGGACATTTGGAATTAGCTTCTCAGCCTTTGGCTGTGATAAGAAAGATGACATTGATCCAGAGGACTAACAGCTTTGTGTATCTGAGTGACAAATCAGCCTAGAATGGGGAAGGTCAGATAAAGAGACCTCTCTTTTTAGGCCCCTGAGTGATTGACACTATCTTTGGAGCTTACACCAAAGGAATGGGCAGGTTAAACCTTGTGGCTACATGAAATGGTAACAAAAAACAGTGAGCCTGTCTTCATCTGCATTTGAACCCAGCCCGGTTCTTCATTTGTATTCATTCTCATCTGCAAATAAATGTTTTGCTCACTGACATTTTACTAAACAAGATTTCCAGTTTGATTGAGTTAGATAAGCTTTACAAGAGATCAGCTACATAGGTTGGGACAGAGCATAAGGAAAGTCCCAGAGCCACTGCAAATTCACTAAGGCTCGTTTGACTCCTCATTTTTTTCACTCATTAGACTCCTCCCAGCTATCCCACCTGCACAAATGCAGCCACATGTGAGCAACCACAACTCACGAGTCAGGAGTCATCAATTTTGCACTGGCTGGAAAAAAAAATTTAATCCTATTTGTTGTTTGTTTGTTTCATTTACTAGAAGCCCAACAACCAGAGCTCCCTAGACAGCAAAAGGATTAAAACAAAATTAAAATCTCAATTCCGATAAAACACCAGTCAACAGATGAAGAAGAAAAAACCTATAAAACAGACAGACAATATCAAAGCAGAGATTAACATAAGTTCAGCAACAATCATATAATACAGAGAGCCACAAAATAATCTTCTAAGGGCTTTATTGGGGTGAGGGACACTATCCTAAAACAACAGCCAAATGCAGATACAGTCATACCTTGGAAGTCGAAAGGAATCCATTCTGGAAGTCCGTTTGACTTCCAAAACGTTCAGAAACTAAAGCACAGCTTCTGATTGGCTGCAGGGAGCTCCTGCACCCAATTGGAAGCTGTGGAAGCCCTGTCGGATGAACGGGTTCCATAGAACGTTCGCAAACTGGAACAGTCACTTCCAGGTTTGCAGCGTTCGGGAGCCAAAACGTCCAAGTACCAAGCCATTCAGTATCTAAGGTACAACTGTATAAAAATACTGAAATAAAGTACTATAAAAAGCCCGGTCCTTGTCTGGTACTGAAAAGGCATTAAAGATGGTGCCAGGTGGGCATATCGGGGGAGCCTGTTACACCCCGGGGGGGGGTAGGGCCATCACTGAAAAAGCTCTCTCTCTGTCTGTCTGTCTGTCTGCCTGCCTGCCTGCCTCATAAATACCTTCAGGGCCTCTTTTCAAGGGCAGCTCACAGGAATTCAGTTCTGGCACTTCTCAGGTGGGCACCATTGCCATTCTAAGAGAAGGAGGTAGGTGTTCATGGTAAGTTCTGGCACCTCTTTTTCTAGAAAAGCAGTACTGGATTCCTTCCATACCTCTGATTGTGCAAGCTCCAGGAGATTGACCTCAGCTTATGCTCTCAGTGCCTAAGCAGATACACCTGGAAAGAGGTGATACTTATGATACCAAGACCAAGAGCAGGGTGTGCATCGCTATGGTTGCGGGAGTGTAGAATGCCAGTTTTCTTTCAGTTTATTTCAGTTTCTAACCTTCCAGGTTCCAACAACATCCTTGAAAGTCTCAGAAATCAGAGTCATGACTGAATAAAATCCCCCCTGATGTGAGGGGAATGGCTAGCAAACCTACTCAAACTACACGGCTAGCAAAACCACAATAAATTACAAAGACAAGTAGAAAGTGTAAAATTATCCCTGCAAAATAAGAGAATTTATGCACTGTTTCTTGTTTTGCAAAATGCATACAGACTGGAGAATTTAGACTCCCTTGCAGTAGTGGCGGAAGTTTTTAGCAGCACCCTGCTCAAAGATCAGGAGCTCCTACCTCACCCATGTTAGTGTTCCTCAGAGGAAGCTGGACTTGGAGATAATCAGGAAATATGTTAGCCCTGGAACCCGCAATACATGCCCTGAAGGAAATACAAGCAGATCAGTCAGACCAGGAAGAAAACCACTGAACAGCGACTGTGCCTATCAGGTCAGATACACAGCTATAATGGTTTCCCTTTCTTACCATCCTTCCATTTTCAGACCTCTCCAAATTTTGTGATTTCTGTGCAGAAAAAAAGCAGGACAGTGACAAGACAGAAGAAACTTATGAATGAACACATGCAAAACTGACCCAGACTGGAAATAGATTGATCTATTCATGCCTAGCTGGTCATTACAAGGAACAGTCCAGGAGAGGGAGATCAACCTTGCTGTTTGGAGATCTGGTTACCAGAGGGATTGGAGAAAAGGGAGAGAGAATGTTTTGTTGTGGGAGTTCATTTACACAGGAAGAGTCATTAAGGCTGGAGGTTTGTCCAGCAGGGCCTACCCAACTTCAAGGCAAGGAGGAGGCTGCACAAATTACCGTATTTTTCACTCTATGAGATGCACCGGACCACAAGAAGCACCTAGTTTTTGGAGGAGGAAAACAAGAAAAAAGATATTCTGAATCTCAGAAGCCAGAACAGCAAGAGTGACCGCTGCTCAGTGAAAGCAGCAATCCCTCTTGCTGTTCTGGCTTCTGGGATAGCTGCACAGCCTGCATTCGCTCCATAAGACACACACACATTTCCCCTTACTTTTAGGAGGGAAAAAGTGAGTCAAATAGAGCAAAAAAATACGGTATTTTCTTCCCGGCATTGAAAACAATTCTGACACCCCCAATCCTCACAGCACACTGAAGCACATTTGCCCAATTAAGATGGGCTGGGGGTCTGTCCATCCAGTCCCGCTGCAGCTGGCAACTTCTCCTGAAATCTGCCAGCTGGACCACCTTGCCAAGAGCGAAGGGAAGGATAATTATCAATTGTGGGGAGGGGGCAGGAGAACTCACCCGCTCAGCTACTGTTTGATTAGAAGACCGTACCCGCCTCGGGAGACCAAGCACATGAAAAATGCAGGAGGTGGAATATGTGTGAGTGACTTGCTAAACATCATTACAGCACCGGGAGAGGGGGGAAAGCCTGCTTAAACAAGCACAAAAGGTACTGCCTGTAGAGTTGGGAGCCAAATGGCCCCTGGGGTTTGGAGAGCAGGCAGAGGTAAAGAGAACTGGTCTACCTAAGGCCACACACAGCACAGTAGGAACATGGAAACATAGGAAGGTATCACCATTAAAACGATCATGCTTTTGAGCATTGGACTTGGACGCCACAGCTGGAGGGAGTAATGTTTTTGAATACCAGTTGCTGGATGGCATTAAAAGGGGATTAGACCAATTCTTGGAGGATAAGAATATCAAGGTCTACTAACCACAATAGATATTTTCTATTTTCACTTTCAGCTGTATGTCTCTGAATGTGTACAAAAAAAAGTCTATGGTGAGGCAAAGTGTGCATATAAAATGCATACAGTGGTACCTTGGTTCTTGAATTTAATCCGTTCCAGGAGTTCGTTCGACTCCCAAAATGGTTTGAAAACCAAGGCACAGCTTCTGATTGGCTGCAGGAGTTTCCTGCACTCAATCAGAAGCTGCAGAAGCCACGTCAGACTTCCGAAAAACATTTGCAAACCAGAACACTCACTTCTGGGTTTGTGGCGTTCGGGAGCCAAGCCATTCGACTACCAAGGTACCACTGTATATTGGCCTCAACATCAGCCTGATGAAGACCAACATCCTGGGTCAGGATATCATTAGCACTCCCCACATCAGCATTGGTGATCACACATTTGAGTTGGTAGATGATTTTGTCTCCATTGATGCTGAGCTGAATAAGCGTTTATTGTAAGGGAGCTATGGCAATGGCTCGTCTTTTCAAAAAGGTATGGGTGAAAGCGATGCTAATGTCCAGTACCAAGATGAAAGTCTACCAGGCTTGCGTCTTGGGCGCACTGCTTTATGGTAGTGAGGATGCCAGGAGTGATGCCTCAACACCTTCCCACACTGGAGGGTCAGATTTAAGGTGCTGGTTTTGACCTTTGACCTTTAAAGCCCTTCACGGCCTAGGACCCTCGTACCTACGGGACCGCCTCTCCTGGTATGCCCCACGGAGAGCCTCAAGGTCCATAAATAACAACACCCTAGTGGTCCCAGGCCCTAACGAAGTTAGATTAGCCTCAACCAAAGCCAGGGCCTTTTCAACACTGGCTCCGGCCTTGTGGAACGCTCTGTCTCATGAGACCAGGGCCCTGCAGGATCTGATTTCTTTCCACAGCGCATGTAAGACAAAGTTGTTCCGCCTGGCCTTTGGCTTGGAGTCAATTTGTTTCCCTCCCCCTCTTTCTTTTTCCTTTCTCCTCCTGTGATGAGGCTGCATTTTAATGTTTTAATGTTGTATTTTAATCTTGTTTTTAAGTTGTATTCGTTCAACTTGTTTTTATTATTGCTTGTTAACTGCCCTGAGCCCGGCCTTGGCTGGGGAGGGCGTGGTATAAATAAATTATTATTATTATTATTATTATTATTATTAATTATGTCAGGAAAACTTGGGGCATTCCATGACAGGACAGAGTCTCAGACAAAGATGTGCTTTCCCAAACCCACATTCCCAGCACATTTGCACTTCTGTCTCAGTGACGTCTATGCTGGCAAGGTCATGTACACAGATTGGAAGATAGCAGTATCCCCAAGGACGTCCTCTCTGGGGGGCTGGCTTCAGGCACCAGCCCCATTGGCAGACCAGCTCTGTGTTACAAAGATGCCTGCAAATATGACATGAAGGTTGGCAACATCAACCTTGCTGAGTGGGAATCCCTTGCAGATGATTGCAGTGCCTAGAGACAGACAGACAGGTTGTGTATCCACAACAGTGACCAGAGGAGGAATGACTGCTGGGAGGAACGTAGAGAGAAGAAACATCATGGTATGCCTGTAGCATCAAAACCAGATGCCTTCAGCTACCCCAGCTGCAATAAAACATTTATCAGTCTCCACAGCCACAGCAGGCGCTGTAACTCTACAGTAGTTTGACACTAACCCTAAAGCCACACTCTTCATTGTCTCACGAGGCAGACAGATGCCTACAACAACAATGAAAATAACGTATTTTTTGCACCATAACATTCACTTTTTTCCTCCTAGAAAGTAAGGGGAAATGTCTGTGCGTGTTATGGAGGAAATGCCTACGGGTGGCATGCCTACGGATTTTCCTCCTCTAAAAACTATGTGCGTGTTATGGTCGGGTGCGTGTTATAGAGCGAAAAATACGGTAACATACAAATGCATTGTATTAGGGAAGAGGACTTTGCAAAAGTGTCTTAGTGGGTCTGGCTCTTAACCAGAAGGAGAAATTTCCACTGAAATGCGTGATGAATTTTCATGAGGACTTTAAAAAGAAAACCATTTGCAAACTGATATGGAAATGTAGAGAACTGAGTTTAATATTGGGAGGTGCGGGGAAGAAACCAAAACTGGCATATTCAACTATCCCAAACTACAAAGCATCCTGATGTCCATGGTGTGTTCCCTGATTGCCTGGACTCCAGCCAGGAGAAAGCAGAAATTCCACCAAGGCCACAGCAGAAAGAGGAAGCAATGGCTACAGGCAGCCATAAAAAAAGGATCAAGATTTATTTTATCAGAGAATATTCAAGTCCCACAGCACCACCCCCTGACAGCAATATCTGGGACTATCGTGTGCATACCCATGCTTTGGAAAAGTTGGGAGCTTCAACAAATATTATCCAGATTTGATTTCTCAGTAGAAATATTTCCCCAGTTCACTTGGATTCCATGCATATTGGCCTCCCCACACCCGAGTCTGTGTTATTTTCCCCTCCTCCTTTCTCCTTTTTTAGCACAGATGACCAGTCAATCAGAGATCACAATAGATAAGATAAAATACCAGCACTATGTGTAGCTGCACAAATTGTCTACCAAATGGATGAGGGATAAAGATGGCAATTGAGAGCAGAGGCAGATAATTTCAAACAGCCAGATATCCATGCAGAGAATGGGATGGTGACAGAAGTCTTGCATAGCCAATCAGATCCAGTTATCTAATGTCTCCTATGGCAAGTATGACTTGTGGAGACTTAGAGCTGACCAGGATAATGCACGTAAAAGAGGCCTTACTTTTCAAGCAAGATGTACCGCAACAGCTCATTTTTGATATGGGAAAAAAATTGTGAAAAACCGGGCAGTCTCGGCTCAGATCAGCAATTTAGTAAAAGGGAAAAAAGCATTGTGGTTCTGGCTGTGTCGATGTTCTAGGAAGCCTAGGCCATTGCTTACAGCATGATTTAAAAGATAGGAAAGAGCCAAGCCTTCGACAAGCCACATTTGTCTATGTATAAACTGTAGCTATTCAGATCTAGCGTCTCATCAATCCCACTAGCAGGAAGCTTTCGTGCTGCACTTTAAACAGCCCCAGAAGAAAGACGTTGGCTCCTCAGCTCCATGATTTGATGGCTGATCGGTTCATTGCCCGAGTCAGGAAGCTGCATTTATATTTACAGAATGAGCCTGTGACTCGGGCGATGTAATCATTTGCTTGAGCTCACTAGGAAATGGTGTATAATACCTGACCTTAAACGGGAAAACAGCTAAAGAAATATTAGCACACAGCATGCCGGGAGCAGCCTCTGTCATTTACAATAAGGAAAGGTTCCCTCTGGCTAAGTGCCTCTCCATCAGGGCTAGGCCAGGCAATCTCCATACCTGGGACAGAGATCGGCACTGGGGAATTGCCTTTGAGAAAGTCAGGTCTTGCTGGATCGAAGCAAATGTCCAGCAAGTCTACTGTTCTGCCTCCAGCAGCAGCCAGTCAGGTGGCTCTGGGAGTCTCATGGGTAAGATGTGAAAGTGTTGGCCTTTCCCTTATCCTGGTTCCAGCAGTTGGTGCATAGAAGTTGATTGATGTAGACACACAAATATATACACCATGAATGTGTCTCACTCCCTTTTAAAGCTACCAAATTGCAGGCTGCATGAATAAGGCCTTCCTTTTTTAGAGAGAGAGAGAGAGACCTGAAGCCACGGTCATTCAGGGCCACTGGGTGACCTCCAAGGTTTAGTAATATTGGGGAAGGGGGAGAGGAATCCTGATATGCATCCCATTCATAGACTTCTCTTGTTGTGTTTCTCTTCCCTTTGTCTCTAAAGTAAATTCACCCATGCATCTCTCTCTCTCTTCAAACAGGAAGTGAACATTTTAGGAGAATGCTAGACCAGAACTTTTGTCCCAGGCAAAGCTTACCATGTATATAAAAACTACTGCTGTTGTTATACAAAAGAGCATTTAGTCAATGTGAGTTACTCTCTGCAGTCTGAAATGGTGCAGCCCAGACACAGATTAATCACTTTTGTGAAAATCAACCCAATATGAGGTTTGGCACATCTTCCTTTCCTGTTACCATCCCCTTTGAGTTCCGCTTAAGCACCCATGTCATGCCCTGCTCATTTGTGAGGCCTGGAAGGCCTGGCATCCATGGACTAAACCTCGCAGGTGTGTCTGCTACCGGACTATACTACTACGCCTGCACCATTCAGCCATCCAAAAGATGGGCCACATGATCAGCAGGATCACATGATGTATTTGTTGTTGGACTGTACCATTTTCACATGTGCGATTCATCTATCCAAGAGCCAGAACACATGATTGGCAGGCTCACATGCTGTATCTGTTGCTGGACTGTGCCACTTTAGACTGTAGGTGGAGAATGGTTTCACTATGTCCTCAGAATATCTCCATCACCATACCTAAGAAAGAATGCCAGGGGGAGGAGTCCACCATCAGTCCCCCTCCCATTTCCCCCATTTTCTGGAAGAGGTGTGCCCTGGAGCCTTTATGCCTGCCTTCCCTTTCCCCCCACCCCTCTCCTCCCTCCACTCAGATGCAACAACAAAAATAACATATCGCAAGGCGGGGGCTGCCTGCATCAGATGGATACTTCTGCCGTACGAGCCAGCTCAGTGGAAATTATTTATGAAAGGAAGTAGGATACAAAACTGCTTGACATTTTAAAAGGAATCATTAGCATGCACTTGTGGAGAATCAGATCTGAAGTAGTTTAAAGTTTTCCCTGTCCCAGTGCTTAATTAGAGGCCAGGCCGCCTCCGTTTACTGTTCATGAAAAATTTAACCGGCTGCTTTACTGACTCAGAACTGAAAGAGGAATCCTGAGCAGATACACTGACTGGAACTATGTATTGTCATTGAAATGCATCAAGAAAGAAAGGATCAAAGAAGACACAGATGTGCATAAAAATTGCATAGCTAATTTGTATGTATAGATACAAATTTCGAAAGAAGCATTGCAGGTTAAAGGCAATGCACGCATTGCTGTGATTTAAATATAAAGACAACATGTCTCCCCTCTGTGGGAAGGAGCAAGACCAGGTGAGTCTGTCATCCATGTGCTGCTAACTGATGGGTCTTTAACTTTAACTTTAAAGAAAACTTAGAACAGAAAGCCCCTTTAAATACAGGATGTCTCCAGAGATCCATGGGCAGGCCGGAGGGTCGTCCTCTTCTATACCTGCTGGGATTGACAGGGTATCTGACCCTCACTTGAATTTCATAGCTCTCCTGACGAGTGGAACTTGCCAAACCAATTAACCAACTAGAAGGATTACTCTTAATAGCACCAGTTTTCCTATAACTTGATATTGATGGATAGTTTTGATGAACTGCAAAAGCATTTTTAGTTTGCTTTCTGTTGCCACCCCGGAACTTTTCTTTATTAGTGCCACTTTGTTTTGTACGATTCCTTGTAAAAGAAGGAAAACAACTTTTCTGCTTGTATATGTTGATAGTATAATTTGGGTTACTGAGGACAAACAAGAATTATACAAAAACAAGATTGGGTGCAGGCCTGGCCAGGACATAGGCATCCTGACTGTGACAAAGGTGACCTGTGTGCTTGCTTGCTTGCTTGCTTGATTAAGAGCTGTTGGGAACTTCAAGGTCTCTGCTATCCCTTCTCAGAGAGATTCCATGTCAAAAAGGAGGGCAAGTGGGCACCCTATCAAATAACAGGGCAGGAGCTACACAGAGCAGGACCTTTTCACTGGTGGTGCCCATTGTATGCCTTGCTCTTCCCACACCTGCTCTCTTTTGGCCTGTATTTTGGAGCTTTATAATTTAGGAAGACTTGGGGAGAACTGGTTGACAAGTCTTATCAGTCACTGACATACTGTATGAGCGGATTTTATTTGCTGCTATTCTGGGCTTCTGGTCCACCAGGGTTTACACCAGCATAACAGAGTTGGCCAGGATGCCAGAGGGGATACAATTTATGAGCTTTCTCCATTATCTGCACAGCTGGTTTACACCAGCATAACAGAGTTGGCCAGGATGCCAGAGGGGATACAATTTATGAGCTTTCTCCATTATCTGCACAGCAGGGGGTGTTCAGTCAACAGTGCAAAGGCTGAGCTGAAGCATTCCCTACTGGTTACCTGCTTTCAGCAATAGGAGGTCGCTGTTTGGTTGTACCCAATTGGTTAGCTGTCAGATTCTAGAACTCCCTTTTGGTGACTCTTAGGTAATTCACAAAATACAGAGTCCATTCATAAAACACTGTGTTTATTCATAAAGCAGTAACATAAATCTCCATTGCTACATATTGAATATATATTTCAGCAGTTGAACGTACAGGTTTATGACCATGCTGTAGTGTAGTGCTTATGCGACTGTGAATAAAAGGTGGCTGGGCTCATTGTCTCAGGGGGGTTTTTTGGGGGGGGAGAGGTGACAAAGCTGATTTCCAATAAGTGCCCCCCTTTATTTCCATAACAAGTCCTTGAGTCTGTACTCTGAATAGTGACACCAGGGACCTAGAAGGGGCAGGGCTTATCAGTCCAACCCCTGCACAGTCTCATCATGGCTGACCTTAAGGCAATTGGAGCAATTGGGCCAAATTGGGCCCCACGTTGCGCCCTACTGCTTCAAATTGGGCCCTACTGGCTAGCCCTTAGTCTCATAGTTGCTGGGCCTGAGTTGCCCTGCCCCAAGGTCTTGGGTTTACAATTTTGGTAGAGGGGAGACTGCGGCACTGGGGAGCAGGCAAGCTGGTGAGGCCCCCTAGAATTAGAGGCCTGAGTTGCCCTGTCCTCGCATGAAGTCTTAGGTTTGCAATTTTGGGAGAGAGGAGACTGTCCGCTGGGGAGCGGGCAGGCTGGCGAGACCCCCTAGATTTAGAGGCCCTAGGCTTCAGCCTACTTAGCCTATATATAAATCCAGCACTGGGTCAAAGTGGCGGCCGCCCCTCTGCCACCACCATCACTGTAACATCAACATCCCAAACATGTACTGTAGTATTTAGTTAGTTAGTTAGCCACGCCCCCTCCCCCGGCCGACCAGATTGGTCGACCCAAGGAGTGACGCAGCTGGAGACTCCCTAATGGCCACAAGTGGCCCCCGGGCAGGACTTTGGACATTCCTGGTCTACACTGACTGGGAGCTCTCAAGGGTTTCAGGCAGGGGTCTCTCCCAGGCCTACCTGGAAATGCCATTGGGGATTGAACTTCAGACATTCTGCATGCAAAGCAGATGCTCTCCCACTGAGCTATGGTCTTTCAAAAAAAGTTTCCTTCCTGCAGTGCTGGTATCTTCCATGGTTGGTGTCCACAATACTCTCTCCATCTCTGTTCAGCTTGCAAAAGATAGAAAGCAGTGATTTACCCCCTGACGTGTTGTGTGCACACCCCTCCGGCTTGGGATCCCTTGAAGAAGCAAGCGAAACCATTTTATAGATAAATGATTTGTACGGACGCCGCTGTGGATGACCTGATGCCAGGCCATTTGAATTAATTCCAGCTCCTGAGCTCCTGTTTCTATTAAAACTCCACTTATTGGGGGGAGGGGGGAAAGTGAAAAGGTAATTATCATCCCCCTGCCTTAAATCACTCCACAGCTGAATTATTAAAGGGAAGAATTAAAAATAATCAGCCTTTTCCATTGTACTTCATAGAGTGGAAATTAAAGGTGTAAGAATGTTTTGTCTTTGCCTGGAATTTAAGTATTCATTTTGAAGATTTATGAAGGAATTGAAATTATTCTCTCTGCGTGCTTCGCCCGTGCACTTTGTGAAAGACGCAGGCATGCATGTACAAAATAATTTGAGAAAACCCACTCTTGTAAAATCAGAAGAAAAGGGGGACGGGAAAAGGGATTTAATATTTATTAAAAAGAAAGAAAGAAAGTGGAGAGTACAGTAGAGTATTTTGCATTTTAATCCTTCTCTTTCTTCTGCACAATTACACCTCCAAGTGATACACTAGCAGTGAGATTAAGCAGCTCCTAATTTCAGATAGGCAGCTGTAAAATGCTAGGTTAGTTCTTATAGAGGAAAATTGTCTCGGGTCTGTTTGCTGGGCCAAAGAGAAATGATGCTATTTGACTCTAGCTTTCATTGGAACATAGATACTTGCAGATCAAGACACACCTGTTTTGATCTTGTCGCTTCAACCCACTTGTTCTGGCTGCAGAGAAAAAGCCCGTAAGAAAAACTTGGCTGCTGGATTGGGACAATGACTCACCTAGTCCAACATCCTGATCTCATAGTGTCCATTCAGCTGCCCTGATGTGAAGTCTGTAAGCAGGACATCAGCACAAGAGCACTCTTGTCACTTGTGATTTCCAGCAACTTGTATTCAGAGGCACACTGCCTCCGACGGTGGAGGGCCACTGTGGTGAGCAGCTGTTGATAACCTTATCCTCCATGAATTCCTCCAATCCTCTTTTGAAGGTATCCAAGTTGGTGGCCAGCACTTGTCAGACGGCAGAGGAACCAACCCCCACAGCAGGTTGCCAGGAAAGGATATGACAAGGAAAAGTCCTTACCATCTGCTTTTATTCAATATTTACCCTACCTGCCCATGGACTGTCTTGCCAGAGTGGTGCATACTCTAGTTATCTCCCACTTGGACTACTGCAATGCACTCTACATGAGGCTACCTTTGAAGGCAACCCAGAAACTACAACTAATCCAGAATGTGGCAGCTACACTGGTGACTGGGAGTGGCTGCCAGGACCACATAACACCGGTCCTGAGAGATCTGCATTGGCTCCCAGTTTCCAAGCACAATTCAAAGTGTTGGTGCTGACCTTTAAAGCCCTAAATGGCCTTGGTCCTGTATACCTGAAGGAGCGTCTCCACCCCCATCGTTCAGCCCAGACACTGAGATCCAGCACTGAGGGCCTTCTGGCAGTTCCCTCATTGTGAGAAGTGAGGTTACAGGGAGCCAGACAGAGGGCCTTCTCAGTAGAGGCGCCCGCCCTGTGGAATGCCCTCCCTTCAGATGTGAAGGAAATAAGCAGCTATCTTATCTTTAAAAGACATCTGAAGGCAGCCCTGTTTAGGGAAGTTTTTAATATTTAATTCTGTATTGTTTTTAACACTTGATTGGGAGCTGCCCAGAGTGCTTGAGAAACTCAGCCAGATAGGCGAGGTATAAATATATTATTATTATTATTATTATTATTATTATTATTATTATTATTATTATTACAGAGAAAGGCTAGGGTATACAGCCTCCTGGAATAATGGTGTTGTCCCAAGTAAATCTCCACTCCCCTTCTCTCCCACTTCCTCATTCATCATCTCTAAGGGCCCTTTGCTTCTGAGCCCCTTGCTCTCCTACTTTTAAGGCTTGCCAGGTTCTGGGAGATGGAGGGTCTGGAAAGCTTTCTAGTAATAACATGTCAGCCAGCTGCTCTGGCTCTGTCTCCCCCTCCTCTCCCATTATTTCCCAACTTTCCCCCTCATCTTCCTCTGAGCTGTGATCTCCCTCAAACCCCTGTTGTCATTCTGAACTGCCTTTTTCCTCTTCTCTGCCTAGTCCCTGACATCACTGCCTCTTGTGGAAGCATCCTGTTCTCATAGTGGCCAACCAGTTGCCTTTGGGAAACCCCCTAGCAGGATGTGAGCATTCTCCGCACCTCTGGTTTCCAGCAACTGGTCTTCAGAAGCATCACTGCCTATGACTGTGGAGGCAGAGCAGAGCCATTGTAGCTATTGGCCATTGATAGCCGCCTCCTCCATGAATTTGCCCAGTCCAATCTTCTGTTTAAGCTTTCCAAGTTGATGGCCATCCCTGCCTCTTCCAACATCCAGGAAACAACTAAGGTGTATATGAGAAACGTTCTTGAGATCAAGGTAAAAAGGTAAAGGCAAAGGGACCCCTGACCATTAGGTCCAGTCGTGACCAAATCTGGGGTTGCATCTTGCTTTATTGGCCGAGGGAGCCGGCATACAGCTTCCGGGTCATGTGGCCAGCATGACTAAGCCGCTTCTGGCAAACCAGAGCAGCGCACGGAAACGCCGTTTACCTTCCCGCCGGAGTGGTACCTATTTATCTACTTGCACTTTGACGTGCTTTTGAACTGCTAGGTTGGCAGGAGCAGGGACCGAGTAACGGGAGCTCACCCCGTCACAGGGATCCGAACCGCCGACCTTCTGATCGGCAAGTCCTAGGCTCTATGGTTTAACCCACAGAGCCACTCGCGTCCCTTCTTGAGAGCAAAGTCTACACTAAACAGCAGCTACAAGGACCCTGGGGGCTTAAACTGAGTCCCCTCACAGGCCTGTGGCTGCCTATTCCTCACTGAAGAGCTCTGCGAAGGGCAACATGATTTCCCCCACCTGCCTCCCTCTAGCACCCCTCCATCTCCCTCTTGCCCATCTCACCAGCCTATATAGGATACCACTTTTATTGAATTCCCATTTCTGGGCCTGTTTCTCCTCTGCCTGCATTCTGCACAGATCTCAACCATTGATGTCTCCTGGGCTGGGGATTTATTAGCCCTTCAAGTGCCTGGAAAGAACTTACAGCCCTGAAAATAAGACTTTGGCTTCTCCAGGGCTTTTCCTTCAAAAGTTTTCCAAAGGCCATGTGAGCTGTAATTCTGCCTTGCAACTCAACAGCTGCTCCGCTGCCAATTCCTATCCTGGGGGTGGGATGCAGAGAAGTTTTAAGAAAAAGAAGTTACTTGCCAAAGGTCAGATTCACACACATGCACACAGAAAATAGGAAATATAACCAGTACAGTGGCCCCATAGTCCTGACATTCAGCTCCATCTTCTAATCTGCTGGGATAAGTCACTGTTTTTATTAGAGTCAGGTGAATAGAACAATGGTTTCCCAACTTTCAGGAACATGGGAAGCTGCCTTATACTGAGTCAGATTATTGTCTTCCAACAATGCAAAAGGAGAGGCAGCAGGGTGAACATTTTTTCAAGCCAATAAACAGGATAAAGGTGGCTAGAAAGCAGAAGAAACAGGTGAGGAAGAAGGGGACCACAGGAAGGAAGCTATGCACCTTCTCTACCATCAGCAGGGTAGAGAATTCACCTAAGCATGGCGTGCTTCAAGAGGTCTAGAAAGCTGAAAGAAGTTGGAAATGTAAAGAAAAGGAAGGAACATTCTTTCATATGTGGTGGACCTGCTCCAAGGTGAAAGACTTCTGGGAAAAGATTTATAATGAATTGAAAAAAATGTTGAAATATACATTTATAAAGAAACCAGAGGCCTTTCTTCTTGGAATAACAGGTTCAGAATTGCCCAAGAAAGATGTTAATCTATTTTTGTATGCCACAACTGTGGCTCGTATTTTATTAGCTAAAAAGTGGAAAACTCAAGAATTACCAACAGTAGAAGAATGGCAGATGAAGATGATGGATTGGATGGAGCTAGCTGATCTAACCGGAAGAGTCCGCGACCAGAAGGAGGAGGAACATCACGAAGAATGGAAAAAAATTAATGATTATTTAGTTAAATTTGTTAAGCTAAAATAACTGGAAATAGCGTCCAGATACTTAAAGGGCTTAGGATTGTATCTATGTTAACTGATAAAATAATATGTTTAATACAAGAAGGAGAAGATTTAAAGATGTTAATGTTTAATTTAAAGGGTATTAAAATTGGGATTTGGAAAACCGTTATAAGGATATGCAATGAAATTCAACTAAGGGGAAACGAGGAAGTCGTTTTACAAAGTAAATAACTGTTATTTTCAATAAGGTTATGATTTATGTCTGTTATGTTTTGTTTGTTTTATGTTTTTGTTTGTCATTGATATTGTAAAAACTAATAATTTTTTTGCAAAAAAAAAAAAGAAAGCTGAAAGAAGCTGCAGATCCTCCAAGTGTCCCTATTTTCCAGGCACAGTTCCGGATTTAGAGAAGCCATCCCAGTTTCTTATTTGATCCCGGAATGTCCCGTTTTTCCTTAGGATGTCCCTATTTTCATGGGAGAGATGTTGGAGGGTATGGAGTTATGAGACTGCCCTCCAAGACAAGAGATAAGTAACTATACAACCTTTAGAAGACATTGAAAGGCAGCTGTGTATAGGGAAGCTTTCTTAGTGTTTCATCTTTTATTATGTGTTTATATATGATGGAAGCCGCCCAGAGTGGCTGGGGCAACCCAGCCAGATGGTCGGGTTATAAATAATAAAATTATTATTATTATGGAATAAAGGTAAAGGTAAAGGGACCCCTGACCATTAGGTCCAGTCACAGATGACTCTGGGGTTGCGGCACTCATCTCGCTTTATTGGCTGAGGGAGCCAGCGTACAGCTTCCGGGTCATGTGGCCAGCATGACTAAGCTGCTTCTGGAGAACGAGACCAGCACAATGAATTGCTATTTACCTTCCCGCCGGAGTGGTACCTATTTATCTACTTGCACATGCTTTCAAACTGCTAGGTTGGCAGGAGCAGGGCCAAGCAACGGGATAGGACATCCCTATTTTCATCGGAGGAATGTTGGCAGGTATGAAACTGTAGTCCTTTCCAGGTTAAGCATGGTGTCCTATGTAGGCCTAAAATGATGGGGAGGGGAATCACAGCAAAACAGCCAGATTATAAAACTGCAGGGGCTTCAGCATCTGCCTCCGGATCAGGCCTGCCGGCGCCAGGCCTCCAGGCCCCACCCGTCAGCCTGCTCCTCAGGCTGTACGTGCCAGAGGTCTCTTGCACTCCTGCTCCCCGCTGCAGAGCATTAAATACTGATTAGCTGTGACACACTTCCTTGTAACCTTTTCATTAGGAAATTATGTTTAATAGAAATTGTTCTGACACCTCTCAGTGGCGTTTCCTCGCAATTCATTACAAGCACACAAAAGGCAGGAAGGGAAAAGAGAGGAGAAAGGAGCTTGGATTGTGCGGTAATGGCGGAAGGGCGTCTCTGCGTGGAGGGAAATTGTTTAATTGAGGGGAGGAAGGGAGGGAGAGGGAAGAGAAAGGAGAGGGACTCACAGGATAAATACCAATATGGCAGGCTGCTGAGGACACCTGGAGACTTCAGAAGACACCAGTAGGGGATGTCGGGCTCTCTCCACTGGGGATGGGAGGAGTGGGATTCAATTTGTTTGGCATTTAAAATTGAGCTTACCTAATTTTCACTCTCTGAAACAGTACGCAAAGCACAACACAGCCATCTTTCAAAATCTGCACTTCTCTGAATTTTGCAGTGTGATTCTCCAGCCAAGTAATATGTAGAAAAATACATTTGCTATTTTTCATTGCATGTTTATCCTCCAAGAAGCTCAAGGTGGCGTGAACAATTCTCTTTCTTCACAACAACCCTGTGAGGTAGATCAGGCAGAAAGACTGTGACTTGCCCAAGGTCATGCAAAGAACTTTGTGGCTGAGTGGGGATTCGAACCCTGGTCTCCCAGGCCCTAGTCCAGTGCTCTAACCACTACCTAAGGTTGCCATACATGTCCAGCATTTCCATGATGAAATTAATGTCCGGGGGGATTTCAAAAAGTCAGCAAAATGTCTGTGTTTTTGCCAACAGAACAAGCAAGTGTGTGTTTGAGTGTCACACTCAAATTAAGACTGGGGAAATGAGGAACCAAGAAACTGAGGTATTTAGCCATGCTTGCTCTCTGCTCTCCTGTGTCTTGAAAAGGGATAAAGGGTTGCAATGCACAACTTGCCACCTAGAAGTGTGCAGTGAACTAACATCCTGGAAGCTCCCCTGTAGCCTTGATCATGATGATGGTCCATTAACTATTGCATTTTAAAGCCCCCTTTTCCTAGCAGAAAACCCAGGCATATTTTACCTCTGGAAGAAGATAGTGCAGGCAGTATAAATTGAGAAAAAACTGGGTACTTGTTGTGGGGGGGGGGGAGTTCAGCCTTCTTTATCTTGCTTCCTTTCTTCAGAGAGAACATTCGAAATATATTTTTCTTCCCTCTTCCTTTTGGAAGGAAAGTTTGGGGATTTGTGGGCGGAGGGGATGGGACCATGTTCCTAGTTTTGGAAAAGCAGAGATCTTTATGGCTCGTTAAACCATTACCCTTCCTATCTCCAGGGTACATCTTAAGTCAAAATTGTTTTCAAATCTGATCAAGGAAAACACAGAACTGGGGATCTGTGGTGGGTGGAGCCAGAAGCACAAGTGGGTGGAGCAATGCATGGAGATTTTACTTTCTGTACAGAAGACAAGTCTCTACATACCATACCATGCCCCTCTGTATCGTACATAAGCTTGAGGCATTATCAGAGTTTGAGGACACATTACAACCAAGCGAAAACAATCAAAGATGAGTGTGAAACAGGGACAGTGAGGGGTGGGGGGAGGGGATGTGGCTGAGGAGAGTTCCAAGGGCCAGAGAGGTCCTGAGGGCCACATTTCCTGGCCCCTGGTTCCCCATCCCTGAAGTAAAACAAGTCCTTTCCTCAAATCAATTTGCTGTGATGTCCCTGAAGGATGCTCATTCAGTCTCTTAGCTCCCTCTTGGCAAATTGTTCCCTCAGCCTAGTGTTCTTAACAGCTAGGAAGTGTGTGCCCCCTCCCATTTCTCCCTGAATATTCATGTATAAATCTAGGTATGATGATTTAAACCTCTTGCCTCTTCTCCTTCCCTCTGTGACAGCAGCGAAGAGTTGTGCTCCATCATTTTTATGGAGAGTCTTTTAAGTGTTTGAAAACTCTTGTCACACGGCTCCTTTATCTTCCCGTATCCTCAGGCTAAACGGGCCTGGCGCCCGGCACAGCTCCTCGTACGTCTTGCTGTCGGAGCCCTTTGTCATCTTTGCTGCTCTTCTCAAAATCCCCTTTCACCTCCTCAGTGCCCTTCTTAAAACATGGGGCCAAAACACAGCTCCTCAAGAGCCCCACTGAATCCTGTGCATATACTTAGCAGAGAGGGATCACGGTGTCTGGGAGATCTTTGTGGCGTTTCCTTTCTTCTGAGGTTTGGAGCTTCGGGTGCTCCTGGATCCCATACCACTCAACCGTCCCAATTTAGGACATCCTGGCATTACAGAAGACATCCTTGCTTCTGACTGGATCTTGGAATGTCCCATGTTTTGGTCCAGAGCTCTGGCATGTGTCACCTGGCTTGTGCCAGAGAGCCAAAGCAAGAGACTCTCATGTTTTTCACACTAGAGTGCCAGACCAAAAGTTGCTCAATTATTGGTCTTGTGTTCTTGCGCTAATCAGCTGGCTCACACCAGAGTGTCATACCAAAGGACACTCCTTTTTTTTTCTTTCCTCACTTTATTGCAAGAGTCACTTGGCTCCTCTCTTTCCAGAGTATTTTGTTGTTGTTGTTTTAAAGAAGCTCATTTTACAAAGCTGAAAATTGAGCAGGTGGAGTCTGGGTGTATGGTGCCAGCAAGGGCAGTTGGTTAGATTCTCAGCAACATTCACCCAGACCCCTCCCTAAGCTCTGATTAGTTTTGATCACAGGGCAGGGGAAGGGAGCAAACTGTTTTCACAAGCCTCTCCTACCATTAGTTTATCCAGCGCTCTCTCTCTTTCTCTGTCTGTCTCTTGCACACACATGGATTAACAGGTGGATGCAGCTCCCAGGAGGATTTCAGTCATTACAAGATCAGTGCTGGCAGGAATGGTAGTTGGAAGAGGTTGCCGGCGGAAAGGCTGGAGCATTTCAGCAGAAACCGGGGTGAAAATTTCCATTGCTCGCTTATTGATTCACCCCACGTCTGGAACGGGAATCAATCCAGCAAATACATTGTTGTTTTCAGTCTGCAAACGGCACATAATGATACGGAATTGATGATTAATTATTATTATCATCATCATTTTGCATTGCCTTCCGCATTGCATGGAAATGAATGGTGTGGAATCAAAGGGGTGGCAAAACTCCCCATTCAAAGGAAAGTTAGAGAATTTGGGGCTTGTTACTTTAGAGTAAAGGCAGGTGAGAGGAGACATGCTAAGGGTGTATAAATTGTGCATGGACAGAGAGAGGTTTTTCTCCATCTATCATTAAACTAGAACTCAGGGATGTCCCGTAAATGTTGGAAGATTCAGAACAGCACTATGGCACTCTCCTGTTACCTGCCTTTACTCTAAAGCAGCGGTTCTCAACCTGTGGATCCCCAGATGTTGTTGGACTACAACTCCCATCTTCCCTGAGCTCTGGCCTTGCTATCTAGGGGTGATGGGAGTTGTAATTCAACAACATCTGGGCACCCACAGGTTGAGAAAGGATGCTCTAAAGTAACAAGCCCCACTGTCTCCCACAAGGGGCAGTGATGGCCACCAACTTGGATGGATTTGAAAGAGGATGGGACAAATTCATGGAGTGGGGAAAGCTACTGATTGCTACTAGCCGTGATGGCTTTGCTCCCCCTCCACAGTCAGGGGAAGCATGCTTCTGAATTCCAATTGCTGGAAACCGCAGGAGGCGAGAGGGCTTTGTGCTCAGGTCTTGCTTCAGGACTTCCCATGGGCATTTGGTTGACCACTGTGAACTCGGGATGCTGGGTGAGAGTAATGCAACAAGTGTGGGGCAGAACAGAAATTACAGTCGTAATTTGGAAGTTGAACGGAATCCATTCTGGAAGCCCATTCGACTTCCAAAACATTCAGAAACCAAAGTGCAGCTTCTGAATGGCTTCCTGCAGCCAATCAGAAGCCACGGAATCCCCGTCGGATGTTTGGGTTCCAAAGAACGTTCACAAACCGGAACAATCACTTTGGGTTTGCGGCGTCCGGGAGCCAAAACGTCCGAGTACCAAGGCATTTGGGATCCAAGGTATGACTGTAAGACCTTCTTACATCCCTTATTGCAGGGCATTTCCTGCTCAGAGAAGACTTCCTGTTGAATCACTTGCCATGGGCTCTGCTCAGGCACCTGACAGTATCTCAGCAGCAAGAGGACCAGATTAGATGAACTTCCACAAGTCAACAGTTGGGTAGCCCTTCACTGCCTTGCGTAATCTCTCCATGTCCCACCCCCACTTGCCAGGAAAGAGACAGACTAACTGGTTCCAATCAGTAGGATTTATTTGGGGTGCAGAAATTGTTTTGCCACGCTGCGGAATTTGGGTTCCCTGGATGCACAAATTGGATACCCTTCAGAACACTAACAGTCCCGCCATGACGTATTTTTTTAATGGCCTCATGCGACCCTCTCTGATGCAGCCCCCTGTGTACAGCTCAGCCGAGCCTTTGAATATTTACATTTGCTCAGCAGGAACGAATCCCACCAGCGTCAAATGAGCAGCCAGTTCCCACTTTATCCCCCCTCCCTTGGGGGTTCCTCATTGAGAAGTAACAGCCAAACAGCTCCTGCGCAGTCTGATGTGGTCTCCCTTCTGACGCAATGCCTCCTTATTCTGGTAAGGAGGTTTCTTTCGTTCTTCCTCCCCGGTTTCCCCTTTGCTAAATGTGGGCGTACTCCCTACTTCCATCCTCTTCTTACTATTAAGATAAAAGCTGTCATTCGTCTTCCCTGTTCTGCTGGTTTGTTTGGGACTATCAAAGCCAGGAACAATATTAAATATTCAAGCTTCTCCTCTGGGCTGTGTTTCAGATTGTGTATCCCTTCCTTTAATTGCTCCATCAATTACAGATTAAATTTTGATACATAGGCCTCGCCAGCCAAACTGCTGCTCTCTCTTAGAAGAATCTTCCTTGGGCTCTGCCACTCGGGTTCCCATGGCTTAATAACGGCAAGCAGGGGAAGATTTGGGTCTTTCAAATTACAGCAGCACCCTGTGCAAGGCCAAAATCTCCACCACCACGCAATCCTGCCTCTTGACTTCTGTTCAGCACGTGCACTATATCAAGTTCCTTCCCAATGGAATTTCTGTGGTGGGAAGTGGAACAGGAGCTCTGACTGAAGTTCTCTAAATATTTATATGGCTTCTCCCTGTGGCACACACACACCCCCACCCTGGGCTGGATGCCCAGTGTGGGGGAACCAGTCGCACTGCCCTAAATCAGTCTCTGCCAGCAAGGGGGTGTGGCAGCCCTTTCTGCCATTTTGAAAAGGCTGTCTTACTGGATGCATCCCATGACATGGGAAAAGTAATCTCGTTAGAGGAAAAAAACAGCCTTGAAGATTCATAATGCAGAAGGATTGGGAATTTGCACATAGTGTAAGCAATCATATGGACTTTCAGTATTTTTTATTAGATGTTATTTTTTGCGATGGATTGTGTTTTTGTAACTGTTTCCAAAATTGTTTTAAATGTTCCATTTTAAATTGTTGTAACCCACCCAGGGACCTTAGGGGGAAGTGTGGGTGCTAAATTAATTTATTTAAAGGGAAAATGCAGCAACATCTTTGGGTTCCATTGGGCTTCTTCAGTTATGGCAGTGGAGCCATTTTCATAGAATCATAGAATTGTAGAGTTGATAGGGACTGTGAGGGTCATCTAAACTGTTAAAATTAGCCACTTCTGCACACACACAAAATGAAGTGGATACAGAAGCAAATCAATGCCTCTACCACTTTCCATCTCGCTTGCCTCCCCAAAACGAACATTTGCTGTCACATCATTTGCTAAACTGGCCTGCCTCTCCTTCAGCTTTGGAAAACAGAAGCTGGATAGATTTTCCTCTTCATTTTCTCCTCTCCAAACCTTTCACCCCAATGCAGCTTTAACTTTCGTTTCTTTCTTTCACAGGCTAAGAATGAGCGAGCAAAGCTCCAGGACAAATCAAGTGGGGGGAGCGGTCAGCAGAGAAGGCAGAGGGAGGGCAGAAGCCACCGGCTGCCAGGAGCCCCACAAGCCACCGCAGCCACGCAGGACCCGCTTGCCCTCCCTGTTCCTTTGATGTAATTAACACCCCCTTTGTGATTGCCTGTGATGGCGTCTGTCTGCGGTTTAATCATCGTCTTCCCACAATGAGCATCCTTCTCATTAGGGGCTTAAAAACCTCTATTATAAACATGTAAATGGGACGCAGCAAGGAGAGAAATATTTTACCCTGCCAATTTCCTTTTGTGCGTCTGCCAGCGCTGCGTGATTTTATTGCTAAAGCGCCTCGAAGCAGCCCAGGGATTACAGCTCCTTTACCGCCCTGTCACACTTTTCAATCTCCTCTTATCGGGTTTTAATTATGCCTCCCCCTGCCTAATGTTTTCAACTAAAAAGAGAGAAACACAGAGAGAGAGAGAGCCTCTTGTCATCACTTGATTCAGAAGTTGAGATTTTCATTTCGGCAAATGATATCAGAGCATCTTCCAACAGGTGCCGGCCACCGCTCCTCTCTCTAGCCTTACCCATCCTGATTGCCCTGCAGAGATTATTGGACTATGATTCCCATCAGCCCCACACGGCCTGGCCAATGATCAGGGATTCTGCGGATTGTAGTCCAATAACATCTGGAGGCCACCTTCTTGGGAAAGGATGCTAGGGGCAAGACCTGGGGCTGCTTTTGCTTTCGCTCCTTAGCAGACCGGAGAATGGGACTGAAACTAATGAAACAAATTTCAGTAGGGACAAATGTCAGATTCTGCACTAGCAAGCCCCACAGCATCACATACACAGCACAACAGGACAATGACCTATCCTCCCTGCAAACAGCATATAAATCAATATGGCTAACCTGATCCAACAGCCTACCTGCCCACCCGCCCCCTGCCCCCAACACATATACAAATAAACCACACTGCAACCAACTGAATGCAACCAACCAAGCTCAGAATGACTAATCTCTCTCTTTATCAATAAAAATAAATAAATACATAAACAAAGGGCCTACCCACATGATGCTGACACAAACCCCCTACGCTAATAATGGGCAACTGAACAAAAGAACAATACCCCATCTCTCTCTCCCCATCCTTTCCCCCCTGAATGCAAGATGTCTATGGCAAAAGTGTCTCTCACTAAATGCAAATAAACTGTGAAAAAGACTACAAACAGAAAATGGAGGCAATAGGCATACATTTCCCTCTTTAACTGTTTGTTTCATAACACACAAAAAAACTTTAATAAAAAACTGATTTTAAAAAAGTATAGGATGGGAGGCACCTGGTGTGGAAAGGACAGCTCCCAGGGTGCTTTGCAGGAAGCCATGACAGTTTAACGTGGTATAATAGTGCTTTAAATGCATGGTGGGAACATGGCCCAGAGGACACAAGCATGGCTTTCAAAATTGTGTGTACTGTGAGTCCTCCTTTTCTCCTGTACTTGAAGCACCAGGCCAAAGCATCATTGAGTGACTGAGACCTCAGTTCAAGGCCAAGCTTTGCCACAGTTTGGAATTGTTTTTAAAAATAAGTCCTCCTGAATATTCATCAGTGTGAATTTCTCCTGTTGCACACAATGATATGTGCAATTGAGGCTAACATGCACACTTATGCAAAGCAATCCCCCCCAATGAATGTTTGCATGCTGTTGTCAGTAATATATGCATATTTTTATATGCGCCCTTTACCGCAACGTATGCATTTTCGTACACATCACTTGCCAGGAGAACTGCTCTGCAAAATTCAGAAGAGTGCAAATTCTGAAGGATAGCCATGGTTTCAGTTTGCACATCATTTTCTCAAAGTGCAAATTATGCCGGTTTGCCTTTAAATGCAGACAGAACAGAATTTTCCACATACCACCCATTCCTACGCACAGGTGTTTGCGCAGTAAAAATGTAATAAAGATTGTACCATTGGAAAACAAGAAAAGAGATTAAAATGTACATAATTAGGCAAAGCACATCCTTCGCATGACTCCTAAATGTCCCGCTTGGCTCGGTGTTCCCATCCTTGTGCGCGGCTGAATGCCACCATGTGGCCTTTTCCTTTTGTATGCACAGCCGGCGTCTTGCTCTCTGCGCATGTTGAAGGGTGACGGAAGATGAAAGAAGCCTGTGCGCCCTTGGAAAGCGCAAGCCTATTAGAACATCTGTTTGCTTTTGCGGCGACGCGGATGTGAAACATCTCCCTCCGACTTCAGCAAACAGGGAAAGCGCTTTCTCTCCAACTGTGCCGCTATTTTAGGGTTTTTTAGGATTTCCCCCGAGCTGCTTCTTCAAATGTGTTCGCTGCCAGCTAAGCACACTGCTGATCCCTGAACACAACATCTGCCTCCAGAAATCAGGAAGAGCACTTGATGTGAGAGAGCAGCGGGTAGAAGGAGTACCTCAATGCCTTTTATGCAGATCTCTGAATGTTTAGGATATAGCATATATATATGTATATGGTTAGGATATATAATTCACACACACACACACACACACACACACACACACACACACATATCAAGCTGTCAGAGAAAAGCAAGGATTGTGTTTGCAGAAATGTCAAACCTGCCTCCTCTTGGCTGAGTCCAGGCCTGGAGGAAAATGATCCAGGCCTGGAGGAAAATGATCTAGGCCTGGAGGAAAATGAAGATGGAACAGTTTGCACATGTGTGGGTGCATGTCCCTAGATCAGCCTGGCCTCCATTATTGCACACTTGGAGGATCACACATGCATGTTCGCCATGGGATCTCACTCTCTGAGATTACCAAACACCAGGTGATTGGCAGCTGAATATGTGGACATTGAAAGTCACAGTGTGTACAGTGATGTGAAAATTCTGCCTACAGTGTTATAATCCTGGGATGGTCCAATCACACATGCAAGGACGATTGCCACCTTCGGTCAGGCAAAGTAAAGGACGGGTCAGGCAAAATACAGGACAGGTCACGGGGGGAATTGGGAAGCTAAAAATTACTTTGCCTGGTGCAGAAATGACTTCAAAGCAATCCTTCACAATGGCACACAATGGCTCCGTCTCTGGCTGCAGGGTGTACGTGCCACTCCAGGCAGGCACCCGAGCAACTATCCCGTGCCTGGGAGGGCACCCTCCATGCCATGCTCCCCTCAGGAGCACGCCCGCCTGCCCTGGGCAGCGAGAGCATATGCTCCACTGCTGATTCTAACCACTGCACCACACTGCCTCTCCTCCAAAAGTCCTCCCCACCAAATGTATTTGAAAGAAGCCTGAATGGGATCCCACAAAGGCCACGGGGCCATCTCTGCTCTGCCTTGCCATGCCTTGTGTGGAAGAAGCTTCGCATCCCAGATTCCACGAGCTTTCTACCAAAAGGAAACGCCGCTTAAGATCTTTGCAGGCGGTGTGGGGGGGGGGGAAATCAGCAAGTGTACCAAAGTATCACCAAAGAAGCTGAACAAACCCCTCATGGGCAGAAAAGCAGCAGCAAAGGTGCGGAGTAGAGATAGCGATTTGCGGACTGCCGAGCTTTCAAGTCCAATCTCCCCGAGCAAAGCCACCGATAAAATGTTGCTGAGGTTGGGTCTCTCTCTCTCTCTGGCTTGTGAAGTTAGAACCCTTTTTTTCTTTTTCTTTCCCCCCCTCCCCCTGCTTTCTAATTTCATAAACCACCAGTGCTTTGCCTCCTCGCTTGTGCTCTCCTGCTCTCTTGGAGCCCCCCTAAGCCGGTGCAACAGTTCAATAATTACATGTAATTGGATCTCTCCACTGCTGGGGACGTGGCAGCAAGCGTCATGCGGCAAGGAGAGAAATTTCACTGGGCCGAGCCGGATGCTGGCCCCCTGCGCCTGATTGCCAGCCGCTTCCATCTGCGATGCAACAGCACAGCCACGGCCAAAGGTTCCCCTTGTGATTGGATTGCCTCGGCCCAGGATCTCATTATGAGCTCCACCGAATTTGCAAAGCTGAGCCCAGCTGGGAAGTTTGGTCACTCACTAAACTTGGCTCCAGACCTCGAGATAACGGCAGAAGGCCATCTTTAGAGCCCTGCGGACATGGCCAAACAGGGCAAAGTGCAGATATGAAAAGGACTTCTTGTTATTAAATATACCACTCCCACTATTGAAACTTACATTGGCCTGAGTTCTTGGTGTGCTTTTTTCTTGATATGAATAGGACAGCATTGCCCAGGTACAAATTCCCATGTATTCCTTCATGCATCTGCTCTTTTGCATAGGACAGAGGACAAAGGCACAGAGCACTCTTCACCAACCTAGCACCCTCCAGATGTTTGGACCTTGCAGAACCCTCGCGACCAGAGTTTTTTTGTGGGTATATTCTGCAACATGTGGTTGGTGCCAGAACAGTGCATTGCTGGTGGGTTTACACTGGACCGTCTGCACATTAGTCTGTTTTATTAGTTGGGTGGAGGATAGAGAGGGGTGGGTGGCTGTGCAAGCGTAGAGACTAGCCTAGTGCAAGCACTTGCAGAGGAAGGTGTGCACTGGGTGTCAGCCATGAGGGCAGGTGACATCGCTGCGCCACCCCCTCCACTCGCTGTGCAGGTGGCAGGCTGCTAGGAACGATGCTGCCATGGGCAGCTCGTTGCACAGGCGGCTAGCAGCGCCCCTCCTGACGCTCGCTGTGTGGGTGGCAGGCAGCTAGGGAAGCTTGCCACGCAGGCAGCAAGCAGCACACACACCCCACGAACGATAGGCGGCCAGGGACTCTCATCATGTGGCTGGCTAGCCCCGCCCCCGCGCCACTCTGGCGCCGCCCATGCCCTGAATGCAAGTCCCCCAAAAGATAGCTGTATGTAACAGCTGCAGCTAGGATTCTTTATGCACAAAGATGGAAGGAAGAAGAAGTTCCCACTAAAGAAGAATGGATAAGCAAGGTGATGGACTATGCGGAATTGGCAAAGTTATCAGCCAAAATAAGAGAACCTAACGGTGAATGTGTTGTGGAAGAAGACTGTTTTCTGGCCTCACATTTGCATGTGGCTTTGTTCTGGTTGCATCTCTTTCATGGGTGCATCTCCACCATTCCCTTGTCACGTGAGATGCAGGGCTGATTTGCAGGAGGGGGCCCTTCTGCATGCAAGGGAGTGGCACTAATGTAGCAGAAGAATGAGCCGAATGCAGAGTGATAGATGCCTAGAGAGAGGGACCCGCCATTCTGATGGAGCATATGCTTTCCCAGCAGACAGCCAAATGGCATTGTGTAATAAGCGCAATAAGACAGGAATGCACGGGAAACAGAGGGAAGATGGATAACATGACTGATGATAGACAGAGCCAAGCATTGTTCTAAATAACTGCAGAGACTGAGGTCTGTTGACAGGTAGATGAGCTGACATCTTACAAGCTGGTAGATAGACAGGGTTAAACTGAGTGCAAGAGCCATAAGCTAATATTTTTCTTTTCTTTTTTTTACTGGACCAATTAAAATGCTGGGAGGGAGTGCTTTGATCTGCATATTCTTCATCAGGCTTGACACGTTCAGAACACAAATATTTTGTATTTAAAGGTATTGCATACTACTTGCAACCTGGCTGAGTCTGGAATGCTTTAGGATGGTGTGAGCTAGGATACTTTTCAGTACACATAATATATTTCTCTTTAAGAAAAAGAACCGCATGTCGGGATCACACCCCAAATTTTATCACTTTACTCCATGATTATCTGGGTTAAGGGGGCTGCAAATGGACTTTTCCTGGAATCAAATGCACTGCAAATTCCATTCATTCCATTAGTTTTCCAAAAGTAGCATGAAAGCTCAAATATAATGTGAAAGTTCACAGTTAAGGGAACATCTTGGAAATGGAACCAACTGCCGTGTGAATGCAGCCTAAATAAGGTCCGTTAGTTTCAAGGAGTAAAAGTTGCTTGAATTTCACCCCAAAAGTCCATCTACTCCAGGCTTCTGCAGCATGTGCTCCTTCCTGATGTTTTGACCTGCAGCTCCCATCATCCCTGACCATTGGTCATGCTGTCTGGGGCCAAAGGGAATTGGAGTCCAACATCTGCAGTGCATCAGTTGGGAAGTGTTCAATTTCTGCAGTAGCCAACCAGCTGCCTCTGTCAAGCCTGCATGTAGACATGGAGACAATTGCCCTCTTCTCCTGACCCCCATTGTTGCTCTCCAGGGACAAACCATCTGCAAACCTAGACACCCCACACAACTCGTCTTTTGACTAGTAACCATTGATAGACTTGTCCTCCACAGTAGATTTATTTGCTCCACTCTTCAGAGAGCTGCGGTTTGCTTCAGGTCCATTGCTCTGTAATGTGTGAAAGAGCCTTTAATTAAAACAGACAAGACTATGGGGTAGATGGCGGTGAAACCAGTGAGGTGTGGCGGTGTTGTAAATGGGATACGATTCAAATATCATATGCTCCAAGAGTCCTTATTAACCAGGCTATTTACCAAATATTTTGGCAGAGCAGCTGCTTTCCAATGCAGAAGGTCCCACATTCTATCCTTGGCATTTCCAGGTAAGATTAAGAGAGAGAATGCTGTCTGAAATCTTGAAGAGCCATTACCAGTCAGTGCAGACAATACTGACCTAGGTGGATCATAGTTTTGACTCAGTATAAGACAGCTTCCTAAGTAACCTATGAATCTGGAGGCTTATCTCTACCACCCGACCAACCCAAATCAACACAGGGCATACATGCTAGCAAGACTGAATGTGCTACCATAGGCAATGCTACAGAGGAGATTCCAGAAAATACATCTCGCAGAGAGACTATGCCCCTGTGGCATAGAATCAGTCACGTATGTTCTTTTGCAATGCCCCTTGTATTAGACAATTCAATCTTAAGTTCATTAATCAGTTGGTTGTTAGCAGGGAGCGACAGTCAGACAGGTAGCTTTCCTAATGTTTACCCGGGATAGGGAAAAGGTGGAGAAAGTAGCCAGGTTTCTGCAACATGCAATGAGGATTCATGAATAGGGGTGGGCAATATATCAATATATATCATCCAAAACCAGTTTGAAGTTCATATCGTGATGTTGGTTTCATAATGTTTGACCTGGAAATGTATCACGAATCATGATGCGTGTTTGTGTGTGTGCTATGCAAAAATCACAATGTGGGGAAAAACTGTGAAGCCAGCCAATGCCTCTACATAGCTCCATCCTTATTTCAGACATACAGTTGTACCTTGGAAGTCAAACAGAATCCGTTCTGGAAGTCCATTTGGCTTACAAAACATTCAGAAACCAAACACAGCTTCTGATTGGCTGCAGGAAGCTCCTGCAGCCAATCGGAAGCTGCGGAAGCTCCGTCGGACGTTCAGCTTCCAAAAATAGTTCACAAACTGGAACAGTCACTTCCGGGTTTGCAGCATTTGGGAGCCAAAACATTGGAGAACTAAGCTGTTTGAAAACCAAGGTATGATTGTATCAGTATATCATGATGTTTAGCTGGTGATATATCACACAACCCTATTCGTGGGTGTTTTACAACAGTATTTTAATTGTTAGATGCAGATTTTGCTGAGTTATTTTACTGTACTATATGCCAACAGTGGTGGCATTTTTGTCTATATGCCAACAGTGGTGTGAGATTGAGATTGAGTAGCCTATGAATGTAGTCTATGGGTGTTAAGAAAGGGCTAAAACACCTTGTCTCTTCAATCTGGGTGGTCCACACAATGTGACAGGTTTGTGTGGCCTTGTAAATAAAAGGTTTCTAGTCCACAACAGTGAGTGTGGGTCATATGTGTCCTCAAAAGCTGGTCGGGGAAAGGAACAACTTTTCCCAAATTCCCTCGGCTGGTTGCCTGGAAGAGAGTTGGGCTCACCAAAAGGTGACCAGGTGACTGTATCTGTTTGCAAGCCCTCCAGAGGCAAGCAGCACAAATAAATTTTTAGCGGTGAGTCTAACTGGGGCTGGTGAAATGGGAAAGCAAGGCACCAGAGCAACCAACCTTGGTTCCCCTGCTCCTTTCAGCAGCCTGTTCCTTGCCAGGGGAACCTAATTTGAAAGGCACGTTTTGTTTTGTTCGAGAGGAGAAAAAATATGTCGGCAGGATATTAAGAATGGCTTCCTCCCCTCCCCGCACCTCCCGCTTTCCCCTGTCAGTTCGGTTGCTGGTTTTAAATCTGTTTCTTTTTCTTCCCTGCTCCCACAGCTCCATCGTGAAAAGGAAACGTAACAGTGCAGAGAGAAATAGGAGCTGCTCCCTGGATGGATGGGCCTGACTGGCAATGCATAAAATTACCCATCTTTTCACCTGCCTCCCTGCGTTCCCTTTATTAATTAACTGATGCAGGATCATAGGGGTGCCATTCTTGCCTTCCCTCCCTCTCTCGCTACAAGGTTCGTTATTCCACACCGATGCCTCAGAAACATGCTTGATCCCGGGTGGTTCTGGAAGAAGAGGCCGGGTGTTTGACATCAGAATATAAACAGAACGCCATGTCCTATTCTATGCATTCCCCACTGTTTTGCATGATTTATTCAGATTCTGCTAGCTTTGGGAGGGAGGAGCTTAGGCAAGGCATTGAGGCCTTGCCTACAGCCCCACGGAAATCTTATTCAACCACCCCTTTCTAGATTCTGACCTCATATGTGCAAGCCATGAGGTCTAGAACCTTGCTTTCTTTTTGAATCAATGTCGTTGGGAAGCTGGATTCTGCGCCTCCTTTTGCAGTCCCTGTGAACTCACAGCATGCAACCCCGAATATCGTTGCGTGTCGAGGTCCCCAGGGCCACCCCAATAACTCACACATCACACAGAAAATTTTGTTTAAGGTTTTTGGCATAATTTTGGCCACAACTTTATTAAAATACAAAAAAATGTGAGTGGTTGCTTAGGCATTGGTTGCGACTATCTGCCCCCCCCCCCATGGGACACACACTGACATTCCACATGCCTGTGAAAGTCAGAAAACGGGAATACACTTGGGGGTAGCGACGGAGCAGGGAACTTGCCCTCAGCCCTCCCCAAATGCAACCAGGAGCTCTTGCAATGGCCCGAGCCCCCTTGACAGGGTGGACAAGCAATAGTTAGCTCCTGATTCCTTTAACGGAATCCCTTGCAGCAGCAGCATTAGAGGGGCAGGCACAGCCAGTCCATGCCCCTCAACCAGCCAAACCAAAAACCAATGCCTAACCACAACTTTACAAGTTGTGACGATTTGCTACGCAGTAGGCAAAAACCAAATGGCCCCAGCCAATCAGCCAGATGGACAAAATTCCTACTGGGCCCCTGCCCCAAGAGCAGACGACCCCATGACAGACATAGCAAGGTCAAAGCGAACAACGCTAAATATAGGGAGGGGGAGGGGCAACCCGATGCACAGGCAAAAAGAGGAAGCCCTAGCCTCGTGCAAAGAGTTTTAGCATTTCTGGCTGTCAATCAACAATTGGCAACATTAACTTCTTCCCAACAACAAGGGAAGCCCAATCGCATCAGTGGCCAACAATCAATTAGACCACCCCCAACTTTGGAGTGTCCTGGCGGCCCCCACCGCAACACGTGCTCTCCATGAAGGAGAACACGCTTTGCACGCACCCCAATCTCTGAGTGGAGGAGGATGAGGCTGACTGCCAGCACCCCCACTGGACTGGATGTAAAAAGGAGGCAGGCAGGTGGGGGCTGGCTGAGGACAGGCTGCATGTGGTGGGGCAGTGCCCCATTTGCCCTGATGGGCCAACCGCCACTGTCCTCTTCCCAAGGCACTGTGTCTCAAAGAAGTAAGAAGCTGAACCACTCTTGAGCTGAAATCACTGACTCCCCCACTCAAGGTCCTGTTGTGAAGAGTCCCATTCCTCTTCTTGAGCTGGGACAGTAAATGCTTAGCCTCTCAAGGGCGGTATTGAGACTCCTTTCCGAAGGCCTGTATGGGGATCCATTCCCCTCCAAGGCCGTCACTGAAAGGCAGAACATCGGGGATAAAATGCTCATTGGCGTCTGGCAGAGGCAGTGTCTGGAAACAAGGCCTTATTAAAGACATCCATTATCCGCGACGATAATTTCCCCAGGCTTCCCAGAGGTTTGCGCTGCTGCTCCTAGCCCACCGCTCTGCGCCAGTTTGGCCGACAGTGTCAGGCAGGGAAGGCAGCAAACATTTTGTGAGTCATTAGTTTGCTTATTTGCTGTATTCCTACCCCGCCTTTCGCGGCAAGCCCTTGGGAGAGAGCCAGGTGCCTGACCGTGGTCCATCACTGCCAACGAAGCCAGCTTCACAGCAGACTAAGCAACAGGGAAGCAAGGAGCGCTGGAAAATCCTGGCAGTTTGATCAAAAAAAGGCTGAGGAATGAACAACGAGGCCCAAATAATCAGGGAAGGGCCATAGTTCAGTGGCTGAGCATCTACTTTCCATGCAGGAAGTCTCAGCTTCAGCCCCTAGCATCTCCAGGTGGGGTTCAGAAAAACCCCTGCCTGAAAGCCTGGGGAGCTACTGCCAGTCAGAGTAGACAGTACTGAGTAGGATGAAACAACAGCCTGACTCTTTGCAAGGCAGCTTCCAATGACTTAAGGGAAGTGGTAGAGCAAGTGCTTTGCACTCAGAAGGTCCTGGGTTCAATTTCCAGCATTCCCAAATACAGCTGGGAACGTTCCCTGTCTGAAGCCCTGGAAATGACTGCTACTAGCTTAAATCCCTTTTTAAAAAGACCAATATGTGAGAAGTCTGCCAAGGGCTACTAGCCGCGCCAGCTACATGGAACCTCCAGAAGCAGGGGCACCTGTCAGGTGTGGAAAATCCTCTCCTCCCCCAGTAGCATCGAAGGCAAGAAGAAGAAGCAAGTTCATATTGTTGGGTTTTATTCAGTCATTTATTCAGGGAACCAGGCAAAGGGCCTTCTCGGTAGTGGCACCCGCCCTGTGGAACACCCTCCCACCAGATGTCAAAGAGGAATACAACTACCAAGCTTTTAGAAGACATCTGAAGGCAGCCCTGTTTAGGGAAGCTTCTAATGTTTAATAGGTTATTGTATTTTAGTGTTCTGTCGGAAGCTGCCCAGAGTGGCTGGGGAAACCCAGCCAGATGGGCAGGGTATAAATAATAAATTGTTATTATTATTATCATCTGGGTGCAAGACAAAGAATCTATGTCTCAACACAAGGGAGACATTGCCTACTCTGAGTCCCTCCTCTTCCATCCCCAACAACATCCTGAGAGCCTACGGAATGTCCCAGGAACCACTCTCCTCTGCCTTCTCTGTTCTTGAATGTGAAGTGAGGAGCCCTTGGAGAAGGAGGCTCTCCCAGACTCTCCAAGGAGGTCTCTGCTGGCTGCTCTCTCATTCCCTCCTCCTCCTGGCAGTTCTTCATTCAGCTGCCATTCAACCCTGTCTCCTTCTCTTCTCGAACCTGCTGGAGACAAGGGGGAGTGTGAATCTTCCCACTCCCCCTCCTCTTTCAAGCAGAGCCGAGGAGACAAAGGGGACTGAACTGCCTTCCAATTCAGTCCAGTCCCTGACAGCACCTCTAGATACCAGTTCCTGGGGAGCAAGAAGGCCCTTGCCTTCCTAGCACTGGTTGGCCTGGGGTGGCAGCGGACTGCTGGGTCTCAGGAATCAGCTACTTTAGTAAAGAAACAGCATTTTGAATGTGTTATAAACATACAACCCCAGATGACGCTGGAGAGAGAGAAAACATTCTATATGATTTTCCATAGCGTTTCCCCTCCCCCCTTTTCATTATAACAATTTAATTTCTGACTTATTTATAGCAGGAGTTTCTTCTGTGGGTAGATCCACCCTAGGTTTCACCTAGCAAGATCCTTTTTATGCTCTTAATGTGCATCTTCTGAGCTAGGTTTGGGACCCTCCTCTCCAGAGCTCTGAATCTGCAAAAGCATTCTATGGTGCAGACTTTTTAAAGTCTAGCCAGCTTTCAAAGCTGCAGTGCCAGACCCAGAAGATAATTAATTTTTCTACCCAAAGGCTTAGGAGGAGGAGAGGAGCGTTTGACTAATGAAGGCATTAACAAACCGCCCTTCAGTTCAGAGCACGCCTCTGTACATGCCAGCTTGCACCCATTCGCAAGGTGGTGGGTTTGGGGTTCTTTTTTAATTAAATGTGTGCAGGAGCGGAAAGTCCAGACAGATTGCATCTTTGCCGAAGTATCTCCAAGACAATGAGCTGAAGTAAACAGCATGGCCTCAATCTGTGAAAGTTATTTTATGAAGTTAGATTATGTCTAGGCCATCCTTCAGTACCAAACTCCCTGGGTGAGACACAAATGCTAATACATTTACAATAATGCAGCCTCAAAGCTCACAGGCCAGCCGCTTGCCTTGCTAGCTTGCTGAATGTGTAAGGAGTATTCAGGAAAGGAGGTAAGTTACATAGTTGTTGTATGAAGTTAAGACGTGCTGAGACTGGGCTGGGAGAAACCTTAGCACCAAAGAATTTCATCTTCCCACTTCTTTTCCATGGATATTTGAAGAAAACTCTACCTAGCCTTTGAATCCCAATACAGTCGTACCTTGGTTTGGAGTAGCTTTGGGATAAGTATTTTCGGGTTGAGTGCATTACTTTCAGGGTTCGTGGCTTGCACATGCACAGACAGTCAAAATGACATCACGCGAATGTGCAGAAGCAACGAATCATGACCTGCGCACACGCAGACATGCAGACACGGGTTGTGTTTGCCTCTGGATGCGAACAGGGCTCCGGAACGGATCCCGTTCGCATCCAGAGGTACCACTGTATATGTAGTAGTAGCATTGCTAATTAACAATTTTCCACTTAAATCACAGGCTCTGGACTTTTCAGTGCATGCACACACACAGGTCCTGCTTACCAAACACAATGCGTTCCCTGGAAAATGTTGGTTAGGTGAGAGTTCACATAACAAGTCCACTATTTCCCTTGTTTTCTATGGAAATGTTTCTAATGTGGGATTTGCCTGCTCTCTTTCCCCTTCTCTCCATGGTTTCTTCCGGAAATGGCTTCAGCAGAAGAGAGACAAAGGGGGGGGGGAGTTACTTGTCTCATTTATCCTGCTGTCTGATTCATCCAGTCTTGCTCCCACCTCCCTCTCTCTGTGGTTTCTACCCAAAAATAGCTGCCACTGGTCATCAGCAAAGCCCAAACAAACAAGGAAGTGAGGAAGTCTGCTGTTCAGATAAGTGAATCTATAGAGCAGTGTTTCCCAACCTTGTGCCTCCAGCTGTTTTTGGACTACAATTCCCATCATCCCTTGCCACTGGTCTTGCTAGTCAGGGATGATGGGAGTTGTAGTTCAAAAACAGCTGGAGGCACAAGGTTGGGAAACACTGCTATAGAGCATATAGTGAGGTTTGGGCAGGTAAGTGAGAGCATGCAGATAGCAGGACTCAGTTGCACTGCAACATGGGTTTTGATGGCTTTTAGAACCATTTTGGTCTGTTCAGGTTAAAAGGGTAAAGTGCACCTGTCTAGATCTGTGCTGTCATTCCCAATAGTGGAACTTTGAGCTATTGCACCTGCCCAGTTGATATTTAAACAAGCAGCTCAATTCTTCATATCATAACATGCGCATATAAATACACACGCCCCAGCACAGTTGTAGTTGCCCCCAGCCTACAACCAGAAGTGTAACTGGAAATTGGAGACTCTGTCCCAGATGCCCAGATGTTTACACACATACACCCTGGAAGAAAACTCTAGAGGCTTACAAAAACCAGCAACTTGATCTGCATCATACTTCACTGCCAGCTGCTCCCACAACAGCTGGTGGAGAATCCTGCTCTTTTGAGCCTGATGGCAAACAACTCCCCACTCTTCCGAGAAGGAATCCCTCTTCTAATTGCTTTGACTGTGCTGCTCGGCCTTCATTGCATACCCCGAAGGCAGACGAGGCAGGAGAGGGCATGGAAAAGTCACAGTCATTATATCTAATGCCTCCTAAAGCCAGCTAAGTGAGTACAAGTCCATGTACAATCCTAGAGGCTGAACTCAAAAGTGATGGGAAGACATGTTGCCTGTTGCGTTTTTCTAGTCAAGGAATCAGAAAGACCCCCAAGAACAAGAGGCAAGGCAGCCTTCACATGAGGAATTATTGCAGCACATTTTTCTTCCTTATTTCAGAAGCGGGGAGGTGGCAGGGCCATGTTTCACTGAGAAAGTGCAATTGTTCTTTCTGTGCATAGTGCTCCTATGTGCTCCGTGGTGACTGGTATCCATTGGGACTGGTGGGGCAGAAAGTTGGGAAGCCAATTGTTGGTGGAGACAAGAGCCAAGGACCAGCAGAGCCAACTAATCCTGGTTTTGTCCCCACCTCCTTTCTTTCTGAGTTCTCCAAGTGCAACACAGAGACTAAGGAGGAGGGGGGAGCTGACAGGCAGTGCTACCCTTCTGGAATGGGTGTTAGAAAGCGGCAGGCAGGTGGGGGCTGGCTGAGGGCAGTGGGGCAGTGTCTCCTTTTCCCTGATGCACCAGCCTCCTTTGTACGTGCTGGTTGTGTGTGCATCGATATAAGATGTTAGTTTAACTGGAACTCAGGTCTGCTTCCAGTTCCTGGTCCACAAGAGGACCTCACCTCTTATTCTCTGACTGCAACACCGCAGGAATACAGCTGAGGGTTTTGTTTCAGGTGGAGACAGAGTGGTCTTCATACTTGGCACATATTTGTGGGGACTATAATACTGTGGTAGATTTGGAGGTCAGCCTGGGTGATGCCCTGAAAACCTCCCAGTTCTTGGGATCCTGCACCCAGTGAGGGTTAGACTATTCACAGAGGAGGTTGCTGAATTAGCCTGACAAATTTCTTCGTAAGATGACGGCCTTAGCTGACCATTTTAATATCCTCCTCAGCATCCCAGCTAAGTTGCCAGACCTATGACCAAGTGATGGTGCCCTATAGCCTAATGGGTGGACTTCTTCTTCACCACCCACCACCTTCACCTACCTACCTGCTAGGTAGGTGAACAATAGCCAGAGTAATGTGAGAGAACTGAGCTCGAAGCAGACTATAAGCTGGAGACCCAGACTCGCTTCCTTTGTGCTGGATCCAAAGCTGTGACCATTGGTGAAGCAAGATATTTTGAGATGTTCCTGCTGGGAGCCTCTCCATCTTATGCTCAGGTTGTATATATGTGTAAATAAAACCATATGTCCTTAAGACACCACAGTATCCACTGACCTGTATCCCAAGGAAACCAAACTTGAGGAAGTACCCAGAACACCTGGATTCTCTCACTGCTCAGAGATGGGTGGCATGTCACGATACTGAGAGGCCTCCATCTGCTCCGGAGATGTTGTTAACATTCCCTAGACCAGTGTGTTTTCCCCTCACATTATTCTACCTTTTAAATCCATCTATTGCAGAAATTCTACCACCTGCCAAATGTCATCACAGAAGCCAGCTCAGTATGTTGAAAGCACCTCTTTGCCGAGCTGCCTTTTATTAGATATGTGGTTTTCAGGGCATGTGCAAGTGGAAACAATTGACAGGGAAGAAAAGAGAGCCAGAGCTAAACGGAACAATTTTGTTTTAATTTCCTGACTAATTAAAGCGGCAGCTTCTGCCCTCCCCCATCTGCACACAGATTGGCTGGGGAGGGACTGAACCCCTGGGTACAGCAAAGGCCACATCTTGCTGTTTTCCTTTTTGTCATTTTTGATCTGCCATTCTTGGGCTCGGCAAGGAAGACGCTAGCTAGTTTTCTGCACAGTTACATTTCATGGATGATTTGGAGGCAGGGGGGGATGGCAGAGCACAGGCACGGAAACCAAAGTAATAGGAAGCAGAGAGAAGGGTGTTCAGTTTCTCCTTAGCGGCTGTCAGCACCAGGCTACGTGATTAAGGACCAGCTCTCACCGAGATGGTCAACGTGTGCAGGGAATGTTCCACTTCAAACTGCAGTTGGGGGGCTCGTAAAAACTCAATACAGTGGTACCTCGGGATGCGAATGGGATCCATTCCAGAGCCCTGTTCATATCCTGAATAGAATGTAAGACACGACTGCGAGACTGCGCGTGCACAGGTCGCATTTTGCCGCTTCCGCGCATGTGCATGGTGTCATTTTGAGCGTCTGCGCGTGCGTGAGCAGCAAAACCCGGAAGTAACACACTCCGTTATTTCCGGGTCACTGCGGAGCGCAACCCGAAAGCGCTCAACCTGAAGCACATTCAACCCGAGGTATGACTGTAGTTCTGCTCTGAGTAAAACATACTGGACTACCACCCTGAAACTTTCGTAACACTCAGAGCTGCCTGAGAAATTGATGGTCAGTAGGCTCACACTCACATACATATCCAGCGTTGGTCCTACTCAGACTAGATCCACTGAAGTTCATGGACATGACTAACTCAGGTTCATTGATTTCAGTAGGTCTATGCGGAGTCGGATTGAGTTAAATACAGTCCAAGTACATATTCACACAGGTGGCAGAATTAATATATGGTCTCACTGTCACAAGATGTGACAGTAGCCACTAACTTAGATGGTTTCAGATGAGATGGTTTTAAGATGAGATGACACACTGTCAGCGACTCCTAAGCTGGGTAGCTAAGCGGAACCTCAATTTTCAGTGGCAATCTGCCTGATCATTGGAGACTATGAACAAGCAGCATGGGAGGGTTTATTGTCCCCATGCCCAATGTGGAGCTTCCCAGGGATATCAGTTTGGTCACTGTAAGAAGAAGCTGTAGGAGAGGAACTTTTTGTCTGATCCAGTAGAGCTCCAGTAGAGCTCCAGTAGAGCTCATTCAACGTTTGAAGGCCGTCTTTGCAAATGTAGTGTTCTCCAGACATTTTGGACTACAACTCCCACAATTCCCAAATATATTGGGCTACAACTCCCATCAACCCCACCCACTGCCAGCTGGAGCTGATGGGAGTTGTATTGCAAAATATCTGGAGGTCACCAGCTTGGCAGGGGCTGCCCTTAGGCATACTACTAAATCGCAGTGGCCCAAAGTGAGAAAGAAGAACCATTTTTGTCCTCTGACTGAAAGAAATAAAAAGTAGGGAGCAAAGAAAGATAGCCAAGCTGTGGTGGTGGTTGTTTTTTCTGGCCACTTGGCAATCGTAACACCAGTCTGTGCGAGTTGCCTATGTGAGCTCGCATGCGCGTGCATTTTTAATACAACACACCAGCGCACCAATAAGTTGCAGATCTCCATTCCTTGGGAAAGATGAATATTGTTTTACAGGAGATGAAAGCAGATAGAGTTTCGAGGCATTCCATTTTATTGCATCTTGCCTTGTCTTTGCTCTCCTTTTTTAAACCAAAGTTTTTCCAGAGTCTCTTCTATTTCCCCTTCTCCACCTGACATATCTGTTTCGAATCATCCAGCAGTTTAAAGAGAAAATTGCTTTTTTTCCCCACCACCTTCTCTTCCACACACACACACACACACACACACACACACCCTTTTTCACCCCCCTAGAACTGCATTTAAAATCTTTTCAACAATGGTAAGAGGTTGCACCTTGATCATTCTCCGTGCGTTTTTCCAATGTGCAGGCACAGCGGAGAAGAGAAATAGATCTACAGCCAGCTGGCTCTCAGATGAGAGAGGGAATAGAAAAAAGGAAGGGATGGGGAAGAGAGTTAGAAATGGTGGGAAGCAGCGGAGGCCCAGAACAGTCACAACTTCACCCCCACCCTCCTTGTCTTCCCACCCTAAGACTTCAGAACATAATACTTTTTCCCCCTTTATAAAACTCCTTGGAACAGAAACAGAAAAGGGGTGATAAAGTGGAACACAGGAACAGACGCAGGAATAAAATCCAGCTCTTAATTGCTCCTTGCAGTGCTTCCTCCCATATCTTTAGGAGTTAATATGATTCCATCTCCCTGCAATGCAGCTCAGTATTCTTCCCACCCACCCAAAAAATACCTTGCTGGCAAGGTTATCTAGTGCTGTGGTAGACGCTGTACAGAGGGAAGGGCTGTAGCCCAGTGGGAGAGCACCTGCTTTGCGTGCAGAAGGCCCCTGGCTTGATCCGTTTGACCCACATTCTGTGTCGCTGATCTAAACCACCCCCCTTTCCTCTGCAAAGAAAGAAAACGACCAGACTCACTGTGGGGGGAATACAGGACCCAGATGGGGGTCATTCTGGGAGGGAGGTATTTTAGATCAGAGAAATGGTTCAGACAGTGAAGGTCAGCACCTTCAGCAACAGCACTGTCACCATCAAGTTAGCAGTGTGGCAGCTGCTCTGAGAAAATAAAATGAATGAAACACAGGAAGTTCCAACCAGGGATCTCCCACATCACTTCATTTTTGAGCCCCAAAATCCCAGGTGTGGGGAAGGATCTGTAGCTAAATGGCAGAGCAGCTGCTTGACATGCAGAAGGCCCTGGTCCAGTTGCTGGCATCTCCTGGTAGGACTGGGAGAGAGCCCTGCCTGAAACCCTGGAGAAGTGCTGCCAGTAAGTGTAGGCAATACTAAGCTTGATGGATCGATGAGCTGAGTTGGTATAAGGCAGCTTTCTGTTTCCTACATGGGCTTGTGAAGGTCTGGAAATTATAAGTTGTCATGCCAGGAGAGGGTGTGGAGCCTGGCAGTGTGTCCTCACTCCCCATTCTTGATTATCACCACCCCAGGGGATTGAAAACCCTGAAAGAGGGATTTTTTTTCAGCTAGAGCTCACCAGAACTCAGTTCTGGCACCTCTCAGGTGGACACTATTGCCATTATAAGAGAACAAGGGAGGTGCTCGTGGTGAGTTCCAGCACCTCCCCCCCCCCCCGAGAAAAATACTGCTGGGCTTAAGTCATGATGTTTGGAAGTGAGAGCTGGACCATAAGGAAGGCTGATCGCGGAGGAATTGATGCTTTTGAATTATGGTGCTGGAGGAGACTCTTGAGAGTCCCATGGACTGCAAGAAGATCAAACCTATCCATTCTTAAGAAAATCAGTCCTGAGTGCTCACTGGAAGGACAGATCCTGAAGCTGAGATTCCAATACTTTGATCATCTCATGAGAAGAGAAGACTCCCTGGAAAAGACCCTGATGTTGGGAAAGATGGAGGGCACAAGGAGAAGGGGATGACAGAGGACGAGATGGTTGGACAGTGTTCTCGAAGCTACCAGCATGCGTTTGACCAAACTGCGGGAGGCAGTAGAAGACAGGAGTGCCTGGTGTGCTCTGGTCCATGGGGTCACAAAGAGTCGGACACGACTAAACGACTAAACAACAACAACATGTGCTTCACACGAGAGGGAGGGGAATATGAATGGCAATGTGCGTACACTTTCTCTTTTCCCGGACACACTTTCTTGTTTCCATCCCCAAACACTGTAACCTTTTAGGGAAAGGTGTTAGGAATGGATTGCTGACAAAGGATTGCTCCAGCTGCTTCCCAGGAAGCTGCGGATTTGACAACCTGATGAAACAGCTCCCAGCAAACTCCTGGACAGCTCCCTGCTGTTCAGAGCTTGTCCCTCTGGCTCATTATCCTCTTGCCGGCACTGTTGGACAGCTCCACGGCTGGTCAGTGCATAGCTGCCAGCCATGCCTCTGATCCTCAACAGGACTTCCCTGGATTAGATGGACAAACTGTTCTGCCTACTCTTGCAGATGGGAGCAGGGCACTGCAGGGAGGGTGTTTAACCTTTTCCTCCTGCACTGTTTTTCAGAGAGTTTCCCTCTTGAATAGCAGGGGAGAAATGTGTTATGTTCTGATGGGTGGGAACAAATAAATATTACGGTACATATATGGTTTCTGAGCGTGCTGCAGCAGCCCAAAAGATTGAACAAAATTCCATTGTACAGCATGGAGTCCAGTGTGCTGCGAACCACAGCTGCTAAGATGTATCTGTATTTCTGCAACGATCCAAATCACAAGCAAATACACCAAAGCTGATATTAGCTCCACAGACAGGAAAGCTAGTGGCACCTCATTTTATTTTATTTTCAATCCGATTTGAGTGTGCAATTGCTCTTTCAAGGCAGGGTACAGCATTTCATCATCATCATCACCCAATTGAAATCACATACATTGCAGTTCTTTAAAATGTAACAATAGTCTTTAATAATTCCCCCTCCTCTCTCTTCTAGAAGAGCTAATGGCAGTGTTTAGAGGGGGTTCAGATCAGGGAACTGGTGTAGGAAGAAATGGCTAATCCAGGGATAGCCAATGTGGTGCCTTCCTGATGTTTTGGACTACCATTCCCATCAGCCCCAGCCAGCATGGCTACAGGTCGCAGATGATGGGGGTTGTATTCTGCAACTTCTGGAGGGTACCACATTGTCCACCTCCTTTCTGGGTTAGCAACTCTGCACTGCTGCTTCAAGGTTTTAGAAATAATGTTGGAGATACTGGGAACAGATCTCTTACTTCATATCTAGGTTGGCTCTCAGTAAATCCTTACCAAAATCCTGTAATGCCGAACAAGCTTAATATCAGAAATAGTCAGTTGCTTATTGGTAAGAGAAAGAGATGGCTCAAGATATTTTGCTAGCTGAGATGAACTACAAAATGGCGCCCTCCTCCCATTCCATGTTCAGCAGACAATAAGACAAGGAGCTGAATCTGACTTCAACCCTGGCAATAGGACAACATCTGCCACTGTATACCTGGGGGCAGTTAGCCGCTTAGGGGCTGTGCAAAACAGGACACACACAGCTCCATGATCCACTTGCCTTTGCCTCCAATATCCCAGCCCCTCCTGCCTAACATGGATGCATCACTCTGCCCAACAATAGCCCTATGAAACAAAGCATGTGTTTTTGCATGCAGGAGGTCCATGGGCCTCTGGTTAGTATCATCACCACTCCACCTGAAACCTTGGGAAGTTGTGGCTAGTCAGGAAAAGAACTATTGGCTTAGATGTGGCAACATGTTGATTCCTTAATTAGAAAGGTCTTGTCCTGCATCTGGAAACTGCAGATGAGGACTGAGTCTGAGGGGGAAAATGGCTTGCCTATGGCAACCTAAAGAATTCACAGCAGAGGCAAGATCTGAACCAAAGTCTTCCTGCTTGGCTGCCCATTCTCTTAGTCACCCTGTTGCATTAGCTTTCAAAGAACAGAAAAAGCAAGACTCTTTGACCCCCAGATGTAGCTCTCCAGGTGAGTCAGTAAAACGTGCGTAAAAACCTAAATATAGCACAAACACAACCCTTACTTCCCTTCCCTTCCCTCCCCTCCCTCCTCCTCCTCTCCCTCCTGCTTTATCCCTTTCTGTCTCTGGGCAGTGAAATCCACTAACAGTCTCCCTGTTACAGAGTGAGGCACACCAGCCAGTGATACCATTCCCATTTCATTAGAAGGGTATTGTTCTCCTGATTGACAGCTGGTGAGTCAAGGAAAATTACAATCTCCTTCCACAGCTGGGCATCCCATCAGGTACAATTTGCACTTTGGAGGGCTGGGATGGGAGGGACAAAGAGGAAGCACCAGCTAGAAAAGAGAAGAAGCTCCTTTATTTGACCAGCAGCTCTTGGCTGCCCCTTGAAGGCCTATTTCCAGTACAAACATAAACTGGCTTAACAGTTGCCACTGCCTAAGAAATCTGGGGATTGTCTGAGACAGAGAAATTTTTATCAGGGAAACTGCTTGCTTGGCTGGAAAAAAAGAAGCAAGGACAAAATGCGATAAACAAATTGGAGGTAGAAGGTAGAATAATAGATCACCCGAAGGATATTAGAAGACAATTTGTGAAATATTATACGGAGTTATATCGAGCCGGCAAAGAAAATAAAGACACAATTGAAGAATATTTAATGAAAAGTAATCTACCTAAAAGGGATGCAGGTGGCGCTGTGGGTTAACCCATAAAGCCTAGGACTTTCTGATCAGAAGGTCGGTGGTTCGAATCCCCACAACGGGGTGAGCTCCCGTTGCTCGGTCCCTGCTCCTGCCAACCTAGCAGTTCGAAAGCACGTCAAAGTGCAAGTAGATAAATAGGTACTGCTGTGGCAGGAAGGTAAATGACGTTTCTGTGCGCTGCTCTGGTTAGCCAGAAGCGGCTTAGTCATGCTGGCCACATGACCCGGAAGCTGTACACCGGCTCCCTTGGCCAGTAAAGCAAGATGAGCGCCGCAACCCCAGAGTCAGTCACGACTGGACCTAATGGTCAGGGGTCCTTTTACCTTTACCTTAATCTACCTAAAATTCTGAAAGAAAAAAAAATGAATGACTTAAATGTACCTATAACAACCCAGACGCGGGTGGCGCTGTGGGTAAAACCTCAGTGCCTAGGACTTGCCGATCGCATGGTCGGCAGTTCGAATCCCTGTGGCGGGGTGAGCTCCTGTCTTTCGGTCCCAGCTCCTGCCCACCTAGCAGTTCGAAAGCACCCCTAAGTGCAAGTAGATAAATAGGTACCGCTTTATAGAGGGAAGGTAAACGGCGTTTCCGTGTGCTGCGCTGGTGCTGGCTCGCCAGAGCAGCTTCATCACGCTGGCCACGTGACCCAGAAGTGTCTCCAGGCAGTGCTGGCCCCCGGCCTCTTAAGTGAGATGGGCGCACAACCCTAGAGTCGGACATGACTAGCCCGTACAGGCAGGGGTACCTTTACCTTTACCTTTATAACAACCCAAGAGATACAACAAGGGATCAAGTATTCTAAAATAGGCAAATATCCAGGACAGGATGGTTTATCAGCCAAACATTATATAAAAAAACTTTCTGATGCAACCATTGAGGGAAGTAATGAACAAGATACTGATAACAGGGGAAATTCCTGAATCATGGAAAGAGGCATATATAACATTACTTCCGAAACAAGACACAAATTTGGTAAAAAATTACAGGCCAATATCTCTGCTGAACAATGGTTATAAATTATTCACCAGTATTATGGTGAGCCATGTGAAAGGGGTGCTTAAAGAGTTAATTCATCATGAGAAAGCCAGCTTTCTTCCTGGCCAACAGATGAAGGATAATACAAGGAATATAAGTGTTATAATAGAATATCTGGAGGTCAGGAACGAAAAGCAGGCAACATTGATATTTGTGGATGCAAAGAAGGCCTTTGATAATGTGTCTTGGAGCTTTATGAAAAAAACTATAGAGAATATGAATTTGGGAGAAACTTTTTTGAGAGGAATTAATGCAATATACACAGACCAGCAGGCAAGGTTATTAGTGAATAATACAATATCAGAAAGATGTAAAATTACAAAAGGGACAGGACAGGGTTGCCCCCTGTCACCATTATTGTTTATTTTACTATTGGGGAGAAATATAAGATCTGAAAAAGAAATAAAAGGTATAACAGTTGAGTGCAAAGAGTATAAATTGAGAGCATTTGCAGATAATCTTGTAATAACAGTAGAATTCCCACTGGTGAGAATACCAAGGGTGTTGGACAAAATGCATGAGTTTGGACACGTGGGAGAATTTAAGCTAAACAAAAATGAAATGAAAGTATTGGTAAAAATATGACTGAGAAAAGTAAAAATGAAACCAAGGATTACATATAAATTACTAACAGATGATAAAGAAAGAGGGGGCTTCTCCTTGCCAGATTTAAAACTGTATTATGAGGCGTCTTGTCTCTGTTGGCTAAAGGAATGGATAACTTTGAAAAGCACAGATATATTAGACCTTGAAGGTCATGACAACAGATTTAAATGGCATGCATATTTGTGGTATGAGAAGACCAAAGTGCACAAAGGTTTTTAAAATCATGTAATAAGAAATGCAATCTATGATTAATGGGAAAAGTATAAAAAATTGTTGGAACAGAAAACACCATGGTGGCTCTCTCCAATAGAAGCAATATCCTTTAAAAAAAGGTTAACGCAAAAGCGGAATGGGCAACTTATAAAGTGTTGCACACTGAGGGAGAACAGCAATTTAAATTTAAAAATATGGACGATATAAGACAGTTACAGATTGGTTGCAATATCATCAAATAAATGATGTGTTTAAAGCAGATAAGAAAAGAGGATTCAGTACAGAATTCTCAAGTTTTGAAAAAGAATTACTGGAAAATAATGAGAAATTATTACCTAGAATGTACAAATTGTTGCTAGAATGGCATACGAAAGACGAAATAGTCAAATCAGTAATGATAAAATGGGCACAAGATATAGGACATAATATTCATCTTGAGTCTTAGGGGAAACTATGGAATGAAAATTTAAAATTCACAGCGTGCTGTTCGTTGAAGGAAAACTATATGAAAATGATGTATAAATGGTGTTTACCGTAACACCAGTAAAATCAGCAAAGATGTACAGAACTGCTTCTAATGTTTGTTGCAGTCAGAAAAAATAGGGGTCATCTTATACATGTTATACACGGAAAAATATGGTATGTGTGAAGCAGCTGAACCCAAGTTCTACCCTCATGCAATGAAACAGACCACACTCTGAAGTAAGTTTAAAAATGCTTTACTTACTTATATGAGGTCACAGTCATGCATTGTAGCATGGCTACAGCCATGTAGCAACAATAAGAAATGCAGACAGCAATATTCTTAGGTAAAAAAGAACAAAGCAGCCTCAGGCACATGTCTAAGACTGGAAGTTAAATTGAGGCATGTCTGTCTCCTGAGGGAGGAAGATCGAACAAGAAATAGGGTTTACTTCTTCCACTCAAGAGAAAAGTGACTTAACTGAGCCTACTCTAGAAATTAGAACTCTGTTTTCCTTAACCCATTCATATACTAACTAGCAAATATGCATTGTTAGTTTTGACTAAAAATTTCCCACAAATTTGGGGTTTTTGGAACCATAATTAAATGTAAGTTTGGGAGGCAGGCAGGGGAAGGAGGCCCTGTGTCTCTGCCCCCCAACTGAGAGCAAGGAATTCAATCTTTTGAAATGCTTTTTTGAAAGCCCTGTTCCCACAGAGAAGATGCTTTCAAAGGAGAACCATCCTGAAGGATGCCTTTTCTCAAGTGCTTTCCCTGCAGAGAAATCCTTTGCAAAGCAGCCCCCTGCAGCTGCTTCTTATCTTATCCCCTCCAAAAACTCTTCTAACCTTCCTCTGATTCACCCTGCTGCACAACAGAAGGGCCAGTATGTGGAATCAGTGAGTCCCAAAACAGAATACACACAAACGCTCATACATCTATGGATGAATGGAAGGAAGGGCTCTTGTTCCCCATAAGAGTAGAGAGTAGAGAAGCAAGGCATAACAACAGATTGACTGCAACTTCCATCAGCCCCTGCCCCAAAAACATGAGCAGTGGTCATTGATGATGGGAGCTGTAGTCCACAACATCTGGTAGTCCACAACATTGGCTGCCCCTGCTATAGCTTTTTGCCGCAGCCATCTTGCAAGCTCATGGCCCAGGTGACATGTGGACACAGGAATCTGCTGTTAGAACCAGTGTGGTGTAGTGGCTAAAGCATCTGACTAAGACCTGGGAGTCCACGGTTCAAATCCCCACTTGGTCATGAAGCTCATTGGGTAAGCTTGGGCCAGTCGCTGCCTCTCAGCCTAGCCTACCTCACAAGATTGTTGTGGGGATTAAATGAGGAGGAGAACCATGCATGCCACTTTGAGATATAAATGCAATAAAAAAATAAAAAATATTGAACAACAACAAAAACACAGGGATCTGCTGGCTTAGCACTCTTTGAACCCCTACCACCATTCTGATGCTATATCGCCTGCTCTAACCACTAAGCCCTGCTGCCGGGAATTCTGACAAAGCCAGTCACGGGGCTCTGCATTCTGCATTTTGCCCTTTTCTCTCCTTCCCGTAAGCACCGCACCCTGGCGTAACATTACATCTCCAGCTCCAGAGGAGGCTATATGTTGGCGTTAGGGAATCAAATGCCATCTGCTGCAGGAAGGTCTCCATGGCCAGTGAGGTGGGGCTGCAGGGGGGAGGAAGAGAAAGAACCGGCATCCCGGAGAGACCCCGGCCTTTCCTTTCGCCGTCTGGTACATTCATTCCCATCTGCCCGAAGGCAGCCGACTATCGAGCTTCAAACCTGCCAGGATCAAACCGCCTGAGCCGGCGATGCTCATTTATGCAAAACAGTCTCACATGGGAAAGGTCAGGGGAGGCATTTCAGGGGTGATTTATGCCACAAAGGCTTGCAACCAACCACAGAAATAAACCAGGCACGTTTCTAAAGAGCTGCTTTTTTTGGAAACTTCATCTCCGCTCCCCACTGCCAGGGTTTGGCTCTGGGTTTTACTCATCAGGGAGCAGCTGGGCAGGGCTGAGAACCAGGGATTTTTCATCCTTTCAGCTTCTGGTGGCCAGAGAAGTTTTGTTTTGTTTTTTTAAGACACAGAAGGAAACCAGAGATAGGGATGTGGGATGGAGACCCAAGTTTGTTTGCATTTTAATGAGAAACTACTTAATTCACACTTTTTTGAACCAAAACACAGCTACCCATTGACATTTGCACTTCTCTGAATTCAGTGCACTTCTTCAGCTAAACAGTGTGTGCTAAAATTCACCTGTGAAGGGAAAGCGTGCCATAAAATGCCACTGGAAATGATATACAAACATGCATTTCATCGGGGAAATTGCTTGCAAAAAAAATCTGTATGTTACATAAAATTCAAGCAAAGATGTGTTTGGTTAGGAGGTGCTTGCACAAAATGGCTGAATTTTCATATCGACTTTTTTAAAGCAAACCTCTGCATGGAGAAGTGGATTTATAGAAACATTAGAAACTGAGAGACATGGGAACTGACAGCTAGATTTATTATAAGGGGGGGTCCTTTAACAGGGCCAGCATCAAACCCAATGACACGAACATTCTGGACCTGCTGCAATGGAGATATAGACCCTCTGTGGTGCAGACCATGTGAGGTGTCTGGTCCAAGGGCCCCCCAAAAGCTGCAACTAATGCTGGCCTTTGAGCCCTGGCATGAGCAGCAGAGGTGGGGTCACTTCCAGTTTGGATTTAGGGACCCCACAATTGCTGCACAAATGATGCATTTTTTCTCTATAAATGGTATGTATTTTAAAATTACTATTAAGCACTAAGTGGGGTTGCCAGCCCGCTGGAGGGAGTTCAGATCAGCTCAGCTGTTTTCCTTGTTTATCTTGCTTTCAGGCCACGCACCAGAAAAGCAAAGAAGGGGTTATGATAATATTTAACATTTATATGGCAATTTTTCAAAAGTTTAGCGTGACCTAAAGGTAAAGGTAAAGGGACCCCTGACCATTAGGTCCAGTTGTGGACGACTCTGGAGTTGCGGTGCTCATCTCGCTTTATTGGCCGAGGGAGCCGGCATACAGCTTCTAGGTCATGTGGCCAGCATGACTAAGCCACTTCTGGCAAAGCAGAGCAGCGCACGGAAATGCCGTTTACCTTCCTGCCGGAGCGGTACCTATTTATCTACTTACACTTTGATGTGCTTTCAAACTGCTAGGTTGGCAGGAGCAGGGACCGAGCAATGGGAGCTCACCCTGTTGTGGGTATTCGAACCGCCGACCTTCTGATTGGCAAGTCCTAGGCTCTGTGGTTTAACCCACAGCGCCACCTAGAAGAGCTTATTTAGGGTTCTTGGCTAGTCAGAAGGCCATGTCAGGAAACAATGTTCAACCTATATCACATCTGCCAGGTTGGTTGAGCATAGATAGCTGCCACTTCCTATGTTCATCTAGCTCAGTCCATCTACCTCAGTATTGTCTGCACTGACAGACAGCTGTTCTCTAGAGTTCCAGTCCTTAACAGCCTTAGCTGGGGATTGAACCTGGGATCCTCTGATCTATTGCCCTCGAAGCTACGGAGGAACAGTGGAGGCTTTTGCTCCAGAGCCAGACCAAATCTGGAGACGATGTGACTCAGAAATGCTTAGAGAGGGCTCTACCCCAATCATAAAGATCCAGCCCAGGAACCAATCCCATCTGAGGTCAAAGTTCAACTCTTGACAAGCCTGCAAAAAATGGCCAGCCTTGTTTTTCATGAGGCCCAACGACTGGTACTTGGCCTCCTCTTAGGATAACAGTTTAGAGAGACGGCGTTGGATTGCCACACAAAACAGTTTCTTTGTAATATGACATCACATCTCTAGACACCTTGCATATGCCAGGCCCATTATCCCTCTGCCAAGAAGGGCCTCGTATGACGCTCCTGATGCCAGAGGAGTTACGCCTCGGGACCGTGTGTCTGCAATAGATAACCCCACTTTAGAATATCACCCCCTCCCCATCCCATTGTGCCTGAGCAGAAGCACCACATCACCCCCGCCAAGCTCATTTCCAGACATTGTTTCCCATCCTCCCTTCATCAAAGGAAGCGTTCGGCAAAGAGGAGGCCGCGGCAGGAGGACCGTAGCCCTGTCTGGAGAGTGGGAGGGGGAAGGAATCGGTTAAAGAAAGGGAGAGAGAAAGAGAGAAAAACCACCTCTCGAGCCACACACAAAAAATTAAAACCTCATTTGCGTCTGCCGAGCGAACAAACCACGGCTAATTAAATCCAGCAACAATGGGCCATTATACAAATGGCTGACACCGCCACAGCTGGGCACGTCGGCTGGCATTTGTGCCTCAGTCCCCCGGAGTGGAAGGGTTGACGCATATTCCGCCGTGATGGCAAGCGGCCGGCGGCAGAGGGAGCTCCCTTGCCCGCTTTGACAACGGAGCCCTATAATGACATTTGTGGCTGAGGAGGTGGGAGGCAAAGACACACACAAACACAGCCGTCATGCTCCTGCTGAAGCCTCCCAGCTGGAAAGACTTTCTCTCTGAAATGAGGATTTCTTTTCGAAAACTCAAACAAAAAAATTGTCTCCTTCTCGCCCAGTTGGTTTTCTTTTCATAGCGTTTTATGAGGAGTCTCAGTCTCTTCTTGGCCACTTCTCTCTATGGCAGCAGCCATAGTCTGAACAAGTTGGCTGTGGTGGAAAGCAATGAAGCTAAATCCCATGGAACAGGGCATTCTCCAGAAAACCCAGCAAAGCAAAATAGCCTACCTTCCAAGGGCCCTGGAAAAAAGGCACATCCCATTTCTTATCAAGAGCCATTTTGGGCACCGCAGTCTTGAGCGCTCTCCTGCTGCACTCGCACCTGCAAGGTGTGAGTCACATGACTCAGCCAGGAGCACATCCTGGAAGACATGTATCTCTGGTTTTGCATCAGAAAAAATTGGAAGGTATGAAATGGAATATGTGGTACAAAAGGGAGTGGTGTGCTGCTAGCATGGAGAGAGGGGAACTCTCATTGCTGGCTTTACGTACCACAACCATTGTTGTTCTTCAACCCACTCCAGGCAGGACTGGGACAGACCCTTGTCTGAAATTCTGGAGAGATCCTGCCAGGCAGTGTAGAAAATACTGGATTAGATGGGTAAATGGTATAAGGCAGCATTCCATGTTCCCACCTCCCGTTTGATCTTCCTACTTTACTTGACCTGTTAATATACTCCTCTTTTTCTTTTTTTTTACATGCCACCTTTCAGCTAGTGCCTTTAAGGTGCTTTAAATTATGGCCTACAATGGAATCCACAAAACAGAAAAGGAAAGAAGAGAGTGAGGAGGGAAGAGGAAAATAAGCAAGTTCAGCTCCTAGTGTTTGCACAATGTTGCACAATTGCTATTAACAACCAGGTAGGTAGAAGGGCCTAAGGGACCCGGGTGGTGCTGTGATCTAAACCACAGAGCCTAGGACTTGCCGATCAGAAGGTCGGCAGTTTGAATCCGCACGACGGGGTGAGCTCCCGTTGTTTGGTCCCTGCTCCTGCCAACCTAGCAGTTCAAAAGCACGTCAAAGTGCAAGTAGATAAATAGGTACCACTCTGGTGGGAAGGTAAACGGTGTTTCTGTGCACTGCTCTGGTTCGCCAGAAGCGGCTTAGTCATGCTGGCCACATGACCCGGAAGTTGTATGCTGGCTCCCTCGGCCAATAAAGCGAGATGAGTGTCACAACCCCAGAGTCGGCCATGACTGGACCTAATGGTCAGGGGTCCCTTTCCCTTTACCTAGGTAGAAGGGGGACTGGAGGGGACTGGAGCCAAATGGAAGTTGATCCCAGTTAAGCCAGTGGGGTGGGCCTCGCTGCTCTCTCGTCTGTTCCCCTGACACTTCCGGGACCTAATACTGATGATGGAGGCAGTTCTGGGAAGGAAGGAGCCAAATGAAGCTTGGTCCCAGCTAGGCCAACCGAGTGGTCCTTGCTGCTCTCATCTGTTCTCTGATGTAGCCAGGGGCAAATGGCAATAGTTCTCAGCAATTGTTCTCAGCCTGGTCAACGGGGTGGGCCTTGCCATCTCACCTCTTGTCCTGATGCAGGTGGAAGCAGTACCAGGAGTAAGGGGACCAACCAGCAGTTTGCCCCCATCAGTCCATCCACCGTTCTTCCATTCTACCCATGAACGGTAGCTTTGACTTATAAAACTGTGTGTTACCTTACCCTGCCTTCATTATCTCAGAAGAAAAGGGGGAGCCCCTATTACTGCCTTGGGAATACATACATTTAGTTAACCTTAATGGATTCATCGGTTCAAAGGCAGACGAGTAATAAACAAAAATGTTTGTTAATTGGTTGACAGCTTCGGGAAATTGATGTGTGCTTCCTTACCTTGCTGGAAGCTTTATTGCTGCATTACGGGAGAAGCCGATGGCCTTCCGGCTGATTAGGAAAAAAGCCCACTTGCTACCCACACAGCTTTGCCAGAAGCAGCATCTTCCAATTTGGACCAGGAAAGAAGGCACCATTTTGGCCATCTCCGTCAGCCAATAACAAAGGGAATGCAGCTTAAGTGCTTCTGTCCCTCCAGGGTGCTTCCTGACATTAAGAAGCAATAAGCAATTTGGAAGGAGAGGGATGAGGATAATAATAATAATAATACTGCACTAAGCAACTAAAATATACCTTTTCAACTTTCCAGAGCTTTGAAAGACTCTGTTAAGCATCTGGACCCATCCAAGGTCAGAGTCTTCGTGTACCAGCCAGGTGCTGTGCAAAGGACAAAGGCTCAATAGCACTCGCTTCAAATGCTCAGAAACCAGGGGACTATCGCAAATAATGCGTTTTAAGTATCATTAATCCAGCCATCAGGCCGCTGGGCCACCAAAGGAGCTTCTCTCCGGTGATCGCGTTGTCGGCTTTTATCTACCGACGTGAATGCTTGATGCATGCAAGAAGATTGCCCTGTTGCCACGAGCCTGTGAAAGCTGGGATATAATTCCATCTTTTTCTGTGCATCACGCCAATTCCAGGAGCTCAGGCTGGTGCATGTGGAATTATGCTATCCTTACAAACAACCTTTTGTGGCAGGCCAGACAGAGATTATAACTGGCCCAAAGCCACCCCCAGGGAAGAGGGATTTGAAGCCCAGACTGAAGGCCATCTATCCCCTGTGCTGGGATGGGGACTGGATGCAGCCCTCTATGCCTCCCCCCCCCCTCTCTCTCTCTCTCTCTCTGGCCCTCAGAACCCTATCCAGACCACATCCTTTGCTGGCACTGCTTCAGCCAGTCCCCTGAGTGTTTTTGCCTGGCTGGAATGTGTCCTTGAACTCTGATCATGCCTCTTGCTTGTGAGGTTGGAGAACACAGAGGTGTGCAAGTGTGTGTGTATAAACCAGTTTAGTGTACAAAGAGGGAACACAATCTGGTGCTTGCTGCCTCCCCCTCTTTCTGCAGTACAAGTCAAGCTGCAAAACCAGGCTTCTGTGGGTGCTGAGGGTTTTTGGGAGACCCCCTGGTCCCCTCATAGGGCTACAATTGCCACTACAATTCCCAGAGTTCCCTGGGAAGAGAGAATGTCTATTAAACCACTCTGTTAACTGTAGCTCTGTGAGGGGACTAGGGATTTCCTAGCAACTCTCAACACCCTTAACAAACAAAGGAGATTCCAACAAAACATCAGAATATACTTTCTGCCAGTAAGAGCTGTTTGACAGTGGAACGGTCTCCGTCAAGAGGTGGTGGACTCTCCTTCCTTGGAGGTTTTCAAGCAGAGGTTGGATGGCCATCTGTCATGGATGCTTTAGCTGAGATTCCTTGCAAAACAACATGCAGTATTGATTTTAGTTACAAGCTTGTATGCATAACACCTGTGTATGGATAAAGTTTGTTTCACATCTGTTGTTTTAAAGGGATCACTTTAAGAAAGAAACTTTGTAGTTGTACATTGCCGCCACCTGTAACTAAAATCAATATTGCGCCTGTCTATATAACCTTACCTTGTAACACTTGTTGTTTACTGCAGAAACCACCATGTCATAAGTTCCATTATTTTGATATACTACGTATGGTATGTACCTCTATGGTATAATTGTTTATATTATTCCTATTTGTTATAATATGTTGAAATACGATATTATATTCATTTATATTGTTTAGAATATCTACAACTGATGAAACCCAGAGGGGCGAAACAGGCATTATTCCGGGAATCCTTGTCAAGATTCTGTGGAATTGTAGTAAGCTTCCATTTGTATTTCATGAACATACAAAGACATATGTGGAACAGAAACTAGCAGATACTTGGACTTTAGGAATGAAGTGATCTATTGGGACTTCCATTTATATTGTTGTACTTTATGTGTTGATTATGTGCAAGAGAAATACTTGATACTGTGATAAAAATACAGAAGAGAATTGTTTATGTGAATACACAGCCGGTTAGTGTGTTTGTTAGCTGAGATTCCTGCTTTTCAGGGGTCCCTCCCAACTCTACAATTCTATGATTCTAACAAACTAAAGTTCCCAAGATTCTTTTGGGGAAGCCATGACTGTTTAAAGTCGTACGATACTGCTTTAAATGTTTAGTGCAGATGGAGCCATTCTCCTCACCCTTCTGTCCCTGTTTCTGTCTCTCTCTCTTAGAAACACATTCATTCACAAATGCATCCAGACACATTCTCTCACATACACACACACACACAGAGCTCTTTGCAAGAGCCAGCACAATCCTTGCTTTCAAAGGATGTCCTTGCAGCAGTGGAAAAGGGCAGAGTCATCTCCACCCTAGCAGGGAGACAAGGGCCCTTTGAGATCAAGACTTGCCCTGGTAAGAGAGTAGATCATGCCAGGGCTGGGGGACCTGTGGCTGGCCAGATGATGTCAGACTTCAACTCCCATCAGCTCAAGCCAGCATGGTCAGTGGTCAGGGATGATGGAAGGTATAGTCCAACAACAACTAGAGGGCCACAGGATTCCTACCCCTGTTTTTTGTGGTTGTTTTTTTACAATCAAGTGGTGTATAAATTTTATGAAATAGATTGATAGATAAATAAAAGGGCTTGTCTGCAGTAATAATTAATTTGACTATTGTACAGGCCTGTCCTAGCAGTCTGAATTGGTCATTCCACAGATGGTGTACAGGAATCTTATTCTGCCAGTTCGTGGATCAGAGGAAGTACCCTGTGGTTGCTTAGCAACTGCACATCCATCCACTTGCATCCTGCTGAGTGGCTGCAGAATACATTCCATGGTTGGAAGGTAATGGCAGCTTGCTCCCTCTACTGCAGGGATGGCAGCCTAACGCGCGGGGACTGGACCCAATCGCCTTCTCAATCCGGCCCACGGACGGTCCAGGAATCAGTGTGTTTTTACATGAGTAGAACGTGTCTTTTTATTTAAAATGCATCTCTGAGTTATTTGTGGGGCCTGCCTGGTGTTTTTACATGAGTAGAATGTGTGCTTTTATTTAAAATGCATCTCTGGGTTATCTGTGGGGCATAGGAATTCATTCATCCCCCCCAAAAAAAAATTGTCCAGCCCCCCACATGGTCTGAGGGACGGTAGACCTGCCCACAGCTGAAAAAGGTTGCTGACCCATGCTCTACTGCCTACACCACACATCTCAGCAGCAGCTGGGGAAGGGGAAGTTGGTTATGGCAGGAGAATGGCTATTTCTCATGGATGAGAGATGGAATCACCAGGGTCAGAGGACGCATAACATCATTCAGAGCACCACATTTATGAGCCTGGACCTTTTCAATTGGTCGAGGATAAGCCATACACTTTTTTTCTGCCGGAATGTGCCAGAGCACAGTTCTGGCGCCTTCTTTTTGCCCTGCTTTGTTTAAGAAGTCTGCTCACCCAGCAAACAAAGTCCCTAAGTGGCAAGGTATACAGGATGGCGGCCGAAGCAGCCTGGGCAGTGAGCCAGGCATCTTGCCATGTGATTTTGGTTTCAAGGTGGCGTTGGATTCGGCATCTGGGTTGGCAACTGAGACGCTGAGTTCTGGCACCTTTTTTCCTAGAAAAAAGCACTGGGCAAACCTATCAGTTTACTAGCCATGATGGTTATGTTCTGCCTCTACTTTCAGAGGCAATATGTCTCTGAATGCCTATTGCTGTCAACCATAACTGCGGAGAAGGCTGCTGTGCTCAGGTCTTGCCTTTGGGCTTTCCAAAGACATCTGGTTGGCTATTGTGACAAGATGATGCTGGATTAGATGGGCCACTGGCCTGATCCAGCACCCAGGCTCTTATTATGCTCCAATCAGATCTAGCAATCCTCTTCTTACATTTGTGCTACAGCCTCAGCAATGTCCATTCTGTCCCATGAATGCCCAGCCATGGATATGTGTCTCATTTGTCGAACATGTTTGTCTTTTCTTAACATGGACTAGCAACTTAAAGGAGCTCAAATATACCTGGGTTTTCCCCCCTCTTGGCTCCTATATTTCGATACGAACTGTCAAGGAGGAGGTTTTCAGTGCCAAAACACAGATTGACCCCGGGGAGGAATGGATAAGGTTGTGAGGAGAGAGATGGATGGAGCGCTGAGAAAGGATTATTGGATTGTTGTGCGGATGAAGCTAGTCGCTCCCCCCTTTCTCCATCCACAAACTTCTTTTTCCAGAAAATTATTTAACCACCACACCTGAAACATTATTTATCTGGCAGTAAAAAATGAGCAATAAAGCGCTGCCTCCTTAATGACAGCAGCCCGGTGAGTTTGGCCTATTTTTAATTTTAATGTTGCGTATAACGAGCTGGAGTCCCCAGCTTCACCCCACGAATGTCATCTCATTTTTACGGCAGTCACTATACAAGCACAGTGGGGACCGGGGAGGGGGCAGCTAGCCTTAACAGCTTGGTAGGGCGGGGGGAGCACAGTGAAGGGATTTATGTAACCGTTGCAGGAAGCGGCAAACATCTAAAGGAAAGGAAAAGGCACTGGAGAAGTAAGAGGGATGTTGTAAGGAGTTTACTGCCTGCTTAGCCTTCCCTTCCTTGCATTTATTTATCTACTGCATATTTTGGAAAGGTGATTTGTCTGTCCATCTGTGGCACTGTGGGTTAAACCACAGAGCCTAGAACTTGCCGATCAGAAGGTCGGCGGTTCGAATCCCCACAATGGGGTGAGCTCCTGTTGCTCGGTCCCTGCTCCTGCCAACCTAGCAGTTCGAAAACACGTCAAAGTGCAAGTAGATAAATAAGTACCGCTCTGGCGGGGAGGTAAACAGCCTAGTTGTGGAGGAGTGAGAAATGTCCCTATTGGTCAGGATTAAGGAGTTTTCTCAGGACATTGGAGGGTTTGTGTGCTGTGTCTCGTAGTTGTGGTAGTGGCGCTCACCCTTCTTCTGATAGGAAATGCTCTGCGGTGGGGGGATGGCACAAAATGGGGGCGGGGTCAAGGAGGGTCAGTTAGAGTGAGTGAGAAATGTCCTTAATTTAATCTGAGGATGAAACCAACAATAGTGTTAGGGTAAATTTCTGCTTTGGTTGGGATCTGTGATGAAGACGGGCACCTTGTTTTCCCGCAAAGGCAACTGTGCCCTCAATGCAGACACACTCAATTTGTTGTGATGCAAGACATAATTGTATTAAATTGGGGGCAGGAGGCATCCTTTACCCTCCACCTGAGGGTCATATGACAGCGATGGGTGGGGCCAGAGTCAAAAATCAGCAAAGCAATGAATGTCTATTTTACCTTTGTACAGCAGCAGTGGTGTAGCATGTGTTGCCAGTGCCCGGGGCTGCACAGAGGGGATGGGTGAGTGGGAGGGAGGGAAACGGACAGTGTATGCATGCACATTCAACCACCCAACAGCATGCAAGTTCCCCAGGAGGTCGCAGCCACAGAGATAAGAAGAGTTGTTCCATTGTCTGGGGAGTTACTTTCTGTTTCACATGGAGAAGTCGTTTTTCAATGGAGCCCTGCAAAGGAAGCACACAGCTGTATTGAGGTAGCACCGGGTGTTGAAATTTTGTGCCGGTAACAGTTTTGTGCCTGGGGGAACTGTCCTGTGCCCCCACCCACGCTATGCCACTGTACAGCAAACTGGCTTACAGGCAACAAACTGGCTTACAGGCAACACTCTCTAGCCTACCTCCAGGCAAGCAAAAAGCATTGCCAGCATTGGACGCATTCCTGCCAGACAAAAACACTCAAGGAGAGTGTGAGGCCGGCCCAGTGAGGGGTGTGGGGTGTTGGGAGTTGTAGTCCAGCAGGTGGCATCCCACAGACTCTCCTGTCCTGCCATACACACTGCCTTGAATTCCATGGTGGAAGAGCAAGTGGGATGCCAATGAAAGGAATAAACACAAATAACTTGCTCTGTGCATCGGTGGCACTGTATTAAAAACCTATTTTTTCACCATGGTCATCATGTCTGCCCCTGTCTTGGGCCCAGCCCTACCATTAGGCAAAGTGAGTGGACCGTCCTTAGGCGGCTGTTTCAGGTCGCCATGAAAAGGAGGCAAATGGTTAGCTGTTTAATTCATTATTGTTGGGGTTTTGCAGCAAGGGAAAAGGACAGGAGTCTAGGCAATGCTCTGCCTCAGCTGCCAGAATAACTCTGTGACTTTGGGAGAAGGTGCTATATTCTGCTCCAGTTCAGGCAGCAGAAACGTCTTTGGTCAACCCTCTTTCTGGTACAGTGGTACCTCTGGTTAAGAACTTAATTCGTTCCGCAGGTCCGTTCTTAACCTGAAACTGTTCTTAACCTGAGGTACCACTTTAGCTAATGGGGCCTCCCGCTGCTGCCATGCCGCCACCACACGATTTCTGTTCTCATCCTGAAGTAAAGTTCTTAACCCAAGGTACTACTTCCAGGTTAGCAGAGTCTGTAACCCAAAGCGTTTGTAGCCCAAGCTGCCACTGTATTGTTCTGTTAGAAGTGCATTTTGAAGAACCCAGATCCATTCCAGGGCAAATGGGTGATGCCAATGGTTTCTCGGGCCAGCACTCCAGCAGGATCTGATACTAATAAGGCCCTCCAAACCTATCCTTCTGGCCAGCAAGCCATCTTAGTGAATTTGATACTAATTGATTCTCAACTAAAGTGCTTTCCAAATTTAGCCTCATCTCTGTTAATATAAACCTGAGCTGTTCATTATCATCTCTTTGGTACCTTGCAAGCATCCCGTTAGGACCAATGAACCAGAGGTGGGAAGTTGCACAGTCTAATTCTTTTTTTCTCTCTTGACCCAATTTTTTTATTACCCTCGTTTCCAGGGCGTGTGTATAATAAGCCAATCTCTCCGGCGAGGCCAGGGAGTTTTGCCTCAATAAACATTTTATAGTCTTCTTTAAATACTCTCCAGAGAGGACAGCGCAATTTGTTTCAGAGTGGGTTAATCAATGGCTATTAACTGTGATTGATCAATGGCAATGAATTATATTGAACCTCCATTGTCAGGGAGAGTATACCTCTAAATACCAGCTCCCAGGAGACTTAACAGGGGACAATGGTTGCCTCTATGCCCTTTCAGTAGGTTTCCCCATTGTGAGTACCAGGATGCTGGAATAAATGGAAAGACCGTCTGACCAAGCAGGAGTCTTCTCTTGTTCTTAACTGGGGATGATCTAACACAGGGGTGCAGAGCCCATTTCACCCCCTTGGTCCCCTTCTGACCATCAGCTCTTCAGCTGGGAACAGCTGAAAGGGGAAAAGGTCACCATGTGCAATGGGTCCATCATAGTCTGTGTTCTTTTTTCTTCTTCTTCTTTTGAGAGGTGGCGAACCTCTTCTTCAGCCCCTTGGGAGCATCTCCTTCGAGACAGCCCTTAGGAAGCCACATGCCAGTCGCAGTCAGGGCCAAAAGCAAAAGTGGGCAGAGAAAATAATGAGAATTTTACCTTTCTTTAGTAAGGGGTCATCCTAGGAGCCAACTCCAGGGGGCTGTGGGTGCTTAGGCACCCACAATAATATTGTGGAGGCTGGGCACCCACAATGAGCAAAGCTGGCAGGTGGCAAAGGCATTGCCTCTGAGAGACAACTAGTTCAGCTCCATTCTCTCCAGTGAAGCATCCTTTTTTGGGGGTGGGGCTCAGACATGGAGGCATTGTGTCAGGGACTGTGCTCAGGAGGGCTGCATTGAGGAGGAATGGTGGGAGCCTCCCCCTCCCCCTGCTCCTGATCAGGTTCCTAAATCTTCCCAGGAGGACAGTATAGATTTGGGACCGTGGTTTGCAGAGGGACATAGTTCAGAGGGCAGAAGCTGGGAAGTACTGGGGGGAAAATAGCTAGGAGGAGAAGCACTGGGGGAGAGAGAGTTAACAGACTCACTGTCTCTGGAAAGCGTTCATCCACTCAGCCCAAGGTCAAGAAGAGCAGATAAGGTGGCAGCACAGAAAGCACAGTGGTTGCAAGATCAGGTTACAAGACGCGGTAGTGACGTAGGTGGAAGGGAGGGAGTGGGTGGAACCCCTAATTGGGAACACCTTCATTCCTAGGAATGGATTCTTTGTTCTCTTGCTGTGATCATTAAAGGTTATGACTGTTAAGAAGACTCCTCTCTCTTTGTTCTGCTTATCTACTGCCAAAGGGGTAGAGGAAGCCAATTCCCTGGAGCCTGACAGATTGCAGATGTGTGCATGTGACATTGTATGTTAGCCTTGCAGTGGCAGGCACCCACAATCCTGAGGACGAGATGGCCACGCTTACCTTTTCCCCAAGCTTTCTATGCCCCTTTTCCATATCCTTACATGGTTTTTTCCACCCAACCTTTACCGCAGAATCGGAGGAAACAGCAATTAGGGTTTTCCTTGGGTTGCCATTGGCTCCAATTCAATGGTAAAGTGTAGGTCTTTGCAGGGAAAGTGCCGAGGCAAACATTTAAAAAAAGCTTCTTGAACACAGACCTAGATAGCTAGGACCTGTGCCTAGAAATGCAGAGCAAATGTAAATATGGGTGAGCCCTAAGACTTGTTGCTCACACTCACACCCCTTCCTTGATTCTCCATCCAGGCAAGAGAGACGCATTAGCCAAGTTTCAGGAGGCATTCTGGCCAGGCAAAAGCACTCAGGAAGGGCAGAAAGCAAGAATGATGAAGGGCCTGGCCTGGAGAGATTCCCAAGGGTCAGACAGAGAGAGCTGGAGAACCAGTTTTGGCCACAGCTGAGGTTCCCTATGCCTGCCATGGATGTCATCTGTGTAGCTTGAAAGCCGAATAATAATAAATAATAATAATAATAATAATAATACAGTGGTACCTCAGGATGTGAATGGGATCTGTTCCGGCCCCGTTCACATCCTGAATAGAACGTAAGATGCGATGGAGCATCTGCGCGTGCAAGGGTCGCGTTTTGCCACTTCCGCGCATGCACATGACGCCATTTTAAGTGTCTGTGCATGCGTGAGCGGTGAAACCTGGAAGTAACACGCTCTGTTACTTCTGGGTTGCCACGGAGCACAACCTAAAAGGGCTCAACCTGAAGCACATTCAACCCGAGGTATGACTGTAATAATAATAATAATAATAATAATAATAATAATAATAATAATATTTGTACCTCATCCATCCGGCTGGGTTTCCCCAGCCACACTCTGGGCAGGTTCCAGCACATATAAAAACATAGCAAAACATCAAACATCAAAAACTTCCCAAATATTTGGTGAAGGGCGTGCCCTCTGTGCATGCTCACAGGAGCTCTTGCCTTTCCCTTCCCACGTCCTCAGCCTGAGCACTGGGGTTAAACGGCAGGTTGGCGCCGAGCCTTCTCTCAAATTCTGTTTTTAGCAGCCCTGCCTTCCGTCTACTCATCCACTCCCCCCCCCCACCGCCAGCCTCTGCCAATCTGCCCTGTTTCCAAAGCTCTGCGAGAGGAAGAGAGAGCTGGCTCAGCCAGCCCCCTCTGGTAATCTCAGGATAAAAATAGCCCGGTCGATGAGAAGTGATCGGGCTCTCTGCGGTCCTGCCGATAAACTCTCCAGACTCATTTGCCTTGCTTTTTATTAGCCGGGCTTTGTGCTAAATAGCTTACAGATCGGAGAATAAATCTATTCAAGGGCTGAGGGTTTTCTGACAGGAAGACGGATGCCGAGATCTCAGCCTCCTCCGCAGCCAGAATCAGAGGCACACTCACAAAGGCCTGCCTAACAAGCTCAGTGCAAGGGCCAGGCGGCTTTGGCTTGTTTGGCCTTGTAGCCTGTTGCTTTTTTACACAGCACATGGCTGAACTATGGAACTCACTTCTGCAGGAAGCAGTGATGCCCACCAACATGGATCACTATAAGAGAGGATGAGACTATATTGTATAGCAAAGCAATTAAAATGTCTCCTGCCCTAGAACTACTTGGGCTTAAGATCCCACCCACTAAAGAGTACCCTAATGATGACCTCTTAGCCTCTCCCTTGACATATGGAGATAGCTAGACGTTGGAAAACCGGCATTGGGCTTAACATAGATCCTTGGTACACCAGAGGTTGGTCAATAGAATTTGGCTGAGAAATTAACATGTCAAGTCAGAGCGGCGAAGAGCAAACACAATCTCTATTCCTTCTATAACATATGGCAAATATTTATTGAATACATAAATTGTTCGGGCTGCGGCAGCAATCCACCCAACACTCATGGGAAAATGTGCCGTGACCTTTCAGAGTAACCAAATGAAACTTCATTACACAGCATGACAAAAGTCTGTAATTTCACCGGGACATGTTATTTGTTGTTTACTGTTGTAACCATTGTTTTCTCGAAAGGTAGCTTCTGTGCCATGAAAAATAAATAGAAACATTATTAAAAAGGGAGGATGAGACATGTTCATGGAGGAGGAAACAATACATGGCTGCTAGCTGCGATGGAGGCAATTGCTGCCTCCACAATCCCTCTTTCCACTCTGGAAATTGTAGCTCTGAGAGGAAAACAGGGGACTCCTAACAGCTCTCAGCACCCTTAACAAACAACAGCTCCCAGAATCCTTTGGGGGAAGTGGTATCATAACACTGTTATGATAAACAAGTGTTTGAAGTGGTATCATAGCACTGTAAATGCATGGTGTGGATGTGGCCAAAGTCCAGGGTCTAACATGGCCTACTGCACCTATATACACTTCACCCTGGAAAACTGAATGTAAAACCACTTAAGTTTTGTACCAGAAGTAGCAATAAGGTCTGCAACTGGATTTTGTGCCCCCCCACCTCTTTGGGGAGCTGCCAGGCAATGATGAACCCCACCACCTTTGTGCTTTAGATCATCCATCAGCACACAGCCAGTGTTAAAAGAAGCTGCTTCCAGGCTCCACACCAAGGAACCTGACAAAATGCAGTTGTTCCCAGGTAGTAGCGAGTGCAGCCACAATCCCTCTCCACCTGCCTCCTGCCTCCCGTACTCCACCACCTCCCTTCTGGTGCCTTGAGGGCATCTTTAGTCTCAGAGACACAGTCACATCAGTGTCACCAAATTATCCGGGAGCGCTCCCTGCCACCTCCCTCTGACCTTGTTAAGGATATTCCACATTTGACAGTTTGGTGTCGTCTGCCCCATTAGACATGACAAGCTTTCCAGATGTGCAGCCACCATGGCCCAGCCGGTCTATGTTTGCTGAATGATGCCTTCGTCTGTTATCTCTTTGAAAGGGGGGAGTGAACAAAGGTGGGCCTTGAGATGTGGTCAGCAAAATGCCATGCCTGGTGAGAGGAAGTGGGGCCGACCCTACCGTTAGGCAGAGCAAGGCAATCACATCAGGCCTCAGGTGCTGGGCAGGCAGTTGGGTCAGCCCCCTCTTGGCTGGAGATCAGAGCCAATGGCCTCTAATATACCCCTTAAATGAGCTGGTCCCTCAGGTACATATAAGAAGCTGTTAGGCTACAGCTCCCATCATCTCTGATTCTTGACCACAATGGCTGGGGCTGATGGGAGTTGGAGTCCAATGACAACTGGAGGGTACCATCTTGGCTACCACTCTAGTCTACTGGTGATGGTTCTCTGAGAATTTCAGGCTGAGGCTCTCTGCCAGCCCTACTTGGAGATGCCAGTGGGCTATGCCTGAGATATGCCAAGGGTGGATGTTAGCTCATGGCTAGCATTGGAGTGGGGTTCCACTGCTAGTCCAGTCATGGAACTGGGGTGCCATTTTGTTCTTTGATATTAGGCCAGCCCTGGGAGAAAGCCACACGTTGTCATGAGCCATCTGCTGACTTGAGTTGAAAATATGCCTTATACCAGCAGGTCAGGCAGTTCATCCAGCCCATTATTGTCCACTTTGGCTCTGCAGGGAGAGGTATTTCCCATCAAGGATCCTTTTCAGTCTGGTACCTCGTACATGAAAAGCTTGTTGTCCATTTGTATTTGCTTCTTCTCCAAATGCACACCTCCGTTACTGCAGTTCTAGCCTGGTCTGCTCATTGGTGGCGGGGGACAAGAAGTGCTCGTGGACAATTGGCTGTTGTAATGGAGGAGGGTGGTCCATTTAGGTACATAGGGTATTGCCTCACCCACCTCAGCCTGCCCCACTTCTTGCCAGTCAGGGGTGGCTCTGGCGCCACCTGCTGTTGGTCTCACTGCCTTACTAGTCCAATGGGCACCAGCCACCACTGACCAGTCTGCAAGTACAGTGGTACCTCACAAGACGAAATTAATTCGTTCTGCGAGTTTTTTTGTCTTGCGAATTTTTCGTCTTGAGAAGCACGGATTAACGGTTTTAAGAAAAAGGAAACAAACTTGCAAGTCGTTTTCGTCTTGCGAAGCAAGCCCATAGGGAAATTTGTCTTGCGAAGCAACTCAAAATACGAAAAACTCTTTCGTCTTGCGAGTTTTTCGTCTTACGAGGCATTCGTCTTGCGAGGTACCACTGTATTCCTAAGAACATCAAAAGAGCTCTGCTGATTCAGACCAGAGGCCTACCTTGGTTTCTTCAGTACCCAAAAAGCAGGACATGAGCACATTGGCCCTCTTCCATTGCTCTTTCCTCAGTAGTAAATTACCTCCGGGTGTGGATGTTTCTGTTAGTTATCAGGCGAAGAGCTATTGACTGGTTTCGCCTCCATGAATTTGCACAATCTCCTTTCAAAGCCATCTTGTGGCAGTGAGTTCCATAAATTAATGGAGCTTTGTGCAAGTCCCACCTACCAACCAGGGAAGGGTTTGCGAAACCTGGGCAAGTGTGTACGCAGGATGAAGGAAACATGGTTGTGGAGATCTGGTTTGAGATTTGTCATGGGGCAAGGAAGCATCTTCTTGCTTTGGGAGATCAGCCCAGATCAGCCAGCCTTTGCTCCCAGTCTGCCTGGCTGGAGAAAAAAACACAACCAAGAAGATGGAAGCTGCCTTTGAAAAACAGCAGAGAAGAAGCTGGGTTGTCCCTTTGAGCGGCTGCGCTCACTGTGGAAAGGGAAGGCAGGAAAATTGACAGGCCCAGAAATAGCCTCCGAAATTTCAGTGCAAGCTTTCCTCTTCGTTCCCTCTTCTTCTTCGGCCCGAAAGATCTTGTCACCTCTCATTAGATATGGAGCTCAAAGAAACCAACTGCCCCCTCCGGGAGAGGAGAGTAGCGCTGGTGGCTCTTACTCTCTGCAAACAGCTAAGGAATGAGAAATCTCTCCTTTACATCACAGGGGCGGGGGCGGGAGATGCCTCCGGTTAAACTCCGCTCTGCTGATTTCTCAAGGAAAGGACCCACCTCAGATGAACCCGCAGCAGAATAGGAGCATTAATTATTAATATATATACATATATAAAGCAAAGGCTCCTTCCCTCAGTGCATGGCTGTGCTTTTGCCCGGCACACAAAGCCACAGAACCTGACCACAAAGGACCCTCACGGAGCCAGTTCACACAATCAGGAGAATAACTTCTTTGGCTACATTCACACAAACATTCAAAGCACGATACCACTTCAAACAGTCATGGCTTCCCCCAAGGAATTCTGGGAGATGTGGTTGATTAAGGGTGCTGAGAGTTTTTAAGACATCCACCCAACTGCTACTCCCCACATACAGTCATATATTTTTTCCTGTGAAGAGGAATGGCTTGCTAAGCTGCTCTGGCAATTGTGGCTCTGGGAAAGGAACAAGCATCTCCTGGTGACTCTCAGCACCGTTAACAAACTACAGCTCCCAGAATTCTTTGAGGTGGTCCTGTGGGTTAAACCACAGAGCCTAGGACTTGCCGATCAGAAGATCGGCGGTTCGAATCCCCGCGATGGGGTGAGCTCCCGTTGTTCAGTCCCTGCTCCTGCCAACCTAGCAGTTCGAAAGCACATCAAAGTGCAAGTAGATAAATAGATACTGCTCCAGTGGGAGGGTAAACAGTGTTTCCGTGCGCTGCTCTGGTTCGCCAGAAGTGGCTTAGTCATGATGGCCACATGATCCAGAAGCTGTACGCCAGCTCCCTCGGCCAATAAAGCGAGATGAGCGCCGCAACCCCAGAGTCAGCCATGACTGGACCTAATGGTCAGGGGTCCCTTTTTACCTTTTGTGACTGTTTAATGTGATATCGTAGTGCTTCGAATGTATGGAGTGAGCGTGGCCTTCTTTCCAAACTGGAAAAAGTCCTCTCTCTCTCTTTTTTTAAAGTGGGTTTGTCAAGCTGGGATGACAGAGTCCTTTCATCCACTTCCAAAAAAACAGAAGTTCTCACAGTGGCCATGCAGATGCCTATGGAGGAACCCTCAAGCAGGACCAGAGGGCAAGAGCAAGCTCTCATCCTGCAGTTTCTGGCAACTGGTATTAAGCAGCATTTCTGTCTCCAACTGTGGAGGCAGAGCATAGTGCAAACGAAAGTTTCCAATGTGTGCTTGAATTCCTCCCACAGAACGACAGTCTGGCAACACCTTGGGTTGCTAAGAAAACCCACATAGGGCCATAGGAAGTTGCCTTATAACAAATCCATTGGTCCATGTAGCTCACTGCTGTCTACACAGACTGGCAGAAGCTCTCCAGGGTTTCTCTGCAAACCCTACCTGGAGATGCTGGTGTTGAACCTAGGCGATCCACTGAGCTATAGCTCTTCCCCATTTTCTGCAAAGGGCTTCTTTGCATGAGGGAGCTTCCAGGCATCTCTTTCCCACCCTGAGCGAGGCAAATCATTGCTCAGATAAGCCCTAAAACAGCCCAGTCATCCTCATAAGACATGCCTTCCTGGATCACTGGAGCTATTACTCTATTGAGTCCCCATGCATGTCGTTCTTGCAATTCCAGCTTTATGGCTGAATATCGACCGTTTTGCTTAGTTCAGTTTTACATTACTTGTTCCATTTTCTTTCTATTTGTTTGTGGCGATAAGAGAGGGTACTCCATACATTTGATGGTTTTATGTGCTGGGGATATAGATAACCTGCTGCTGATAGATAAAGTTGCTTGCTGAGTCAGAGCACTCCTAAGCCAATTTTGTGTGTCCAGCGGAGGCCTCCAGAAAGCCTCACAAGAAGAGAATAAAGACAGCCATCCTTTGTCTTGTGTGAAGTTATGCTGAGCACAGAGCAAGAGATTCAGGAAAGACAAATGGAAGTGCTTCTTCACTCCCCGCAGAGTTATACTGCGGAACTCACTTCCACAAGATGTGGCATTGGCTGACAAATTGGGTGGATTTCAAAAACGATTCGTCCGATTCCTGGAGGTTGAGGCTATTGGTGGCTACTATCCTTGATGGCTATTTTGCCTCTGAATACCACTCCCTGGAGAGCAGCAGAGGGATAGAGCTGCTGTTGCACCCATGTCATGCTTCTGAGCACCCGCTTGGCCACTGTGAGAACGGGATGCTGCACTAGATAAACCTTTGCTCTGACCCACCAGGGCTCTTCCTGTGTCCTTACACCATTGGTTTCTTCCCAGCTCCTCAGATATGGACATGGAGGTTGCACCTAACTGTCTAACTATTTATTACTCTGCTAGTGCCTAATGTTCTGCCAGTGATCCACAGAAGAGACAGGAAGACACATTCCACAATGATGGAGCAACACAGGGTAAGTGAAATATACTCGGAGTCAAGTGTGAATTTCATGCTCTTTATTCAGCTCATAGTAGCAATGAATGAAACTTTCCCCAAAATGTCTAGCTATATATACATTACCTACACACTGGGCCCCGCATTATTGGCTAATTCCGGGCTGCTCCTGTAGGCCAATCAGGTTGCGGATTCACCTCCTCCAGGAGCCTGCTTGGCTGCTCCTGCAGGCCAATCAGGTCACTGATTCACTTCCACCTGGAGCTGGATTGGATAGCTCCTGTGGACCAATCAGACTGCTGCATTCTGGATCCTATTGTTCTAGGATTCAGCTCAGTACATAACAGTAAGTGATAGAGAAGAACTTGTAACAGGAAGGACCATTTTCAGTAACAGCTCCATGTGCTGTGTTATGCCTCCAGGTTTACATCCTCCAAGGAGCTCAAGGTGGCATGCACAGTTCCTTCTCGCTTTTGGAGCAACAAGGGACAAGTCTACTCCCATCTTCTGCACAGCAGTCCTTCAGATATTCGGAGACCACAATCGTGCCTCCTCTTCATCTTCTCCATGCTAAACCACCCCAGATCTTTCTACCCTTCCTCTTGGTTTCCAGACTCCTTGCCATCCTAAGGTGTTCACTCTCCTCCAGGTACATTCCATGTCCTCCTCAAAAGACAGCATGCAGGACACCGTACACCCAATTTCTACCCGGCCAAATGCAAGACAGAGCAGAACTATGACTTCTCGTGATCTGGACACCATGAGAGCCAGTGTGGTGTGGTGGTTATAGCATCAGACTAGGACCTGGAAGGCCAGGGTTCAAGTCCCCACTGGATGCCCTTGGGACAGTCACTGCCTCTCCTGCTTAACCTACCTCACAGGGTTGTTGTGGACATTAAATGATGAAGGGGAGAATCATATGCACCACCTTGAGTTCCTTGGAGGAAAAGGTGGGCGATAAATGCAATTTTTAAAAAGTGCTTCTGTTAATCATCCCCGCAGGAACTAGCGCATGCCACCAAATGAAGCAGGATTGAAACCTTACTCACCCATGAGTTGATGTCATTGAGGTGATGTCACCCAATTGACAGATGGGCGTGGTTTGGGGGGAAGGTCTCACAGGCCAAATTGAAACACCTGGTGGTCCAAGGTGTTAACGCAACCTGAGATTTGCAATCTGAGCTTCTTCTTTTTAGCAATCGAGGCATCTCCTGGCCCAGGGCATTTGCTAAGGCAGGCAGAGTGAAGGAATGCATGCTGCACTGCAACACCTCAAGGCTGCAGCTGCCGCTTCCTGCTTCCCTTAGCTAGCACAGCGAGCTCTCATTTGAATGCAGGTCTTCAGTTGGCAATGGGGACCATGGGGGGGGGGGGAGCAGAGCTCTAATCCCTCTTGGAACTTGCCATAATGAGGAACTCGTTGAACAAGTAATTGCATCAATTCTTTTCATGCCACGCTTTGGTTATTAAGAGAAAAATCGCGGCTCAGAAACTCAGAAAGTTACCAGTACTGGAGTGCCCAAGGGACAGACCTTTGCCCCCCTCCCCTGCATTCCTTGTCGAAAAGAAGGAAGAGAAAGCTCTTGAATTCTCTCTGTGATTCAGAAGTGCTGGGTAGGGAATCAGAACATTCCGCCCTGCGTCAGAGTAAGGAGGTGAGCAGGGAAAGCATCCGTTCCCTACATAGACATAGAATCATAGAATCATAGAGTTGGAAGAGACCACAAGGGCCATCGAGTCCAACACCCTGCCAAGCAGGAAACACCACCAGAGCACTCCTGACATATGGTTGTCAAGCCTCTGCTTAAAGACCTCCAAAGAAGGAGACTCCACCACGCTCCTTGGCAGCAAATTCCACTGTCGAACAGCTCTTACTGTCAGGAAGTTCTTCCTAATGTTTAGGTGGAATCTTCTTTCTTGTAGTTTGGATCCATTGCTCTGTGTCCGCTTCTCTGGAGCAGCAGAAAACAACCTTTCTCCCTCCTCTATGTGACATCCTTTTATATATTTGAACATGGCTATCATATCACCCCTTAACCTCCTCTTCTCCAGGCTAAACATGCCCAGCTTGCTTTAAGAAAAGAAAAGTGGGTGATCCTTGACAGACAGGTACAAATTCTGCCAGGGAAATCCTCCTTTGTGGGTCTTCTCCTGGTTTTGAAATTGAGCTGCCAGTTCAACAGGTTCCATCTGCATGTCTATCGCATGTGTGTTTTGTTCACAGTTGCACGACACCATAGGTATTGTAGTCTTGCAACTGCATATAACATCCCCCATCCAATTCAATCTGCATCACTGGTTTGGGAAGCAAGGTGCATGAAACGTTAGCCATAATCCATATCTATCCTTTCTTCAGAAATGCTGCAATTTGTTGCATTGCTTTTGCCCAAACCAGCTTCATACAGAACTGGGAAAAAGAATGACCTAGCTGCATTTTAAGCCGATGATGTGTACACAATTGACATTTCTTTCATGAGAAAGGTGATCATTTAGAGCAAAAGAAAAGAGTTCAATAACATAGATCATTGGACACAGATGGGGTCAATGTTGCCAGCATGTATGTGGTTCCCCCCTCCCCCTCTCCCAGTTCAAATTGTAAAGGGCTGCAGACAATTTGAGAGAAGGATGCTTGAAGTATCACAATAATGTAAACGGAGAGCATGAGAACACATATGTTTTCCAAAGTTCAAAATGTGTGTACAGTGAATGAGGGGGCTAATGCATGCTGTTCCCACTCTCATACTCTTCACATTGATTGATGTAACATTCAAAATTAAACATTGCAAAAGGCCTGAGCTAATGTTAAACATGACTCAAAATCTGCCAGGCCTCTAGACCTAGGAGAGTCGCTCACCAATTGCCTATTTTTCAATGTCAGTACCCAGCTTTGAATCACGTTAGATAATGATGAAGTCAAGAGCACTTCTTGGCATGTGCAGAGCGCACTTTCCTTAGAATCTTTATACTGCTGGGATCTGGGTTGGGGCACATGAAAAAATTCAGCTGAAAAAGGGAAACTTTCAAGCAAACTTGAGCCATGGTATTACCCTTTAAAGAACATAACTAGTACCTCAAAATCAGATGTGAAATAATACCAAGAAAATCAACAGACTTGCTGGGGGACCATCTTCGTTTCTTGTTGACTTAACTATAGTGATTAGACCCAAACAGAGAGCTGAGCACTAAGTCCAGTAGGTTCTGGTTGTATTCTGCTTAATTTAATATTATCAGCTCACTGATTTAAGGAAAGCTTTTGGATATTTCTTTGTTAAAGAAGCTTTTATTTCATTTTGCGCTTCTGCTTATTTCTGAGCATGAATACTTCATTGCCTCTTAGTTTTCACAGCATCATGGTTTTTGTAGTCCACAAAGACAAGGAGGCTTTCATAGGGACACGTGTCGTCCTGGAGAGTTAAAATAGTTTGGAGCAAAACGGTTAAAATAAGAACATGCTGCAGAGAGGGTTAATGGTGTTAGGTGGAAGGTAATATGGTGTAAAACGGTTTCACATTTCACAGAAACGTAGGCTGAAGCATTAATTGGTGTGCTAGTGGGATCTGCTCCTTGCAAAACCAGCCCACCAGCCTGTATCTCCTGGATAGATTCCAAAACTGGTATAGGTCTCTTCCCCCTACTATGCCTCTTCTCCGCTCGTTTCCTTTTGTTGCCGTGTAATAGGCCTCCAAAATGCAAAAATGATATGCAAATCTGACATTTAATTTAGACATATCTAAAGAGGCTGCAGGGAAATTCTGCTGATCGCAGCCTCCACAGACCGGAAAGTGCAGCCACATTCATTAATTTTCTCTCTCCCCCTGCCACACACAAACTCCCTTCACCCCACATAAAGTCTGCTCTTGGCATTTGCACAACTCATCCCACATGTCCCCACCCCCACCCCCTGCCAAACAGAAGCAACACGAGAACAAAGTGTGTTTCCTGTCACCCAGCGTCACCATTTCTTTTCTGGCTCCCTTCAACTCCCGGACGGAACCCCCGATAATAGGATCCTTCATTTAACTTCCTCTGTGGACTCCTTCCTGGATCTTTCCTGGCTCTACAAGGAAATAAGAAGGCCTCAATTTCAACCAGTATGCCTTGCGTACAACACTGTTTCCTTTCCACTGCGGTTCAGTTTCCAAAAAAAAACAAACCCCTATGTTATTCTTCCCACTGTCAGCAGACTTTCACACAATCAGTTTATTACATTATTACTGTGTCATTCCACACCATTTGTGTCAGGGCAAAGGAAACACAATGCACATGGGGAGTTGTCAGATAAGCAAACGTCAGCAACTTCCACACCCGTTGGAATTCCCTGACATCACTGCTTTGCCCGTCTACATTTTATTTTGATCTGGTTTTCTGGCATAAGCGTGTGGCACACAGTCCCGTGGTCAAAGAGTGGTGTTTTGTCCAAACTTCCTAAGGGTCTTTCAGTCTCAAGCAGCACCAGGGATGTTAAACTTGTTAGCGATTGCAGGAGTCACACAATGCAATCGCACAAACGTCTACACTGTTGAGTTCAGTGGCGTGGCTACTAAGGTAAGTGTGCCTAGGATTGCAGCCTTAGTCTGCACTCAAGCCGAGGCTCCATATAGCCATTGTAATATCAGCGACATGGAACCTGCAGCCCTCCAGACAGTGTTGTACTCTGGCTCCCATCAGGCCCAGCCAGCATAGCCAACATTCAGGGATGATGGGAATTGGAGTCCAGGAACACCTAGACCAGGCATAGGCAAACTCGGCCCTCCAGATGTTTTGAGACTACAGTTCCCATCATCCATGACCACTGATCCTGTTAGCTAGGGATGATGGGAGTTGTAGTCCCAAAACATCTGGAGGGCCGAGTTTGCCTATGCCTGACCTAGAGGACCACAAGTTCCAAATCGCAAACTCAATGCACAGAGTTCCAATCATTGCTTGGTCAAAATGGCATCACCACATACACAAAAGCAAGGTATGTATCAGCAGGCCCCAAGGTTTGCAGAAGTAGGGGGGAAACATTATTATTATTATTATTATTATTATTATTATTATTATTATTATTATTTTAAAAACCCTCTAAGTGTGGCTTAAGAGGGAAGGAAACAACTCATGAGGACAGGATACTGACAGTCTGTTAAGGGAGATGGAAAAAGGAGGAGGAATGGAGCACTCTGAAATAGGGCATGGTTGGCTGACTGGAACCCTGAACAAGGGCACTCTGCAACACTTTGTTACAGAACCCACTTGTCATGACTAATTGGTAATTATTGATCCAGCCTCCACAAATTTCTCTTAATTCAATTTGATAGGCTGTTACCATAATAACACCATAAATAAATGTGTTCTCTCGCTTGCTCTCTCTTACTCACACACACCCAGTGGCATAATGGAGAGGTCCTACCGGGGTGATTGCCTCAAGTGCAAAAAATAAAATAAAATTAGGGGCTACCACCCTGAATGGACACACTCCCCATCCCACCCGCCTGCCTCACCTGAACAGCACACTGAGCATGAGCAAGGAGAGGATGGGCCTTCGCATCCCTTGGCCATGCAGCGTCCCCTGCCAGTGGGGGAGGCAGATGGATGGCAAGACTCACAGTGGTGGCAGCACCCCAGTCTGTGGAGGTATGCACACGTGCTCTGTCCGGCAGCAGCAGCTCCACATGGAGGCACCAGTTAGGGGGCGCAATTCTTGCTTTAGAGGCTAAAGTACTTGCCTTGCCCGGGGCACTGGCAACCCATGTTATGCCACTGCAAATTCACACAACTCCCGACATATTTACAGATCACGTGTCCTGGCCTTCTCCCTGACCCATTTGCAAGAAGACTGGCTTCCCACTTGCACTCGGAGGTCACACAGCCCTGCAACAGCCATACCACGTAATCGTTCTCATTGTGTGTCGGACTTTTGTGTGTGTTGATGCAGGAGAAGGAGGGGAGGGGAGAAACCCTTCCCTCTGGCAGCACCCCAAAGTAGTCTGTTTGGTTGTCCCCCCGCTAAGGTGCAGAACCCATTTATATCCAAAGAGGATGCTACAAAAATCAAGTGCTGCATTTGAGAGGCAGGGAAATGCCAAATGCCACCGCACAGCTCAGGGTTCTGTGCCAGGTTTCACCTTGGCCCACCTGTGCTTGCTCTCCAAGGCTGCTGGCATCTCGTTGACAAAGCGGGGATGAAAGGGAGGCAGCAGCTGGGTCAATCGGCATATGGTAAATGTCACCGTTCGCTGGATGCCATTACAACAAGGTTAAAGGCTTCACGTTGCGAGGGTAGAACCTTCACGATCCTTCTCTGTTGTTTCTTGCAGGCTGTCCACAAAATGTGCACTCTCTCTGTTCTTAAAGCTTATACAGTTCCCTGCTAGGGAAAGCTGAATTCTGTGCAAATGGGGAAACAGTGCAGGATTCCTCTCTCCTTTTGCATCATTGAACCTGGTTTTAGTAGCTAAGGCAAAGGGGAAAGAGGGGTGCTTGAAATCCCTGCCTTGAAGCCACTGAAAACATGACCCAGCCTCCCCTCCAGAAATTGAAGCAGGCATTGCTGCCTATGCACCTTCAAGCATACAGTGGTACCTCAGGTTAAGAACTTAATTCATTCTTAACCTGAAACTGTTCTTAACCTGAAGCACCACTTTAGCTAATGGAGCCTCCTGCTGCCGCCGCACCGCCAGAGCAAAATTTCTGTTCTCATCCTGAAGCAAAGTTCTTAACCCGAGGTACTATTTCTGGGTTAGCGGAGTCTGTAACCTGAAGCGTCTGTAACCCGAGGTACCACTGTATATTAACATCCATGAGGACTAGAAATCTTTTAGAAGTGAACACTGGCATTTTTGGGAGGTTGAATTCTCTCTCCAAATACCACATTCAATAGAATTGAGGTATGGGCACATATGTAGCCTTGCAGACTACCTGGTCTGCTTCAGATGGAGGTGTCCAACCTGGCAATGGTTCAGCCTTCAACATGTGGCCAGAAAGGAGAATGTGGACTTGATATATTTTAAGTAGGGCTTAAAGGCTTTCTTCTGAACACCACCATTGAGATCTCACCCCAAATCAGTGTGCTTTTGCCCAGAATTGGTGCCGATGGTGATGCCACTTTTCCACCAGCGGCTGATGGGGCAGGGCCTGGGGCAGCAGCAGAGCAGGTGGAAGCAGCAGGACTATGTAGGTCACCCTTTCTAACCTTTGGGTCCCCAGTTATGGTTGGAGAACAACTCCCATCATCCCTCAGTAGCAGGATCAGTGGTTAGGAATGATGGGAGTTGTGTGGGGAAGCATAGAGGTGCTCGGAGATGGTATATTTAGTAGATATCCTTCCTTCCTCACCTTTGTGAGTTCAGCAGAGTGCATCCCTTGCATCTTAAAGAAAAGCTTTGATAGGCCAGTTTTAAACTTTAAGTTTAAGCAATCCAGCATTTGTGGGAATGTTGTGAATAGTAGGAGAGGATATACAGTGATACATCGGGCTAAGTACTTAATTCATTCCGGAGGTCCATTCTTAACCTGAAACTGTTCTTAACCTGAAGCACCGCTTTAGCTAATGGGGCCTCCTGCTGCTGCTGCACCACCACTGCACGATTTCTGTTCTCATCCTGAAGCAAAGTTCTTAACCCGAGCTACTTTTTCTGGGTTAGCGGAGTCTGTAACCTGAAGCGTATGTAACCCGAGGTACCACTGTATTGATAAACTATTATCCTTCCTAGCTCATGCTAGTGAGTCATATATATAGCAGAGCAAATTCCCCTTTTCACAGCAAGAGGCTGGTTGCAGATTCGTTTGAATCTCTTTAGTTAAGCAATCCCATCTGACATGCCCAGATTGGAGTATATTCCTGGTAAGACCCCTTTGATTGCCTCCTAAAAGAATAAATACACAAGAGTCTTCCTTATAAGTAATGAAAAGTTTACTCACATTCAGTTCACAGTATGATCCCTGAAGACAGGCTTTAGGTTGAAGTTACAGATACAGTGTGGCTTACATCCCTGTAAGGATGGGCCCATGTGCTGCTGGCAGAGAGCCAGCAGACAGCATCAGGAGCAGTGGCCAAAATGGAAGAGAGAGAGAGATGGCTGCGTGACTAGCCCCCTTTTAGGGTCCGGAAGGGTCACGCTCACCTACCTGGTCACATGCAGAGGGAGGATGCTCCAGACCAGGTATAACAGGAAGTTCAACTGACTGGATCAACATCTCCCTGCCAGTGTCCACTCTAGGGAAACAAGGAATGTTGTACTTGACTGCTCCTATGGATTACATCCCATGGATTCTTTAAGGCAAACTGGATTCTTCTGCCCCCCCGCCCTTCAAACAATAACCACACAGTCTTGTAAAAGGTAAATACAACATTTATTCGCTCAGCATTCTTGGTTGAAGAATAACAGATAACAGCAGCTTTGTTCTGGCAGGCTTAAAATGGTAACCCAGTGGCAAAGCCATAGTTGGGTCTAGTTTAAAATGGAGTCTGAGCAATGGAGCTCAGACTTAAAATAGGTTCTACATTGCAAGGGGGGGTGCCCAGCCAGGTAGGAGATTATATATGGCTATGCCCTCCCCCTGTCAGGGCCACAAGGGGAGTGGCTCCCGGAGTTCTCTCTAGCAAACCTACAGGAAAACTCTGTGAGTTTCAACTGCTATCATGTGCCTATCCAGCAAACATGCTTTGTAAATATCCCTCATGTTGAAGTCCAACAACATCCGGGGACCCAAGGTTGAGAAAGGTTGATGTAGGTGGTTGTGGCAGCAGAGGCAGGTCAAAGGGGCACACTGAGAGACAGTGTAGTGTAGTGGTCAAGAGCGGAGGACTCGTAATCTGGTGGACCAGGTTCGCTTCCCCTCACCTCCACATGCAGCTGCTGGGTGACCTTGGGCCAGTCACACTTCTCTGAAGTCTTTCAGCCTCACTCACCTCACAGAGTGTTTGTTGTGGGGGAGGAAGGGAAAGGAGATTGTTAGCCACTTTGAGACTCCTTAGGGTAGTGATAAAGCAGGATATCAAATCCAAACTCTTCTTCCTGTTCCACCTCAAGCAGCGAAACGAGACGTACCACCCCTGGCCACATACCCTCCCCTTTATCTCTTGATGCCAGTCCCTAGTGAACGACTGCTCCTTCTGAGTTATGGCAAACACAATATGAACCTGGATGTGTCAGGGAACTGACATCAGAGCGAGAGGCGGAGGCAGGGCTCCCGAGCGATGCCGGAGAGGGGACCCGTAAGGGGGAAGGAATTCAGCGCAACACCAGTAGAGAAGGGAGGGAGATGGAGGAATTGGAGACTGGTCTCCAAGACCCTGCATCAGAGACTAGTGGAGAGAGCGCTGGCACACCCCTGCCTTCCCCTTACTTGCGCAGACGAGTTCTGCGCAGGGAAAATAGGAGGAGACTTGGGGTCAAACAGCTCTTATGCTGGAAAAGGTTCAAGAAACGCCCACTGACAGATTCTGCAAGCGACTGACCGGCCACGGAGTGTGGGCTGTCAGCCAAGGCATGGTGAACCAGGCAATCGGACACAACTAGCAGGCAACTTACGCACAAGTAACCCTTTACAACCATTACAGGATGCTAAGAACAGAGGTGTTAAAAGTTTGCAAGCTTTCCTTTTCCCTCTGTGAAGCATTCAAGGCTGTGTGGGAGAGGTTCTGGGGCAAACACCCAGCAGACCCCCATTACTCTCCGGCAAGCCGACGTTGCTTCATCCAGGCAGCTCTGAGGGTTATATATTGATGCTGCATTATGTTATGGCAGCGACTCGCATCTGCGCCACGCAGGCATGAATAAAAGATGGGCCGGCAAATGGCGAAGAGCAGCAAATTAATTAATCGAAGCATAGCTCTCTACGTTTCCATAAAAGCACGAGAGAGCAAAATAAAAACCCAGCCCCATCCAGTGCAGGCGGGAGAACAAAGCAAAACAGGAACCAAACAAAGGGTTGGCAGAGACAGATATTTAGGGCCCTGATCCGTACAGTGCTGCCGCGTATCCCAACCTGTCGTGGCAGGTGGTAGCTCTATGGAATTCAGTGTGGCTTACTCCCAGGTCAGTGGGGTTGAGGCTGCAGACTTAAATGGAATCAAATACTTGTTGAAAAAGAAGGGAATTTGGGTGCTGACTGAGAACCAAGAAAGAGGGAGATTACCTAAATTCTTTAGGCTGAGAGTTCTACTTATGGCTGGAGTAAGCCTTTCAGTCAAGCTCCTGGCATTTTTCTAGGTCATGCCCCTTCTCTCTAAGCCCTGTTCCTTTCCCATCTCACTGACTCCTTGGGCATAGTCAGGATTTATGTTAGGGGGGCAGGACTTTTGGGGGGGGACAGAACCAAGCTAACTGTGAGGCGATTGGTCAGTTAGTTAAGTAATTTTATTTATTTACCGTACTTGATTTTTTTTTAGGGGGAGGGGTCAGCTCCCCCACTCTGCCTCACCACCGCTCCCAGCTACACCCAGGAAGAGAAAGATGAAAGCCAAAGGCTCATCCATACTAATAATCAGTGCTTTTTTTTTCTTTAAAAATGTTTAGGGGTACTCTCATTTTGACTCAAGAAAATCACCATTTTATAGTTCAGATCGGGGAAAATAAATACAGTAGTACTTCGGGTTACAAACACCTCGGGTTACAAACACTTCAGATTACAGACTCCGCTAACCTGGAAGTAGTACCTTGGGTTAAGAACTTTACCTCAGGTTGAGAACAGAAATCATGCATCGGCAGCGGGAGGCCCCATTAGCTAAAGTGGTACCTCAGGTTAAGAACAGTTCCAGGTCAAGAATGGACCTCCAGAATGAATTAAGTTCAAAACCAGAGGTACCACTGTACAGTAAATGGACAAAAGTACAAAGATTCACAAAATGTTTAGGGGTATGCGTACCCCTGTGTATCCCCAGAAAAAAGCACTGCTAATAATCCACACTAGCTCTGCCTCCTGTCTTCAGGACTGGGTATGTGCTAGGCAGCCCCAAAGAATTTGGGGTAACTGTTTTCTGTTATCCCAAGACAGGATACACACACAAACATGAGTGTGGCATGTCTAACGCTGCCCAATATTTTTTTGAAACCAAAAAATGTTGTGTTTCTTAGATAGTGTAGTTTGCGAGTTTGGACCCATCCTACCCCAAATCGTGTGAAGTCATGCCAAAATCATGTTTTGGTCTCTGTCATCTTGATTCAAAATGGCACCTGGCATCCAAACATCAACAAAGAATCACCCCCCACCTTGGGAACCCTCCTGCTGAATTTAAGGATATCCCAAGTGGAGGTGGTATGACAAAAAAATAGGTGAAGTCACTCCCAAGTCATGTTTCATTCCACCATCCTGATTCAAAATGGCACCTGGCATCCAAATGTCAATGAAGACACACACCCCCAACCCCACCTCAGGAACCCTTGTGCCGTGTTTGGTGACGATATCTCGAGAGGAGGCCAAATCTATGTAAAAAAAAAAAGTATGAAATCATACCAAAGTCACATTTCAGTCCGCCATGTTGATCCAAAATGGTGCCCAGCAAGCAAAATTGTGACGAAGTCTTCATAACACGTGTGCTAAGTTTGGCAACAATATCTTGAGAAGCAGCTGAACCTAGAAATAACCAAGCACTTTTCAAAATTTATGGGCTATCTATCTATCTATTCTGGGGTTTTAATGGAGAAAGGTGCCTCCCCTTAGTTGTTCTTTTCGTAGCGGCCCCTTTTGGCACCCCTTGCGCTGCTGGCAATTAAATAAATTAGCACCAAAAGGCTATTTGCATTGGATAAATATAGCACCTGCCACCCAACCAAGCTGTTTGTCACCCAGTTTAACACATTTATCCAAACCGGGCCCATCCGTCTTCCTGATGCAGCATCATATTCTCGCAGATCTGTCTTGTCGAACCCGTTAGGGAAGGAAAACAAGTAGGGGGGGAAAGCCCACAGCTGCCCGTTCGCCAGCTTCACCTCTTCCATTTGGAGGAGTTATTTATACGGAGCGGCGAGATACATGGCATTAAGCTTCCTAATGATAATAATAATAAAAGCCCAAACTGGGGAGGAAACAAACAAAGAAGGGTGCCGTGTGTTTTATTATAGAGCAAAAAGCGCCTGCCAGAATGATAGATCCCCCTGCAAAGGAAACACTTTTTATCAACAAAGTTCCTAGCCGAATGCAGGCGTGATGGATGGCCTCAGCCTTGGCGCGCAGTTCTAGGCTGTGCCTGAAGGAGACGGAGCTACCGTTCCGGGGCTTAATTTACAGTGAGACGAGAGAATGTTCTGGAAAAGAATTACAGCTCCACCCCTTCCTCCCAAGGGTCAGTCAGGAAGAGGCATGGTCTCGGGATTCATTTCCAGACCTCCAAGTGTCCCTATTTTTCAGGGACAGTCCCGGACTAACATAAGCCGACCCTGTTTCTGATTTGACCCCGGAATGTCCCACTTTTCTTTAGGATGTCCCTAAGTGGAACATCCCACCCTGTGGATCGCCCTCCCACCAGATGTCAAAGAGAACAACAACTACCAGACTTTTAGAAGACATCTGAAAGCAGCCCTGATTAGGGAAGCTTTTAATGTTTGATGCATTACTGTGTTTTAATATTTTGTTGAAAGCCGCCCAGAGTGGCTGGGGAAGCCCAGGCAGATGGGCAGGGTATAAATAATAAATTATTATTATTATATTATTATTCTCTTCATCAGAGAAATGTTGGAGGGGATGGAGCTATGAAAACCACCACCACCCCAAGCCAAGGAGATCAGTAACTATACACCCTTTAGAAGGCATCTGAAGGCAGCCCTGTGTTGGGAAGTTGTTGTTGTCTAATGTTTTATTATTATTATTATTTGCCAATTATTTTTATTGATTTTCCAATTTTTAAAAAACCAATTGTCACCAAATTAATACAAGTTTAATACAAGTTTTAAAAAGGACTTCCCACCGGCACAGATGTTCCTTCTTCCCTGCTCCCTCCATCACTGCTCCAAGTAGATTAGCTTTCCCAACTTTCATTCCAATATTCAATAAAATTAAACATAATTACAGTGGTACCTCGGGTTAAGAGCTTAATTCTTTCCGGAGGTCTGTTCTTAACCTGAAACTGTTCTTAACCTGAGGTACCACTTTAGCTAATGGAGCCTCCTGCTGCCGCTGCGCCGCCGCCACACGATTTCTGTTCTCATCTTGAATCAAAGTTCTTAACCTGAGGTACTACTTCCGGGTTAGCGGAGTCTGTAACCTGAAGCGTCTGTAACCCAAGGTACCACTGTATGTTACAATAATATTTCATGAAATATTATGTTTTTGTGAAATATTATGTGGCTGGGGCAACCCAGTCACAAGGGTGGGGTATAAATAAATTGTTGTTGAGTAAGATGTCCCTATTTTCATCAGAGAAATGCTGGAGCGTATGGATTTCATCTGGGCCTTATGCTTCCTCGCCCAGATCTGAGGAGAAAATCCAGAATCAGAAATGGTCGTCCACATGGAAGATTCCACCCAAGCCCTGCCACCAATCAAGAAACAGAGGAGGTGTGACAATAGCCCGTTGCTCAAACTCTCCCAACTCTTGGCCACACCTTCACAGCTCTCATTTTGATGCTTGAGAAGAGCGGCTAATGAGAATGGACTGAGCTGCAAGCTAAGTGTCTCCGCCGAGGGGCCTGATTAAGGCCGGGGAGACCTTGAAGGTAAAGTCATTCCTAAGAAGGGGAGGTGATTAGTTTTTAATCAGCAGGCAAGGTTCTCTTGGGCTGAAGTACATAATTAGAGGAGGTCCTGATCCACCAGAATATCCAAATCCCTGCCTTGTCCTTTCCCCCCTCCATACTCCTGGCACTGCTGTGCTGAGCCAAAGGGGTGGAATCAGTGCTTTATCCCCCCCCCCTTTATAACAGGGTTTCCTAAACTTACTAGCAGCTGGTGCATATATCAGCGTGTATCATATTGTCAAGCGTGGAAAGGTAAAACACGACATGCTTTTAAAGGGCCCTGCGTCTAGATTTCTGTGTGAGTCACGGCACCAAATTGGAATACAAGCCCAGAGCGATGGCTCATCCAGAGATACAACAGGAACTCTTCAAAAAACATTGGCCTCCCATCTCTCTCCCTCTGTCTCCCTCCTCTCTTTTCCCGCAACTGCAAGATGTCTATGACGATAGTGTCTCATACAAAATGTAAATGAACTGTGAAAATGACTACGAATCAAAAATGGACATGCTATATGTACAGTGGATGCTCGGGTTGTGAACATGATCCGTGCGAGATGCACATTCACAACTTGCAGCGTTCGCAACTCGCAGCTGCGCATCTGTGCACGCGCAGGTTGCAATTTGGTGCTTCTGCACATGCGCAACCCACAATTTAGTGCTTCTGCACATGCACGACCGCCGAAACCCGGAAGTAGCCCATTCCAGTATTTCCGAGTTTCAGCAGTCCATAACCTGAAAAAACGCAACCTGAAGTGTCTCTAACCCAAGGTATGACTGTACTTTTCCATGTTTGTTTGTTTGTTTTCAAACACAAGAAAATATTTAATAAAAACTAATTTTACCCCCACCCCCGGCAAAAAAAGAGTGGATAATACTTCTGTGTCTCTTTATCAGGAGTGGTAGAATGCCAAAACATGACAGAATTACTTGTCTCCAGCGGAGGCTGACTGGAAAGTAGCCAGGCCAGAGCAGTATAGCATACAGAGATGCAATGGGCACCCTCATCTGAGGCCCGTCCGTTCAGCTATGTCTCAACTGCAGCCAGAGAAAAAGAGAGAAGTTTGAGCTGCCACAGTGGAGGGGCAATCAGAGGCTTAGGAGAGATGCTGTTGTTGACATTTATTAACGTTTAATTTTCTGCCACTTTCAGCCCGGGTTGCAAGGGGACTGCTGTTGCTTCGGGGTGAGTGCGTGGTCTGAAGCTGTCAAAAAGAGTGTCCTGTCTCCTGCAACGTTCCTTCCCCGCTTCATTCCAAGTCGGATATTTGCAGAGGCAGGTGATATCACGAAAACACCTTTTACCCTCTTTCCTCAGCAGGAAACTGATCCTTTTTACAAAGCTCTCCTGAAACTTCCCACCGCTGAGGGAAAATCTTGAGGGCGGCACAACATAAGGGAAATACAATTCAAGGTGTTGTCATAGTAATTATCAAGGCGGCTGTTGTTTTTAATTTGACATTTTATTCAATAAAGAAAGAAAGAAATCAAATGTTTGTATCTGTCGCAGGGATGCAGGACGAAATCCACCCCTTTCTGTCTGGGTCTAAGGACTCTCCTCGGGAGCCTTACCTGCCTGAGGCTGCGCAAACATCACCCATCCTTTCAAGACCCAGCTGCCCCCTTGCCAAACTCTCTCATTCGCAGCCCTTGCTTACACCGACAGCTACCGGAATAAATGGCTCTGCTGTTTGCAAAATAAATAACATGCCTCCATTTCCTTGCCTTGTCTGGGGACTCACTTAGTGCGCTGGGAAGGCCGCAGAACTTGTTTATGGTCCAGCTATAAACCCTCACTCTGGCGAGGTCGGTAATGTTGACAGAGTTTTCTGCAGAGAGCGCCTTTAATGCCACAGATCTGGAAGCTAAGGAGCCCCACTCAAAGCGGGAAGTGGGGCATGGGTATACGCATGATCTGAAATGCAGAGATGGTATGGGAACTGGTGCAAAGGATGCCTCTAACTCCACACACACACACACACACACACACACCCTCCTGTTCTCCCATAACTGCCTGCTGAGGGCCTGAAGGGCCCTGCCCTTGGCTCTCTCCTCCTGGCTTGGGGTGGGGCTTGACAGGCTTCACAAAGACTGCGGCTGCTGCTCAGCAGTGAGGGCTCCTTTTTTTAATTTTTATCTGTGTTGTTTCATATGAGACCATCTTGTCTGTGAGCCCTGCAGTGGCGTAGCGTGGGTTGTCAGCACCCGGGGCAAGGCAAGTAATTTGCCCCCCCCCAACCCGTGGATTTACGCCCCCTAACCCATGGATTTGCGCCCCCTAACCCGTGGATTTGCGCCCCCTAACCCTAACCCCCAGATGTTGCGCCCGGTGGGGCCGGCCCCCCTCACCCCCCACGCTACGCCACTGGAGCCCTGGAAGACCTGTACCCTGCCTTGCGGGCCTTTTCCCATCTGGTCTGGGAGAACGGAGTGCTGACTGACTCCAGCTACAAAAACTGTGGCTGTTGAACAGATTCTTGGGCTGGAGCATGGGTAGGCAAATTGAGGCCCAGAGGCCGGATCTGGCCCAATTGCCTTCTAAATCCGGCCCACGGATTGTCCGGGAATCAGCGTGTTTTTACATGAGTAGGATGTGTCCTTTTATTTAAAATACATCTCTGGGTTATTTGTGGGGCATAGGAATTCGTTCATTATTTTTTTCTTCAAAATATAGTCCTACCCCCCACAAGGTCTGAGGGACAGTAGACCGGCCCCCTGCTGAAAAAGTTTGCTGAGCCCTGGGCTGGAGTATTGTTTATGGGGGGTTGAGAGAGCTTGTTGCTGTTTTTGATATAATTATTGTTGTATCTTTAGTCTTAGATCTTTCGATTTACGTGGAAATTGTTTTCATTTGGTTGTGTACGTCTTGACGTGTTTTATTTATTGTTTATGACGTCTGCTATGTTTGTAATTATGTAAATCTTGTCATGTTGTAAGCCGCCTTGAGCATAGTTTCAACTATGGAAAGGAGGCATACAAATAAAACGATGATGATGATGATGATGATGAACTAGACATGATGATGATGAACTAGGCTCCATATTCCGCCACCTCCCATGTCATCCTTTTCCTCAGTTTCCCAGGGGCAGTGGGAATTCTCCCCTGGACTCTCCCACTTCTCCTCACATAAAGGCTGCCATCACAGAACATAGAAAGCTGCCTTATAGTGAGGCAGACCATTGGTCCATCTCATTCAGTGTTGTCGGCACTGGCTGGCAGCATCTTTCCAGGGTTTGGGGCAGGGGTCTCTCTCAGCCCTAGCCAGAGAGACCAGGAATATTTCAGGGCACCCTGAAAATTGTTGAGCTTTTTTGGGGAAGACACAAAAAAATTGTGAGCATTTTTTTAGGAACCCCCAAAAGTTGTTTTAGACAACGCAAAACGTTTTAGACAGACCCCCAAATCTATTTCCTGCATGCAGAGCAGAAGGTCTCTAACCACTGAGCTACACAGCTGTTCCCTGTCCTTTCTACTGGCTGGACAATGGGAACACTGTTAGGTTACTTTGGACTAGGTAGAGCAGGGCTCACCAATGTGATGCCCATGGGCACCAGTGTGCCCACCAGTATCTCTTATGGCACCAATGAAAGGCTTCAGTAAAAATATTCACGCAAAAAACCCACAATACGCTCCTGCTTGTATTGGTTTGGCCTCTCCTGCATTAGACAAGCTCCCTTAAGCAGTGCTATTTGTCTAGAAAAAGAGGTGCCAGAACTCACCGTTAATGCGGCATCCCTTATTAAGACTCTGTGGGTGGGCTTCATTTTTGGAACATCAGTGCCTCATTACAGAGGTACCCATTTCTCTGCTTTGCCCTTCCTCGTGTCTGTTCAGCCATGGTGACAGACGCTCTTTGTCTTACAACCTTGCAGCTTGACTCTAACAGTCACGGCTTCTCTCCAAAGAATCCTGGGAACTATAGTTCTTTACGGGTGCTGAGAGGAGTTTGACAATCAGTCCCTCTTTATTGTAGCTTTAGGGGGGAAACTGGACCTCCTAACAACTCTTGGCACCCTCAACAAGCTACACTTCCCAGAATTCTTGGGAGGGAGCCATATTTGTTTAAAGTGGTACAATAAATATTTAGTGCAGGTGGGGCTGGCTCTTTTGTCTCTTAGGCTTCGTTCTTCGCCAAACCTTCCTGGAGTCTCGTTTCCCACAAAATAATGATGCCTCTGCTTACCTTGGGCTCTCCTTGTTTTCAGCAAGAGTGTTTGGCTCCCTCTTTATCATAAATCTAGCAAGATTTAACTTCTAGCTACTGATCCTTCTGACAGTAATGGGCCATTAACCAACTAGTCATAAAACTGAAAGTGTAGATCTTGCTCCTGTGGGGAATTAGAACGCAGGTTTTTAGGATGCAGGCCATGAAACGCGAGAGTTCACCGCCATCGCAAATGAGGCCTGATTAACAGTCCCTTCCCACAATCCTCTCCTTCGCAATCCTCCGGGAGCAGGAGGAGGGTTGGCAGGAGCTGCGTGAGGAGAAGGGAGAGCAACACCCTTTGGGAAGAATGAGAGAGACCCTAATCACATCCCAGGGGATTTGGCCCCTTCTTTAGCCAAAAGGCACAGGTCTTCGCCCTATTCATTTTGTAAAGTTGTTTTGTCTGCTGACGATGCATTGGGATGCTTCCTAGTATGCCCAACACATTGCACATAGTGGGAGATCAAGAAGCAGTTTTTCAGCCTTCTTTGGATAGCATTGGACTCCCCTTTGGAGTAAGATGCCGACACGAACCTCTCCAAACTGCACGGACTTTTTGGTTTCATGGAATTCCCGCGCAACGTCGGGTACGAGGCCGCTAGCCTACCATATATTTTGGAAAGTTGTTTGCATGTTCGCTGTGCCTTTGAACATCTCTTTAAGATAGCACAATTCAAAGTGTTGGTGTTGACCTTTAAAGCCCTAAACGGCCTCGGTCCAGTATACCTGAAGGAGCATCTCCACCCCCATCGTTCTACCCAGACACTGAGGTCCAGCACCAAGGGCCTTCTGGCGGTTCCCTCACTGCGAGAAGCCAAGATACAGGGAACTAGGCAGAGGGCCTTCTCGGTAGTGGCGCCCGCCCTGTGGAACGCCCTCCCACCAGATGTCAAAGAGAAAAATAACTACCAAACTTTTAGAAGACACCTGAAGGCAGCCCTGTTTAGGGAAGCTTTTAATGTTTAATAGGTTATTGTATTTTAGTGTTTTGTTGGAAGCCGCCCAGAGTGGCTGGGGAAACCCAGCCAGATGGGCGGGGTATAAATAATAAATTATTATTATTATTATTATTATTATTATTATTATTATTATTATTATTATTATTATCTGGACCACCTTGTCCTTGGTGGTCCCTGAGGTCAAGGAGCAGGTTTTCGTCTATGATTTGGATACCATTGGCCCAGGGGGCCATTTCGCTCTGTACCTTGAAGTCAGCAGCTATCCTAGGATTCATATGAGATTCCGCCCCCTGCTCCCTCAATCTGCGCCTGGAAATGCCAGAGAAGTTCTACCTGGTATATATGGAGAAGGGGCTGTGGCTCATTGGCAGGGCAACTGCTTTCCCAGGTTCAATCGAATCGCCAACATCCTTGGGAACAGATGAGAATATCCCCTGTCCTGTCTGAAATCCTAGAGAGCCACTGCCAGTCAGTGCCGACGATACTGAGCTAGATGGGCCAAAGTTCTGGCTCCATATGGGCAGCGTAACCCTAAATCTTGCTATTGTTTGGAAGGAAGCACCATAGCTCAGTGGCAGAGCATTGCGGCCTAGCCACAGTCACCTGGGAACATTGCCTATTCCAGCCTGCCTACTGGTTGGCCAATGGTGGGCCGGCATGGGCAGGATTTCCCCAGGGGGTGGACCCAACTGACCAATAAGCATCGCTTGAGGGGGGATAAATTGAGACCTGCCCAGGCCTCCATCCCAGTTCACTGGCGTCAGACCTCCCACCCTCCCTCTCCTTTTCCCTCAGTTTCTCAACGGGAGATTAGACCTTGCTATATGGACGCAGGTGGCTCTGTGGATTAAACCACAGAGCCTAGGACTTGCTGATCAGAAGGTTGGCGGTTCGAATCCCCGCGACGGGGTGAACTCCTGTTGCTTGGTCCCTGCTCCTGCCAACCTAGCAGTTCGAAAGTACGTCAAAAGTGCAAGTAGATAAATAGATACTGCTCCAGCGGGAAGGTAAACGGCGTTTCCGTGCGCTGCTCTGGTTCGCCAGAAGTGGCTTAGTCCGGTTTTTGAACTTTGCATCGGAAGCCGAACGTGCTCCTGAGCTTCCATTTTCACTGTTTGAGTCCCCTGCAAAGTAATTAAGGCTTTCTTCCTTCCTTCCCCCCCCCCCATGGTAATTAAGGCTTTTCCCCTCCCGCTTTTACCCTTGTGCAGCTCATTTGAACTCCCCCTCCCCACATCATAATTAAAGCCTTCCGTTTCTGATTGCAGTGTTCTGAGATGATATTTGGTGCTTTTGTTTTTGCTAGTTTTTGTGTTTTTGTTTGTGTGGCTATTTCATTTTTGTGACTGTGGCTTTTTTATGATTGATTGATTGATTGATTGATTGATTGTGTGACTGTGGAAATGGATAAAAGCCCCTCCATCCAAACAATGACTATCATGAGCGCAGGTAATAAAATAATTTAATTTTAATCTTTACCATCTACCGTCTTATTTATTTTATAGTACAAAACATTGATTAATGTTGTCATTTTATGGATCAATGGTCTCATTAGAAAGTAAAATTCATGTTAAGTTGCTGTTTTAGGGGTTGTTTTTAAGAGACTGGAACGGATTAATCTATTTTGCATTACTTTCTATGAGAAAGCGCGCCTTGCTTTTGGAACGCTTTGGTTTTGGAACGTACTTCCGGAACAGATTAAGTTTGAGAACCAAGGTACTGTACCACTGTATCTGTTGCCTTGTCTGGTTATTTCATAATTAGGGAGCATCAGGATTACGGGGCCTTGTCACGCAGTGTCCCCTGCCTGAAAATGATGGGGAGCCTCTGCCAGTCAGTGTAGGAAATATAGCCCAATGATGTGACTTGGGGAAAGGCAGTTTCTCTTAGATTCAACCTTGGACCTTGTGCATGCATTTATGTACTCTGCTCCTGAGTTACAATTATTTTAACTTGCACCGGATGACATACACACTCTACAGGGCCCCCTAGACTCTGCCGCTCCACCACATCTCCCTATTTCTGCAACAGACCCCTTTCTCTTTCCAGGCCCAGTGGTCTCCGACTGCATATGTTTCAACACAGGGCAACAGCACCCTCTGCTGGTTGTTGACAGGAGGATGATAATCCTCTGTAGAAGCCGCTCCATCAGCTATAATATATTTCTTCACACCTACAAGCCTGTCCAGGACAGACATTTTGACCAGCGCTCCAAGCTGACAGCGCAGCACCGCCGAAGGCACTGTTCCCATGAAACACTCGCGAGGGCATCACTCTGTTCGCATCAGAGGCTCGGCGTGAACCTGAATGCACTGCAGAAGTTTGCAGAACGCTTGAGCTTTAACAACATTCCTGGCGATGCTTGGTTGCCCCAGGCTGAATCAACACGACTGGCGACCTAATGTGTCACGCTCGGCCGACTCTGGGGTCATCTCACTTTATTGGCCGGGGGAGCTCATCTCACTTTATTGGCTGAGGGAGCTGGCGTACAACTTCCAGGTCATGTGGCCAGCATGACTAAGCCACTTCTGGCGAACCAGAGCAGCGCACAGAAACACCGTTTACCTTCCCGCCAGAGTGGTACCTATTTATCTACTTGCACTTTGACGTGCTTTCAAACTGCTAGGTTGGCAGGAGCAGGGACCGAACAACGGGAGCTCACCCTGTCGCGGGGATTCGAACCGCCGACCTTCTGATCGGCAAGTCCTAGGCTCTGTGGTTTAACCCACAGCGCCACCCACGTCCCATTTCTAGGAATCTACTTTATACTTAAGTCAGATCCTTGGTCTATCCAGCTCAGTATGACCTATGCTGACCGGCAGCAGTTTCAGACAGAGAATGTTCCCAGCCCTGTGTGGAGATGTCAGAGGTTGATTTTGTCTCATATGGGGATCGAACCTGCAACCTTGGCATTATCAGCACCACGCTCTAACCCACTGAGCTATCAAGAAGAGAGTATCTAGCTTTGCACACACACATACTAGGGGCTGCCATCCCTGCTCGCTCCACTGTATTTTAGACCTCCCACCCTCAGGCAACTTGTGGCTAGTTTATTTTATTTGCTGCAACTTTCCTCTGGGAGCTCTAGTTCTCCTCTTCTCCCATTTTAGCCTCAAAACAACCCTGTGAGGTAGGTGAGCCTGTGAAACGGCGGCTGTCAAAAGTCCCGTGGAGGAAATGGTTTATTGGATATTTTCAAGCAAACTGTAAACAGGATAAGAACATTGGCAGGATTGTTGTAATAACCTGCAGCTTTATAAGAGTATATATTTAAAGTAGATGAATAAATGATTAAGTTCAGTTAATTTGGAATACGCAGAAAATGTAAAGGACAAATTTAAGGAGCTGCAGGAAGAAGGGGAAGGAAGTCGAGTTTTGAGATGTTAAAAGGATTGTAAAATTATTGAAATGAAAATTATATACAGTGGTACCTTGGGTTACAAACACTTCGGGTTACAGACTCCGCTAACCCGGAAGTAGTACCTCAGGTTAGGAACTTTACCTCAGGATGAGACCAGAAATCGTGCTCTGGCGGCATGGCAGCAGAAGGAGGCCCCATTAATGAAAGTGGTGCCTCACGTTAAGAACGGTTTCAGGTTAAGAATGGACCTCTGGAACAAATTAAGTTCGTAACCAAAGGTACCACTGTACACACACACACACACACACACACACACACATGTGTGGTCACGTGGTAAGCTTCATGGCAGAGTGAGGATTTGAACCGTGATCCCCCCAGGTCCTAGTCTCTAACCACTACACCGCACTGCCTCTCCTTAAAATCCCATCTCAACCATGAGATAGGCTTGTGCATCATTCCGTTGTCCTGTCTTCTTGCACCCACCTCTCTCCCCATGACTGACTTGTCCACCGTTCTGCGTAATGATGCTGCACTCTGCACAGCTCTGAGTTGCCTTTTCCTGAGCACTTTCCTGCCCTGCCGCAACGCCCTTATGAAGTGCAGTGAGGTGCCGGCACGTTGGGCCGCGACATCTGATTCCCGTCCTGTTTTTGCTTCGTGCAGCAGACGAGAGATGCGGCCTGCGCTCCTCGCTCCTCCGAGCCCAGCCGGGTGACTTCACCTCCTCTGATATTACGCGCGTGTGATTCTCAGCTTACACACCCAGGCGAAAGCAATTAAAATAGCTTTCGGTGCAATGGAGGTCATTCTGCAGTTTTCCCCCACCCAGAGACTGCGGTGCATGAAAGTTCAGGATGGGCTTGAAGTATTTACAGCGGTTTCGCACTTGATTTAATTCCTGTTTACAGATCTCGGGAAGCCTTTAATGCTTCCCCTTCCTTGATTTATCTCCAATGTATTTTTTTGCAAATGTAGCTGTGGCAGCAGGGAATCATTGCATTTAAATTGTCCGTAGCTGTGTTGGTTAAGTATTAGCGCTGCAAAAGGCAGATTACATTCCTCCAAATATTTAATAAATCTCCTTTTCATTAAGTTGCAGCCATGGTGTGTGTGCGTGTGTGCGTCCTCCTTTTTTATCCTTGCTTTCCCTCTGTGGCAATTTTCTATTCCTCTGAAACCACGGGATAGTCTGAGAAGTGATCTTAAAGTCATTCAGGGTTTTCACTTCCAAAATAATGGAATATCGGAGCCTTGTGGGTCAGTGATTAGAGGTCTCTAACCATGGATACAAGGCCCATATTCCATAGTTTGGCAAGTGTAGTGCAATCTGTATTTACAGCAAAATGTCACCAGCAGGTGAGATATTATTTTCTTGTCATGTTTTTTTAAAACAGGGCTGTGTACAGTACTGTATTCTAACACACATTGCCCCCTTGTGGTAAAATGGAGAAACAGCTGCAAGAAATTCAGAAGCTGAAAATGTTAAGTGCTGTAAGACCACTACTTACAAGGAGATTACGTTCTGGGGATTGAGCCTAAAGTCAAAATCGTGCATAGTCAAATCACATTGGGTTCAATGTGAGTGGAGTCTTTCTCCCCGGACCTCCCAAGTGTCCCTGTTTTCCAGGGACAGTCCCGAATTTACTGACGCCATCCCGGTTTGATTTGATCCCGAAATGTCCAGCTTTTCCTTAAAGGTAAAGGGACCCTTGACCATTAGGTCCAGTCATGGCTGACTCTTGTGTTGCAGCACTCACCTCGCTTTATTGGCCGAGGGAGCCGGCGTACAGCTTCCGGGTCATGCGGCCAGCATGACTAAACTGCTTCTGGCGAACCAGAACAGAGCAAGGAAACGCTGTTTACCTTCCCGCCGGAGCAGTACCTATTTATCTACTTGCACTTTGATGTGCTTTCAAACTGCTAGTTTGGTAGGAGCAGGGACCGAGCAACGGGAGCTCACCCCATCGCGGGGATTCGAACCGCTGACCTTCTGATCGGCAAGTCCTAGGCACTGTGGTTTAACCCACAGCGCCACCCGCGTCCCTAGCTTTTCCTTAGGACGTCCCTATTTTCATGTGGAAAATGTTGGGAGGTTTGGTGTTATACAACCCCCGAGCCAAGGAGATAAGTAAGTATACAACATTTAGAAGACACTGGAAGGCAGCCCTGTATAGGGACTTTTTTGTAATGTTGAATGTTTTATTATTATTTTATAATTTTATAATTTTATAATTATTATTTTATATGTGTTGGACGCCACCCATAGTGCCTAGGGAAACCCAGTGGGATGGGCAGGCCATTATTATTATTATTATTATTATTATTATTATTATTATTATTATTGAATCAGGCAGTGAAATGTCGCCCGGGCAGATTTTCACTGAATCGACAAAATGCCTGGGGAAACCCGGAGGTAGGGTGATTTTTTTTTATTTATAAAATGCTTTAAAAATCCCAGAAAAGCCCAAGAACTTTTTCCTGATTTTCACTTTTAGGAATACGGCAACCCTATTATTATTATTATTATTATTATTATTATTATTATTATTATTAAGTTGCCAAGCGTGTAAAACTGGTTGTGCACAAGTTAAGTGCCATGTAAGTTGCAGGCTTTCTGTATTGCATTCCCTGTTGTTGTACCTCAATTTCACAGAGAAGGGAGAGACCTCTACAGAAACAAGCAATCCCAGAAGAATTACAGGGAATGGCACAGTGACATATCCCAGTCAGAACCAATAGGTGTTACTTTCAGTTTATGCCGGGAATGTTGTAGATGGGATTCAGGAAAAACCTGCAGGTCTTGGGCAATTTGAGGTCATCCCTCAAATAGCTCAAGAAAGTAAACATTAAAATCTAAGACTGAATCAAGCCAGAGACCCACACCTAATCATCTCTAATACAGAATTCAGTATGGCCCCATATGCGTCAATGTTTCCATTATGTTATCCACCATGACTCCTATCTTTCCTGGTAAGGATGGAGGAGAAATTTGATTTGCTGTACATTTAAATCTGAATCCATCAAATTTGCAATTTCCTAAGCAAAATGCGAACTGTCATCCTTCCATCCATCTGTTTGCCGAAACCATTATTCGAAATTTGTGCTCACCCAAAATTTGCGATGCAATTTTCCAGCCAAACAATGTTTACAAAAATGCATATTATAAAGGCACCTGTTTATTAAAAAAAACAACGAAGATATCAGTGAAAATAACATTAAAAAATGCATTATATTAGGGAAAATGTTTCTCTTGGCGGAACATACCTCGCAAGGTTGTTGTGAGAATAAAACAGGGGGATGGGCGCACCTTGTATTGTGCCCTGAGGCCCTTGGAGGAAAGTTAGGATAATAATATAAGACTATAATGATTTCGCTTTTCTTCCTCTTGCCCACACCTCTGCAGTGTCACCCTTGGGATGCCCCTGATTTGAATCTAATTTTAAGCACTTTCTCGTTGTCCTGGCAACGGCCTCAATTTTCACAATGGGAACAATCCGGAGAAAGTTCAAGGGTGCCTTTGTTAAGTGCTTAAGACCCGTCAGTTATTTCCCACCCCCCCCCCAAAGGCATCTTGTTCTTTTGCACTGGTTCTGTACTCAAGGATGAAAGTATATCGCAGGCGCTGGTAAGCAGATTAATGGAGGACATCCTCTGAAGCAGGGATGGATCCAGACATGGCCAACCCTCCATGGACCCCTTTGACAGGTGGCTGCCCACCTGCCCATCACCTGTGGTTTAAGGACACAGAAAGCTGCTCCAAAGCACTGGTCCATCTAGCTCAGGATTGGCAGGGACTGTCCAAAATTTCAAGCAGGGAGACTTCTTTCCCAGTCCTATCCAGGCTGAATCTCAGATAAAATGCTAATTGACAGAGCATGTCAGCCCTTATAAACCAGCAAACTTTCTTTATTTGCTCCCTGTTCAAAAGCAGCATAGAGCCTTTTTGCCTGGCATGTTTGTGTTCTTCCATAAACAGTTCTAGAGTGGAGGTTCAGGAAAAATCCCCCATTATCAACGTAAATGCCCCAGTGAATCTGGAGAGGTAGAATGGCTGGATATTGTCTCTCTTTTGCTTGGTACTATTGTATACAGTAAAAATGCTTCTTTTTGGAATGCTAGTAACTGACCATAATAAAGAGATGTATTGATTGACTGGCTGACCTTCCATCTATAGGGGCAGTCTACCTGTGGATACCAGAGCCAAAGGCGAGAGGGATGGACTGCTGCTTTCATCCCCAGCTTAAAGGCTTTTCACAGGCATCTTGCTGGCTGCTGTTGCAGGCAGAATGCTTGGCTGATCCGACAAAGCAATTCACAAAGTCCTATCTGGGGCCTATAAATATCCATTCCCCGCTCTCTCTCTCTTTTTTGCAGGAGCTGCAGAGACCAAGTTGCATTTATCTTCCTAATAGGCCCCACATCTGTGGACAACCATCAAATTCCCTGCCTGCTTTGCTGGATTCACAAATGCGGCGGCAATTGAGACTGGCTGCAGGGGCGAGTTTTGCACCGCGCCAGTTATTTCTTTGGGCTGCGCCATCTATTCTGGCCATCCTGGGACCGAATGTGGAAAGTCATATTCAACGCCTCTCCTAAGAATTTAAAGAAATCCTGCTGCATCAGTCCAGCGGCCATCTAATCTAGCATCCTGTTTTCACTGCCTGTAGGGAAACCCACAAGCAAGGTGGGTGTGGTGGATGCGGTGCGAGGAGGGTGACAAAATGCTGTGCAGCAGTCAATTGCTGTGAGAGACGCTGTTCCTTTGGTGTGCGCAGGCTTACCAGTGCCAAAATGGTCCGTCCACCGGCTCTCCCTCAGCTGTATGGCCGCCGACAGGTTCCTCGTCGCAAGGCATGCGATATCCCCAAAAGGAGATGAGGGAGGCGGATGATGAGTGAAGGGGTGGTATTGTGCTGCTCCAGTGGGATAACCGTGAGGCTAGTCTGAGGTCGAGGGTGCAGTATGGAGGCAGTCCGTCAAAGCTGAAGCTGAGTCCAAGGCAGGGAGTCGGGTCGGGTTAGGAGCTCCCGCAGAAAAGCAGGACAGGGTGCAGGCAGGAACTGGCTACCAACAATGTTGGGACTGGGGCTGGTTGGCTTTTATCTGCCCCAAGGCATAGGGCGGCCCCGGTCCACAGGTGACTCGCCTCTCCTGGCCTGGAGGTGAGCACTCCTCCTGCAGGAACTTAGTTCCCTCCACTTCTCTGCCCTGATCCTCTGCAGCTCAGGAGAGGCTGGAGGGTTACCGGACCCAGAGGCAACCTCAGCTTCCTCTGACGGGGCTGAGGGTGGAACACCTGCAGGCAATGGGTCCTCCATCACCTCAGGAGCCAGAGCAGACTCAGCTGGTGCCTGTACCTGAGGACCCAGCACAGGTGAGGACCTTCAGGCTCAAGCCCCAGCCCTGGCTCAGCTGGTTCTGGAGGTGGGGAATCCTGTGCAGGCTGGGATTCCTCAGGTTCAGCCTCCGAGTCCGAATCCCAGGCCATCACAGGTATTTTATTCTGTCTCTTTTTGGTGTGGGTGGGTGGGTGTGTAGATCTCAATTGCTGCCCCCTTTCTCCCCCACCCTGGCTGACCTGCACCGGGATCATGCCACCCACCTCCTCTGGCCACCGTGCTGGAGAGAGAGAGGTATGCCCGGGATCCGTGGCAAGGCACTTTCAAAAAGCTTCGCAGCTCCGTTTGGACTGCCTCCCCAGCCTCTCTGCAAACCCAGATCCTTGTGGGGAACAGAGAAAGAAGCGGGGCAGAAGCTGTTGCTTTAGTGCCCCCAAGCTCCTGCTCGGAAGTAAACCGAGCTGTGGCAGCCAAAGGCTGTGAGAGACACTGTTGCTTTGGTACGCCCAGGTTTCCCACTACCGAAATGGTCTGCCCACCAGCCCTCCCTCAGCCAGCAGGTTCCTTATCGCAAGGCACACGTTCTCCCCCCAAAAAGCTCAACAACTTTGGCTCCCCCCCCCCAAAAAAAGAAATACAGTGGTATCTCTGGATGTGAACGGGATCCGTTCCAGAGCCCCATTTGCATCCAGACATGAATGCAACCCACATCTGAATGTGCGTGGGTCGCAATTCGCCACTTCTGCGCATGCGCATGATGCCATTTTGACAATCTGTGCATGTGTGAGCGGTGAAACCTGGAAGTAAAGTGTTCCGTTACTTCTGGGTCGCCGCAGCACACAACCCGAAAATACTTATCCCAAAGCTACTTCAACCCGAGGTATGACTGTAAAGTCAAACCATTGTTGCAGGCAAAAAAAAAAAATTCAATGGGGGGGGGCCAAGAAATTTTCTGCACCAGGTACCACCTGACCTTGCTCCGCCACTGCCCACAAGCAGGACCCAAGCAGAAGAGCCCTGTGGTTTTCAGAAAGTGGTCGGTTGGCATCCACCTGTCTCAAGATACAATGGAGTGCACCTGCAGAGGTGAAGTCAGACCTCTGTGTTAGCAGCGCTGAAGTGCCCTCCCTGAAGTGCAAGCCTAGGCAGTGTGCATGGAGGTCCGAGGCTGCTCAGGCAAGACCCCTCTCTTGGCCCCACTCATGTGGTCTGAAGGAAAGCAGAGCAATATGTTTGGCACCAGCTTGGCTTGCAGGAGTTGCGGAAGGAGGTCCACAAGGCACCATCCAACCATCTCAGGAATGGATTTGTGTAGGGTTTACTCCTTAGCCTTCTTGACTGTACGATCCACTCTTGGTCTCGGCCACTCAATCCACCAGAGCCTGTCTTCATATGCAGGGGAAGTCCCGAACTCACCCAGGATTCGAGACCCATCGGTTTCCCCTCACCTGTTAAAGCCGTTCCAAGGTGTGGCCGCTGTCTCATGCTGACAGCTTCTAGAAGCCGCAGGTGAGAGTTGAGTGCAGGGTGGGGACCAAAGGTGGACAGAAGGAGCACAACGGGTCCCCCACCAGAGGACCTACCCCTCGCCTAACACCCCAGCAAGTGGTTTTCAGAAGCATTAATGGCTCCACAAAATGATTTCCGAGTTCATGCACAGTGGCGTAGCAAGGTCAGGTGGTACCCGGGGCGGATAATTTCTTGTCACACCCCCCCACACACACACATACACACTCATTGAAAATATTAACAGAAGGAAAAATAACATACTTACAGTTGAAAGTGTTATTTTCTGGTTTATTTACTTAACATTGTGAGAATAAGCACTTAACACCTTTTTTTCATGATGGGAATTTCTTATTTTAAAAACACATATTTTGGCCATTTTGTCACTCCCGTCAGTGATGACACCTGGGGCAGCCCAAACCCACTGCACCCCCCCCTTCCTACACCATTGTTCATGCATCTCTTGCCAAAATATGGCTATATGTCAAGCCTCTTAGTTCCAACTCTCTTTAAAGCCTTCTAGCAACACCTTTAATCTGTTTGCAGCAGCATCTTCCAAACTCTGGCCCTGGACTCCTGCTCATTACTAGCAAAATGTTGGTCATGGTGACAGGTGCCAGCATGGCCAATGGTCAGGGATGATGGGAAGTGCTGCCCAACACCACCTGGGGGCAGTGGCGGACCTACATCTGGGGGGCCCTGAAACTGTCACGAGGACCCCTTCACAACTAGCAACAAGGTCTGGGTAACCATTGCAATCTTCTTCTGTGGGGTTGTTCCATGACAGATCACCACACCTTTACAGCATCTGTGCTATTGTACTGTCAAACTTGAGAATTGTTGAAACATATACAACAACAAAATTAATCCATCTGAGTCATGCCACTCAAATTGGGTCAAATTGACCCCAACATTTTAAGCAGTGTGGATTAAACTTGCTTCTGGCGGCCCTCTGGGATTAGGGGCCCTGAAATCTATTAGTTTCTTAATAGATCCAACCCTGTCTGGGGGACACAGACTGCCAGCCCTCCAGACCTAGAGCAGAGAGAGGACTTGCAATGTGTAAAGATCCTAGGATGCAGGGGTGAGATTCACAATTTCATTTACCCACCCCCACCCTTCACTTTGGAATCACCATTAATGGCATTGAACCCCCTGTGCCGGGGATGTGAGTGGTGCTGTGGTCTAAACCATTGAGCCTAGGGCTTGCTGATCAGAAGGTCAGCGGTTCAAATCCCCATGACGGGGTGAGCTCCCATCGCTCGGTCCCTGCTCCTGCCAACCTAGCAGTTCAAAAGCACGTCAAAGTGCAAGTAGATAAATAAGTACTGCTGTGGCGGGGAGGTAAACAGTGTTTCCGTGTGCTGCTCTGGTTTTTCTCCAGAAGCGGCTTAGTCATGCTGGCTACATGACTCGGAAAAACTGTCTGCGGACAAATGCCGGCTCCCTCAGCCAGTAAAATGAGATGAGCGCTGCAATCCCAGAGTCGTCCACGACTGGACCTAATGGTCAGGGGTCCCTTTACTTTTACCTTTTTACCCCCTGTGCCACAGAGGCATGAGGCAAATGGTGCCCTCACAGCCCCACTGTTTGTTCCAACAATTTATTCATTTATTTATTATGTCTCTGATTTATTCTATTTATTATCCCACCCTCCCTCCGAAAGTAGCCCAGGGCTGCAAGCAGCAAGCGATAAAACGTCTTTTAAAAACAATCCCAAGACAGATACGGATCTCTGCTTAAAAGGCTTATTGGAAGAGGAAGGTAAAGTACGGCAGCTAAAGAGGCCAGCTGCCCCACACTTCCACTGCATTGTGGCAGGGGGTGTGGAGGTCAATCTAGTCTCTGCAATTAGCTCTCTCCCCAAAGGGTGTCTGATTTCTGTATCCTTTGGGAGAGTTCTCAACGGGTGTGGGGTGGCCAGCCTGCACCTTAAAGAACTGACCACTAGGTGTCAGGATTGCACTGGTAACTACCTCTCCTGTGGTGGAAAATTTACAACACACACAACTAAATAACCTGGTCTGGTGAATTAATAATTCCATTATGTTTGGGAACTCGTAGAATTGTGGAGCTGAAGGTGTAGAGCAGGAATGCTTTCTTCCTTTGTTTTCCTTTTCCCTTCTTTCCTCCTCCCTTCCTTTTTAGGTTTCTTTTATTTCAGTGCATTATTTTAAAAAAAGATACTTTGCATTGGATTTGAACTTTTGTATATCTTTGGATAAGTATCAATAAATAATAAATAAAAAGAAGTCCATGGAGTCTTTAGGATATCTGGATTTATTTACAGCCTGTTCATAGGACAGAGGGGTTCACTGCCTTGACATTCCAATAGACCTTGCCTCTCCATTAGGTTTTTGGAGAACCTAAAAAGTAGAGACATCACCTTGCCAACAAAGATTTATATAGTAAAAGCTATGGTTTTCCCAGTAGTGATGTTGTAGCCTTATTGGAGTTCACTGATTGGGTCTGCATATGTATGTATGTATACATGTATGTATTGGGTCTGTATCAATGTATGGAAGTAAGAGCTGGACCATAAAGAAGGCTGATCGCCAAAGAATTGAAGCTTTTGAATTATGGTGCTGGAGGAGACTCTTGAGAGTCCCATGGACTGCAAGAAGATCAAACCTCTCCATTCTTAAGGAAATCAGCCCTGAGTGCTCACTGGAAGGACAGATCGTGAAGCTGAGGCTCCAGTACTTTGGCCACCTCGTGAGAAGAGAAGACTCCCTGGAAAAGACCCTGATGTTAGGAAAGATGGAGGGCACAAGGAGAAGGGGACGTCAGAGGATGAGATGGTTTGACAGTGTTCTCGAAGCTACCAGCATGAGTTTGACCAAACTGCGGGAGGCAGTGGAAGACAGGAGTGCCTGGCGTGCTCTGATCCATGGGGTCACAAAGAGTCGGACATGACTAAACGACTAAACAACAAGACGTCTGTCAGAGCTGCCTCCAGGTCCCAGCTCACAGAGGACCAACGCTAGCCGGTAGTAATGTACAAAAGTCTTTATTGAGGTTCAGTTTCCATTTACAAGCCGCAGCGTGCAGCCCTACGTCTAGATGCTAGATCGGCGAAGCCCTGTCTGAGTCTCCACCCCCTGTACACCAGTTTAAGACCCTAGCCTTACTCCACCTTTTCCGTTGCTCCTTTCTCCTCTGGGTCCTTCTGCCCCCCGGTGTCTCCTCCTTCCTGGACTCTTCTGACGCTGACCCCCCTGACTCCTGTCCCTCCTTTCGGCGGGCTTTAGGACCTGGCTCCCTATCCGGGCTACCCACTGTGCCGCTCGCCTGTACATTTGAACTTGGCGCGCGCGCCCAGCTTCCAACTTTCCTCTCGACCGTTTCCTCGCTCTCCGATGGAGGCGTGGCCAATCCTGACTCATCTCCTCCCGCTGGCGGTGAGCAGCCTGATCCCGATACCTGGGACTCCTCCCCCCTACTGCTCTTTGGTGGGGAAGCTGGTCCCGATTTCCAGCTGCTGCTCTCTGAGTCCCCTCTGGCCCCTTCTTCCTGGGGTGTCCCCCTTGCTCTGACCCTGGGAGCCCCTTTCTGTGAGTCTTCCGATTCGGTGGAAAGACTCAGAGACCTCGGACCACTGTCATCGCTTACGTTTCCTTCGGATTCCTCCCCCTCGCTCTCCGTTTCCTCCCTTTCCTGTGCCTCTGCTCCTGAGCCCCTGACAACGTCACAGCTCAAGATCTAGCACAGAGCAAGACAAGCCTCTGTATTCTCCAGCTTCCAACACCAGCAAAATCTCACAAACCAAAACTTGCTTCCCTGGCATATTGCTCTGGGTGAGCTGGGAATAGGCCCTTAGAAAGTGTCTCAAAAACCCTGTGACATTTCAGGGGAAACACTTCTGCGGTGGTGGTGGTTTTGAGAATGATGAGTCTCTCTCAAAGAAAATGTATGTTTGAGCCAGATGGTTTGGGGGAGGAAAGAAATCCAGGATGCAAAGAGGAACCTGGAAGGGAGGAGATTTTAATTTTATTTTTATTTTTTGCCAAGGAACTCATAGCACAAATAATAAATGTCTGCTCAAGCATCCCAGTCGAAAGGGATCAAACTGAAATATTATGAGCCCTCTGGGGCAAGTCCTCCCACCCCAGCCTATGATTTGGGGTAGGGGTGGGGTTCCCCTCAAACTGCAGCACTTGGCAGAGGACAGCTGGAGTCAGCATTCCTCAAATCAGATGCATAATCTTGCAGCTGGAAGCAAAACCTGATAGCCATTTCTAGGCCTTCCTTGTGGGCTTCCAAAGGGAAATTGCAAAGAATATCCAAAAGCGCAGACTGTGGAATTAATCGACCGGGATACCACAGCTCTAATGGGGTCAAGAACTTCCTAGAAATAAAGGCGTTTTGTGTCAGTTTTGCGGCTTGGCTCACACACCCGAGTCATCTAGATCTCAATCTCTCTCTGTTTTGCTTTTCAGGATCTTTTGCAAGGCACCTCTTCAAGCCTGCACTGCAAGACTCTACAAAGAAGAGCAATGGTCAAGCTTGGAATCAGAGAAGCGTTTGCAAAGTTCGGGTATGACTGTTCTGCAGTTTTGGTTTGAGTTTGCATGTTCTGCTATGGGCCCTATTTGGCTGGAGATGCATCTTGCTTCCCACCAGGGAATTATCTGTGTCGCAGTCGGCACCCGTGGCATAGCGTGGTGGGGGGACAGGGGCAGCTGCCCCAGGTGCAAATTTGTTAGGGGGCTCAAAAGTTCGGCACTGGGTGCACTTTCGTTACTGGGCTCTGTTAAAAACAGCTTCTCCATTACAACCAGGAAGTGACCTCTCCAGACAACGGAATGACTCTTCTTTGCCCTGGGCACCGGCAACCCACGCTACACCACTGGTTGGCACTGTGGGAGCACCATTTGACACGAACAAGGTTTACTGCTGATTGCCTGGTGAGGGTGAAGTCCATCTGATGCCAGTGGCGTGACCATGAGTGTCTCCAGGACACTTGGTGTTTTGCCCTGGGAGAGAAGAATGTTTTTGTGATGCAGAGCCTGTGATACGAGCACAGCTCAAGTAGCCTTTGCCCATTCCCATTCATTCTGCAAATACCAAAGTGGCCTGTGCAGTTGTGTGATTACAGTCCCCGAATCTGGCTTTTTGTCACAAAACCCCAACTTTTGCTTGTCACCAGGGCCAGATTTAGGTTTGATGAGGCCCTAAGCTACTGAAGGTAATGGGGCCCTTTATATGTCCAGCTGTCCTTTGTCAACAACAAATTGTCGCTGGTTTTTGTGTTGAATATAAGCTATATGGTAATTTGTGGACCTACCGTATTTTTTGCTCTATAAGACTCACTTTTTCCCTCCTAAAAAGTAAGGGGAAATGTCTGTGCGTCTTATGGAGCGAATGCAAGCTGCGCAGCTATCCCAGAAGCTGGAACAGCAAGAGAGATTTTATATATATATATATAAATTTTTATTGAGTTTTCACACTTTATACAGAGACACACACAAAACACAAAAAACACCACAACAAAAACACATATATGATTTTAAATCCTTACTTTCTTAACCCTCTTTCCTCGACTTCCCCCCACCCACCCCCATACATCCCACTTTCCATATTTCAATCAACAAGTTCTTGTCCCTCTCCTTAACCTATCCTTATTAGATTTAAAACTTAAATCTTTTGTTGGGCCAAATTTTGTTATCCCATTCTCTTATATACATTAGATCCTTATTCTAAGATCGGCCTAAGTTTTTATGCCATAAATTTCCCCTTTTTTATATTAAAATATCAATCAAATCAAAACACAGAAATCATAAATTTTAAAAATTCTGCTTTCCCCCTCCCACCCTGCCCCGGTTTCTGTCCCTTCCCAAAAGAGAATGTCCAACCCATACATCTCCTAGCCCGGATTCCTCACATCAGAGGCCGTTAAGTCTCTGTCAGTCTCTCTCTGTATATTTTGTTGATAGTCCTTTTTGTTGGTCTTCAGGTCTCGAGGAATATCTATCCCAATTGCCTCATTTTCTCTCACTCCAAACCTATTTGAAAAAACTTGCTGCCAAAGCTCTGCCGAAGATCCCCCGTATTCAAAATCATAGAAGTCAGAAAAGTCAGAAAGAAGGAGGAAGTCCCAGTTATATTTCTTTACTCTTTTAACTTCCGTTATTCCAAAGTTTCCAGGGATTTCCTCCTTTGCTCCTTTAATCCTTCTCATCTTTCCAGAATTTGTAATCCAAGAGGTTTCTTCTTTATTTCCTGACCACGTGGGTTTCTGGTTAATATTTCCTGTCTGTCCTTTTTCCTCTCCTTCCTCTTTTTCCTCCAATTCCAGTGATGTCTTTTCAGGTTCGACTGCAGAATCTTTCACAGCCCAGTCCTTTGTTCCATCAGCAGGATTGCTTGTTTTAAAGATCAAGGTCGTAAGTTGTTTGTCCATAGCCATAGCCTGCTCTTGTAAGGTTCCCACGAGAAAAAAGGCTCTTTCTATTTCTGCCAGTAATTTTCCTTCTGCAGCCATTGTAGTGTCACAGATTCCCCCTAGGGGGATTCTAGTTTCAAAGTTCTTTACCAACAGTCCTAGACTTTGTTATTTACTTTGTTTCCAACCACTTCTGTTTAAATGTATCAGCTTTAATTCAGAGAGATACAAAATAATACAGTTCTTATCTTTATCCGTCCATTTGACAGCTCATTTGACAGCTGTCAAGCTTCAGTTCTGTTACGCTAGGATCATACACGGGACACTCCCGGGTCGGGGGGGGGGGGTAAACAAAAGTTTTCAAAGTTCCTTTCTCCTCAGCATAGAAAAAAAGAAAAAAAAATGTTCTTTCAAATTCATGGAATATCTTTTTAATCTCATAAAACACAGTTTTTCCAATCTTAGTTTTTCGTTCCTTGTTTCCAGTTATCTGTATGAAGGGGGGTGCGGACTTCCCTTTAGCACATCCCCCCCGGTCGTTCCAATTTAAAAGTGTAAATTTTTAAAATCCAAATTTCCTTCTACTCACGGGGTCTTTGTTTCCAGTCCAAATTTCGGGAAGAAAGTTGACGCTCTCCGGCAATGGCTTGCGGCTTCACTCCACTGAAGTAGCGGTCTACTCCCAGCACCACGCCGCTCCTCGTACCCTCTCGTAGCCTTTAAAAAGGCTCTTCGATTGTCGAGGAGGGCACTTAAGGTGCCCACCGAGTCACCAAGTCCACAGGTATCCGCACCTGTGGTTTCTAAGGGTCCCCGCGTCGCCGGCGCGGTAAGACCCGTCTTCAGCGGAGCCGATTCCCTCCGGAGCTCGGAGGGAATCCGCCATTAACCGATCGCGTCAACCCGGAAGTCCCTTTTTTAAAAAAAAGAATGGCAAACTGCCACATGCAGCGCCTTACTTGGATGTGTCTGGAGTCTTGGAAGCTTGACTACCCTACGTTCTCCTACAAATGGACCTTGAGCTTGTTTTTGGAGGTTCTAGCAGGGGAGCGCAGCTATCGTATACCCTTGACCGAAGAACGGTACACTCCTTCTATCTGGGATGGTCGTCCTCTTCCACCGAGCGCGCAGCTTCGGGAGGGACGCACATGGAGCGGTGAGGGAGGAAGGGGACACCCGCCTAGCCAGCCAGATCAGCCGAATCAACCCTGGCGATCAATGGGGTGACAGATGTCGCAGCCAGATCGCCCTCACATCCACATCACTGCGCAGCGATCCCTCTTGCTGTTCTGGCTTCTGAGATTCAGAATATAATTTTTCTTGTTTTCATCCTCCAAAAACTAGGTGCGTCTTGTGGTCTGGTGTGCCTTATAGAGTGAAAAATACGGTAATAAGTATCTAAAGCCATTTGCACATAACAAAATATGCATTCTTTTTCTTTTTTGGGTGGGGGCCCAAAGAGAGTGGAGCCCTAAGCTATAGCTTGTTTAGCTTATATGTAAATCCGGCACTGCTTGTCTCAGTCTTTGATGGTGGGTGGGAAGCATAATTTTCTTAGACCATGCCTGAATGTCACACCAGGAACCATCTAAGAAGGACTATATTCCTCCTTCATTTTCATAAAGGAGGAAATGCCTTTTCCTTGTCATCTATAGTTTTAATAAGGGTTAACATTCAAATAATTCAAGCAATTATTTATTTATTTTAAGTATGGTGCCCAAATAATCACTGGTGCCTTTTTCACCACTTTAAAAGGTTTTATTTTAATTCACACATCTATGCAATTCAAGGCAGAAGCCCTACTAAACAGCAAATCAGATTTGGCTTTTTGATTATACCACTGGGGAGCAAATGAAGGCTAGTGCAAGTGAGAACGAGTGAGGGCAACGTAAATGAACGAAAACACCCGCATTCATAAAAATGCACGCATCCAAATAGCCATGGGGGGAGTGCCATTGTAAAATGCTTGAAACTCTTCACAAAAAGGAAAGTGAGTAGGTTTGCCTCAGCCTTATTGATAATGTTCTTATCCCTTCTTTTTTTAAAAAAACAAAAAACTTTATGAACTACATAAATATAGAGGCACCACCTGGTGAAAGCAGCTGGCAGGAAGACGGTTTTTGTAGATATAGCAAAACTCGTGTTTTTGAGACAAAAACAAAAACCCTCGCCACGTGAATGTCATTGAAGGACTCATGAAACAGATATAATATCAGGTTATTTTCACACCGACCTTCAACAAAAGCAGCAGCTTTTTCAGCGTTCCAAAGGGCTCAGAAACCTTCGAAAAGCTGCTTCCCAAGCACTGTAGGCTCAAGGATATAAATCAAAGCCCAAATCCTGTCTGTTGCTCAGCTGATGCATAGCGCCAGCTGTATAATAGGTGCTGTGCAGAGTGCTGAAATGGTATGGTCCTTGCCTAGGCAGCTTATAAATACTGAATATGGAAAAGGAGGGGTGAGAGTGAAGGATTGGCATGGCAGAGACCGGGCTGAGGGTGCACAGGGACTGGGGTGTTGCTTTCGTCAATATTTGGAACGATGTGAAACAGAATCCGAATAATTTTGGTGCATCACGAACCCACAATTGGCATAACTGCAATTCAGATTCCTCACTCAGAAGTGCAGCCCCCTCTCAGATCATTATGGTGCAGATACAAAGCATTTGCCTCTACAGGGGTCTCTATTATACACATCAGGGTAGCACACTTTTCTGCTGAAGACTCTTCCAAGCTGGTCACAGAGAAACATGAGAGCTCGTGAGCTGCATCTTGCCAAAGATGGGGCACGAGAAGCCATTACATTCCTTCTTCTTGGGCAGATCCTGTGGTAAGGATCTCTCAACCTGCTCTATGTATAGAATACTTCTCCACAACCACACTGTTCTTCTGTTTTCTGAAAATAATGCAGATTTACCGCAACCCAGATGAAAGCACCACCTTTTCTGCCTTGCATCTGCAAGGGTGGCAAATCACAGATTAAAATTGCCAGTGTGGTGTAGTGGTTAAGAGCAGTGGACTTGTAATCTGGTGAACCGGGTTCACTTCCCCGCTCCTCCACATGCAGCTGCTGGGTGACCTTGGGCTAGTCACACTTCTCTGAAGTCTCTCAGCCTCACTCACCTGACAGAGTGTTTGTTGAGGGGGAGGAAGGGAAAGGAGAATGTTAGCCACTTTGAGAGTCCTTCGGGTAGTGATAAAGCGGGGTATCAAATCCAAACTCTTCTTCTTCTATGGGAAAACATTTTCAACTCTGAAGTTTGTGGTGGACTTGCCCCAATGAGGCAGTGGCGAGGACTGAAGGTCCCCACCATCCCACCACTCTCAGATTCCTCCCTCCCGGGTGCCTTCCCCAGCAGCCTAAGGCTGCTTCATCTTTTCTCTCTTCGCTCCGTTTGCTTCATTCTTCTGGGTGTTCTGGAAGACCAGGGAGGAGGGGAGCTGCTTTCAGCAGGAGGGGAAGACTCCCTGGAGCAGCCAGTCTCCACTCTGCTTCTTGACACACACACCCCTCCAGCCTCTGCTTCTGCCTCTGGTTCTGAACTGCTCTCTGCCACAGACCTACCCTGCTCACTAAAGCCTGTTTCCTCTTCAGATTCTGACACCTCTCCCTCCGACCACTCAGTGTCGTCCCACCACCAATCCCCTGGCTCTGAGCCTTCTTCTTTTGGGGGTTCCCTTTGGGCTTCTCCAGCTGGTGCCTCCCACCACTCTTCTGCATCCAGCCAGTCCAGAATACAGCTTCTCCCCACCCCACCCCCATGCACTCGCTTGCCTTCTTACTTACAACCAGTCCAAGAGATGGCACTGCCTGCCAGCCCCTTCCCGCTCAATCCCAGTCTTGTAGAACTCAGCAGAGAAGTGGACGAGGAGGATAGGGAGCAAATGAGGATTAGTTGGCTCTGCCTCTCATCCGCTCTGGCTCCCCCTACTGTTGGCCTCCCTGGCTTCTGCCCTGTCAGTCCCAATGGGCTCCAGACACCAATGAGCAGAAATGCTGGGCTGTTGGGGAGACAGCGTTGGTTTTGGGATGGTGCCGTCGGTTCCTCCACACAGGGAGCCAAGTCAAGGGGGCACAAAATTGAGAAGATACATAATTGAGAAGATCCATTTGGGAGCACCAAATTTTGGCCTTGCTCAAGGGGCCATATTACCAAATATTGTTTTTTTTAAAAAAAATCTGCCCCTGGGGGAGGCAGATGCTAGACAAAGCGAGGACAGAACAGAGCAGTGTGCTGCAGCCTGGGGGGAAGGAAGAGAAGAGAGAAATGGAAAGAGCCAGCCAGGTTTTGTCAACCTACTGCCGTCCAGATGTTTGGGACAGCCACAGCAATATACATGGAGGGGATGCATGGTGTTTGTGGAATGAAGTAACACAGGGCAGGAACCTGTCCAAAGGCACAGACCCCATTTCCAAGAGAGGACTTGTGCATACCACCTGACCTCTCTCTCATTTTCTCCTTCTTTGTGTTCCCCACCCCCATTTTGCAAGATGCACAAGACATCTCAAGCTCTCTAAGCCTGTGACATTTCTGCAAAGATTGCTGCTTCCATGGTGACGAGGAGGCTGAGTCTGCTTCTTGCTAGCGAGAAATATCTGTTTTTGCCAAACATCTCAGGGGTTGTTAGCTAGAACAGGAAGATGAATCAGGAAGGGACTCTGGCAAAGGAATTTGCAGCCCAGAATTAAAAGCGTGCAATCTGGGGCTTGTCAAAATGTCTTGGAGAATGAAGGAGGGAAGAACAAAGCTGAAAGGGCAATGCACACACACTTACTTTGCAGGATCATTTCAACAATGAAGGGAAAAGCCTCCTGCTTTTGGCATCCTTCAGAGTTGGAGCCAGATTCTGGTGGTGCAAAATGCAAGGCCAGCCGTGTGCATCATCTTCGAAGCCTCAGTTCCTCCCCTCCTCCCTAGTGTGATCACTCTCCAGAAGGAAAGGGCTGTTTTTGCCAAACTTCTTATGCAGCAAGAAAGAAGGCCAGTGTCCTGGATGGAGAGAGAGATGAATCAGGGATGGGCAGGAATCTTTTTTCCAGGGAACTGAGGCCCCTTCTAGCTTGAATTCCTGAAATTGCTGGAGGACCCAGAAAAGAAGAGTCCAAGGAAAAGAGAAGGGCTTGAATTCCTGTGGCTGCCAGAAGCATCTGTTTGCCACATGGCGACAGCCACCCACATCTGTCTCTCTTTATCTCTCTCTCTCTCTCTCCACCTCCAAATCTCTTTTTATCTATCTATCATCTATCTATCATCTATCTATCTATCTATCTATCTATCTATCTATCTATATACACATTTTATTAATTTTTTAACATATTATTTCCAACATTCATACAACATACGTCTCCTCCCATACAATATTTTTGGACTTCCATCAATGCCTCTGGTGATTTTCCATTATTTATCACATATTATGCATTTCTTAATTTCATATTACCTTTAATATCCTTAACTAATAATTCTCCTCATTGTCTCTTTTGCAATATTTCAGATAATTCACCTTACAACACTTCTTGCAAACCTACTAGGGTAATCTGTTCATCACAATTACTTTTCAAATAGTCTGTAAATTTACTCCAATCTTCTGAGAATCTCTGGTCCCGCAGGTTTCAAATTCTTCCTGTTAATTTATCTAATTCTGCATAGTCCATCAATTTCATCCTCCATTCTTCTTTTGTCGGTAGTTCTTCTTGCTGCCATTTTTTGTGCCAATAATATTCTTGCTGCCGTCATTGCATATAAAAACAACTTACAGTCCTTTCTGTTTATATCATCTCCTACAATGCCAAGTAAAAATGCTTCTGGTTTCTTAATAAATGTAAATGTCAACATCTTTTTCATCTCATTATAAATCATTTCCCAAAAGTTTTTCACTTTTTTACATTCCCACCACATGTGATAAAATGTTCCTTTTCTTTACATTTCCAACATGTGTTACTAAATTTATACATTTTAGCTAATTTCACAGGCGTAATATACCTCCTATACATCATTTTCATTACATTTTCTTTTAAGGCATTGCATGCAGTAAGTTTTAATCCATCTTTCCACAGTTTTCCCCAATCCTCTAACTGTATATTATACCCAAAGTCTTTGGCCCAATGTATCATAACCGTCTTTACCTCCTCATCTTTCAAATGCAATTCAAGCAGCAGTTTATGCATTTTGGACAAAATTTTACATTTCTTACTCTCCCCCTCCAAATCTCATCACTCCATCCACCCACATCTTTCCTACTTTTGAAGTTCACCATGTTAAGATTCTAGGAACATCAGAAGAGCCCTCCTGGATCAAGCCAATGTCCCATCATTTCCACCTCCTGCTTCCCACAGTGGTGGACCATCAGATGGCTCCAAGGTGCTCCCAGGCAGTGCATGAAGGCAACAGCCTTCTGTTACTCATAAGAACACTGCAGTAGCTTGGCTGCTGGGTCAGGCCAATGGTTCATCTCCTCCAGGAGCCTGTTCTCACATCAGCCAACCAGATGCCTCAGGGAGACGCTACAAGGCAGGCACAAGCACAACAGATCTCGCTCTCTCGCTCTCCACTTTTGACTCCAGGCAAACTGGCATTAAGAGGCATACTGTGCTGGTCCTGTTGGATAACCATGCGGTGAGGTCCGAGTCCAGTCCGAGGTCGAGGGTGCAGTATGGAGGCTGTCCATCAAAGCTGAAGCGGGGTCCAAGGCAGGGAATCGGGTGAGGTCAGGAACTCTGGCAGAAGAACAGGACAGGGGGCAGGCAGGAACAGGCTACCAACAATGTTGCTCCTGCAACCTGGGACTGGGGCTGGCTGGCTTTTATCTGCCCCGAGGCATATGGCGGCCCTGGTCCACAGGTGACTCGCCTCTCCTGGCCTGGAGGCGAGCACTCCTCCTGCGGGAACTTAGTTCCCTCCGCCTCCCTGCCCTGAGCCTCTACTGGAGGGTTACTGGACCCAGAGGCAACCTCAGCTTCCCCTGACGGGGTTGAGAGTGGAGCACCTGCAGGCAATGGGTCCTCCATCACCTCAGGCGCCAGAGCAGACTCAGCTGATACCTGCACCTGAGGATCCAGCACAGATGAGGACCCTTCAGGCTCATACCCCAGCCCCGGCTCAGCTGGTTCTGGAGGCGGGGAATCCTGTGCAGGCTGGGATTCCTCAGGTTCAGCCTCTAAGTCCGAATCCCAGGCCATCACACATACTGCCTGCAGCAGTGGAAGGAGAACAAAGGCCTTGTGGCCAGTAGCCATTGGTAGCCTCACCCCTCTGCACATGTGTCTATTTCTCTTTTAAAGCCATCCAAGTTAGCAGCCACCACTGCATCTTGTGGCAGTGAGTTCCATAGTTTAACTCTGCACTGCATGAAGAAGTACTTTCTTTTGCCAGTTTTGAATCTTCCAGTGTTCAGTTTCATTGGATGTGTCTCTAAGTTCTAGTATTATGAGAGAAAGAAATCTCTGCCCACTATGTGGGCAACACTATGTAATATTGCCCTGTTAAATTGCCATTTTAGGATTCCTGGTGTGCCTTTGTTGTTGTTTAGTTGTTTAGTTGTGTCCGACTCTTCGTGACCCCATGGACCAGAGCACGCCAGGCACTCCTGTCTTCCACTGCCTCCCGCAGTTTGGTAACTTCGAGAATGCTGTCCAACCATCTCGTCCTCTGTCGTCCCCTTCTCCTTGTGCCCTCCATCTTTCCCAACATCAGGGTCTTTTCCAGGGAGTCTTCTCTTCTCATGAGGTGGCCAAAGTACTGGAGCCTCAGCTTCAGGATCTGTCCTTCCAGTGAGCACTCAGGGCTGATTTCCTTAAGAATGGACATGTTTGGTCTTCTTGCAGTCCATGGGACTCTCAAGAGTCTCCTCCAGCACCATAATTCAAAAGCATCAATTCTTCGGTGATCAGCCTTCTTCATGGTCCAGTGTGCCTTTATACTAGTATAAATCAAAAAGGGACTATTTGAACGTGGGTCCTATGATGCAGGTTTGCAGACCCTCCCTGTGTCCCTATTTTCCAGGGACAGCCCTGAATTTACAAGAAGCCGTCCCGGTTTCAGATTTGATCCCAGAATGTCCCGCTTTTCCTTAGGACATCCCTATTTTCATCGGAGAAATGTTGGAGGCTATGGCTGGGGGTCAGAGGTGGGTGCTGGGTCTCAAACAGCTGAAGATCTTCATGATGGCACACAGCAGTTCTTTGCGGTTTCCGGTAGGGGTCTGAGCCCCACCCCACCCCAAACTCCTTGTTGATGTCTCGTATGAGTTGTTGCACATCTAATTTGGTGCTCATCCACAGAAATGTGCCAATGCTATGGTTGCCAACTTTTCAAACGACCCCCACAGCTGTGCCTTTCACAGGAGTTTTGATTTTCAAATGTTAGCAGGGTTATCTGCACCCCTTTTGAGATCTGTGGACCACGTTTCTCTTGAAGGAACAGAGAGCAGAGCTGTTTCTGTCCTTTTTTTCCAGTTAGCAGGCCTGGCTGGGCTTAGTTGGCAGGTGCCGGCAATGTATGCTGACTCAGTCCTTAAGCTTTCCCAGAGACACACACAGAACTGGAAAGCACCATACGGTCGCCTTTCGAACCACTTCTGCAGATTTGCAGAAACAGCCAGACTCATTGTGCTTAACTAACACACAGCTTCCAGGAAAAGACTCGCATCAGTTGAGGAATTCAATAAGGTTTTATTGGAATTCTAAGGTTTTATTGTGTGCAGACAAGATTCCTTTTTTGGTCTTTGACATGATTTTCTTTGACAATAAGCTGTGGGAAACACTCTACAAATGTTCACGAAACAAGACTAGGACAATGAGCAGTGTTGGGCTCTGCCTGCTCCCTCTCCCTTGCCAGATTTCCAATCCTCAGCTGATGAATTGCAGTTACAAACCAAGTCTGGCTGGGCAAAAGATTGTTATGGAGACGCTAGTAAAAGATAAAGGGACCCCTGACCATTAGGTCCAGTCGTGGCCGACTCTGGGGTTGCGGCGCTCATCTCACTTTACTGGCCGAGGGAGCTGGCGTACAGCTTCCAGGTTATGAGGACAGCATGACTAAGCCACTTCTGGCAAACCAGAGCAGCGCACAGAAACGCCGTTTACCTTCCCGCCATAGCAGTACCTATTTATCTACTTGCACTTTGACATGCTTTCGAACTGCTAGGTTGGCAGGAGCAGGGACCGAGCAACGCGAGCTCACCCCGTCGCGGGGATTCAAACCGGCAACCTTCTGATTGGCAAGTCCTAGGCTCTGTGGTTTAACCCACAGCGCCAGCCGCGTCCCTCCCACGGAGAAGCTACCTGAGCAGTAAAATTGGGGAGACAAGCCAAAGGCATCAGCTTGGGTCCTTGGGGGGGGGGGTCAAGAGTGATGGAGCAAGCCTTAGCCTAGCACAATGGCGGGGGTTGATGAGGGATGGGCACTGGCTGGGCCTGGTAAGCGCTGGGGAAGGCAGGACGGGGCACCAGGTTGGTGAGATAAAGGTAGGTTGCCCCATAACCACCCATGGAATCTGCATTTGTGGAGATCAGCCTAACTTCTTCTGGGAAGCCCTCAAGTAGAACCTGAGCCCACCAACCAACCTGAGCCCTCTCCCCAACTGCGAGTCCCTAAAACTGAGGCACACCTGAGAGATGCAGACCAACCACCACGGCTGTCACTTCCGCCTCTCCTTCCCGGCCGTGTACCACGTGGCGTGGGAGGGGGCTCCAGAAGCTGCTGAAGGCGCTCGCCCCACCCCTGCAGAGGAGTCCGCTTTGTACCGCAGGGGGTGGGGCTGCGTGGGCGGGGCGTGTCCCGAAGCCCCGCCCCTCCTCCCTGTCGCCTCGTGCAGCAGTCTCTCGCCTTGCCCCAGACTGCAGGAGCCAGAGACGCGCAGCATCCTCGCTCCGGACGCAGGTAACGGGGCTCGCTTCTTGTCGGAGGAGCCCATCTCCGGGGTGGGGCGGCTGGAGGAGGAGGGTAGGGAGGAAAGGGGGTTCGGCGGGGAGCGGGATACCTCTCTCCCTTCTCCTGTTCATATTTTCTTGCCCCCACCCCCGGGAAATTTTGGAGACGTGAGGCCGCAGAACCGGAGGCGGAGGGTGGGGTGGGCGATGAAGAGAGGTGGAAGAAGATGGAGTAGGAAAGGTGGGATGGAGGAAAGGAGCGGCTAACCGCCCTGGGGAAATGAACGCACGAATAAAAAAAGACTGCATTCCTTTGCGCAAAGGTACAAGCACAGCGCTTACTCGTGAGCAAACGTGCCCAAGATTGCTCTGTTAGGGAGAGCCAGAGCCGAGGAAGAAAGAGATGAGCATGGAGGAGGAAAGAGGAGAGTGGAGGAGCCACGAAGGTGGGGGAGAATAGATCTGGGATGCAGGCAAGGGCAGGGAAAGGGGGGTGGAGAAGCTCTCGCTTGAAGCGGGGAGCGATGCCCTGCAAGGGAGCAGGATTTCCAGACGGACGTAGTCGACGGGTCGGACGCTTGCAGCAAAAACGTCGAGGAGTCTCCTGTCACTTTAGAGACTAACCCTTTTATTGCGCTTTTGTGGACCAGACTCCGCATCCCCAGAGAAAAGGACGGCAAAGGGGCCAGGGTTGGGTCTCTTACGCTTTTGCTTCCTCTGCCTTAGTGACCCTCTCGGGTCCCCTCTGACGCAGCAGCAGCCCCGGAGGGCGACACCATTGGGCGCTGCCATCTTTCTCAGCACCCTAGAGTTTTTCTTGGTATTCTTATGAGGGTCTCCCTGTGGGAGGGGGCTGCCACCCCGCCCTTCCTCTTGCAGATTTGCCCGTTCTTCCGCCTTACAGACCCCACCGCCACATGCAGAAAGTGTTGGGAGGGAGGGGGAGAAATTCGTCGTCTGCCCAGAAATGCGTGTGGATGGAACGGATCCAGCATCCGATTTCCAAGACTGCCTAAAGCGGGCATACTTGCTGTATCAGCGCCACATGGCTTCGGGGAGGGGGGGGAATTGCTGCAGTATCCCCCCACAAGGTAGAGAGCCGTTGCCCTCGAACCAGTAACCTGATCTCCTTGGGTGGCGGACTCCAGCTGGGTGTCAGGAGCGCTGCGGTCACCCCGCCAAGGTCTAGGAATGTGGAAAACGCAGGTGCAGTCTGGGAAGGCTGGGTGCGGGACATGGCGGTGCCGCAGACCCTGTGCCAAGCGCTCTGCTGGCGATGCTTTTTCCGCAGCTGCCTGTTCTGCAAGGGCAGCACCTTAGCCAGCCCTGCAGCAGCAGCATGGTGGACTGCATTGCTGGTGCAGTCTAGACCGGTCCTTCGATTTCCTGTGGGGTAGGCATTATTAAAGTGGAGGGCAAGGAAGCATCAGCACAGGCTGTTGTTGTTGTTCAGGCTGTAGTTTGCCAGATCTGCAGGCTGGCTGCAACTGACAGCAGTTTGGTCTGTCTCTTTAGCTGGTGACCAGGGAGGAAACACCTCTTCCTTCTCCATGTCAGCGCAGCTCCTTTATAGGAACATACAATGAGCCATAGGTCTATGTAGCTCAGTACTGCCCACACTAAATGGCAGCAACTCTCGGGGGTTTCAGGCAGGAAATCCTGGAGAGCTGCTGCCAGCTGGTGTGGGATATACAGAGCTACATGGACCAATGATCTGGCTCAGTATCAGCCAGACCATTGGTCCATCTAGTTTAGTAGGCAGAAAACCGTGCGTAGGATTAGTGTTTTGGCTACAGTCACTTGCAGTGGATTTTCAGGTGGGACATTTCCAGCCCTGCTTGGAGATGCCAAGAAACTTTTGCGTGCAAAGAAAACGTTCTGCCACTTAGCTGCGCCACTTCCCCACAAACCCAGGACATCGCACAGCTCGAGAGAAATGGCCTAAACTAATTGCAGGGCTATGAATTCTCCCACTGTCTGCCTTGAAAGACTTTATTTGTTCCTAGTGTTCACTGGGCTGGTTCTGCATAAACAGTGCACTCCGTCTATGCCCAGTGGTGCTATTCTTACAACATGGGCTGACCAATCACGTCGGTTCTGCCAAATTTTGTCCTCGCTCAGGGCACCATATTACCAAAGTCTGCTCCATACGGAGCGTGCCTATTGATGTAGGGCGGGGAGAGGGAGGGAAGCAGCAAGACAAAGGCAGGCTTGATATCAAATTAAGGCATGACCGTTAGGAAAAGGGGAGGAGTTGGGGTGTGCAGTAGATGGAAGCGGTTCGTAACAACAGATGCCCGTCTGACAAGCCCATGTCTGCCTCCTCCAAATTCCTATTTATCTTATTTAGTTATCCCACCATTCCTCCAAGGAACTCAAGGTGGCGTACATACTTCTCTGCTTCCCTATTTTATCCGCACAACAACCCTGTGAGGTAGGCTAGGCTGAAAGACGATGATGAGCTCAAGGTCACACACCCTGTAAGCTTCAAGGCATGGTGGGAATTTGATCCCAGGTCCTAGTCGGGCAAACTAACCAGAAATACCACACTGGCTCTTAAATATTCCTTCTCATCTCTCTCTTCTCCACCCTTCCTCTCTTACATCCCCTTTCAGGGACCTTGGGAAGCTACCTGATATTGAGTCCCATGATTTGTCCATCCAGTTCTGTGTTATCTACCCGGACTGGCAGCAGCTCTCCAGGGTTTCAGGCAGGGCTGCTTCCCAGCCGTACCTGGAGAAGCAGGGATGGGACCTGAAACCTTCTGCATGCAGATTAGAGGCTCTGCTGCTCAACTATGAGCGTAGCTCAGTGGTAGAGCATCTGCTTTGCATGCAGAAGGACTCAGGTTCAATCCCCGGCATCTCCAAGGCTAGGAATGACTCTGTCTTTTAAACTCTGGAGAGCTGCTGCCAGTCAGTGTAAACAGTACTGAGCTAAAAGGACCAATGGTCCGACTCAGTATAAGGCAGCATCCTATATCCCCCTCCTTCCATGAGCTTTAGTTTTACTAATTAGCAACCCAGTGGGTCTGCTTTGAAAGGGGTGAGGTAGATGGTGCTCTTGGAGCAAGTTAAAACCTTCTGCGTCCTTTTCTGATGCAAATCACACACACTCCTTTTCATATGTGTGGTTTTTACTCCACAGAGCTAATAGCAGTGCTGGAGGAATTGGCAAAAGGTCACACGGAGGGAAAGGGTTCAATTAAACCCCCTTCCCCACAGCAGACCTTCCTGGGTTTTCAGAACAGTAGAACATACACAGCCCAACTGCTAATTAATTTTTTTAAAAATAATGGGTTGTGTCCTAATCCTCACTCTCCAGCATTAAATCTGCTTTGTGCCTGTGAGTCATCTTGTAATATATCTTCCCACCGCGGACGTCAGCATGGGCAGCAGCTACTCAAAACAACAGAAGGGATAATTTTGGGGTACGGGGGGAGCCTCTGCAGCTACAGGGGGGTGGTCCCTTGCAAGCTGATGGGTCACATCGGCTCAATTTCAATTTATTTATTTATTTATTTGCTGCATTTATATCCCTCCCTCATCTTCCAAGGAACTCAAGGTGATGTACATGGGCTCTCCTCTCCCCCGTTTCATCCTCACAAAAACTCTGTGAGGTGGGTTAGGCTAAGAGAGGATGGCTGTCCCAAGGTCACCCAGTCGAGTTTCATGGTTGAGTGGGGATTCGAATGCAAAATCCTAAAAATACAGTGGTACCTCGGGTTAAGTACTTAATTCGTTCAGGAGGTCCGTTCTTAACCTGAAACTGTTCTTAACCTGAAACACCACTTTAGCTAATGGGGCCTCCTGCTGCTGCTGCGCCGCCGGAGCACAATTTCTGTTCTTATCCTGAAGCAAAGTTCTTAACCCAAGGTACTCTTTCTGGGTTAGCGGACTCTGTAACCTGAAGCGTCTGTAACCCGAGGTACCACTGTACAAAGTTAGCCCCTTGAGAAGGCTCTAGGTTGTGGAAGGGGCCGCTGTCACCCTCTGGATGTTACTGGTCTCCATCAGTCACAGAGGGCATGGCCAGTGGTTAGGGGTGATGGGAGTTGTAGTTCGGGAACGGAGGTGGAGAACCTCGGGCCTGGCATAAGGCACCTTCCTGTGTTTTTGTTATGCAAAATGGCTTTAGCTCAGTGGGACAGCGTCTGCTTTGCATGCTGAAGGTCCCAGGTTTGATCCCGCACCCTGGCTTCTCCTGGTAGGGCTGGGAGAGGCCCCTGCCTGAAACCCCCATAATTGCAAAATGGCTTTAGCTCAGTGGGACAGCGTCTGCTTTGCATGCTGAAGGTCCCAGGTTTGATCCCGCACCCTGGCTTCTCCTGGTAGGGCTGGGAGAGGCCCCTGCCTGAAACCCCCATAATTGCAGACAATACTGAAATAAATGGACCAGTACTCTGACTCGGTGGGAGGTAGCCTTTATTGCTTAGTACTCTGGGTAAGCACTTAAGGGACGTGGGTGGCGCTGTGGGTTAAACCACAGAGCCTAGGGATTGCCGATCAGAAGGTCGGTGGTTAGTACTCTGGGTAAGTACTTAAGGGACGTGGGTGGCACTGTGGGTTAAACCACAGAGCCTAGGGCTTGCCAATCAGAAGGTCGGTGGTTCGATTCCCTGCGACGGGGTGAGCTCCCGTTGCTCGGTCCCAGCTCCTGCCAACCTAGCAGTTCGAAAACACGTCAAAGTGCAAGCAGATAAATAGGTACCGCTCCGGCAGGAAGGTAAATGGCGTTTCCGTGCGCTGCTCTGGTTCGCCAGAAGTAGCTTAGTCATGCTGGCCACATGACCCAGAAGCTGTACGCCGGCTCCCTCAGCCAGTAAAGCGAGATGAGCGCTGCAACCCCAGAGTCGGTCACAACCGGACCTAATGGTCAGGGTCCCTTTTTTATATATATCATGAATTTTTATTAGTTTTCAATACAATCATACAATTTTATCCAAATCTTAACTGATTTTAACAAAGTACAAATTTTGGTCTTCCTTCAGCTTCTCTGGTAATCATCCATTTTTACCCTTCAATACGCATTTCTTTAATTGCATTGCCATTTGTCTTCCCTCCTTTTTCTATTTTCTTTCAACAATACCGCTTAAATTTTTACAGTGCTTCTTGGAACCCCACTAGCGTTGTTTGCACCTCACATATATTTTTCAGATATTCTACAAATTTTCCCCAATCCTCGATGAACTTTTGGTTTCGGGCATATCTTATTTTGCCAGTCAGTTTGTCCAGTTCCGCATAATCAGTCAGTTTCATTCTCCATTCTTGAATCGTCGGTATTTCCTCTTGTTTCCATTTCAGGGCCATTAAAATTCTTGCTGCCGTAACTTCATACTGGAAAAGTTTACAGTCTTTTCTTCTTATTTCTTTTCCTGTAATCCCTAAAAGAAAGGCTTCTGGTTTCTTAACAAAAGTATATTTTAACATCTTTTTCAATTCATTATATATTGCTTCCCAGAAACTCTTTACTTTCTTACACTCCCACCTCGTATGGTAGAATGTTCCCTCTTTTTCTTTACATTTCCAGCACTTATTACATGTTTTATACATTTTTGCCAATTTCGCCGGTGTGATATACCATCTATAAAACATTTTCATTACATTTTCCTTCAACCCCGTGCATGCAGTAAATTTTAAACTTTCCTTCCAAAGTTTTTCCCAATCTTCAAATTGAATGTTATATCCAAAATCTTTGGCCCACTGTATCATTACCGATTTCACCTCTTCATCTTTCGTAAACCATTCTAACAATATGTTATACATTTTTGACAGAGTTTTATATTCATTATTTATTATATCTGTTTGGAACTTTGAATCTTTTTCTGCATATCCACTTTCCTTTATATCTTTTTTAAGCATTTCATTTACCTGGAAATAATGCAACCAGTCATACACATAATCTTTTACAAACTCATATGGTTTTAGTTTCCATTTTCCTCCTTCTTTAGTTATTAAATCTCCATATGTTGCCCATTTCCCTCTCATGTTGATTTTCTTAACACTTATAACCTCTAACGGAGATAGCCAATGTGGAACTCTTGGCTCCAGAAAGTTTTTGTACCTGTCCCATGCTTCTGTTAATGAACTCCTGAAAATGTGGTTCCCAATGGTCAGGGTCCCTTTACCTTTACCTTACTCTGGGTAAAAAAAAGAAAGAAAGAAAATCAGAGTGGGAGACATCAGCACAGACCTTTTACAGAGAAAATGACCCCCATTGCACTGCATATTCTCTCCTTGAGCTGCTGGCAATGCCTTCTGCCACTAGGGGTCCCCAGACTTTTGAGGGTTCCCAGGGAGGCATGTTTTGGCAGCGTGAGAAACTGCCATGGGCACCGTTGCCATGTGGGCTTGACAAATCACGAAGACAAAAAAATATGGGTCACCTAGATGGTGGCACACAGAAAACAAAGCAAAAAGGCAAAACACGTGTTCACACCCTGCCTCCCCCCGCTCTCCGGAAATGCACAATGCGCTCTCTAAAAAACAATAAAACATTAAAAGCCAGGCAAACCACGCAAACATGCACACTCCAGCCTGCCTGAGACAGCAAAACCCCAAAACAGGCAGCACCCAAAGGACCTTGTCTTGTATATCTGCCCCCCAAAGCAAAACTTTGTACAGGTATGAATGAGGAAACAAGCGAAATAAAAGTGTAGAAAGCAGCCTCCTTATCAGGTCCTTCTAGCCTAGCATTGTCTGCACTGACTGGCAGCTCTCCAGGATCTCCAACAGAGAAAGGCCTTCTGCACCACAGTAGCTACTCGATCCTCTTAACTGGAGTTGTGGCCGTTCAAGCCTGAGACCTTGGTACAAGGCCTGTGTGCAGTGAGTCGAGACCTCCTTCCCTCCCCTTGCAGCAGAGACCAGCAAGAAAGGTATAGGAGGCGGCAAAAGACCCAAAACCCTTTGATTGCCACAGCAAAGGGGCACAGGCTTAAAATAATTGCATAGCTTTCTGCTTCTTTGCCCTGCCTCTATTTCCCTCCCGCCGCTGTTGTTTGCCCCTGTGTCTTATTGTAAGCCTCTTGGGTTCAGGGACCTGTCAGACCTGTGCCTTCTAAACCAACCGAGTTGTAAAGCTCAGGGAGGTTTGTTCAGGCATCCTGCTTTCAGCGCTGCAGGGAGGGGACAGCATAAAGCAGAGAGCCCTTGTGCATGTGCAGAGTGCCGCTCCTTGCTTACTCCAGTCCTGATGTATTTGGGATTATGAGGAACTGTCTTTCAGACTGTGCAACTTTCTAAGAAAGGCTGGAGTCTCCAGAGAGTCTTTCTGAAGACAAAGCTGAGCAGGGGCGGGGTGTTTTGAGGCTCAGACTGACTCCAGCTACAAAAGCTGAAGCTGCTGAAAAGACTCATGGGCTGGGGTATCGTTTAGAGCTTTTTGTTACTGTTTTTGATCTCAATCTTTCAGTATCTTGATTTTTAGATCTTACGATTTGTATGGAAATTTGGTTGTCTACTTTTGGGTGTGTTTTGTTTATTGTTTATGAGTGCTTTTGTTATGTTCGTAATTATGTAAATCACTTTGTGAGCCACCTTGAGCATAGTTTTAACTATGGAAAGATACAGTGGCGTAGCGTGGGGGGTGCAGGGGGGGCCGGCTGCACCGGGTGCAACATCTGGGGGTTAGGGTTAGGGGGCGCAAATCCACGGGTTAGGGGGCGCAAATTACTTGCCTTGCCCCGGGTTCTGACAACCCACGCTACGCCACTGGAAAGATAGCATACAAATAAGATGATGATGATGATGATGATGATGAAGAAAGCGAGTTGGGGTGGGGGAAGAACCCATCTTTTTTGCCATCTTCCTGAAACGAGAAGAACAGGCAGTGGCTAGGAGCCAAGTGACAATAGGTTTTTCAAAGCCAGATGAAAGACTGGAGTTGAAATCATTCTCCTTGCCAAAGGAGTAAGCCAACTGCTAGCAGCTGCGAAACCCTTGATGGATCTGCCAATACTGATGCAATGAAATCTAAGTTTTGTGTTTGTACAGCAGGCTGCACGCCCCTCTCTAACCTGCATCCAGACAAGCAAGAGGCGTGCTCAGAGTTCAAGGACAAATTCCAGCCAGGCAAAAGCTTTCACAGATTATGTGGAACAAGGCCGGCAAGGGGTGTGGCCTGGAGAGAGGAGTGGCTAGTGAAGAGACAGAGCTTGAATCATAGAATCAAAGAATTGTAGAGTTGGAGACTCATCTAGTCTAACCCTTTGAAGTTCAGGAATCTTTTGCCCAGCATGGGATTCAAACCCTTGACCCTGAGATTAAGAGTCTCATGCTCTAGTGACTGAGCCACTCTGAAGAGAACCCCAAGGCCTGATAGACATCCTGGAGGGCCTCATTCAGCCCCTAGGTCTGAGGTTCCACTCCCTCCTCTACACCGTCCTTCAGCCATTCCAGAAGGGGCAATAATATCCCACTGAGAGACACTTTTGATGGCTGCCCCACGACTAGAGGCTTCCTTCTTCTGGAGGTTCTAGAGTAACCTCTAGGAACATTGGGTCTGGGTTGGCAGAGAGAGAAATAAGTCAGTCTCCTTCCCTCTGTGGGCCAGAGGCAAGTGTGGAGCAGCCCAGTCTGGGGTTTTCCTGGTTCCAAACTGTGTTGTGTTGGAGACTTGGGAGGAAAGGTGGAAAAGACTTGAGGAGGATGCAGGGTTTTCGCAAAGCCAACCACATGGAACCAAAGGCTGCTGGGAGGCAGAACATGCACAGCAGCCATTCCCTATAGCAGGAGCAGGAAACCGTTTTGACCTCTGAGGCCACATAACATGGGTGGGCAGGGCCAGAGGCAAAAGCAGATGGGGCAATGAATGCAAATTTTACTCGGTGAACACAGCAGGGTTTGCTTCTGAGCAGATACACCTGAGATGGCACTGCTTTGCTCATGTGGTTTATTACTTAGAGGCCGTGAGAGAGTTTGTGCTGCTTCTAAGGCATCGTGCTATCTGCTGGAGCCTAGCTGAAGATGCTGATGGGAGTAGGGACAGAGAAAAGCAAGGTGGAGGTTTCTGCTAAAGTGATTAATAAGTTCCTTGTTCCCATGTACCCCAGAAGTGTCTAGAAGAGGCTATCTATCTATCTATCTATCTATCAGCACCTCTTTTGCCAAAAAGGCACACTCTCTCCATCTGCCTGCCTCGCTCTCTGCTTCATCACCCGTCTCCTTGGCGTCTTTCCCCACTGCAGGAGTCTTAGAGTGACTCATCCCCAACTTAGCTCACCCAGCGCTGAGTCATGGTTTCCGCTGCAGGGGGAGAAGGGCCAGGTGGAGGGGAATCAAGGGCCTGAGGCGGGAAGCAAGGGATGTATGGCATGTGTTGTCTGACTGTGCGCGCTAGGGAACTGCAGGGCCTCTCCCCCAAATCTAGCTCCTGCTTTCTAATAAGCTTCAGACCACGAGACCGACTGTGTTCAGCCAGAATAATTTTTGACAATTCCCCTTTTGCCCTCCCAGTCCCATCTCTATATGATCGGGTGCCTTTTCTACTCCTAGATTCCTCCAACGCTCCACATCGTAGACCGAAAAGAAGATGAAGTCCACCATTGGTATTGCAGTCCTTGTGACAGGTAAAACTCCTTGCCTTGTGCTGATGTCAAGGGTGCCACTTCCTTACATGAAAAGTATTTTTAAAAAATAATAATAATGCCTTGGTTCTCAAACGCCTTGGTACTCAAACAACTTGGAACCCAAACACTGCAAACCCGGAAGTAAGTGTTCCGGTTTGTGAACTTTCTTCGGAAGCCAAACATGCTCCGTTTTGAGTGTTACGCTTCCATTCTGAGTGCCACACTTCTGTTTCGAGTTTTACGCTGAGGTCTGCCTGTTTTTGCTGTTTATTTTGCGATTTTGCAGCTCTTTTTTGTTTTGTTTTTGTGACTGTGTGCAACCCAGTTCAGCTACCGATCGATCAGTTGATTGTGCGACTGCAGTACATTGTTTATTGCTTTCATTTGATGGATCAGTGGTCTCGTTAGACAGTAAAATTCATGTTAAATTGCTGCTTTAGGGATTGTTTTTAAAAGTCTGGAACAGATTCATCCGTTTTGCATTACTTCCTATGGGAAAGAGTGCCTTGGTTTTGGAACGCTTTGGTTTTGGAACAGACCTCTGGAACAGATTACGTTTGAGAACCAAGGTACCACTGTAAATGAATCAAAACAATAGAAAACATCCCCCCCCAAGGAGGGGGTGTCCTTGCAGTGACCCAGAAAGAGAGACCCGAAAGGGATGCTCCCCTTTGATGAGTTAATTAACCAAACTTGATGGATTAAAAATGCTCTTGTTGTATTAATTTCACCTCCTAACTGATGAGGCTGCAGAGATTGCAGCTCAGCTCTGCAGATCATTGTTTCTCCCTGTGTTGGTGAAAACCTCTTGCCTTCCTCAGTGCTCCAAGTTGCTCGCTGCCAGAGGATTAGAAGCCTGACCGCTTGCATGAGTGACCAAAGCCTGCGCTTGGACTGTGCGTACGAAAAGAAGACCGCGAATGCCCTGAGCTACGACTTCCGCCTGAGCAGGGATGCCGGCGTGGGGGTTGTTGTTGCCAGCAACCAGAACGTCCCCAACGCCATGTACAAGAACCGGGCCAACGTCACTGTGTCCAACAACCTGGTGTGCCTTCACCTCGCGGGCTTCACCACCGCCGATGAGGGGACCTATGTGTGCAGGCTGAAGATCACCAACGATTATGAGGATAACCAGATGAAGAACATCTCAGTTTTCAAAGGTGAGCAGGAGGCCTGGATGCGAGGCAGGAAAAGAATTAAGAGGAGCTGGTCTTGGTCCTGAAATTGGGTGGGAGGGAGAGAAATTCAATCTCGTTTGCACCTTAACAAGAAACTTCCCAATTCACAATTAGACCAGAACACAGCTATCCTTCAAAATTCACACTTCTCCAAATTTTGCAGTGCAGTTCTTTAGCCAAATAATGTGCACAGAAATGGAAATCCAGGGGATAACGTGCAAAAAAAGGCACCTATTTTAGTGAAAACGAGACCAAAGTTATTGTATTGTGGGAAGTTGCTGGCGAAAATGTGTATATTTGTCAAAATGCTGTAGCAGGAGAAATTCACACTAAACTGCTGTCAAACTTTGACGGACTTTTCTTTTTTAAGCAAGAATTGCTGCAGAATTGTGGAGAACTGGTGTTAAGGCTGGATAAGAATGAGAAATTTGCAGAACCAAAAATAGATGGGTTTGTTCATCCATAAGGGTGGTGAACTGTGAATGCAGGCAAAGATGTTTATTTGGTTAGATTTAAGTGACCATCTTGAATTCACAGGAGGTGGAGGGGAAGGTAGAAATCAGGTAGGCACATTTTTGGTGATTTATTTTGGGTTCATGGCTTTATTTTATTATCATCCTTATTAAGAATGGTACAATGAGTTCAAGTAAATAGAAAAAAATAAAAAGAATACATAAAAAAACATTTTAAAAGGCAGAGGAAAACAGCAGCAGCAATATGGCAATGAAATATAATTATGGTTACAGAACTATATAATATGTACAGTGGTGCCTCGCAAGACAAAATTAATTCGTTCCGCAAGTTTTTTTGTCTTGCGAGTTTTTCGTCTTGCGAAGCACGGTTTCCCATAGGAATGCATTGAAAATCAATCAATGCATTCCTACGGAAACCGCCTTCAGACCAGGTCCGGGGACAGTCTGTCCCCCGACCTCTTCTGAAGGCTGGGGGGGGGACAAGGGCTTTTCTTCCCACCCCCAGCATTTTAAAAAACCCCGGGACAGCAGAGGACTTCTCCGCTGTCCCGGGGCGATTTTAAAGCCCCCGGGAAGGCAGGTGGGGGGAGCAAAGACTTTCGCCCCCCGCCAGCCTTCAGAAGAGGTCCAGGACCTCTTCTGAAGGCCGGCGGGGGGCGAAAGTCTTTGCTCCCTCCCGCGTGCCTTAAAAGCCGTCCGGGATAGCGGGAAGCGCTTCCCTGCTATCCCGGACCGCTTTTAAAATGCTGGCGGTGGGGAGCAAAGCCTTTCGGCCCCCGCCGGCCTTCCTGGACCTCTTCTGAAGGCCGGGGGGGGGGGGAAAGGCTTTGCTCCCCACCGCCAGCATTTAAAAGAGGTCCCCAGAGATTTCCCTATGGGCTTTCTTCTTGCGAAGCAAGCCCATAGGGAAATTCGTCTTGCAAAGCAACTCGCAAACGGAAAACCCTTTCGTCTTGCGGGTTTTCCGTCTTGCGAAGCATTCGTCTTGCGGGGCACCACTGTATGTAAATGGATAAACTTATGGTTTCCCTCAAGTCTATGTTGACTCATGGGTCACTATGCTTTTGATACATACTTTCCAAATATCATTAGATTTGTCCATGCATCATCTTCGACCGAAAGCGATCCATTTGTGGGTTGCAAGAGTTGTCATATCTATCTATGACTTTATTGAATGATTCTGATAGACGGATTGCCTTTTCCAAGGTGATTTCCCTTTTTTTAAAAAAAATGCTTAAACAAGTAGACGACATAAAAGGGAAGGTGGGAATCACCAGGCCCAGTGTTTTCATCAGGAAAACGAATGCAACCTTTCCCCACGTCTGAATGCTCCCTTTGTTTCTTACAGACCGGCTGGAGAAATGCGCAGGAATCAGCCTCTTGATCCAAAACACCTCCTGGCTGCTGCTGCTGCTGCTCTCGTTGCCTCTCCTGCAAGCTGTGGATTTTGTGTCCCTGTAAAGAAGGAGAAACAAGCAAAGTGGGGAGAGGGAGGGAGGTGGGGAGGGAGGATGGGGAGAGCCGGCTCAGAGCGGACTTAAACCCAACAGAGCATCGTGGCCCTTTCCTTTTTTCATTGTTGTTCTTGTTCCAGAAAGAGGCAGCCGATAAGGAGGACGGTTTGACGCCAAACCCCGATTGTATCTCTTAATATTATCTCTCTATATCTCTATATAGCCGCATAGCTGATGAAAATGACTGATTTGCGCTAAAAGCCAGTATCATGCCGCTACATTCAATCAATGGGTCACCGGTGGGGACGGACAGGAAAAGGAGGGGGGGGATCCTCAGCGCCTCATCCGGAAATCAAGCATAGCAGAATTTATGTCCACTGCCCTTTCTTTTGTTTTGTCCCACCCCATGCCAATTTTGACTATTCCAGTTCCTCTCTTTTTTTGCCCACCTCCCCCAAATGTGCCCTGCTTTTGGGGGGCACTGCTGGTCTTCTGCAGCTTTGTCTTAGAGACTCGAGGGAAGAAGGCAATGCCAGCGAGCCTCAGCATGCTTTTTAAATTTTAAACCAAAGAGGTGCCCAGCAAAACGTAGAGGGGTCAGGCAGGCGGGGTTCAGCCCCATGTGGGCATGGAGCAGGGGTAGCCAACAAGATCTTAGACTCCAACTCCCATCAGCACCCAGCCTGCTTGGCTGTTGACCAGTCATCATGGGAGTTGTGAGGGAGACAGCATGAATTGAGAGCCTGCATATTTCTTGCAAACCACTTATAGGTTTAAGTACAATCAGTGTAAACATTTCGTTAAATGAAATAAATTTACTTTTGGAGGACAGCCACTCTGCCTACCCCTGACACAGAGTGCCCTTTTCCCTCTGAAGTCCACAGCGGTCTTTATTGCCGCGTGGCCTTCTTATCTGCTGGGAACCCTCCACAAGAGAATGGGGAATCTCTTGCACCCAGGGTTAGGTTGCAAAAGGAATAGCAGAAGCTTGCAAATTCACTACCGGGGGTGGGCGCTGGCTGCTGAATGAAGGAGTCATAGCTTTAGTGGCATAGAAGTCATATGTTTGCATGCAAAAGGTTCCAGATTCAATCCCTGCCAACCTGTCACTGAAAGCTGTTTGCCAGGGAGCAGCAGTGAGGGAGAGAGTTGTATGCTGTGACTTTCATTTGTTTGTTTTCATGCACGGCTTGTGGGCTTCCTAGTGTGGGCAAGTGCAGAAAGTTGGGTGCTGAGCTCAGGTGCAACTGACCCAGCAGTGCTCTTCTTACATTTGGGAGAGCAGTGGGTGGGTGAGCTTCAAATTTGCCCATCATTTGCTCTGCATAACAGGATCCTTGAATTGGCTGGGTTCCGTGAAGGAGAATTAAAATCAGCCCTAGCCCAAGCAACTGTTATGCTAACCCTGGTTGGTTGGTTTTTTAAGGAAGATTTTAAAATTATTGTTGTTGCACGGCACCCCAGTCTCCAAGTGATGTGAGATTCCGGTGGTTCCAGCTGCTTACCCAGGGTTCGTGGAAATGAGGCATGGCAGAGACTGTGTTGTCTTTAATATATATGATTTATTTACACATATATACAACCTGAGCCTATGAAGGAGGAGGCCACAGCTTCAGCACCCGAAAAGGGTTATGTTTCTCCCATAGTCACAGCCTTGGGTTCAAACAGACATCGAATATTGCTTTCTAACATTGCTCTCCCTCTCTTTCTTCAACTTGCTTTCCTTCTAGGACACATCTCTCCTCACGTCTCAACCCTAAACTCTGGCTTTATCTGTTGAGGGAGGGCGACCCACCCATTCGCAATCTAGCACAAGCCCTTAGGTCTTTTGTTCTCTTAATGGCCCATCACCCAGGAGGCTAGCCTGACTTGATTGGCTTTTGAACACTTGCTGAAACCAGAAATGACACTTCTAGCATTCCATATAACACCCCAAGCCTTGGTTAAACACTTACTGGATCCAGGGATTAGAGTGATCTGGCACCCACAAACTCATAACACTACCTCCCCACCCACCCCCCAAAAATCAGACACCTGTCCACACATTTTCAACAAACAGAAAAATATCTCTCCCCTGCAGAAAATTCACAGACAAGTAAGCCAAGGCATTAGAACACACATCACTAAAACCCGATGATAATAATACACAATGACACTTTTAACCGAACCCAATACGGAGTACAGTAACAGCTTATTCCTTTCAAAGCTTCACAAGGCAGCTTTCAAACATACAGTTAGCTGAACACTTCCTACAAATCATTCAACAGCCCCAAACATGCAAAAAACACAAATCAACAGCATTCAGAAAATAAATAAAACTTGCCAAAACTTCCAGAATGGTCCCTGGCAACAAATAATTAAACAGTCCCAAAAAGCTCACACACACCTGCTGCCGCTGCCATGTTTTGTCTGTTTGTCTTGGGATTTCACAGAGTTCTCAGTTCCAAGTAGATCAACAGTTACTTTGGGGCTCAAATCACACATTCAGGGTTTGTTTTTCAAATTTCTCTTTCCCCTCCCCTCTGGTTGTGGATCGGAGGCTCCAAACTCCAGTCCCCAAACAGTCTCTGAAGCGGCATGCAGGACTTCAAGAAACAATAATAATAATTTATTATTTGTACCGCGCCCATCTGGCTGGGTTTCCCAGGAACACATCTGTTTCTGCACTGGCACACTGATGGTCCCCTTCATCTTTTTTCCTCTTGCTAACCCTGGGCCACTTCATCCCCTGCCCCCAAACTACAAATCAAAGTCTTTACCTGGGGATACCTTCATGAGGATCAGACCCCCTAAGTTGGTGGCCAGAAATTGCCCTTTGTTTCCCCCCAACAGCCAGGAATCCCCCTCTCTGCTTACTCCCAACATCTCCTGAATGCTTCATGGGCCAAAACAAAGGCAGGTAATCCTCCCAGTGGCTCTTTCCTCCAACACCCATGGGATCCTGGGTGAGTGTGGGTGCTGGGCTGCACCCAGTACAGTCATACCTCTTGTTACGTACGGTTCAGGTTACGTCTTTTCAGGTTGCATCCCGCAGCAACCTGGAAGTATTGGAAAGGGTTACTTCCAGGTTTCGCCGCTCACGCATGTGCAGATGCGCAAAATGACATCATGCGCATGCACAGAAGCGGCCAATCGTGACCCACGCGTGCGCAGACGCAGGTAGCATTCCTCTCAGGTTGCAAACGGGGGTCCGGAACAGATCCCATTTGCAACCAGAGGTACCACTGTATAGGGATGTATATGGACCATGCAAGTCCATATCGGGGCACCCAAGGGGCAAAATCATTGTGGGCGGTTATCTCATCCATTTCCTCAGACACCAGCTGCTCTTCTTGCATGCTCTCTCACACCTCCAATTTCTCCCGCTGCATCTCTTCTCTTTTTGGCACCTCTGCAAGCCACTTATGCACACTTTTGCCTCTAGCTTTTCCGGTGTCTTTTCCCCCACCGAGAAAAATACTGCTGCTCTACTTGCGCATGAATATTCACACCTCTCTTTTTCTGGCCCCTCCGCAAGCGCCGATTCCCCTTGCTCACCCACGCACACCTTGTGTCTCTCCCCCTGCACCACTGGCGCACATGGACTGCTCTAGGCAGCAGCTCTTCACTTCCATCCTGCAGTGTGCCCTTTGCTGGGGCACCTTCCACCTGCACTCTCCTTTTTCCACAGCAGGCTCCGAGGGAGTGGAGAAATCAGTCAGCAGCAGCAGCTGCTCAGCTCCAGCCAGCTGGAGGCGTTGTCTTTCCCCTTGCCTTCAGCTACTAACTTTGCGGTCCAAGCCCCTCAGCTGCCCATCCACACAGTGGATCTGTTTGGCCACCCTTCCATCTAAGCATCTTGTAGCTGAGCTCCTGGGTCACTTCCAAACCCCTGTAGCATCTCATGAGGCAGGGCTCTCACCTCGCACCTAGTCATGCTTTCATCTCCACGGGGAATTTGGGGCCACTCTGCCAGCAGCTGATCCATTTTATCCAACCGCCTGCTTTGTTGCTGCTTCACTCTCTTAAGCAACTCAAGGAGGGTTGCTGTTGTTCCCCCCGATTCAGGCACACATCTCTCATAGGTCCTCCTCCAGGAAACCCGAATCCCAACTTCTGACACCAGTGTTGCACACCAAGCCAATATCTGAGCAATTCAAGAATCTGGGGTTCCAGGAGCTTACCCAGGGTTTGTGTTTCCTTTAGGAAATGAGGCCTGGCAGAGACTGTGTTGCCTTTAATATATATGGTTTATTTATCAATGATATATTCTTTATTTATTAAACTACGATGGAGGGGTTCACAGCATCAGCACCCCAAAAGGGTCTTGTTTCTTCCATACCTACAGCCTTGGATTCAAACAGACATCAAACATGGCTTTCTAATGTTGCTTGCTCTCTCTCTCGCGCTCTCTCTCTCTCTCTCTCTCTCTCTAGCTTGCTGCTTTGCTTCTAGTGCACATTCCTTCTCACCTCTCTACTCTAACCCCTGGCTTTATCCATTGAAAAAGGCCCCCCACCCATATTTCATCTAGGACAAGCCCTTTGGTCCTTTGTTTTCTTAACGGCCCATCACCCAGCAGCCTAACGTATCTCGATTAGCTTTTAACACTTGCTGAATCCAGGGATTAGAAGCGTCTAGTACTCAGTTTAATACTCCAAACCTTGATTACATTCTAACACTTACTGGATTCAGGGAATAGAGAGGTCTGGCACCCATAACTCATAACATTATCAAGTATCAGGGCAAAGCTTTCCGGTTAACCCAGCCCAAGGTGACCAGTTTTTAGTCTGTCAGCAAAACAGATCTTGGTTTTTTCTTTGAAGAAAAGCCTAGTGTGTAAAAGAAGCCACCTTGTACCATTGGCCCACCTCGCCTAGTATTATGGGCACTGACTGGCAGCAGCTCTCTGTGGTTTCAGGCAACAGTTCAAGGAGGTAACAAGGATTGAACCTGGGACCTTTCCATGCACAGCAAGATGTTCTTCCACTAAGCCATAGCCCTCCATCTTTCAGCTGGGAAGCATAGCTGAGCAGCTTGCTTGCATGGGATAGCTCAGTCGGTAGAGAATGAGGCTCTTAATCTGAGGGTTGTGGGTTCGAACCTCATGCTGGGCAAACGATTCCTGCATTGCAGAGGCTTGGACCTTGTGGTCCCTTCCATCTCTTCTGTGATTCTGTACTCTTCCCCCAGCCCTCAGGTGGAGGAAGGAAAGGGAGCACTGTCTTACAAGGGGCAGTGGCCAGGAGAAATGACCCGTGGGCAACCAGGCTAGAAAGCACCATTAAGTGTGGTTGTCTACCCCAACTCTCCAGTTTGCAGCTGCAGATGTCTAACATAGGGGTATGAAGTTACAGATAGGTAGCCGTGTTGGTCTGCCATAGTCAAAACAAAAAAAATTCCTTCCAGTAGCACCTTAAAGACCAACTAAGTTAGTTCTTGGTATGAGCTTTCGTGTGCATGCACACTTCTTCAGATACACTGAATGAAACTAACTATCTGAAGAAGTGTGCATGCACACGAAAGCTCATACCAAGAACTAACTTAGTTGGTCTTTAAGGTGCTACTGGAAGGAATAGGGGTATGAAGGCAGTAACGGGGTATGTGTGTGTGTGTAAGGAACTGCTAAATCAGCTGCTCCCTGCTCCCCTCTGCTCTGGAAATTGCCACTTTCTTGCCATGTAGTGCTGTGACCAAATCCATGCATCTCCAAACCTAAATTTTCACCACCAGCAACAACCCCTAGCCAATCCGCACCCTGGTGGTCTCTTGGAACCTTGAACAGCCTTTGTAGGCGGAGCCAACCAGGGCCCCGCCCTCCCAGTCCAGATAGAAAAGGGCAAGACTGAGAGATGAGCCCATGATCTGGCTGGGTATCAATCAGCCTTACTGTAGATATTCCTCTCATTGCTCAATTCTTTGGGTGCAGGGAAGATGGCTGCAGTCCCGCAGGGCTTTACCAATGCTAGTCCTGCTTGGAGTAGACCCACTGAAGTTTAATGGGCATGCCCAAGTTAGTTTCATTCATTTCACTGGGTTTACTCTTAATAGAAGTGGAAGCAACCCTTAATCTGCGAGTGTCATCATTGACCACAGAGTCTTACGAATGAGGAAGCAAGCAAAGTGTTCAGCTGTAAAGAGTGTGAAATGTTTTCCTTGGCCGCCAGTTGCCCACCTGCGGCTAGAAAGCTCTAGAGTTGGCTCAGTCCTAAGTGGAGAGGCTGTCTTGGATTCTCAGTGCCACTGGAATTAAGGGCCAAAAGTAGGTGATGGGGGAACTGTGTGGACTTATTCAGTCAGAGCTAGCTGGGAGTGGGGGGAAATACCTTGGATTGCAGCAGGCTGGGGAGAAATTATCTTGGAGTAATAGAGCATAAGGAGAGGACCTCTTGATCCTCAACTCCATGAAAATCACCATGGGAATTAAATCTGCAGGGTTTTCCTCTCTATTGCTTAGGTCTAAATTGCCTCATAGTTGCATTCAGAATCCTCCCAACCTGCATTGATAAATAAGCTTAAAACAGTTCCGTTTCCCATTTCTCAAAGATTTGGACAGGTTGATGCAGAGTCCACCTCCAAACGTTAAGTGGTATGAGTCTACAGGCTGTGTTACCCAGAAACAGGGCTTGTTTGACTAATGGTATCGTTACCCGACTCTCAAAAGGTCTAGTATTTACAATCTCTTGCTGCATCGCAGCTGAGCAAAGCAGGCCCTCCTCATTTCTGTCGTTCCAGCAAAATCTGCTTAATATAAAGTGCTTTTCATTATGCCTTCAAAGCAATTCTAGTCTGGATTCCTGGAGCACGTTCGGAGCGAGCCACTTTCCCTGGTCACTTCTTGGCAGCAGAAGGTTGCTTCCAGGAGATATTAGAGGGAAAGCAAACGTACCCAACCAACTCTGCCAATTGCAAATGATAGAAAATAAGATTATTTTACCAGAACTGGTAGAAAATTGTGGACTAGTAGCTTGAGTAGATTTTGCAAGGTGCTATATCCTGTGGGTTCTCCCACAGCAGTACCACCCCTTGCTTAGCCATATCAGCAACTATTTCTTTCTAAGCTGCTTTCTGAGTAGCATGAAGGAATGGAAAAGTTTTCTTTGAACTGCAAATGACCAAAGTCGATTTGCTTTACTAGCCTACTAGAAAACTGTGCTCTAGAACCTTTGGCTGACTTTGCAAAACACTGTGCACTTGCAATTTTCTCCCACCACCACCCCATTCACCAACTCATAGTGGCACTATTTAAAAAAACAACAAACACACGTATTTATCCAGTATTTATGTGCCCAGAACTGAGGGTGCAAAATATAAGCTGTTCATGTGCTGTATTTTTTGTTATGCCATTTGAAATGGGCGTGGATATCTGCATGTCACATGCACGTTTTGTGGGATTTCAAGTAAAATGTGTGCTTTTTAAAAAGGGGAGAGGGCGGACCCCCTTTTTTTTAACCAGGCTTTGTAAACACAGAGAGTGAGTGGGATTACAACTGAAAACAGAGCAATGCGCTTACAGCTGTTGCAATTCTTTGCTGGATAAGAAAGTGGGAAAGAGTGGTAGGGAACTTGCATCTAGATACTGTAGATCCATTGTGATCCATTGCCTGAAACGTAACAGGAAGCTGAGATTTATTGGTGAGATGTTTGGTTAGGTGGATCTCTGCAAATACAGATTCCATGGGTGGTTATGAGCTGGCCCCTTTCCTTGCTTCTGTCCTGCCCACACCAACCTGGTGCCCTATCCTGCCTCGTTCAGCACTTACCAGACCCAGCCAGTGCCCAACCTCTCATCAGCCCCTGCCATTGTGCTAGGCTAAGGCCTGCTCCTTGACCCTTCCAAGCTGACGCCTTTAGCTTGTCTCCCCCGATTTTACTGCTCAGGTAGCTTCTCCAGAACCATCTTTTGCCCAGCCAGACTTGATTTTTAACTGCAATTCATCAGCTGAGGATTGGAAATCTGGCGGGGGGAAGCGGGGAGGCAGAGCCCAACACTGCTCATTGTCCTAGTCTTGTTTTGTGAACATTTGTAGCGTGTTTTCCACAGCTTATTGTCAAAGAAAATTATGTCAAAGGAAAAAAAATCTGTCTGCACACAATAAAACCTTAGATTGTTGAATTTCTCATCTGATGCGAGTCTTTTCTTGGTCTGGGGCCAACAGACCTTGGCATTGCCTGGTTGCCTTCATCAGATACAAGTTACTTGTCTGCATGGGATATAATATCTCCTAACTATCTGCCAGCCTCTGTTGCAAGTAGGATTGACCTAAGGGACCCCACAATAGCAATAATAATAATAATAATAATAATAATAATAATAATAATAATAATCCCGCCCATCTGACTGGGTTTCCCCAGCCACTCTGGGCAGCTTCCAACAAAACACTAAAATACAATAACCTATTAAGCTTCCCTAAACAGGGCTGCCTTTAGATGTCTTCTAAAAGTTTGGTAGTTATTTTTCTCTTTGACATCTGGTGGCAGGGCGTTCCACAGGGCGGGTGCCACTACCGAGAAGGCCCTCTGCCTGGTTCCCTGTAGCTTTGTTTCTCGCAGCGAGGGAACCACCAGAAGGCCCTCGGCGCTGGACCTCAGTGTCCGGGCAGAACGATGGAGGTGGAGACGCTCCTTCAGGTATACTGGACCGAGGCCGTTTAGGGCTTTAAAGGTCAGCACCAATACTTTGAATTGTGCTTGGAAACGTACTGGGAGCCAGTGTAGGTCTTTCAAGACGGTTGTTATATGGTCTCACCAGCCGCTCCCAGTCACCAGTGGGCGTGGTGGCCGTCTGCAAACATATGCTGCCTCCAAATTGGTGAGGTCCTGGGGTCCAGAAAAATGTGCAGGGAGGGGTGGGCACTGGGCAAATTAATTGCCAAGATTTCAGCCACCTTTGCTCTAATGAAGGTGTGGAGAACTTGTGGGCCTCCAGAGATTGCTGAACTACAACTCCCATCAGCCTCAACCATTGGCCATGCTGCCTCTGGCCAATGGGAGTTGTAGTTCAGCAACATCTGGAGGGCCAAAGTTTCCCCATGCCAACCTGACAGGTAGCCCTGATGACAAGAAAAACCAATAGGCACTGTCCCTTTAGTATTTAATCAACAGCCATTTGCATTTTCTGCACTGGTGTTTCCAAGGATGGAGCAGACTTGCGACACTTTGTGAGCTTCATTATCTACGAATCCCACAATTCTGGATCCCCTTCAAACCGGTGCCAATGTTTCGCAGTTGCTTTGCAGCATTTTGCAATACAAAACCTGCATTTTTTTGGTCCCTTACCCAACAGTCATTGATGCATCGAACAGGTGTCTGTAGGTAACACCCAAAAATCCAACATGGTCCAATTTCATCCCAACCAGTGCCAAAGTTTTGCAATAATTTTGCAGCAAAAAAATCACATTTTGCAATGGCCATTTAGGCCACACCCTTGCATACCTGAAGCTGGCCTTACTGATAATGGATTAGAATGTACAGTTTCGCCTGCTGACGTCTGCAAATCAAACTACTGGTAAGCAAGCCAGGATTTGGGGGGGGGCAGAGATGGGCGCACAACCCGTTCAGTTGCGCTGGGCGCCAAGACTCGGAGTGCCATAGGGGATGCCACAACTATGATTTAGAATGGAGTACCAGAAGTGGGGGTGGGAGTTTGCCTTTCACCTCCAGTGCCCTCTCCAGATGACCAGGTGCCTTTCCAATTCCTAGATTTCACCAGAGAAGATGATGAGATCCGCCTTTAGCACTTAAGTCCTCCCAACAGATAGAAAACATTACTGCAAAGGGCTGCCTTGCATTGCCATCTAGTGGTCTGAGAAGGCAATCATCTGGGCCAAACCAAATTACCATTTTACCAGCCTGAATCTGTCTACATTTTGCAGCAATTTCAGAAAGCAAAAATCCTTCTGGAAACCCTTCACCATTTCTAGCATGAATTTCTCCTTAAACAGCTTGGTTTTTTGCATGCAGTGTTGACTAACGTACACATTCTTGCAAGCAACTTACCCTAAAACAATGCATTTTATGTATGGCTTTTTTCACTAACGTAGGCATTTTCATAAACATGGTTTGGCTGGAAAACTGCACTGCAATAGATCAGAGAAGAGCCAATCTCAATGGCTGTGCTTCAGTTTTACTAAGGCTGTTTCAGAAAGTGTGAATTTGACAGATTTGTCTTTAAATGCAATCAGTCAAATTTCTTTCCCATCCCAGGCTACGGGCACACAAAATGCCCCTACATCCCATAGACCTTGAACAGCACTTTAATGTAGACACTGCTCTTGCTAGGAGATGAGTTTTCTAACACCCCATACATGGTGTTATGTAGTGTAGTTTCACCCTGGGCCAACAGGGGGATACTGTATATAGTTTTCACTCAGGTCTGTAGATAGTTTTCACTCAGGTCCGCAGCAGTTATTTTAGGCGGGAACTCTGGGCTGTGGTTGTTACAATGTTGACAGCCGGCTGCCTATATAAGCAGGCCGGCTGAGCTGTTTGCAGTCAGTTCCATTCCAGCTTACAAAATAAAGAGCTACTTGAAGAAATCGCTGTGCCGGCTGCTATGTCAACCCACAACTTAATACTGGCGACGAGGATGGGATGGATGGACATCAGAGCACAGCCAGATGCGGCCAGCCTCTGAACTGAGCTGAATCACTGAGCTGAATCACAGAGCGAAATCACTGAGCGAAATCACTGGGCAGAACCAATTCAGAGCTGACTGTTCTGGCTAGAGCACTGTGTTCTATCCATCGCCCTTCACGCCGGCATCGGAATCATGGCTTCACTTGTGCCTCTACTGCCGTTTGCGCCAGCCTCTGAATCATGGGACTCCTACCTCGCTCGGTTCGACTGCTACCTCCAAGCCAACGAGCTGACAGCAGTATCAAAGGATCGGAAGCGGGGCCTATTCCTCAGCCTCTGTGGGCCTGAGGTGTTTGAGACGGCCCGAGCATTGGTTGCGCCTGAAGCAGTCCAGGCAACACCATGGGACACGATCCAAGAGAAGCTCCGCAACCACTATGCACCAAAGCCGTCCAAGATTGCTGCCCGCCATGCGTTCTACCACCGGAACCAGGCAGAGGGGGAGTCAATCAACAACTACACCACCACCCTGCGACAGGCTGCAATGCACTGTGAGTTCCGAGACTTAGACGATGCCCTGATGGATCGAATCGTCTGCGGGGTCCGGGACATCCATCTGCAACGGTGTCTCCTAGCCAAGCCAGACCTCACGCTACAGAAAGCCATTGAGGAGGCTGTGGCCTCAGAAGCTGCTGAACGCTCCGCCCAGGAGATCCGCAAGTCCAGCAGCCCGCGTCTTGCTAGGGAGCCAGTTCCGGTGCATCATGAAGAGGCCAGCAGTGATGAGGCATCCTCCAGTGAAGACGATGACGTGCACCAGACAAAGCGGGAGCGCAGGAAGTTCCAACAGAAGTCCAAGGGCCAACCGGAATGTGCCGGCTGCGGAGGCAACCATTCCCGTGCCAAGTGTCGATTCAGAGACGCCATCTGTAGGAAGTGTTCCAGAAGGGGCCACATCGCTAAGGTCTGCCGATCGGCTCCGTCTGACACCCCCCCTTCATCGACTCGCAAGTCCAAGTCTTCACTCCAGTCTGCCAAGGAAAGTTGTTTCGCTCTCACCAACTGCCGCTGCCCGTCTGGAACCACAATTGGCCAAACCGACTCGCCTACGCGACGCAAGCTGAACGTCACGGTGCTCATTGAAGGAGCTCCATGTGACATGGAGATCGACACCGGGTCTGCCCTGTCCATCGTGTCATGGAGCACCATCAAAAGACTGGTACCCAGAGTGTCCAAGAGGCAACTCAACTCCCACCGCGTACACCTGAGAGACTACCAGGGAAACGACATTCCCGTGGTAGGCGTTGGCCGGTTCCGGATCGCCTTCAAGGATTTTTCGGGCCTGCTCCGGTTGGTGGTGGTCGAAGGTCAGCGGCCAAGCCTCCTAGGGCTAGACTGGTTTGATGCCCTCGGCCTGGAAGTCACCGGCATCAACTGCATCTCTAACGCAGAGACTGAGGGTCTGGTCAAAGACTTTGCCGAGGTTTTTGACGGCACCTTGGGGCAATATACAGGTACGCCCATCTCCTTTAGCCTTGATCCACAAGTCGCCCCCATCAAGCTAAAGCCACGCCGGGTTCCCTTTGCTCTCAAGGCTAAGGTGGACGAACAACTGGACAAACTGATTGCCCAAGGAGTTTTGGAGCCGGTTGACCACGCCAAGTGGGAAACCCCCATCGTCACGCCTGTCAAGCCAGATGGGTCGGTGAGAATCTGCGCTGACTACAAGTGCACGATCAACAAGGCACTTCAGCAGCACGCTTATCCGGTTCCTGTTGTCCAACACCTGCTGCATTCCCTGGGTGAGGGTAAGGTCTTCGCTAAGCTGGACCTTGCCCAAGCATGTCAACAACTGCCAGTTGATGATGCCACTGCTGAAGCCCAGACGATCGTCACCCACCGGGGGGCATTCCGTTGCCGCCGGTTGCAGTTCGGGGTGAGTGTGGCTCCTGGAATCTTCCAAAGCCTTATGGAGCGTCTCCTGCAAGGGCTTCCGGGCGTGGTACCATATTTTGATGACGTCTTGGTGTCTGCAGACTCACACCAGCAGCTGTTTGAGCGCCTCCGTGCCGTGCTGACCAGGTTCCAAGAGGCCGGGCTCAAGGTAAAGAGGGAGAAGTGCCAGATCGCCGTTCCACAGGTAGAGTTCCTGGGCTATCTTATCAATGCCTCCGGCCTTCACCCAACCACATCCAAGATCCGCGCTATCCAACAGGCCCCCACCCCAAAGAACAAAACGGAGTTGCAGGCATTCCTGGGGCTGCTGAACTTTTATAACATGTTCCTGCCCCACAAAGCCACAGTGGCTGAGCCCCTTCACCGACTCCTTAGCACTAAGACGCCTTGGGCCTGGGGTCATCGGGAGACGGCGGCCTTCAACGCGGTCAAGGCTCTCCTTTCTTCAGACAGTGTGCTGGTACAGTACAGTGAATCCAGGCCGCTGGTCCTTGCCTGCGACGCCTCACCTTTTGGCATCGGTGCTGTCCTTAGTCACCGTTTTCCAGATGGAAGAGAAGCACCGCTCGCCTACTTTTCCAGGACACTATCTCCGACGGAACGGAATTACAGCCAGCTCGACAAGGAGGCATTGGCACTTGTGGCTGGAGTGAAGAGGTTCCATGAATACCTCTATGGCAGGACTTTTGACCTCATCACTGACCACAAGCCACTCCTGGGCCTCCTCGCCGGTGATCGTCCAACTCCACCGGTCCTCTCGCCACGCATGCTGCAATGGACTGTTTTCCTGGCTGCCTACCACTACCGGCTCATCCATCGCCCGGGGAAATCAATGGGCCATGCCGACGCCCTCAGCCGTTGCCCTCTTCCAGCATTTGTGGAAGACCCGGCTCCAGCTTCATCGCTCCTTCTGATTGAGGATCTTCCGGCAGCGCCTGTATCAGCTACCACTGTGGCCTCCGCGTCTGCCCAGGATCGCACCATCAGCCGGGTGCTCAACTGGGTGTGGAGGGGGTGGCCACAAGGGCCTTTTGCATCGGAGTTCCAGCCCTTCGCAACCAGACAACATGAACTCTCAGCTCATCGCGGCTGTCTGCTGTGGGGAGACCGCGTCGTGATTCCCCAGGGACTCCGTCAGCGCGTCCTGGAGGCTCTGCACGTTGGCCACCCGGGAATTGTCAAAATGAAGGCATTGGCTCGGTGTTACGTCTGGTGGCCTAATATGGACGATGCCATCACTGCCTGGGTGTCCGCCTGTCAAGCGTGCCAAGAGTCGAGGCCTGCACCACCGGCAGCTAAGGGACACACCTGGGAGACGCCAAAGACACCCTGGTCGAGGGTGCACATCGATCTGGCTGGCCCCTTTCACGGCCGGACCTTTATGGTAGTGGTGGACGCCTATTCCAAATGGCTGGAGGTCGCCCTGATGCCCTCCACCACTACCGAAGCTGTCATCCGGGTGCTGCGAGGCCTGTTTGCAACGCATGGGTGTCCTGATGTCCTTGTCTCTGACAACGGACCGCAGTTCACGTCAGGCACCTTTGAGCGGGATCTTTTGGGACTGGGCATCCGCCATGCCCTAACGGCACCCTTTCATCCATCCAGCAACGGGCAAGCGGAAAGAATGGTGCGCTCGGCAAAAGAGGCACTGGCGCGCCTGGACCGGGGAGACTGGCATGAGCGGGTCGCCGAATACTTGTTCGTGCAACACATCACCCCTCATGCGGCCACAGGGAGGAGTCCTGCTGAACTGCTTATGGGCCGCCGCCTCAGGTCACCGCTCGACCGGCTACACCCGGACTTTGCCGTGGCTGAACCCCCAGGCTGTGCCAACGTGCCACGGTCATTTGTCCCAGGAAACCAGGTCTTTGCCCGGAACTATGTGGGGGACATTCCTTGGGTGCCAGCCACAGTAGTGGGAGTCACTGGACCTCGCTCGTACCAGGTGGCACTCGAAGATGGACGCTTGTGGCGACGGCACATAGACCAGCTTAGGCGCAGGGTTGGGAACTTGGACACTACCGAGGTGCCCCCAACTGCGCTTGCAGCTCCAGAAGAGACACGTACAGATGGCGAGGCCCCACCTACACCTCCCTCGCAAACTGCCAGCGTGGAGCCGAACCAAGCCGCTTCAGAACAGACTCAGACCACTCCACTTGCGGAGGCTCCACCCACAGCAGCGGATCCAGGGGAGTTGGTTCCAACGCCACCTAGGGTCGCACCACAGCCTCAGCGAGAACTGTGTGGCCCTCCGGACTTGGCTACCAGTCCCCGGCGGTCTGGCAGAGTTTCCAAGCGCCCAACTTATTTAAAGGACTATGTTGTTGGACATGTATCACTGTTGGTCTAAGTATGGGAAATGTAACCGATATGCTTTTGTGCCTAATTGAACCATTACGCGTAGTGCTGTATATAAGGAAACCATTATGATTGTAACTAACACCTTATCTCGGTGGGGAGGGGTGTTATGTAGTGTAGTTTCACCCTGGGCCAACAGGGGGATACTGTATATAGTTTTCACTCAGGTCTGTAGATAGTTTTCACTCAGGTCCGCAGCAGTTATTTTAGGCGGGAACTCTGGGCTGTGGTTGTTACAATGTTGACAGCCGGCTGCCTATATAAGCAGGCCGGCTGAGCTGTTTGCAGTCAGTTCCATTCCAGCTTACAAAATAAAGAGCTACTTGAAGAAATCGCTGTGCCGGCTGCTATGTCAACCCACAACTTAATACATAGCACCATTTATTTTTTTAAAGGAAGGTTCCAATATTTACACCGCCAGCAACTGAAAATGCAAAATAAGTTGTTAATGTGTTAAATTTTTGTTATGCTGCTTCAAATGAAAAAGTAGATTGCTGCTTGTTGTTATTTGCACATCCCTTGGATGTTCTGTCTGCACACAATAAATCCTTAGGTTGTTGAATTCCGCATCTGGTATGGAGTCCGATTATTAGATCAGTGTTTGGCTTTCAGATGCCTTGAATGAGGTCGAGCTGCTATTGTCTTTCGAGGGTGAGCAGAAGGCAGCTTGGCAAACCTTTCTACCAACCCCAATTTATCTCTGCATATCATGCATTGTTAACAGGAAGCTATAGCTTCTCCCGCCATTTCATGTCCTGCCGGAAGATATAAACACCTGCACCCACTTAATTCGTTTTTGCATGCTAGGCCACTGTGAAAAATGAATGCCAACCCTATAAAAACTGCAATAATAAATCTGGCACTTTTAGCGGGGTGTTGCTTTTGTAAGGGATTGCATTTCAAGATCTCCTTTTAAACAAGCAGCAGATGCGAGAGGCTGCTTTCCAGTCCGGGCCTGAACTCCAGAACATCTCTGTCGACAAAGTTCACTCCAACAATCTGCTGCGGAGTAGTTCTATCTTCCAAAGCTGATACACCGATCCAAAGTTGAACACAGCGGCCTTTACTTCCGAGGAAACGCACGTATAGGATGGAGCGGTAAGGACGCTTTCCTCCGCTCACGATCCGCCCCCGGCCCTTCCTTCTGTGGCTTATTTCCACAGAACCGCCAACTTCGCCAAAGGCCAAGGAAGCTTTATATACGCGTGGCGAGCTCGCCCACGTGGCCAGGCGGTATCCCGGCTTAGTTTAATGCGGGTTTATTTACTCCCCCAGGAAAGTGTTCGCGCCATCAGGTTGCGAGTCGTTGCCACTACGCGTGTGCATAAATGGCCAGCAGCGCACCCGATCCATAAAAAACCAATGGGACTGCAGCTTTATTCAGAAGGAGGCGGGTCGCTTGCTATGCCATTGCAAAAGAAAACAAAAAACCACGAAAAGCTTAAGAGATTACTCGTTTCGAAATCAAACAGCAAAACACTTTTTTGTGCTTTCAAGGGGGTGCTGCTCTTAAACAGGGTGACCTACATTTTCAATATATATGTTCTGTGTGTTTTTTTTAGTTTATTTACGCCGTGAGCCGCTAGGGGTCCTGCACTGGGAGAAAGGCGTGCTATTAAAGCAATAAGGAGTTGCGCGTTTTCTGAGCGCGTGCAGAGTGCATTTCTAGCTCGCGTGCAGCTACTGCAGCCAGCTCCGGAAAAGCCCTAAGCTTGGGTCCCCCTGCTCCGTTCCTTCCCTCTCTCCCGCTCCCGGGTCCTGCCTTCTCCCTTCTCCGCGCGCGCCGCCCCGCGGCGCTCTCCGGGACGCGGGTGTCGCTTCTGGCCCCGCGGTGCGTCAGCTGCGCCCGGATTGTGACATCAGGAGCTGGCGGCTGGGAAAGCGGCTCCATGGAGCCGGCCGGGTTCGGCTCGTCCCCCCAGGAGAGAGCCAGGTGAGTGCGGGGCGCGCCCCGATCCCCACCCCTAACCACGGGCAGGCGGGGCGGGGGAGGCGCTTCCCTTCGCCCGGGTTAGAGACGCCCGCCGCCCGCGGCAACTCCGGAGTTGGGCCCCTCCTCGCTATTGAAGGCGTGGCGAAGCATCGGGGCCCGGTGTGTATATCCGTGGCTTGGAGAAACTCTTGCGCCGTTACGGTAGCCTTCCCCGACGCGCGTTCGCCTTTTCCCAAGTTACTAGCTCCCATCTCACCCAGGAATACAGAGCTATCCCAGTCAAAACAAAAAAAATTCCTTCCAGTAGCACCTTAAAGACCAACTAAGCTATCCCAGGTTACGCTCTGGCGGATTAAATGAAAGTACGTGGGGAGGGGAGGTAGCTAACGGCAGGCAACCGGCATAGAGATTAGAAGCCGCTATCACCATCATTTTTATTAATAATAGTATCAAGTTTAGGGTCTAAGTAAGATAGCGTGTGGTGGGGTCCAGACCCATATGTGAAAGGCCCTTCTCCAGGATAAGGACTCTTGATTGTGTATGGCGACAGACTGCACCCACCGAGGTGGTCTGGAAAAGGCTCTCTGCACATGCTCAGAAGCATCACAGAACACTACTTTTCATTTCTCTCTTGCTAGTCACTTCCAGGCATTTTTTTTTTTTAATTGAGCCTTCATTTTGATTTGCTTTTGCGTAATTTCTGTGGAGAGTTGAAACTTACCGGTAATTGTCTATTTATCCAGCTGCCTTTCAGATTCGTTGCATAGAATTGTAGAGCTGGAAGAGGGACCATGAGCACCATTTAGTCCAGCCCCTCTTCAATGCAGGAATCTTTTGCCCAGCGTGGGACTTGAACCCACAACCTTGAGATTAAAGAGCTGCAGGGAGTCACTTAACAGAATGTCAGGCCAAGACTTGGGGGAGACGGGGCTTCAAATCCCCACTGGGCTGTGATGCCCACCATCAACTCCTAGCCTTGCCTACCTTTCATGTTTGTGAGGATGACAGGGAGATAACAGAGAGAATAACCATCCTGGACAAAAAGTGGAATATAAATGTAATAATAAAACAAGTGCATCAGGAGAAGGAACGAGTTTGTCCCCTTCCATCCAGTGTGTATACTCTTCCCCCAACTCCTTGCATGCTGCAAGTTCTAGAAGTTGTCTTTGATGCATCCTAGGAGTTTAAATTGAACTCAGTTTTGTCTTTTTTGAAGAAAGGTGTTGTTGGTGGTGGGACGTGGGTGGCGCTGTGGGTTAAACCACAGAGCCTAGGACTTGCCGATCAGAAGGTCGGCGGCTCGAATCCCCACAACGGGGTGAGCTCCCGTTGCTTGGTCCCTGCTCCTGCCAACCTAGCAGTTCAAAAGCATGTCAAAGTGCAAGTAGATAAATAGGTACCGCTCTGGCGGGAAGTAAACGGCGTTTCCGTGCGCTGCTCTGGTTTGCCAGAAGCGGCTTAGTCATGCTGGCCACATGACCCAGAAGCTGTATGCCAGCTCCCTCAGCCAATAAAGCGAGATGAGCGCCGCAACCTCAGAGTTGGTCATGACTGGACCTAATGGCCAGGGGTCCCTTTACCCTTATTGTTGGTGGTGGCTCACCCGATTGCTCCCTGTACTCCGGAGAGCTGCGCATAGTCAGCCAGATGGTGGAAGACAGTTTGGCTTAACCTCCATCGCCAGACTCCAGCTCTGGGATGTCAGGAAACATCTATTGCGGATCCTCACTGGGCAAGGCAGCGTTCTCTATTAGCTGCTTGCTGGAGCTCTTGGGGCAAAAATTTGGTTTCCCCTAAGGAAATTCAGCAGCAGCCTCAAGCCCTTTTGAGCCCTGCCCGTGCTCTCTGTCTGCTCTGCAGTGCATGTGACCGAGAAGCCGGAGCTGTTGTTAACACCAGGAATGATGAAGCTGGCGTTGAGGAATCTCTCCCTGTTATTGCAGGCTGAGTCAGTGCCTGGAATAAGCCCCGGGGCAGCCGGCCCAAGCCGTGGCTCCGCCTCCCAGAGTGTGACTCTCTTGTGTTGTGTTGCTATGTGGATTTGTTTGCATCTTAGAGCGTCCTCCAACCTGGGTGCGCCAAATAATGCTGCTGCGCTACATCAGCTGGGGCTGATGGGAATTGTAGTACAGCAGAATCTGGAGGTGTCCCTGGCTGGCCCAGCCTGCCCTAAGTCCTTTTCTAAAGACTTTCCCAGGGGGAGCCTCTCATCCCTCTGAAAAATGGTTCCAAGTGAGTTAAAAGCATCCCCCCTTTTTTCCTTCCTTTAACCTGTGACACCCTGCAGCTCCTTTACCCAATGGGACGCGTGTTGGTTGATTGCCCTAGATTTCTGCTCCCAGAGTTCAGGACATTGTAACGCCCGTTTCCATCTCCCCATCTGTCATTGCTTCAATGCCTGTCACGCTGCTAGGCAGGTTGTGCTAATGTTCCCATTTCACAGATGACAAACTGAGGCTGAGAGATACTATCTGCGCCTAAGGGGGTCACGCCGGTTCATTAAGGCTCTTGTGCGTGTGCTGCTCACTTCCTCATATGAACGTGGAGTTATTACAATAATAATTTCAATGATTGTTTTACAAGTGCTTTTAACAAAAACAAAACAGCAAGAGGCTGTGTGCGTACCAAAATAAAGCTTAAAATGAACAGCACGAGCCGCTCCAAAAACTGATATTGAGGGCAGTTTGCAGCACTCAGTGAATAACTGTTTGTTTGGTTTTTTTTAAAAAGGGGGACGAGCTTCTTGTCCTTATAAATTAGCTTGACCAGACTGGGAAGATTCCTGTTTCTCAGCCATTCCTCTCCAATCATATCCTTCTGTTCACCTTAGTTCTCTTTCTTGTAACATCTTATTCACTTCCTATTCCCAGTGCCCTCTTCCTTCCTCTCACCAGGAATCTAGTCCTGTTGGCCCGCCTGCCCCCCACCTTTCTATCAGAGACGAGCCCCCCTCCCTGCCTGGCTGGGCCCCTCCTGCGCTTCCCCTTTAAGTCTCCCCACGCTGGAATGTGAGAGTGCTCCAGCCATCCTGTGAGGTCAGATAAGACACTATATTTATCTGGCTGGTAACCTGAGCTGTGAATTTCTGCTGTGGACTACACCACTACTGAAAGGCATTCGAGTTCATTCTGTGCCGGAGAAGTTGAGCTGCTTGTTGAGATCTCCTCCCCCCCCCCCACCTCTCTTTAACTTCTAAAAAACACAACTAGAAATCCCCCACAAATCTGACTTTCACAAACAGGTTAGTACCTACTGGCTCTGTAACCTACCTTTTTTTCTCTCCACCCGATCCTGCCGCAGAAAAAGCACCTTGCGGAGACAGAACTGAGCCCCATGCCACTACTCCTCAGGCCCGTTGTTCCATGCGCACAGGTGGGTACAATCCGGGGCAGAAGGCTGGAGGGCTTTTTAAAGAGGGACACTTAAATAGCTCGACCAAGACCAAAACAACTCTGTTTCTTCCTAGGCTGAGATGTTTTGTGGGGATGGGAGCTGCCAGTGTGCTTAATGCAGTTGTTAAGCAATCCAATGTGTGGGGTTTATTATTATTATTAAATAAAACTTTAATAAACCTCTTTATTTCAGACCAGTTATAGGTGTTTGTAGGAATCGGCAAACTTTAGGGAAGTTTTTAATGTTTGATGTTTTATCGTGTTTTTAATATTCTGTTGGGAGCTGCCCAGAGTGGAAACCCATCCAGATGGGTGAGGTATAAATAAATTATTATTATTATTAGCATGTGCAAAATGCTTTGTCTCAGGCAGAGCAGAACAGTAGTAGGCAGCCAGCTGTGTCAAGAGCAGCGATCGCCAACGTGGTGCCCTCCAGATGTTGTGGGACTATATTGCTCACCAAGTCTGGTGAGCTGGAGACCTAGGTTTGGGAAACACTGGTCCGCAGCAAGCTGGTTGGGCTAGCAGTTGGTTGTTGCTTGACGGGAGATCAAGGCATAGTAGGGTCTCAGCAGACTGCATGGCCTGGTCAGCCTCTGTTCTGAACCACTGGTTGCAGAGTCCATTTCCCCCTTCCTGCCTGTTTCCGCTGCCTTTATAATGTCCATGCTTTCAACCTGGGCTGAAGTCGTAACTTAAACAAAACAAAACACTCCACTTGTTCAGGAGGGTGTATGCTGTGCAGGAATTGGTGGCATGGAATTCATCGAATTGTAGAGCTGGAAGGGACCCCGGGGCCATCTAATCCAACCCCTTGCATTGCAAGAATCACAGATTAAGAACTCCTGATTGGTGGCCATCCAGCCTCCACGGAAGGCGAGTCCACCACTTCCCGAGGCTGTCGGTTCCCCTGTTATTGCAAAGTTAAGTTTGTGAGGCTCACTCCTTTAAGTCAGCACACCCAGGAAGCAGTGGGGTGTTTGATGGAAATCCAGTCTGCTTGGGGCTGTTGCTAAAATTTGCTGCAATGCAGAGAAGGGTCACGGCGTGCCCTGGTGTACGCTTGGCAAAAAGAAAATGCCCGCCGCCGGCAGAAAGCTCAGAAGCTGGTGCTGCTCTCTGACCTTAGATGGCCGAGGCCCCCACAACCTTAATGAGCCCAGCTGCAAATTTCCTTGGTGTCCTTCTGGTCAGTGGGAGCCAGTAGTTGTGCAGAGAAAGTGAGGGGCTCTTGTGCTTTGGAGGTGGTGGTTGGGAGGAGCGGCTATGGCTTTACATTTTTGCGTAGAGGCCATTGTTCTGTAGGGAGAGTGCCCGCTTGGTGTTGCCAGATCCAGTCCCTGGCATCTCCAGTTTTAAAAAAGGATCAGGCAGCAGTTTAATGAAAAGACAAAAGATGGTGCTGCCAGTCAGAGTAGACTGTATTGGACCAGATGGATAGGATAGGGGAGGGGCCATAATTCAGCACATAGAATGTCCCGGGATCAGTCTCTCATTTAAAAGGGATCACGTGATGGGAGAGATTTCTCTCTCTGCTTGAGACCCAAGTGAAGCTCTGCCAGTCAGAGTAGGCTATCATTCTTCTATTTTGGGTCCCAAATAGGGCTGGGCGATATCTGGTGTATATATTGGATATATACTGATATATGTCTGAAATAAGGATGTATGTAGAGGCATGGTTTTTCCAACATTGTGATTTTTGCATAGCACACAAACACACGTCATGATTTGCAATGTATTGCCAGGTCAACAGTCATGAAACCGATATCATGATATGGGCTTCAAACCGGTTTTGGACAATATATCGCCCAGCCCTAGGCCTCACACACTGTTGGGACTACATCTCCAATCATCCCCAGCCAGTTTAGTTAGTGGTGAGGGATGATGGGAGTTGTAGTCCAACAATATCTGGGGATCCGGGGTTGAAGGTCACTGGATGATGGTTGCTGGTGCCTATCAGGATCACTATGGCAGAAGGCAATAAGGCCAAGACAAGGTGAAGCCAGAGCCAATATTACCATTTACTCTGACTCCAGTAAGCTCTTGCCACTTGTGTTTGAAGCTGTGTACGCATAACTTTGGCCACAATCCGCCTCATCCTGTAGTTTCTTGAGAAAGGCTGCTGATTGATGTGTTGTCCCTCAAACCAGCTTCCATCCAATCTGAAAACATACCGTATTTTTCGCTCTATAAGACGCACCCGAGCATAAGACTCACCTAGATTTTAGAGGAGGAAAACAAGAAACAAGAAAGCAACGCAAAGCCTCTTAAGCAAAGAGGCAGGAGCGCTCCGGCTGCACTCAAGAGGCTTTGTGTGGCTATCGCTGAAGCCAGGAGAGCAAGAGGGATCGGTGCGCACGGATCCCTCTTGCTCTTCTGGCTTCAGCGATAGCTGCGCAGCCTGCATTCGCTCCATAAGACGCACACACATTTCCCCTTACTTTTTAGGAGGGGAAAAGTGTGTCTTATAGAGCGAAAAATACGGTAAGCTGCGGTTGAGAAAAAGCATGCGCAGGTGAAACAGCTATTGCACATGAGCAACAGGCAGCTTCACTGAATCGGAGTTCAGGTGGGGTGTGGGGTGTTTCACAGGAAACGAATTGGGTCATGTGCTTTGAGTGAAGACACCCCCGCCCCCAGTGTGTACAGTGATCTACAAATGCAAAGTGAAACACAGCCTAGTTTTGTGCCCATCCTCCTCCTCGCTAGGAGAACATTAAGGCTCAGGTGGAGGAAGGTGACAGCCAGATTGGCTGTGAGGAAGCAGCTAAGGGCAAATAGGGCAAGTGCCCCATTTACCCTAATGGACCAGCCAAGAATGCTGGTAGATGGCAGCAGTTGGGCAAATGCAGTATAAGGCATTTTCCTATCCCAGCTATCCATCTCATGTTGGGCAAACCATCTCTTTGTCCTTCTGCCTTCAGTTGATCCCAGCTCCAGTCTTAGCCACTTGGCCTTAGGCCCCTCTCCTAGTTCACAGAAACCGGTTTTTAATGCCAGCCCTAGGGTGTATGCCATGACAATGAAGGTCTGTAGCATGCTCTCCTTGGAGTGTACTCTAGGCATGTGCAGAGTGCTGTGTGCTGGCCCAAGTTGTCTTGAGCTTGGCGGCAAGGTTTTCCATTGCTGGGGTTTCATCGCCGTCCTTTGCAAAGAGCTAGGCCAGATATTTGAGTCAGTTCTATAGCAGTTCAACTGTCATGGCGTCTCCCAGAGGATCCTGGGAACTGCAGTTTGCTGAGGGCACTGAGAATTCTATTAGCAATCCTTTGCTCCACAAACTCGCACACAGGCTGGAGGTTTTGTTTTGTTTTTTGGACTACAACTCCCACGAGCCCCAGCCGGCACAGACATTTGTCGGTTGGGAGTCATAACATCTTCTGGAGTATATATTCCTTCATCATCCTCCGAAGCGAGGTTCTCAGTGCAGCTAAGAGTCAATATCACGATGGCAGTGAACAATATTAAACAAATAAATCAACATCATTCCCGCTGCAACAGCACAAATGGTAAACAGCAGCAAAAGCAGGGTTTGTTTGAGAGTCTTCCCAGTCCTTCACCTCCCCTCACCTCATCCATTTTCTATCCTGCAGGCTTCTAAAGTCTGTAATGACTTTTATCTGCAAGAGAGTCCAGTTGAACTTCAAACCCAGATGTGGGGAACATTTGACTCTCCAGATTGTGCTGCACTACAATTCCCATCATCTCTGGGAAGGCTGATGGGAGTTGTAGTCCAGCAACAACAGCTGGAGGACCAAAGGCCCCCTACACCTGTTTTAACCCCACTTACCTGAGAGTAAGCCTCGTTGAATTCAATAGGACTGAGTAGACGTGAAATTAAAGCCAGAATCAGATTCGCCTGGGCGCTACAGTTTGCAGAGCAATTGAACAACCCAGTCCCTCTTCCCAAGGAACTCTGGCAACTATAGCTCTACGAGGGAAATAGAAGAATCCTGACAACTCTAAACACCCTTAAACAGTTTCCAGTGCCCTTTGCGGGAAGCCACGGCTGTTTAAAGTGGTATGATCCTACTATAGTGCTGGTGAGGCCTCAATTGCCAGCCTTGTGGGCTTTTGTACACGGAATTGGGGAAGGAATCATCCTTTGGTCCTCAAGCAACAAAATGTCTTGGGTTGGCCCTGATTGTCTCTCGTGTACCTCAGGGAGCCCTGTGTCCCTGTTACCTGAGTGTAAGCCAATGTAGACAGGTGAAATGGCATAGGGCGAGTTAACTCTTACCCTGTCCAGCCTTCTCCCCCCCCCCCCCATGGGGTAAATAGCAGCTTCAAGGTTAGGGGTGTAAATGTTTAGATTAGGGAAACTGCACTAGGGGAAAAGGAATAAACTTCCTCCAGCCCCTATTTCTGCCCCATCCAAATCGGGGCCTGCCTCCGCAGCTGTTTTTCACTAAAAATAGCCACTCAGGGAGATCCGATAGTGGATCTCCTGCTTCTTGTGGAGTTCGGCCCTAAATATCTGGTTCAAAACAGCAACGGGTCAAAACGTTGCAAGGGTTGTTGTTGTTGCAAAACAGCCACGCCAGTACAACAACAGTGCTCCTGACTGGAGGGCCTCTGAGAAAACCCTCCAGGCTGTTATGGAAAAGAGAAAAGGGGAAGAAAACAGCCTATTCTCTGATCACAGAGGACGGAAAACATCTTGAAGGTTTTCTTTCTCTCTTCATCCTTCTCCCTCACCCTCAGTGGCCTTTTCGACTATTGACCCCTTTGCTGGGACACTTAATTATAGGGGACAGCCACCAAGGCGTGTTCTGTGACGCTTGAGTCACAGCTGAGGCGAAAACTCCCATCCAGAGGAATCAGGAAGAGTTGAAAGAGCCCGAAAGTGGCTAGCTTTGCATTTTCAGCAACTGGCTAGATTATTTCTTCTTTTTCTTTCTTTTTATTTGTGGTAGCATAATGACAACTTACTAACAACCCAAAGGTGCAGTAGCAGGGCATTCATTACACCCTAACCTATACAAAGCAAGCCAAAAATAATAAGAGGAAGGAGTAGTAACACTCCATTATAATTCAAGACATCCATATTCCCCATCAGGTGTACTTTACCTGGTGAATGCTGGGCATCTTAAGTCCGAAGCATAAGAAATAAAATCCCACCAGGTGACTTAGAAGCATTCTGGGTTCTTCATCCCTCTGGAGACCTGCAATTTATGTGTTATTTTCCTCCACAATAGCCAGAGTCCACAAGTTCTTATAACACAAAGACAAATGCGGATTTTTCAAGGTTTTCCATTGCTGGGGTACTGAAATCCTAGCTGCGGCTAGCATCCATGCCAGAAGTTCTTGAGAGCAACCAAGCTTTCATGTTATCAGTCTACATATTCAGTAGTAACAGTTGTAGGGGAAAACAATGAGTTAAAAACAAAAACAAATGCACACCCATATCACGTTTCTGGTCCTTTTACTTGGGAGCCGTAGGAAAGGCGGGATTCTGTTCAATAATAAGCAATAGTTTAGAGTTGCTTTAAACCTGTAGTTGTGAACTGGTAGCCCATTGGTCTCAATCAGCATGGCCAAATAGTCAAAGATGATGGGAATTGTAGTCAAGCGACATTTAAGTACAATAATAAATAGCTGCCGTTCATGATGGTTTCCATGGTGGTTATGCCTCCCTCTCAAATAAAGCAAAGGAAGTTACTAGTCCTCAAGGGTTAACCTGCCCACAAGTACCTGTTTAAGTCAAGAGTCTGTGTTGATGCATTCAAAAGATCACCCTCTTCCTGTTCACAGCAGTGTTTCCAACAAAATAGATCCCTCCCCCCCCCACATACTTTTTTTTCTAGAAAGCCTGGTAGCTGAAGATGATAGTTACTTAGCAGAGGCTAATGGTGTAATGCAGCGATGCTGAAACACTATTATTACTTATTTCATAGCAGGGCCAGTGATGCAATCTTCCATGTCGCTGTTTGCCACTCCTCTGCATGGAAAAAAAAGCCTTTCTCAGAGATACACCCATCAAACAGGTTGTTAAGCAGAGGGACAGGGGGCTATATTAGCACGCATGGCTGAGGGGTTCAAGTACCACTTCCCTTAAAGAAGAAACACAAAAGCTCCCCAGGTCCTCTTATTATTACCAATCAAAATGTCAGAATATAGCAAGCAAGCTTCTGAGTCCACCAGAACTCTTCATCAGGCTGTTAAACAAGGTTGGGACCAGGGGTCCAGTGGCAGAGAAAACATGCTGACCATATTGAAGCGCTGGTGTCTGCACCTGCCTCTTCTTCCTGCATAATCTTAGAAGGTGGGCAGTTGTTTGGGGTTGTCAGTAAGAACGTCTGCACAGCAAAATGCACCATTACACAACTGGGAGAGGCGACCAAGTGGGCCTATTCAAGTCTGGGTTAAGCTTAAAACCAACGGCTTAGTCTTGAAACCCTGAGTGAGTTGTTCAGAGGCATTGCTGAGAACCTTGTACGACAAAGAACGCTTTTATTCATTGCATTCTCCAAAGAGCTTGGGGTGGTGTGCATGGTTCTACCACTCCTTACTTAACCCCAACAACAGCCCTGTGAGGTAGGTTAGGCTGGGAGGCAGCCACGGGAGACCGGGAGATGATGTGGAGGCATGATGGCCTATGTCTCCCTGGCAGTATCCCAACATTAAGGTCACCCCCTTAAGCTTAATGGCTGTGTAGGGATTTGAACCCTGGTCCCCCAGGTTCCAAGGGACATGGGTGGCGCTGTGGGTTAAACCACAGAGCCTAGGACTTGCCGATCAGGAGGTCGGCAGTTCGAATCCCCGCGACGGGGTGAGCTCCCGTTGCTCGGTCCCTGCTCCTGCCAACCTAGCAGTTCAAAAGCATGTCAAAGTGCAAGTAGATAAATAGGTACCGCTCCGGCGGGGAGGTAAACGGCATTTCCGTGCGCTGCTCTGGTTCACCAGAAGCGGCTTAGTCATGCTGGCCACATGACCCAGAAGCTATACACTGGTTCCCTCGGCCAATAAAACGAGATGAACGCCGCAACCCCAGAGTTGGCCACGACTGGACCTAATGGTCAGGGGTCCCTTTACCTTTACCCCCAGGTTCCAGTCCGACATTTTAACCACTACACCACATGGGCTTTCATAAGAACACGAACGTAAGGGTAGCCATCAAATCCAGCACCCTGTTTTCCCCAGTGCTGAGGAAAAGGCCTTTTTAAGTTTCTAGTTCTCATTGTAGTGATTGATTCAATAAGGAATGTAAGAAGCTGCCATGGGCCAAGTCTATCTAGCTCAGTATTGTCTACAGCAACTGGCAGTAGCTGCCCAGAGTTTAAAGCAGGGCTGTTGTTTTCCTACCCATGCCTGGAGATTCCAGAAATTGAACCTTGTGTTGTACCACTGAGCTACAGCACTTCCCCGACAGTTACATAAGCATGGTGCTGATAACACTAAGGTCACAGGTTCGGTTCCCGTATTGGACAGCTGCATTGCAGGGGGTTGGACTAAATGATTGTCAAGATCCCTTCCGAACTCTACAATTCTTTGATTCTAAGACGAGCCCTGCTGGGTCAGGCCAAAGGGGGCCAGTCTGGTCCAGCTCCCTGTTCTTACAGTGGGCAGGCAGATGCCCCCTAAGCACTCCTTTGGTTTCCAGCAACTGGTCTTCAGAATCACATTGCCTCCAATGGTGGAAGGCAGTGGACTCTATACCTGTTGAGTCGCTCTTGGCTTCCCCTCCCTCCTAATGGGCTGTGGGAGTTGCAAGCCGGCCACTCCCCTTTGAGCGCCTCCCGAATCCTCGCCTCTGCAGTGTGGGAATGATGATTGCATACCTGGCCTGGGTGAACCGCAACACCTCCCAAGCCCTTTGAAGCCATTAGGTGAGGAGGCACTCCAAAAATGTGGCAGGCATCCTTGATCCTGGTGACGCCTGGGAGAGAGAGAGGAAGGGAGAGAGAAGAAGCCACGCCAAGTCCAGGAAATGGCCCAAGTTCCCTCTTCCACCCTCAGGGACTTTCTCAGTATTGCCACGTTCTCCCTCCTGCCAGTTGCAGTTCCCACGGGATGCAGGTGTGTGTGTGTGTGTGTGTCTCACCTGCTATCTCCTTCCCTCCTCCCTGCAGCCGGAGCAGCCACAATGGTATGATGCTAAGTTGCTTCTAACATCACAGGGAACGAAGCTCTCATAGACGTGGCAGTCACAGACGGTAAGCATCCCACGGGAAGGGTTTGGGGCCGGGTGCTGGGCTTTTTAGGATGGCCTTTCTCTGCTCTTGTGAAGGTTTCGTGCACCTTTATTTTATTTTATTTTAATAAATTTTTATTAAATTTTCTTTTACAAATTAATCAACACAATCCTTTTCTCAAATTTCCAGTTTTTTGTACTTCCACCAGCTCCTCCACCAATCATCCATATTTTCTATTCATTACGCATTTTCCATGTCTTTTATTGCCAATTAATACTAACTTATCGTCTCTATTTTTTTTTACAATACATCTTTAGCAATCACAAAGCCTCTTTAAACCGACTAACGTTTTCTGTACATCACATATGTTTTTCAGATAATCCGTAAACTTTCCCCAGTCCTCGATGAATTTGTGATCCTTTTGATATCTAATTTTCCCAGTCATTTTGTCCAGTTCTGCGTAGTCCATAAGTTTCATTCTCCACTCTTCAAGTGTCGGTAGTTCCTCTTGTTTCCATTTTTGGGCCATTAGTATTCTTGCTGAGTTTCGTGCACCTTTAAAGCGCATTCGAAGTGCATTGCTTCTGTCAAATAATTCCAGGCACTGTGGTTCGTTAAGGGCAGCTGGGAATCGGAACTCTGTGAAGGGAACTACAAGGGCCCAGAATTCTTTGACGGGGGCGTGTGCTTTAAATACAGTGGTACCTCGGGTTAAGTACTTAATTCGTTCTGGAGGTCTGTTCCTAACCTGAAACTGTTCTTAACCTGAAGCACCACTTTAGCTAATGGGGCCTCCTGCTGCTGCCGCGCCACTGGAGCACGATTTTTGTTCTCATCCTGAACCAAAGTTCTTAACCTGAGGTACTATTTCTGGGTTGGCGGAGTCTGTAACCTGAAGCGTATGTAACCCGATGTACCACTGTATACTGGATATACAGCCATTGACTGCTGTGAGGGTGTCATAGGGAACACATAGACCAGGCATAGGCAAACTCAGCCCTGCAGATGTTTTGGGACTACAGCTCCCATAATCCCTGACCACTGGTCCTGTTAGCTAGGGATGATGGGAGTTGTAGTCCCAAAACATCTGGAGGGCCGAGTTTGCCTATGCCTGACATAGACTGAGTCTGCGTATATATTAAAGCACATTCTTTCCCCTCAGAGAATCCTGGGAACTGCAGTTTATTAAGGGTGCTGGGAATCAAAGCTCTGTGAGGTGAAAACTACAGTTCCCAGGATTCTTTGGAAGCTGCTTTAAAAGTATGGCATGTACTGAGGAATTTGAGGTGCTTCCGGACCGTCACTTTTTTTGGGAGGTGGGATTTAATCACATACTGGCAAACTGACGTTTCACAGCTATACAGTAAGCCCACAGCCTACGCAAATTTAATTTGCGCACTTTCAGCTCTATGTATGGGGCAAAGTATTATAAAAAATTAAAGGGGCAGGGTTCTGAGGATAAAGTCTTCGGCAACCCCACCTGCCATTGCACGTAATGTATTTTGACTATACACGATTTTGGCTTTAGGTGTGATCCCTGGAATGTTACCCCCACATAAGCTGCAGGCTTCCTGTATTATTATTATTATTATTATTATTATTATTATTATTATTAAATTAATTTAAAAATTCCAAAAAGGAAACAAAAACAAATACAATGCAAACTAAATCACACTTGTCAGAGCTGCCTCCAGGTCCCAGCTCACAGAGGACCAACGCTAGCCGGTAGTAATGTACAAAAGTCTTTATTGAGGTTCAGTTTCCATTTCCAAGCCGCAGCGTGCAGCCCTACGTCTGGACACTAGATCGGCGAAGCCCTGTCTGAGTCTCCACCCCCTGTACACCAGTTTAAGACCCTAGCCTTACTCCACCTTTTCCGTTGCTCCTTTCTCCTCTGGGTCCTTCTGCCCCCCGGTGTCTCCTCCTTCCTGGACTCTTCTGACGCTGACCCCCCTGACTCCTGTCCCTCCTTTCGGCGGGCTTTAGGACCTGGCTCCCTATCCGGGCTACCCACTGTGCCGCTCGCCTGTACATTTGAACTTGGCGCGCGCGCCCAGCTTCCAACTTTGCTCTCGACCGTTTCCTCGCTCTCCGATGGAGGCGTGGCCAATCCTGACTCATCTCCTCCCGCTGGCGGTGAGCAGCCTGATCCCGATACCTGGGACTCCTCCCCCCTACTGCTCTTTGGTGGGGAAGCTGGTCCCGATTTCCAGCTGCTGCTCTCTGAGTCCCCTCTGGCCCCTTCTTCCTGGGGTGTCCCCCTTGCTCTGACCCTGGGAGCCCCTTTCTGTGAGTCTTCCGATTCGCTGGAAAGACTCAGAGACCTCGGACCACTGTCATCGCTTACGTTTCCTTCGGATTCCTCCCCCTCGCTCTCCGTTTCCTCCCTTTCCTGTGCCTCTGCTCCTGAACCCCTGACAACACTAAATCAAGATAATGTATCCTAGGCATAGTTGTGCAGTTTTAGCTGCCTGCACAGCTGCTTTCCCAAAAGATTGGGCCTTTTTGAAATTTAGAAAGTAGTGGTGAGATGCACTAGAAAGTGAGGGGCCTGTTGATTTGATGCAGCATCATCTGATCTCCCTACAAAACGAGTGCTGGTTAAATAACTGACGTCACCTAATCTCTCTGCTGGGTCCAATAAATGGGTCACATAGGGGCCATCGTGGAACATAGCAAATCTGAAGTCATGCATTCAGACCACCTAGGGCTGCATAAACACCACCTCCTCCACCCCAAGAACCCTGGGAACTGTAGGTTTTTGGAATTCTAGCTTTGTGGTTGCTAAACTAAAGTTACAGATTTATAGAGTTGGAAGGGACCCTGAGTGTCATCCAGTCCAACCCCTTTCCAGTGCAGGAATCTCAACTAAAGCATCCATGGCCAAAGACCATCCAACCTCTGCTTAAAAACCTTCCAGGAAGGAGAGTCCACAACCTCCCAAGGGAGTCTGTTCCACTGTACCACCAGAAAGTTCTTCTTGATGTTCAGCTGGAATCTCCTTTTTTGTAACTTGAAGCATTGGTTCAGGTCCTACCCTTCTGAGCAGGAGGAAACAAGCTTGTTCCATCTTCCATGTGACAGCCCTTTAGATATTTGAAGAGAGCTATCATATCTCCTCTCAGTCTCCTCTTTTCCAAGGCTAAACATACTCAACTCTCTCAACCGTTCCTCATAAGGCTTGGTTTCCAGACCTTTCTTCAGGGTTCTTGTGGAGACCATGCTTTTGTAGAGTCATAGAACGGTAGAGTCGGAAGGGATGCCAAGGGACATCCAGTCCAGCTCCCTGCAATCCAGGAACCACAACTTTAAATACAGCCTACCTTGGTTTTTGAACTTAATCCATTCCAGGAGTCCGTTCAACTCCCGGAACAGTTCGAAAACCAAGGCGCAGCTTAAGCATCCTGCAGCCAATCGGAAGCTGCGCCAGATGTTTGGCTTCCGAAAATGTTTCAAAAACCAGAACAATCGCTTCCGGTTTTTTATCATTCGGGAGCCGAAACATTCAAGTTCAAAGGCATTCGGCTTCCGAGGTTCCACTGTATGCTTTAAATGTTTGGTGGGGGTGCATCCCAACTCAGTCCTGTCTGCACCAGCCTTTGCCTATGTTTGCCCTCTGCATAGGCAAAGGCTGCTCCATGCTGACCACCGGTGACCTTCTGTCGTTTGAAACTGGGGTCATAGCTAGGATATGCCAGAGTGTCAATCCAGGACTTTTTGCAAGCAGAACTTGCATGTATCCCTGAGCTCCAGCTCTTCCTTGGGACACCTGTGCCTTTTTATTTTTGAGCACCTGCCTTTCTTTTCCATTTATTTATTTATTTATTTATTCGTTTGTTTGTTTGTTTGTTTATTCAACCCTGTAAGAAAGAGCCACAGGGGTGCTTTTCTGGCCACGTGCGGTCATGTGCGCGCACGCACAGCCACACGAAAGAGCTCTGGGCTTTCTCGTTGCACAAAACTAAGCATATGATTTCACTGGAATCACTTAAGATAGTGACGCGCCGGCGTTGAGCTCTGAGGTGTCGGCTGGGCTGCGCGTGCCAAATTCCATCCCACTTAATTATATCCTGCCTTGGCGATTCTCCTGGCAAAACCTGTTCTCATTCTACTGCTAACGATCGGTTAGAGCGTGTTCCACCCCAGAAGCAGCTGCCTTTCAGAGCTAGGAAAGAAGACATGACCCCCAGCGACACAAACGGTAATTTATATCCTTGCAGGCCCTTTTTTTTCCCCCTTGCCAGGACCAACCTGTTGACTGGAGGCGGGCAGTGGCAGGCGAGGGTGTGGATGTCTGTCTGTGGTTAAGACAAATTTATCTCTTTGAGAGTCGAGCGGGCGATGTTCCAGAGCGAGAGGTCCAAAATGTTGCAGAGGTAAAAGTTCTCAAAGAGACCTTGGATTTTGGCAGGATAGATGTGCTGAGCAATGTTTGGACCCACAAAGGATTTCTGTCCTGTTGGAAGAGCTCCCTCCCTCCTTCTTTTGATGATGGCTGAGGGCACTTGCCTGCATCACTGCAGCACCCACAGGTGGGTTGCATGATGCCGTTTCAGACTTGAGTTGTTCAGTCAAAACTCTGTGCACTGGCAGGGCCGTGCAGTCCTCAGGTGGAGTTGCAGGACTCGAGGTAGCACGAGACTTTTTTCAGGTTGGTCCTCTATGGCCAAATGGGGCCTGCTTGGAGTGAACAGTGATTGGTAGCCTGGAGATGACTCTGCAGGATGAAGTGATGGTTGTGTTCTGTGGCATCTGTAGTGTTCTAGCCACGGCGTTGCGGTTTGTTCCTATGGTGGTTTTCCAGTGGCCCACAGAGTTTCTGGAACAATCCAGAACTAACTCCATTGGCCAAGGTCTTGTGTAGATACGCTGCCGTGCTAAAACTCGTTACGAAGCTTCAGCGTGGCAAGTGAACATGGGAATCCAACTTTGATGCACTTGGAGAGGAGATAATTTAGGCCCCATCTGTGTTGTACGTTCAAAGCAGTATCATGCCACTTGACACAGGCAAAGAATCCTGGGAACTGCAGTTTGCCTCGGGTGCTGAGAGTTGTTGGGAGACCCCCCTTCTCTCATCGCAGAACTATAGTTCCCAGAGTAAGAGGGATTGACCGTTAAAATGCTCCAGGAATTGTAGCTCTGTGAGAATTGAGGACTCCTCTAAGAACTCTCAGGGCCCTTAGCAAACTGCAGTCCCCAGGACTTTTAGGGGGAAGCCATGACTGTTTAAAGTGCCATGGTGCTGGTTTAAATGTATAGAGCGCATTAGGCCTTAGGTGAGCCTGGGAGGCTGTGGTGCCTTTGCTCCTGATTTCTCTCTGCATGGAGTTTCCCAGGTTCTTTCCAGTCTGTGGTGTTCCGCATACTTTCACTCAGGTGGCAAGCAACCCACTTAGATATTATTGAAATACTGAGCGGTATATAAATGCCTTAAAATACACACATAAGGTCTAAGAAATTAGAGACAGCAAACAGATTCCCCGTTTTAAGGTGTTTTCAGAAGAGAGGGCCTGTAAAGGAGGAGTGAATGGGACTTCTGTACCTTCTGTTTAAAGATAGTTGTGTAGAAGAGGGGATTCTGCAGAAAAGTGGGGTGGAAAGAGCTGGAAAAGGTTTGTTAAGGGTGCTGAGAGTTGTTAAAATGCCCCTATCCCCCCCCCCCCGCCCACAGAGCTACTGTTCCCGGAGTGGTTTAGCAATCAATCCCCCTTCCCATGGAATTCTGGGAGCTGTAGCTCTGTGAGGAGAATAGGGGCATCTTAACAACTCTCGCCATAAAGTTCCCAGGATTCTTTAGGGGAAGCCATGGCTGTTTAAAGGTAGACAAATGCTAAGCAAACCAGTCTCTTAAGCTTAAGCCAAGAAAGAGCATAGCTGTCAACCGCCCCTTATTTGGCGGGAAACTTCCTTATCCCAGCGCCGTGTCCCACTGCTGTCCCTTATTGATGATGTCCCTTAAATTTCCAGGGGGTTTCAAAGGAAGCAGCTCCTCTCCCTCCTTCCCTGGCGGCCAGGGAGGAGGGAGACTCCAACTGTGTTGCTTGGCTGCGTTGCTCACCCAATAAGGTGTCTAAGAACAACTGGGGGTGGAGCTTGCATGCCTTGTGCCGATCAAATCGGCCGTGTTGCCTGGGGACTCACCTTTGCTCAGCGCTTCCCAGCGGAGAGGTGACGGTGGTTTTCCTTGGTGCATCCCCTTTGCCGGGTTGCTGCGCTGTGGGAACCACCGCTTGAGGCTTCGTTTGGCTGCTGGCTGGGCTTTCTGCCTTTGACTCGGAGGGGCTCAGAAGTTGAACATACCTGTGCCCGGAAAATCCCTTATTTTGGCTGCTGATCCCTTATTTTTGAGGCTGCTGGTCCCTTATTTTCAAATCTGTAAGTTGACAGCTACGAGAAAGAGTATTCTCTTTAAGATTGAATATCAATATACATATCAAGACTTTGAGATTAGACCACTGAAGAAGCCCAGAAAACTATCTTGGGAGTGGGCTACCTGCAAGCCCCAGCAAAAGGGCCCCATCGGGGGCGAACAGCGGCCCCTTGATTACTTGGAGTGCCAGGGCAAAACAGGTGCAAAACACCGGCACCCTGTCGTCTACAACTTCATTAACATCCATCTCCAACTCCACTAGCATCTCTCGGTATTGTGAATAACACCGAACTTACCTTTTGATGGTATCTTCATGAACTTATCTAAAAGACTGAGTTGAGCATTTGAAAAATCTACTGAAACCAGACATTATAAGTTCATCTTAGGTTGGGTAGTTCTCAAGTCTCTGTGGCTTTGTTTAATGTTTTGTGTTTTTCTCAGAAGGTTGATAAAGAAAGTTTAATTTATTATTCTGTGTATGTTAATCGCCAGCGTGTTTAATGAGTTGCACTATGGCTGTTTAAAGGGGCATGAGGCTGCAGGTGAGGCCTAGGTGAAGACAGAGCCGACAAATCCTAGTTTTGTCCCCATCTTCCTCTCTGCCGAGTTCTGCAAGGGGAAACCCTGAGATTCAGGAGGGAGAGGAGGAAGGTGGCAGGCAGTACCAACGCCTGCATGGGTTGTAAGTAAAGAAGCAGGCGGATTGGGGATCAGCCAAGGCCAGTTGGTGGGGCACTGCCCCATTTCCTCTAAGGGGCCGGCCTCCACTGCCCAGCAGTACTCTCTGGAAGGGAGTTTGCAAGCCCCAAAGCCATGCAGCTGGTTCCTCTCCCCAGAGCACATTTCCCTCGGCCGCCTGTTTGCCTCCTGCCTGGCTCCTAGCCATGGGCGGGCGGCCAAGCCCAGAGTTTACGCTGGGCATCTTGAAAGGCCTTTGAAAAAGAGGGCTGTTTCCCCAGCAACCAGCGACTCTCAGCCCTGCGAGAGCTGTCCAACTCGAAAGTAAAAAAGGAAGGAGAAGTTGGGAGGGAGACACCAACAGGCGGCTAGCCTTGGAGAAAGGCCAGGGCAAACCGTAAGGACACCCCCTCTGGCCTCCCCAAAGTTTCCTGCTTCCCCCTGGAGGGGGCGGTTGGCGTTTCTGGACTCAAGGTGTGTAGCAGAACAGCACCTGCCCCTCAAGTTGACTAGACTATTTCCCCCCCCCCCGAAAAAAACCTCTCAGCGCGTCTGTTTGGGACGACAACAGCGTCTTTCTCCTGATTGGAGAGCCAAGCCTCACCAAGGTATGTAAGACCTGGGAAGTCTTTCTCCTCTGTTCAGCTGCAAGTTCTGGGCCATGGCTCCCACTTGTGGCTCTTAGTGGTGGGGATCCGATGAAGCCACCATTTAAAGCCCCGCTTGAGCACTTGCGCACTTGACCCGTTGCGGACCAATGTTTTTATTTTTTGTACACTTGCCGCTTTTATCCCTTTAGCTGCCGAAGGAAAGGGCTCCTGTCTGCTTGGACTTCATTCCCTTCAGCTCAAGAGAGCTTCGGTTGTAACCCTAGAGGCAGCTGCACCGTTAGGGCAAGACTTTGGGGCATAAGGACAGGACCCCGCTGAAAGGAATGAACAGGAGAGCTCCCCCCAACCCAACCCAACACCCCCCAAAACTGAGCCAGGCTGGCTTTGCCACGCTTTGAAATGAGTGAAGTAATCAGCATTGGCTGTGTATATTGAAAGCGCATTAACCCTCTCTACCTAAACAAAATAAAAATGAATTCTGGCGACTTAAGTTTCCCTGTCACAGAACTACAGTTCCCAGCACTCACTACGGTTCCCGGGGAGTTGAGGGATAGGAATGTGCTATAAGTATGTTTATGGTATGTACATAGCCTGTGTTGATTAATTCACTCATGTCAAAGTGTGGAAAGCCAGCTTTTGCCAATTATCATCTTAACAAAACCCCTTTGGGTTGTATTCAGCATTTGTCATGTATTAATGGACATGACTAATTTAAGTCATTTAACTTTAGTAGTTCTACTCTGAGTATGATTAATGTTGAATGCAACTCATTAAGTCCAGGATCTAAAATTACCTAATTGCACTGCTGCTGCTGCTGCTGCTGAGGTGTTTGTGACGTCTTTTGCAGGGCAGGGCTCAGAGGAGGCTTTTGGTTTCACTTTCTGAATGATGAGGGAAAGGCACTCTGCACATGCTCTGGGATAACTTTGCCTCTTGCAGTGCTTCAGTTAAAAGCCATGTCCCAAACCAAAGCTGAGTCAAACTATTGTTATTGTTATTGTTGTTATTGAAATCTGTTAGGTCATCTGCCTAAAACCAAGTAGTATTGTGGAAAGCTGTGGGGTTTTGTGCAACCTAATCATCTCCCTACTCTTCCACTTTATTCTGCTGTAGCTTATATCAATTTCTTTAAAAAAAAAAAAAAAGTTTGCAAACACAGCTGTGTTCCCCTGTGCCCAAAGCCTTATTCCTAATTTCTAAAGGTTGTGTTTTCTTCCCATTTTACACATGGGAAACTGAGGCTGAGCCACTAACTTGTTAATGGCTAATTTGTTTTATTGCAGGGCATGCGTACGCTTTGGGTATTATTTGTTTTATTTATTTAAATTTATTTACTGCCTTTTATCTCAGGGCGGATAATCATGCATGTGAGAAATTTCAGGCATACACAATGCAGGCCTGCAGCTCCTGGCAACTCCTCAGCTTGTACACATGAACACAGCATGAAATACCTGCATCTGCAATTGCTACCACAATAATTTAGACATAGTTTGCACGATAGTTCCCTCTGGGTAGGGCAGAGATTTTCAACCTTTTTGAGTCCACGGCTCCCTTAACCAGCTGCATTCTTTCTGCGGCACCCCTGTAGGACTCAGGATTATGTCACCCCTTGCCTGCAGAGCTGGCAGCCTCTCGTCCTTTTTTGAACACCCTTCCTTGTGGAGCGTTCCCTCACCCTCCTCTCCTCTCTCCTTGGGAGTCCTCCAGGCAGCCACAGCTGCCACCCCTGGTCTCTGAGCTGTGCCTCCCCCCCCCCCGCCCCAGAGAGAGGTGCCTCCTCACACTGCCCCACAGGGGCCTGGGACTTGCCTGTCCATTCCCAACAGCAAGGACTGGCTGGCTGGGCTCCTTCGCCTGCTTGCTTGCTTACTCCAAGGCCACTTCAGCTCCTGGCAACCAGCACCCCCTGGCCAGCTCCAGAGGCACCATTCACCTGGGGAGCTCGTAGCAGGGGCTGTTGCAACAAACAGCTGTGCAAGCCTTTGGGAGGCAGAGACATGAGGGCATCGGAGGAGGGTGGGAAGGAAAGAGGGACAGAGGCCAGTGTTGCCCGCGGCACCCCTGACCATCATTCAAGGCACCCCAGGGTGTTACTGGGAACCACTGGTGTAGGGAATTGGCTGCAGGTGTTCTTGAAGATACTGGTGGGTGATTGATTTTCCCAAGGCCTCTCAGTGAGCAGTTGCCAGAGTTAGTAATTTGTGCAACAAACAACGCAGAAAAGGAAACTGTAGAAGCAATTTGCCACAAATCAACAGGTTGATCTAATGATTCATGTGGAAATAGGAGCATTTCATCTGGAAATTACGGGGCACCTTACCAGCCACAGGACCCCAGAGGTGTAGCCGGTCCAGTATTCTCCCTCCTGCACCAATCAAAGCCTTCATTTATTGAGATACCAGCCAGGCTTGCCTCGCCCTTGGGTTCCAACAGCCTATGCCCCTAAAATACCAATCCCCTGCCCGCTTTGCAGGTGAGGTAGGAGGAGAGGCGCGAGTTTGACACGAACAGCAGGCCCAGTGGAAAAACAGCTCCTTGGCTAGATCAAGGAAGGCTTTTCCCTTCCCCATTTGCATCAAACTGGAGTTGATCTGTGCGCCTGAATTATTGATGGAGAAGCTGCTTGTGCTGAGCTGAATGGAGTAGAGGGGGCTGGGCTGCTTGCAAAGCTCCTCTAACCCCCACCCCGCAGCTGAAAGGCAAGGCCAGGCTGCGGCAAGCACTTTCCTTGCAGAAAGTCCCAGGTTCAATCATCCACTTAAAAAAAAAAATGGATCAAGTGTTGGGGAAGGCCTGCTGCTGCCAGTCAGAGCATGCAATACTAGCTAGGCAGACTTAGTGACCTGGCGGTGTAGGAGACGGTGTCTCCCTCTGTTCCAGCAGCCCCACAACCCCACCTTCCAAACACCGCTTCGAGATTTTGAAAAGATTGAGCGGTTTTGTCTGTGCTTTTAAATCAAGGTACGGGCACAGATCAAGAACGTGGCACAGAGCTCCTGAACTCGCAGGTGGCGCCACTGCTCGCTCAAGAGCTTTTGCTAAACACGAAGCCAACTTTTCCCGACCCCGAAGCCTTTTTCAGTCTGCAAGTCCCCAGAGAGAACTCTATACCTTTAAAGCACACCTGAGGCACATTCTTTCCCTCAAAGGATTCTGAGAACTGTAGTCTAGCCCTCACAGAGTTACAGTTCACAGCAACCCTTCCCAAACTACAGGGCCCATAATTCTTTGAGCGAGGAAATGTGCTTTGAATGTGCTTTGAAGACATAGCTGTATATGCAGCCCTCGCCTGCTCTACCTTCTTCATGACAGCCCTTCAGATATCTTGGGTGCTGCTATCGTATCTCCTCTTAATCTTCTCTTCAGATTAAATTTACCCATCTCTTTATAGGACTTGGGCCACACATCCGAACCATACGTTTAAAACACTCTTGAATTAAAAAATGCTTGAAATTGAATAATTTATTTTATTTTATTTTTTAAACGGCAAACTTGGAGCATCTACCTAGAAGCAAATTTACTCACAGCTGGGCCCCATTTGCACTGCACATTTAAAACACTCTTGAACAGTCATGGCTTCCCTCAAATATTTCTGGGAGCTGTAGTTTGTTAAGGGTGCTGAGAATTGTTAGGAGACTCCCATAGACTCCTCACAGACTTAACAATTCTCAGAGTGGTTTAGCAATCAATTCTCTTACTAGGGAACTGTGAGAATTGTAGCTCTGTGAGCTACACCCTTAGCAAACCACATTTCCCAGAATTCTTTGGGAGAAGCCATGACTTTATTATAATAGTGCTTTAAATGTATGGTGAAGATGTGGCCTGGGTATACAGACACATTATTATCGCACTTGCCTTTCTCCTTTTGACGCGTCCCTGCCTGTCAATGTCCATTTTAAAATGTGATGCCCAGAACTGGGCACAAGATGTTCTTGAACTACAACTCCCATCATCCTCTTCCACTGGGCATGCTAGCTAGGAATGATGGGAGTTGTAGTCCAGTGTCTTCTAGTCACCTTAGCCTGAGAGAGGCTGCCAGGAACAGCCTTTGTGATTCAGACGCATTGCCAGCAAGTGCTGTTGCGGGGGGGAAATACATGCAGAGCAAAATAGCTCTGAATGACTCAGGCAAGTGAGTCTAGGCCACACGCCGACAGGATTAATAAAATCCCACGGAGTCATTAGCCAGTTTGACCTGGGGGGGGGGGGAAATAATTGCCCTAGACGTGACAATTGGTCAGGCCACGAGCAGGGCAGTCACTGAGTCACTCCCCAAAGAAAATGGTAGTGGAGAGTCAGTCCCAACAATCATCCCGCTGGAATGGAGGGATTACATAAGACTTGCTAGTAACTATAACCTTTATTGTTTGGGTTAAATAGAGCAAAGTGGAGTTTGAGATGGTTGAATAAGAGCAAGCACAGCATCAACAATCCCTCACAGAGGGAGATGGCGGCAGCAGTTTGTGCACCAGGTACTTCCAAGGTTAGATTACTGCAATGCACTCTACGTGGGGCTTCCCTTGTGCTCGACCCACCAGTTCCAACTGCCTGGACCAGTGGTCGGGGACGAAGGGAGCTGTGGCCCAAAGGCGCTGGCAGGTGCTAGGCTTTGAAAGGGCTGTGATCAGGTTGTGCCAGGTGCCAGGGAGAGTTCAGGTTTCAGCAAGAGGCTGCTGGAACAAGGAAGCAAGAAGAGCAAGTGTAGCTTTTTCTGGGCAGCCTAAAAGCCAGCAGGCACCGGGATCTGCCTGCAAGGCACGGGGTGGGCAGATGGTGCTCGCGAGGTAGAGAACAGAAGTGGAAAACAGGGCTGTCGGAGGACTGTTATTAGCAAACCTGGAGATTTAATCTTAGGCAGCACGCTAGGAAAAGCAACAGCCCAGCATTGCGTTTCCTAGAAGCGACACCAGGGGTCGTGCTTCTGCATGAGCAAAGCAGTCTGGTTGGCCCTGGGAGGTAGTGGCGGCACAGCGCAACCTGCACGGCGCATCTCACGGTTGCGCATGACGGGTCCAGAGCGGGCAGCTGCGGGTCACCCTGGGCGATGAGTCGCTTGGGAAGAGGCTAAGGCAGGCGGGCATGAGGACTAGGGCTGCCAGGGAAACTTACCTGAAGGCGTCTGCAGGTGTGCTGCAAGTGTAGAGGTTCATGAAAGAACATGTCGTTCCCAGGGAGCTGTGTTTTGGAAGCAGTTCCCTTGGCAAATGGCCACGCTTTTATTATTTCCTGAGATAGGAACGGTTGTGCCTTGAATAGCTGGGTGGCAGGCAGAAATCCCACAGGTGAAGCCCCCCGCCATCTTCATGCAGTCATAGTATGTGGCCAGCCTGGCAAAAAAGTGGACTCATCTAGTATCTTATTATCTAATTTCTTTCTGCAGGGCCTGTAAGACAGAGTTGTTCTGCCTGGCCTTTGGCTTAGAATCAGTTTGACTCCCTCCCCCTCTTTATTTTTTCCTTTCTCCTCCTGTGACGAGGCTGCATTTTAATGTTTTAATGTTGTATTTTAATCTTGTTTTTAAGTTATATTTCAATCAACTTGTTTTTATTATTGGTTGTTAGCTGCCCTGAGCCCGGTCTTGGCTGGGGAGGGTGGGGTATAAATAAAATTTATTATTATTATTATTATTATTATTATTATTATTATTATTATTATTATTATCTACACGGGTGTGTTTTTTTAGACGTGGGTTCTCGGGTGTTGCTGGATTACAAAACCCATCATCTCCAGCCAGCTTTGCTAATGGTGTGGGATGATGGGAGTTATAGTCCAACAACATTTGGGGCCCCAAGACTGAAGAACACTGGTCTACACCGGCTGGCAGGGGCTCTCCAGAATTTCAGATGGGGGACATTCCCAAACCCATCTGGAGATGTTATTAGGGACTGAATTGTGCAAGCTGTACTTTTTCCCTGTTGAGGTTTCTAAGGGATGGGAGAATTCCTCGTAGAACTGCCCCACTAATTCAGCTGTGTTAAAGGCACAACAGTGCCAGTGTGGCGTAATGGTTAGAGTGTTGGACTAGGACCTGGGAGTGCTGGGTTTGAATCCCCACTCGGCCGTGAAGCCCACTGGGTGACCATCTCTTAGTCTAGCCTACCTCACAGGGTTGTTGTGGGGAGATCCTTGGAAGATAAAGGTTGTACATACAGAGAGAGAGCGCTCTGAAGATCTGGGCCAGACAACTCTGTATTATCTGAGATAGAGCACAGAACTACAGTTCCCAGCCCCCTTAACAAACTACAGCACCCAGGATTCTTTGAGAGAAAGTAATTTGATTTAAATGTTCATTGAATGTGCTTTAAATGTATAATGGTGTGCAGTGCTTGCTGCTGCTTCTTTTTTTAAGAAAAAAAGGTGCCGCTACTATGTGCCCTTGGGTATCACCCTGTAAAAAAAAAAAAACACTGATGGTGTTGATCTGCCAGAAATTCTAGTTTAAAAGAGAGCTCCTCCGTGATATGATCAGATTGCTGTTCTGTTGCAAAGATAGTCTTGGTCAGAAGAGGGCGCCGGTGGCCTTTATGTATGGCTGCAAGGTTTGCAAATGTAAACACACCTTGGGGAAGGAATCAAGGGTTGAGTTTCTGTTTATGCCACCTGCTGTTCCTGTTTTGGAGCTGGCTCCTTGGTGTCCTGACTCTGCAACACCTGCCTTCAGGGCTGGTTGATTCCCACCCACTGCCCCGTTTGATGTCATTATAGTTTCCCACGGGCACCTGTGTGGTTGCATTTTTTGAATCTGTACACACACACACACACACACACACACACACACAACATTACTAATTCCTTTTAAAAAAATACAGTGGTACCTCGGGTTACATACGCTTCAGGTTATATACGCTTCAGGTTACAGACTCCGCTAACCCAGAAATAGTACCTTGGGTTAAAAACTTTGCTTCAGGATAAGAACAGAAATCGTGCTCTGGCTGCGCGGCAGCAGCAGGAGGCCCCATTAGCTAAAGTGGTGCTTTAGCTTCAGAGCTGTTTCAGGTTAAGAACGGACCTCCAGAACGAATTAAGTACTTAACCTGAGGTACCACTTTGTTTAATTTATTAACAATATTAGAATGAGTTAAAAGAAAAGGAAAGAAAAAGATAGAGGAAAACAACGATAACAACATGACAGTGGAATATACCAGTAATTAAGATTAAAGAACTATATACAGTGGTACCTCAGGTTACAGACGCTTCAGGTTACAGACTCCGCTAACCCATAAATAGTACCTCGGGTTAAGAACTTTGCTTCAGGATGAGAACAGAAATTGTGCTCCGGCAGCACGGCAGCAGCGGGAGGCCCCATTAGCTAAAGTGGTGCTTCAGGTTAAGAACAGTTTCAGGTTAAGAACAGACCTCTAGAACAAATTAAGTTCTTAACCCGAGGTACCACTGTAAAACATGTAGATGGATGAACTTATTGTTTCCCTCAAATATACACTGATTCATGGGTCACTATGGTTTCAGTAAATGTGTTGCAAATATCATTAAATTTATCCATACATAATCTTCGTCTGGAAACGATCCATTCAGGGGTTGCAAGAGTTGCCATGTCATCTATCCATTGATCAAAAGCAATCGTATTTTTGTCCTTCCAATGTATCAATATCAATCTTTTGTAGGTGTAAGGGCACATTGGCCAATAATCAATCTCCATATATTAGGTATATAATTAAAGATAATGTTATCTTCTGACATTCCCCCGTAATATGTGAAAACAACAGCTCAAGTTCCTCAAAACACATTTCAAACCAGCATTAAAGCACAGTTTGTCCTGACAGCAGTGCAGTGGCCAACATCTTCTGCACCTTATTTTTCAAAAAAGCATGTCTCATGAAGGTCTTAGCCTGCCAGTGGAAGGATATTATTATTATTTATTGAATTTATATACCGCCCTATACCCGGAGGGCAAAGAGGGAGCCAGTCTAGCTTTTCTTGGGAGGGACTTCCATGATCTGGGGGCAGCCGCAGAAAAGGCTCTCTCATGTCACACCAACCATGCTTCTAGTGTTGATGAGACCGAGAGAAGGCGATCAGTGTAAATGAAAACATGAGACTTACGGTTTTGTTACATGCGATTTTATTTTGGAGTTGTCTGTTTATTTTGGAGTTGTTTGTTGTAGAGTAGGTATATTATGTGAATAAAATAATAAAGGATTGGGGGGGGGGAGAGAGAGAAGGCCTTCACCTGAGGATCTTCATACCTGGGCAGGTTCATATAGGGAGAGAGACGCTCTTTCAGGAAACCTGGGCCCAACCCTGATAATAGTAGTGGGCCATCCTTAGCTTAACGGCTGCCATCGTGTCCCCCTTTTTTTCCAGCCAATGCCACCAGCGCCGCCCCCAGTGCCCCATCCCGCAGGATGTCCCAGCTGTCTTCCACCTTGAAACGCTATGTCGACGCTCCCCGCTACTCGGACACCTCGTCGTACAGCAAGGCCTCCACCAGCTATGGGAACTATTCTTCCTACTCCTCCAACCTGTCCTCCTCCTACCCGGACAAGGAGAAGATCGGCCTCAAGCCCACCGCGCCCTCCAGCTACCTCCGGACATCGGGCACCACCACGTCCTCCTCCTCCTTGACCTACGACAGGCGGCTGCTCCAACGCCCGGACTCCAGCACCAGGCTCAGCCCCAGTTATGGACGGGTCCCGGTGAGAACCCCGGGCAGCGGGGGGCTGAGCGGAGGGGCTCCCAGCTACTCCTACGGCAACAGCCCTTCCACCAGCTACGGCGCCACGCTGGGCCGCAAGAAATCCAGCAGCCACTCGGACCTGGCGCGAGACATCACCTCCATGCACCTGTCGGACTCCTACCGCGCCGACCCGCCCCCTGCCCGTGCCTCCTACATCGCCCGCAGCCGCCAGGACCTGTGCCCGCTGCAGGGGTACTACCAGTCGGATTACGTCAAGGACTACCTGGAGTCCAGCAGGCGCAAAGGGGGGCGGTCCCCAGGCTCCGGCCTCCACGGCTCCACCCCAGAGGTCATCACGCCCACCCTGCGCCCCACCAGCTGCTCCTCGACTCAACCATGGGAGCGGACAGACAGTCGGACGGACATCTTGGCCAAGGAGGCCCAGGTAGGGCTCTGCTCTGGCTTCGGGGATGGAAGTGGGGCAGGAGGCCTTGCATTGCGGGGCCGGGGAAAAGGGAGTTGGCGTTTTTGCTGCGTGTGTCGCAGGGCACAGCCCCAACCAGAACAAGGCCTGTGAAAGGGGTTAGTTAGGAAGATAGGAAGCAGCCTCGTTCTGAGCCAGGCCATTGGTCCTTTTTAGCTCAGTGCAGTCGTACCTTGGTTCTCGAACATAATCCATTCCGGAAGTCCGTCTGACTCCCGAAAATGTTCAAAAACCAAGGCACAGTTTCCAATTGGCTGCAGGAGCTTCCTGCACTCAATCTAAAGCCGCGTCGGACGTTCGGCTTCTGAAAAACATTTGCAAACTGGAACACCCACCTCCGGGTTTGCGGCGTTCGGGAGCCAAAACGTTCAAGTCACAAGGCGTTTGAGAACCAAGGTACGACTGTATTGTGTCTACATGGGGGGGACGGGGACGTGTTGTCCACACTTCTGCTCACCCTGTGCCTAGAAAGCGCGGGTCTGAGCAGTTTTCCACGGTGCTTTCTAGGCACGGGTTTGAGCAATTTTGCCTTCCCCTGCCTTTCTCCTCTGGCAAACCTTCTCTTTAGTGCTAAATGAGAACTGTGCGGGTTAATTCTGTGCCCAGAACAGCTGCCTACCAGCTCCATCTGGTATGCTGGCTGAGACCCTGCCTGCCTGCCCACTGTCTCACCAGGGTGGCAAACGCTCCGGTTATCTATCCCGCTTGGACTACTGCAGTGTGCTCTGCGTGGGTCTACCTTTGAAAGTGACTCAGAAACTTAATCCAGAATGTGGCTGCCAGACTAGTGACTGGGAGTGTCCGCCAGGACCATATAACACCGGTCCTAAAGGATCTTCACTGGCTCCCAGTACATTTCCGAGCACAATTCAAAGTGCTGGTGCCGAGCTTTAAAACCTGAAGCTGCTTCAGCCCAGATAACTGAGGGAGCATCTGCACCCCCATCATTCAGCCTGGACAGTGAGATCAAGCTCCAAGGACCATCTGGAAGTTCACTACCTGGGAGAAATTACAGGGAACCAGGCAGTGGGCCTTCTCACTAGTAGTGCCCACCTTGTGGAACACTCTCCCATCAGATGTCAAAGAGATAAACAATTCTATGGCCTTCCGTAGATATCTGAAGGCAGGAAGTTTTTAATGTCTGGTGTAGTGTGTGTATTTTTGTATTCTGTTGGAAGCCTCACAGAGCGGTTGGGGCAACCCAGTCAGATGGGCCGGGTATAAGTAATAAATTATTATTATTGTTGTTGTTGTTATTATTATTATTATTATTATTATTATTATTATTATTACTATTACTAACAGCAATCCACTTAAAACCCAGCTGCTGTTTGTTCTGATTCTGCACTAGAGATTGGGGTCCCAGGGAAAAGCTTGCAGAGAAACGGATGTGTGGATTAGCCCTGGGTGGCTGGGGGGTCTCTGGGATTTCAGTCAGGGGACATTCTCAGCTCTGCCTGGAGATGCCAGAGATTGAAGTTGGGCCCCTCTCCCTGCACAGCAGATGATCTACGACTGAGCTACAGCCTTTCTCCAATAGGGAAACCTCCAGTTTGAAAAATGCATGTACCACCAGGGCTTAAAGAGCACAAATAGCCATTTAATTGATCCACTGGTAAGATATTTCATTAAAAACAAACTTAAAAACCTCCTTTACAGTAGGCTAAAAAGATGCCCTGATTCATCAAGCTGTGGGCTTTAAACTAATAACTATTCTACAGCTCCTCTTCAAACGGCAAGCGGCTAGTGACATCTTAGAAGAAGCATTCCCTCCGGGGTGAGAATGCTGCTTGTGAGGCAGGTGTGTGGGAACCACAACTCCCATCAGCCCCTGCTGGCATCGCCAGCAGCCAGGGATGATGGGATCTGTAGTTCAGCAACCTCTGGAGGGCAGAAGGCTTCCCCACACCTGTTCTAAAGGCATCCTCTTAAGGTGTAGTTATTGGACTCCAGCTCTCATTATTCCTGATTTTTGGCTGTGCTGACTGGGGCTGATGGGAGTTGGGAGCTCAGCAATCTCCAGAGGGCACTGGGTTGGGGAAAGCTGTTAACTCTCGGAACTTAAGGACATCCCCAAGAAGCTGAATGTTGGAAGGTTGACAACAAGCAAAAGCAAGTGACTTCTTCACGCAGCACATAGCTAAACCTAGACAGCTTTAAAAGAGGATGAGACGAATTCATGGAGAAGAGGGTTATTGATGGCTAGTAGCCACGATGACTACGCTCTGCCTTTGCAGTCGGAGGCAGTAATGTTTCTGAACGCCAGCTGTTGGAAACCACAGGAGAGGGAGAGGACTCTTGTGTTCAGGTTCTGTTTGAGGGCTTCGCACGGACATCTCTGGCTGTTCACTGTGAAAAAAGGATGCTGCACTGGATTGGCCCCTGGCCTGATCCAGCAGGACTTTTCTTAAGTTCTTATGTTCATAAGGTGATGGCGCTTTGCTGTGGCACAGCAGATTCAATCGATCGCCTAAGGTTCCTTTAATCTGGTGCCCCATCCTTCAGGGCATCCCGTGTTGCTCTTCCAAATTCAGCACCAGTTTGCTCCGTTTTGCAGGCTTAAGTTTGCTTTAACGGTTGCTGGATTTGCTTTGCTTTTCGGGCACAGAAGTTGCCCCGTGGCTTCAGCGAGTAAACACACCAAGCAGGAGTTTTTGTCAAGTGGAGGAGATCTGGTTCTTTTTGTTTGCTTTCCTTTCCAGGCTGTCTGTGTGTGGAATAACAGGTTTCACTGGCTTAGCATACTGTGTGATATTTTTCTGCAGGGAAAGGATGGAGGTTAGTTCCAGGTACCCACAGCCCTGTTCCCCTACTTCAGAATTATTGCTGGGCAGGGTGGGGGCACGCAGGTTTTGGTCATTTTGAAACTCACTCAGAGCACTAGGTAAATCTTGGCTTGTGTTCAGCTCTGGGTCCATGTTGGCCCCAACTTCCCATGCTCTTCTGGGTCTTTTCTGCACCTGGGAGGCCACCGGGAAATGTGGTCATGTCACGGCGACCTGATTTTGTCATGCAAGGGTCAGGTCAAACGTGGCCAAACTTGAGTCACTTGTTCCCACAACCAGCCTTTGCCCCAGGCTCTCTGTGTTCCTGTATCAGGAATACCTGAGCAGCCGCATGAGAAATATTTCTGCAAAGAGCAGTGTCGGTCACCGACGTGCCCTCATGGATGCAGGGCCAAGGAGAAACCAACAACTGTCTGGAGCGAATGGAAAGTTCTGCCGGGCATGGATTTAACTCTCTCTGGTTTCTCCTCTCAAAACGGCCGGCTTAAGCAAAGGCTGTTCAGGTTTGGTTCTTGTAACGCGACATATTATTGAGAGCCATATTATTATATTGAGAGCCAGTGTGGTGTAGTGGTTAAGAGCAGTCAACTCGTAATCTGGTGAACCAGGTTCAGGTCTCCGCTCCTCCACATGCAGCTGCTGGGTGACCTTGGGCTAGTCACACTTCTCTGAAGTCTCTCAGCCTCACTCATCTCACAGAGTGTTTGTTGTGGGGGAGGAAGGGAAAGGAGAATGTTAGCCGCTTTGAGACTCCTTAAGGGGAGTGAAAGGCGGGGTATCAAGTCCAAAAAACACTCTCTCTCTCTCTCTCTCTCTCTCTCTCTCTCTCTCTCTCTCTCTCTCTCTCTCTCTCTCATATAATGTGCATTGGCCAGAATGTTCATTTGCATGACAAATGCCTTTACTTCACACTTCTTGTTCACCTTGACAGGCAGAAGTCACGGGAGGTGGGCTCCAAGCTGTGTTAGAAACTCAGATATGTAAGCTAAGCACCAAATCGCTCCTTAAAAAGAGGGTTATGGCCACCAGAACAGAATACCTAGTTGCTATTTTGGAGGCAGACTGCTCGAAAGTCAATTTTTTTCAATATGACTTTTGGGTTCCTGAAATTCATTCTGATAGTTCAGGTAAAATGTAATGGGTAGAATTCTACAGGATGTGCTGCTGGTGCATTAAAAAAAAAAGTCAAGATCCATCCAAGGATCCCCAGACATGCCCCTACAGATGGCGGAGACATCAGGCGCCATCCTGGCTCCCGGGCATCTTCACTCGGTCGCAAGTGGCCGATAGCCAGGTGCAAAATGCAGCTGACAAATTTCAAACGCTGGTTCCAAGGTAAAACAAGCTTCCCATGTGAGGATGGAGAACCTGTGGCTCTTGCTGGACTACAGCTGCCATCTTGCTGGTTGTGGCTGCTGGGAGCAAATGAAACATAAGAATCTGCCGCGAGATAATCTCGTTCAGCATGGTTTGGATTACTATGACTTGGTGTGATTCTCCAGACTTTAAGACAGGCTGTCTTCCTTCTTAACTGGAGATGCCATCGGGGATTGAACTAGCAGCCTGCACTGGCATTCCTGCCCAACACGCAGACTAATCTCTGTTGCAGGAATGTTAAAGTGCAGTTTTTATTTTATTTATTGGATTTATATACAGTGGTATCTCGGGTTAAGTACTTAATTCGTTCCGGAGGTCCCATTCTTAACCTGAAACTGTTCTTAACCTGAGACACCACTTTAGCTAATGGGGCCTCCTGCTGCCGCAGGGCCGCCGGAGCATGATTTCTGTTCTCATCCTGAAGCAAAGTTCTTAACCCGAGGTACTATTTCTGGGTTAGCGGAGTCTGTAACCTGAAGCATATGTAACCTGAAGTTTCTGTAACCCGAGGTACCACTGTACTCACCTATACCCGGAGGTCTCAGGGCAGTTCACAGAAAAGATCACAATAGATAAAATCGAAACAAGAACAATAACCCAATAACAACTCCCCCCCCTCCTCAAAAAGAGCCACATTTTAAAAGAGTATAGGATGTCCATCAGGTCAACCAAAGGCCTGGTTAAAAAAGGAACATTTTTGCCTGGTGCCTAAAGGTAAATAATGAAGGCGCCAGGTGAACTTCCCTGGGGAGAGCATGCCACAGACGGAGAGTATTATTTTGCTTCATTCCTCCTATCCTACAGTGACTTGCACTGTGAAAGCTAAATAAACGTATCTGTGTGTATCGCGCAACACACGCAAACATGTATTCTAGAGCACAATACTCCCAAGGTAGCTAAGTGCAACGAGATACTACAGCGCTTGATGATATTGACATAGTTACCGCGGTTAGTTATTAACTATAAATGGATAATACACCTGTTACGCCTAGGAGGCCGGTTCTGGGGGTCGCTCCGTTTGTCCCATCTAATGTGCCGTGTGTGAGAGCTTCCTAAAAGCGGAGAGAAAGGTGAGGTGTCCTGCCTAAGAAACACATCCTGGGGCACAAGCTCTAGGCATGGAGCCCTGCCTCAGATTAGACCCCTCAATGCAAAGATTCTCAGGCCTTCTTGCCCTTGGGACTGAGTCTCCCAGGAAGGACCACTTCCTCCCAGTCCTGGCAGCGAACGGGTGATCTGGCAGCAGAGCTCAGAGCCTGTGTAATTAAGTCTCCCTGTCAGTCTCTCCCTCCCTGCCTGGCACTAGTCCCCTGAGTTTATGTAACAGGTATAATTGTTTAATGCTCGCTTAAGAACACACACAAACTCTTGCTATGTCAATAGGCCCCCGTGGAGCAGATTAGAGAAGGTCTGGGGTGGGGCCTGCCTGCAGGTGCTCCCCAGAGTGTGTCACGGACCGAGACAGCTGTCTCAGCACATGGAGGTGTGTGCACACATGTGTATATGCACACAGGCACCTCAAGGGCGTGCTTCCCTGGTCCTTCCTCTGCGCATGATAGATCAATGTGCAATTAGTTCGCCTTTAGGGATGCGACGTGCGCGGGATGTTTGGCGCATGAGCTCACACCCGCAGCACACCGCCAGAGCGCTTTTGTGTCGCTTTTAAATAGTCATGGCTTCCTACTGAATCCACAGCCAGCCCTCAACAGGGGATTCCAAATAGTGACGCCGTAAGGTTGCCAATTTATTTCCCTGTCCGTAAATCTATAAAGTCATTGTCCTTAGATTGGTGTCAGGCAAGGACCCCTTTGAAGCAGAGCCTCACCAGTTTCAGGCCCACATTTTCAGTTTTGAATGGCATACCCCAGTCGTGCGAGAGTGATGGCTGAGGGTGCTGCTGAGCATGCACAGAGTGAATTCCTTCTCGCCTAAGTAACTGCAACTGGTCTCCACATGTTTAAGATTGGAGGGCAGGACTTCCACATCGTGCTTTCGAGAGCCTGTCATGTGCTCACCCCCTTTTCACATATAAATATTATTGATAGGGAAGGACTGTTGAGAAAAATGAGGGGGTCTAATAATAATAATAATAATAATAATAATAATAATAATAATAATAATAATAAATAATATCAGTGGGACAGTCCAGCTAATCTAAGTACAGTGGTACTTCGGGTTACGAACTTAATTCATTACGTAGGTCCGTTCTTAACCTGAAACCACTCTTAACCAGAGGTACCACTTTAGCTAATTGGGCCTGCCGCGCCGCTGCCACATAATTTCTGTTCTCATCCTGGGGCAAAGTTCTTAACCCGAGCTACTGCTTCCAGGTTAGCAGAGTCTGTAAGCAAACCCTCCAGAAAGAATGTTGTTTCTGTGGTTTGGAATCTCCATGGAGAGATTTAAAAACATATTTCCTAAGCCTGTTTCCTGGTTACGTTCCCAAGTGAAGTAAGACGAGCAAAAGCATTTCGTCGAAGCCTTCATCCTTCTATTTGTGCGATGCAGTTTTGTGTGAGAAAACAAAGCCCCTAAATAATGTTGTTTTCTATGGTTTGGAATCTCTGTGGACAGAGACAGTCTATCAGAGTAATACTTGTGGAGGGGCGTGGCAGCGCATGCCCTTTTTGTGAGCTTTTTAGGGGCATCAGTTTGGTCACTGTGGGAAGCAGGAGGTTGGGCAAAGATGGATCTTTGCTGCCAACCCTGGCAGATTCAGAGCTAAGGAGGCACAGCAGTGATGCCCAGATTGGCGTTGGAAGGAGTGCTTGGGGCAGTGTTGTTTTTCTAGAAAAACCAGGTGCTGGGACTCACCCTTGTTCTCTTATAATGGCAATGGCGCCCGCCTGAGAGGGGCCAGAACTGAAAAAAACACACCATGGCTTGGGAACAGAAAGAGGTTTCTGCTCCTCCTCCTCCTCCTCCATCACCACTGCTTTTGTGATTCAGGATTCAGCTGTGTTTGACTAGCACCCTGAGCTGGCAGCTTAAAGGAAGAAGGAGGAACCTGGCTGGGTGGAAGCAGGAAGAGTCGGCTGCAAGAGCTCGCTTGCCACGGCTGGCACGCTGGTACATTCAGTGCTCCGCCGCCACCAACTGTTTGTGAACACAGCAGAGATGACATAACCAGGGATGGGCAATGCCAAGGATGCCAGATCCAGCTGGCGTGCCACTCGCTGGAAGCAACAGAGGTGCCCTTCCAGTCTTGCAGCACTTGCTTTGGTCCCTCCTCCATGGCCCAGCCCCTTGTTCCTGTCTCCACAGAGTGACTGAAGGTTGCCATTCTAAAAGGCAGCATAGACACTCATGGGGGGGTGAGGGGATGCCTGCTTCATTGTAAGACAAACCAGAGTTTGCCCTCCGAAACCTGTTTACTCCAGTGTTGAGGTTATCATACGAGTCAGTGGGCGTATTTCTGAGCACGTGCAAAGTGCCACTCCCTCGCCGCTGGGCAGCAACCAGCTGCCACTTATTTGGGGTGAAGGGAATGTAAGTGAGAGGGCATAACCAGGACCCGAGTGTGTGCTGTGGTTCTGCGCAGACACAGAAACTGGCATCAAGTAATCGAGAAAACCGCAGTGTAGTAAAAAGCAACCTTCTGGTCCTCAAGAAGGAAAATGCACGCTTGGAACTGTGTGGGCCAGGCTAGGTGCAATCTCAGTAGCCCTTCAGTGCCGCCGGTTTTGGTGGGGAAAGCCACTCAGGACATGCTCAGGGGCTCTGTTGCAATGCAGGTGGATTCAGCGTATACAGAAATGTCTTGAGAGCTAAGCCCTAGGGATCTATTTATTCAGATTAAGCCCTTCAGTAGACCGCGTTGTAAGGAGGGCTTGTTTGTTTGCTTGGCTGTTGCCGGTCACTTCCATAACTCAGGGAAGTTTTCCATGTTTGCAGTAAACTCAGCTAGACTAGAAACGGGTGGCAGAGAGCACTTAACATTCTGGGAGACGCCTGCTTTGCAAAGGTTCACGTGCCCTTGCATGCATGCATGGCCTTCTTGAACTCTCTCACACCACAGCCGGTAACTTTCCACTCCAGCCTGAGCAAAGCAGGTGGGCAGGTGGGCTGCATGGCGATTTACTGCTGGTTAGACCCAGTGCTTCCCGGCTGGGCACACTGAGTTGGTGGAATCCAGAGGTAAGATGGCATAGTGGACTGTACCACTTCATGGTAGAGGTGTCAGGCCAGCGGAGGGTACCATTTTCTCAATCCTCCGTCATTTAAAACAAACATAGGTCCCTGCCAACAGAAAACTAGCAGAGCAGGGAATGAACTGGACTAGAACCTCACCCCCCTAATACATTAGTGTGAGTAGTACTTGTTTTCTAACTTGCAATAACTTTGTTTTTAAGTGAAAAAGGAACTTCCTCCTCTGCCCCCATTCCATGCACACAGTCTGAAGTGGTACAGTTCTTCCCCCCCCCCCCCCATTTTAGGGCTCCACTACTTTGGTGCACAGATTGGGTAAAATGAATGAGGTAGAATAACATTGTTTATGCTAATTAATCACGTAAACGTTTATGCTAATTAATCACGTTTCGCCACAGCAGACCGTGAGACGAATAACGTAGCTTTTGTTTGGTAGGTGAACTCGTGTCGCATGCGGCAAAGGCAGGGCAGAACAGGGAGCGATACTTAGAATTATAGAATCATAGAGTTGGAAGGGGAACCCCAAGAGTCAATGTAGTCCACCCCCCTGCAATGCAGGAATCTTCTTCCATTGTTAGTCCTGCATGGGCAGAGATTGCAGCACTTCTCAAGCAATGTGTATCTGAAGCCTAGAGCTTGTAGTCTCTAGTCCAGAAGCAGCCATTGCTCCTGGTTCGGGTGGGCCCTCTAGTTCTGCCAACTTAACGCCTCCCTGCCCACATCCCAATCTGCAGCCATGCCCCTCCCCACCATTGAAGATGCAGGTATGAAGTAATAGCAAAGGTGAAAGTACCTCTGAGCATGTGCAGAGTGCCTTTCCTCTCACTACTGGGGAAAAATGCAACCTGGCCCTCGTCACATAAAATTAAGGAGCAGGTCGTCTCTCCAGGGACTGGTGTCAGGACTCTTAAGCCAAACCTGAACCCTGGCAAAATCACTGTTGCTAACCACCCACCAAATGCCAGCGCTGTTCCTCTTCTTCACACCCCATGCCAGCACTCTGAGAACAACCCAAAATTATTATTATTTAATTTGGGGGGGGGGTGTAGGATTTTGAAGCTCACCGCTTATTCCAGCCTTCCTAAACCTAGAGTTTTGGACCACAGCTCACACCAGCCCCAGCCAGCACTGTAACAGTTGGTGGCATGAAATGTCACGGAATATCAGCTGGGAGCTGCAGGAGATAGACCAATTGCAAGCAAAGCAGGATGCCTGCCCTGGAACTTTTGCAGCTGCAAGCAGTACTGAAAGCACAAATAATCACAAATAAAAAGGACCCAGAATGTCCTGGGAAGGTGAAACGTTCCCTCCATTGGCTTTTGAATATTACCGTTTTAATAAATGCCAGTTTGGGGTCTAATCCTCCAAATCGGTCAGTTTTTGCAGACATATCTTCTTTAAGGAGGCAGCTATACTTTAGGGGGGCAGGCGGTTCCTCTCCCCTCTCCCCTCCCTAAATCCCCCCTCTCTCCTTCACTCAGAAATTCTTGCCTCTGCCTCCCTCTCTACTCCTCCTTCCGCTGGCCCGGCGTCAGCTGGCCCTGACCAAACACTGGGCTTGGCTGCTGGGTGGGAGGGGCTGTCGGCCTCCCAGCTGGCATTGCACACGCCTCCTTCACATGGGCACGCGGCGCACCATCTGGCTCCGTCTGGGACAGACACCGAGAAGGCCAGCAAAGCAGCTGGGGTGTTCCTGAGGGTCCCCGGGCAAGCGGTTGTTCCTTTCACCCATGCACAGCCTCAAGACAGAAGCAGGCGCAAGAGTATGAGGCAGCGTGGATAACGGGGGATTTTGTCTATCCCGATATCCCTCTGACTTTGTATGCCTGTTCACTAGGATTGGAGGCAATCCGTTACGTGTTGTTTGAGAACTGAAAGCGACCCAAGCTAGCATCGAATATTAGTCATGTTCTCCGGGTTGATTTCCATTGTGGACACGGGATGAATAAGCAAACATCGGCCGTTTCCACTCAACATTTCTGTTCTTGTTGGAATTCTCTGTCATCCCTTCCTACCTATATGCGTGCCTGGCATGCAACATAACAATCAGCAGAGCAGAGTCCCAGATGATAGGAGGAAAACCCAATGCATTCTTCCCTAGCATGATGGGCTTCATGCAAATATAGCCATAGATTTAGAGGCGGATAAGTTGGAGGACGACATGCATTGTCTTGAAGAAGCCTGGTTTTTGAAACGTGCTGGGATACATGGGCATAGCAGTCAACCTTTCCTTTTTTTGCGGGAAATCTCCTTATTCCAGCGCCGTTTCCTGCTGCTATCCCGGATTGTTAGATATCCCGTAGACTGTCCCCGGGACAGGTGAGGCTGCTGACCCCTTATTTTCAAGGCTGCCGATCCCTTATTTTCAAATCTGAAAGTTGACAGCTATGTACATGTTGCTCTGACCACTGGCCATGCTGGCTGGGGGAGTTGGAGTCCAGCTCCCAACAAGTAGAGGGCCACATGTTCCTTCCCCCTGCCCTAATAGATACAGGGTGTGTTCAGGGGTAGCATGTCCCATTTTGCCACCTGAGGCAAAACAGGAAATTGCTGCCTTGTGTGTGTACCACCCCTTGCAGCTGTCACTGAAACCACTTTCTAGGGTCGCATAGCTGCAGCTTCTGGGTTCCGGTGAGATTTCGCAAGGCCTCTGTGCGATCTCGCTGGAACCCAGAAGCCGACACAGCCACATCTCCTCGCTTCCTCGGCAGCAGCAGCAGCCGGGCACCAGCAGAGATGATCCTTGGATTCCACCACATGAGGCAGCTGCCTCAGTCTGCCTCACGAACAGGCCCGGCCCTGGGTTTGTGCCTTTGTGGGACACGAGGTTCAAGAACAGATGCTGCCTTTGGAGGATGCTGTTGTTATAAAAAGGACCCTCTTCCTTCACTTTTCACCCCAGAAGCAGTCGCACCCATCTCTACACACATCCTGTAAATTCCTTCTTCATATGGTGCAGAGTGAGTTTATGACAGTCTTCCCCACCCTGCTGTCCTGCAGGTGTTATTGGACTACAACTCCCATCATCCCCTATCCACTGGCCATACTACCTGGGTTTTTGTGGGAGATGGAAGTCAGAGCCAGATAGTGTTCTCCTTAAGCTCTTGCATCATCTCTTTCCAGTATCCTTGGGGGAAAAGGAATAATTTTTAGCCAGTCATGTGCCACATCCGGTGGTTGTAGTAACCTGGCAGTGTGATCGCACTCCAAATCCCACGTGACTGGTATGACCCCACAGCGCTGTCAGTTTAATGGCACGGAACACAGTCCCGGCCACACACACTCATAAAACACACACACACACGCTCTTTGGGAATTTGCATTGTAACTTAACCAATCCATTTCTATAACGGTTCTTATTTTGCTGCCTGACTCTGAAACCCCCCCCCTAAAAAAAGACCAGCAAATAGCAGCAGGGATCATTAAGTTCCCCTCTCTTTAACCCCAGGGCATGCCTGTATCCAGTTACCAAATAGCTCAACCAAGAAGCATGCAGAGGGCATTTGGACTGGGCTGCCATAACCCCAAGTGACCCAGAAGAATTGCCTTGCAGAGCTACTCCTATATTAAGCCTCCCCAGGGAGGGAGGGAGGCTGGGACTTTGCCATCTTGGGGTGGGGCAGAACGAGAGGCACTTGTCGGCATGAGGCTCCGCAGCTGAAAACAGGACCACTTTTGAAGAGGAGCAAACCTTTCCAGTGTCAGCCTAGGCTTCTTTCTTGCATCTGATCTGAGCTAGGGGGGAATGTTGCCATTTTGCTCTCCCAGCCCAGCACCCATGGGTTGCCACTGTTCTCCTAAGGCAGGGGCGGGCAGCCTCAGACCCAGGGGCAAGTGGCCCTGAAAGGTTGCTCAGATGGGAATGTGGCCCTCAGGTTGGAAAAAGGTCCCCACCCCTGTTGAAAAGAGAGCTGGGTTTAACCATATGGCAAGGTCCTTTCTTCATTCGACAAGGTCACCGAGCCCGTTGACAGGTCAGCTATTCCAATAATACCACTCTGCAGATCAGGCTTCTCCAGATTTTTTTAGACAACAGTTCCCATCAGCTTCGGGCCTGTGGCTGATGGGAGTTGTAGTCCAAAAGCTAGTGTACAGTAGATAATTGAAACAACACTCTTAACAAAAAATAGATAAAACCACTGGAAAAGTTAAAACTGACAGCACAAGCAGAAGACTAAAATCAGTAAGCCTGCCGACCATAAAAAACGGATAGATCCAAATGGGGCCCAAATTGAGTTTAAAGGCCTTGGTAAATAAGTAGGGCTTAGCTTGCCACACAGTCTTGTCTCCAAAGCTTCTCTTCAACCCACTATTCCTCTGCTGCACCTCCAAGACCTCATCTCCTCTCATCCCTGCCCTCTTTCTTCTCTGTCACCAAGTCGGGCCGATGTGTGCAGGGTGTGTTCATCTTTTTGGTCACTGGCAAATTTGCCAATTTCACGTTCCAGACTTAAGTTCCAACCTTAAGTTCCGTTCTCCATGTTTCCACATCAGTTTGCAATTTTATTTATTTTTTTAATCCCCATGAAAACTTGCTAGCAGTGCCCATTTCTCCTAACGTACACATGCTGGGGCACTATTTTCGCCTTTTGCACGCATCTGTGCAAAGCAGTGTCTTCTGATAAGAGTGCATTTTTGTACGCCGTTTTCACTAACATAAGCACACTTTATCCTAACGTACACATTTATTTATTTTTTTGTATACGTTACTTGGCTGGAGAGCAAGCACTGTGAAATTTAGGAAAGTGTGAATTTCTAAGGCTGCCTCTGTCTCACTTCACGTATGGTGTCAGAAAGTATGAATTAGATAACTCCACCCTGACTTGCAACATCAAGTGCTGACCTGCATATGAGCACAAGATCCATCACAGGTCCTACACCACCATTTCTACCTCATTTTGGTTCATAATAATAATAATAATAATAATTTATTATTTATACCCCGCCCATCTGGCTGGGTTTCCCCAGCCACTCTGGGCGGCTTCCAAAAGAATATTAAAATACTGTGATACATTAAACATTAAAAGCTTCCCTAAACAGGGCTGCCTTCAGATGTCTTCTAAAAGTCTGGTAGTTGTTGTTCTGTTTGACATCTGGTGGGAGGGTGTTCCACAGGGCGGGCGTCACTACCGAGAAGGCCCTCTGCCTGGTTCCCTGTAACTTGGCTTCTCGCAGTGATGGAACCGCCAGAAGGCCCTCGGTGCTGGACCTCAGTGTCCGGGTAGAACGATGGGGGTGGAGACGCTCCTTCAGGTATACTGGACCAAGGCCGTTTAGGGCTTTAAAGGTCAGCACCAACACTGAATTGTGCTCAGAAACGTACTGAGAGCCAATGTAGGTTTTTCAAGACCGGTGTTACATGGTCTCGGCGGCCGCTCCCAGTCACCAGTCTAGCTGCCGCATTCTGGATTAGTTGTAGTTTCCAGGTCACCTTCAAAGGTAGCCCCACGTAGAGCGCATTCAGGGCCAAACTAGATGTTTGCTGAAGTTGTAGCATGCAGCTACATAACTTGTAGTGGTTTTTTTCCTTCCTTCCTTCCTATTTATTTATTTCGTTTAATTTCTGGACTGCCTGTGGACCAAAGTCCTCTGGGCAGCTTAGAAAAAACAATGAAAATAGATGCTGTCAGAGGAATCATGGCTCTGAATGCCAATATCTGGGAATGACAAGTTGGGAAAGATCTCAGTTCCCCCTTGCAGGATTCCGAGAGGCAAGTGGCTATTATGGGAGCACAGTGCTGGAGTAGGTGGGTTTATACAATAATCTTGATGCAAATAACATTAGAATTGCATTCCTAAGTGAGAGGGGAGGAGATCCTTGTTTTTTTGCTAACATCCGTCAGTCTCGGGAGACGATAGTAGAGTAGTGCGCCTTTGGGGGTGAGGTCAAGCTGTTGGACAGTTGCAGCGCCTGCTGTGGCTGTAGAGACCGATATAGGAGAGACATGTTTTGTAGCAGCTGGGGCAGATAAGGGCGTCCGGCTGTGCCGCTGCAGATGCACCATGGCATTTCTTCTCTCTGTCCTCCTCCCAGGCGCCATTTCTCCACCGGTCACTGCTTGTTGCTTGTTGTTGTTTAGTCATGTCCGACTCTTTGTGACCCCATGGACCAGAGCACGCCAGGCACTCCTGTCTTCCACTGCCTCCCGCAGTTTGGTCAAACTCATGCTGGTAGCTTTGAGAACACTGTCCAACCATCTCGTCCTCTGTCGTCCCCTTCTCCTTGTGCCCTCCATCTTTCCCAACATCAGGGTCTTTTCCAGGGAGTCTTCTCTTCTCATGAGGTGGCCAAAGTATTGTAGCCTCAGCTTCATGATCTGTCCTTCCAGTGAGCACTCAGGGCTGATTTCCTTCAGAATGGATGCGTTTGATCTTCTTGCAGTCCATGGGACTCTCAAGAGTCTCCTCCAGCACCATAATCCAAAAGCATCAATTCTCCGGCGATCAGCCTTCTTTATGGTCCAGCTCTCACTTCAGATGCACAACTTGACTGCCTGCCTCCCGGCACTGCAGTCGCCTGTAACAGATTCCCACAAGGCAGGGTTGACGGTGCCAGCCTTAGTGCCACGTTTGCAAACATCTTTGTAACGCAGAGTTGCTCCACCAACGGGCCTGGTGCCGGACACCAGCTCTCCACGGAGCACACCTTTGGGGTATCCTTCCCTCTTGCATCCTGTGGTCACAAACAAGCCAGCGTAGAAGTCGCTGAGACAGGAGTGCGAACACGCTGGGAATGTGGGAACAGAGAACACACAGAAAGGAGACAGGTAACTTAGGAAGAAAAAAACGGGTTAAGCAAAGCAGCCTTCAGGTTTCTCTTTCCTTTGGATGGCTTCTCAGCCCCTTCACAGGGTAGCTCTCTGATATTTCCCTGGGGTCTCTCTATCTCTCTGGCCTTTGGGCCAAGCCCCCATTGGGATCCACCAATAGCTCTTCACCTCACTGCCCATGTTTGTAATTCTCCACACGTTGCCTCCTGACGTCTGCGGCAGAATTTCCGGAAATTTCTCGCCCCATTAATCACCCATCTGCATCGTCCCAGGATGGTGAACCCGGTGGCCGTTGCCAAGTAGGAAGATCACAGCCTGTTCTTTGGGGCAACCTAAGGCCAGCTGGTCACTGCTGCATCCGCCCCACCACCACTCGAGGGGTGTGCCCCACCACAAAGCCCCCTGCTTTGAGAGTTTCCGCACTGGGGCTGCCCAGGAGTTGTATGGCGGCCAGCTTGCATTGATTAATCATTTACTTTTAATTTTAACATTTTCCACCCTCTCGTTCTATAAAATGACCAAGGCAGCTTCAATAAAATAATTGGAAGTCAGGATAGAATTTTCTGAAAACCTCTGTGTTGAGCTTGACTGCACTGCCTCTTTTCTCATTCCCATCTTGATCTCAACAAGGATCAAGGCTGGGTGGTTTTGATGTTTTGTTTTGGTTTTGGTGGGTTCTGCTAAAAATGCAAATAATTCTCGCATGATTGTATGCATTATAATATTCTGCTCTAGTTGGAACAGAGATAGTATTTGTATCTGTGTACAGTGGTACCTCGGGTTACAGATGCTTCAGGTTACAGGCTCCGCTAACCCAGAAATAGTACCTGAGGTTAAGAACTTGGCTTCAAGATGAGAACAGAAATCGTGTGGCGGCGGCAGTGGGAGGCCCCATTAGCTAAAGTGATACCTCAGGTTAAGAACAGTTTCAGGTTGAGAACGGACCTTCAGAATGAATTAAGTTCTTAACCCGAGGTACCACTGTTTTATATTGTTGTACTGTGTCCTGGGACAGTATGGTGAAGAACAGTTAAGAAATAATATATGTAAATAAATGTACATTATTGTACATACATGCACTCCAGGTTTCCTCAAGTAAACAGCACATAAAGAGATGCATGTAGTTGTATGAAAAATGCATATTCAGTTATGCTGTAGAAATGCAAGAATGCGCAGGACTTGATTCTTTCATGCGCATAATATAAGCAATTTTTGTTCCGTTTGATTTTCGCACGTAGATATAAATTTGTTTCGATTGGATTCCCATCCCTATCCTTACCAACAAATAACAAGAGAAGTCATCCAGCAAACAGCAAGAAAATTACAACAGTGCTTATGAGGGCAGCTGCAACAGCGTATTTAAAATGGTTACCCCCCCCCCCAGTGGCGGAGCTTCATGCTCTGGCACCGGGTGCGGAGAGTAGGTGGGGGCGGGGCTGGCGTGCATCCTGGGGCCGTGGCACATCGCCTGCGGGGGCATGGCGCCCAGTGTGGGTGGGGGCAGCCGTGATGGCACCCCACCAGGATCACGCTGCTGGGGGCGGTGCGCTCCCCCCACACTCCTCTTCCTCCGCCAGTCCCCCCCTCCAAAAAAAATGCATTACTGAAATAAAGCCGTCTTCTCATTGTAGCAGTGCAGTTGGGCAGACCCTCTCTTGGGGGACCACACCAAATTCTGGGAGCCACCACCAAGAGGGCTTTGTATGTGTCGTGCTCGCCTGCAGCTGTGTATCAGCCTGGGGCTTGCTCAGTGCCTGGATAGGTGACCCTTTGGGAACCATCGTACAGTGGTACCTTGGGTTATATACGCTTCAGGTTACAGACGCTTCAGGTTACAGACTCCGCTAACCCAGAAATATTACCTCGGGTTAAGAACTTTGCTTCAGGATGAGAACAGAAATTGTGCTCCGGCAGCACGGCGGCAGCAGGAGGCCCCATTACCTAAAGTGGTACTTCAGATTAAGAACAGTTTCAGGTTAAGAACGGATCTCCAGAATGAATTAAGTACTTAACCTGAGGTACCACTGTAGAAAAAAGGCAGGAATGTCAGAAAATAATTAAACAAACAAGCCAGAAGAGCCAATGCTATTATACAGCCACAGACCTGGTAACAAGAAAATAGATAATCAGTGCACAATGTGCTGATATTGGAGAATGTGATGATGATGATGATGATGATGATGATGATTAAATTGAGGCATAATGACCATTACTAACAATCCAAAAGAACAGTAGCATCCATCATACTGAGGAGGAGGAGGAATGGTAACACACCAATATAACTCAAAATATCTCTATTTCCTGTTCTGGCATGGACAGTGAATGTTGGTCAACCAAGTCAAAAGCATGAGAAATAAAATCCCACCAGTTGACCTTGGAGTGTTCTTGGTCTTCTTACCCCCTGGAGACCATCAGTTTAGCTGTTATTGTTCCACTGGGTGGGTGCCACTACTGAGAAGGCCCTCTGTCTGGTTCCCTGTAACCTCACTTCTCGCAATGAGGGAACCACCAGAAGGCCCTTGGCACTGGATCTCCGTGTCCGGGCTGAACGATGCCAGGAACTGAACCTGGGACCTTCTGCTTGCCTAGCAGATGCTCTGCCGCTGACCTACAACCCAGCTCAAGTTCAGGACAATGTGATCCGAACTGCTGGCTCCACTCGGTCGCCCTGGCCACTGCATTCCAAACCCATTGCAGTTTCCAAATTACCACCAAGGGTACCTCCACACCGAGCATATTGCAGCAATCTAACCTCGGAACTGTCATTTGAGAGCAGCTGGAACTTCTCTCCCTGCTGAAACTCCCTCTTCTGCACAACTGGGGCTGCACCTTTGGCATGCAGCGTGCCACGCAGGCTCTCTGGGGCCATTTGAGGTCTGCGCTAACCCTCGCTTGCCTTGGCCGCTGCTGCCCGCAGGGAGGCATTCAGCTGTCCTCGTGCTCCATCCATAACTGGCTTCTAGGAATTCTTGGCTATCCGACACTTGAAGGAGGCCTCCTCCTCCTCCTTCCCTGGTGGTCAGAGAGCTTCCCAGCAGCTGCTTAAAGAAGCCACAAACCCAGTAAAGTAAATATTTCCCTCTCCCCTTCCCCCATAGCTCCAACTGTGGCAGCTTTCATATCACACAGGACTCTTCAATGCCCTTTTAAAAAGAAAAGAAAAATCAGACAAACGGATAGAGAAGAGTCTTTTGACACCGGGGTTTTTTCCGGTGCTTGTCAGACTCACTGAAATTAATAGACATGGCTAACTTAGGTCTCTTCATTTCAGTGGGTATACTCTTAGTGGGCATAAATGCAACAATTGATTGATTGATTGATTGATTGATTGGATAGGTTTCCCATGAGGCTTCATGGAAGCAATTTACAGTACAGAAAAAACACACACAAAATAATTGTGTTCATTTTGAAAACACTAATGAAACATTTACATATATATAAGCAATGGGTTGCATTAAACTGAGTTCTGCACAGAGTAGACCCATTGAAATGAATGTACCTAAGTTAGTCGTGCCTATTGACTTCCATGGGTCTGTTCTGATTTGTGTAGGGTTTACTCCTTAGCCTTTTCTTCTCCCGAAGATGTTCCTGCAAGGCAGCAGGTATGGATTTTACCTTGTGGTTTATACCCGAAGCCTTTCTCATGAATGAGTAAAGCTGCAACAGTGGCACATTTATAAAATCAGTTCAGGCCGCATCTGCACTATACATTTAAAGTGGTATTATACCGCTTTAAACAGTCATAGATTATTCCCCCCCCCCCAAGAAAAAAAGAATCCTGGGAACTGTAGTTTGTAAAGGGTGCTGAGAGTTGTTTGAAGGGGCCTATTCCCATCTAAAGTTTCCAGCATGATTTAACAAGCAGTCCCTCTTCCCAGGGAACTCATTCTGATGAGAGGGAGATGAGATGAGAAATGAGATGATGTTGACTATTTAATGAACATTCTTTGTTGATTTGTCGGTGGTGAGAAATTAGATGGCATTACGTCAAAGCAAGTGTTACCTGTGCCTTCCAGTATATTTCCACGTCACTTCCCTTATTGCAAGAAGCCCAATCTCCCGAGGAAAGCGAGTTTGTTGCGCAAAACCTCCCAGTCATCTAAAATTTCAGAAGCAGGGTTTGCCCAATATAGGACTGAGGGCTTATCCACACCTCTATTTGCCTCACCTCTTTCCCCCACCCTGGGAAAACCCACAGTTTGGACCGAATCCGGAACGAAACAACAATCTGGTTTTCTGCAGATTGCAGCTGTTAGTTCTCATGGAGCGCTAAGGAGCGGGTTTTCCAGGGAGCAAAGGCAAAACCACTCAGAGCCATGCCCAGAAAGCAGGGGGAGAACAAAATACACTTGGATCTGCGATCTCTAGGGCCCAGGACAAGAGGAATTGCAGGAGAGCTCAGAATCCCATCTGGAAACAGTGACAACCTGGAAACCTCCTGCTGGAAGTTTGGGTGCAACTCAGCTTGCGGAAGAGGGGTTTGCATAGGGTTAAGGCAGGTCCCCAGATTCTCTCTGTACCTTTAACCTAGTGCCTTACTTCTCCATCACCTTGTTGATTGGACTGATAAGTCTTAGGCTGCATCCTGCTTGCCATTTCCTCCTCCTCACTCTTCTCTCTCAGACCTCAAGGTGAGAGGTCATCTGTAGCTATCCTCTGAGAAAGGAAAGGAGCAAGCATGGCTGCCATGCTGTCCTCTAGACTAGTTGATCAGACCAGAGCGAGAAACGGTTCTATTCACGTTAGACACAGTGGCATCGTGCCAGTTGCTGGAGCCAAGGGCAGGTGGGTGCCAGGCAGGGGTGCCAGCCCAGCCCCTCCCACCGGAGCAACACCACCCCTGCAGCACCAAAGTGGGGCCAAGCTGGACTGCCTGCCTGCTCACGAAGGGGGGAGCCTGGGTGGCTGATACAGCCCTTGTCGAGTGGAGAAGAGCCCCAGCCCACTGGGGGCTCCTGGTTTGCACCTCCTCAAAAATTGTGCGCCCAGGGCCATCCACGGCCCCCCTAGACGCCCCCGTTAGATGTTTCCTATAGGAAACAACTTTCTTCTTTTCTTCCCTACAAGCGTCTTCTCTGTGTCTGTGATTGCGAGAGGTGAAGTCAACTCTCTAACCAAGGTGCTCTAGCTGAACGCTGCTCACTCTTGCATATGAAAAGGGCTTCCGTAGGTGATTGGACCCTGTTATTTCAATGCCGCTGCCTCTGTCTGTCTTCCTGCGCAGTCTCCTGATATCTGAATGCTGGGTTGGCACCGTGTACTTCTGGACTCTCAACTCTGTGTGGGTGTGCAGCCTGCCTGCGTTCCAACTGTGTTCATGATTGCAAAAACACGCTGAGCGCAGAGCAATTTGGGTACAGTTATAGAACCGTAATTACGTTTTCTGCTGTCGCCTGGGTCTGTGTGCGGTGTAACAATGCGCCGTTCCTATCACCTCTGTCCCGGGCACGCATGGGAGCGTTTGCCCATCCTCGTGCGTCAGCAATTCCAATTCCTTACTATTCCCGTGTGCTTTTATCTCTGCGTTTGCAGATTGCGTTCCCTGGAGTGACAGTGTCATGCTGATGAAAGGCTTACAAATCTTGTAGATAAATAATGCTGCAATATATGTATGTATGTATGTCTCCCTGGGTTTATTTTTAACGCTACCAAAAATAGCCCTACCTCATCCAAGCTAAAGTTAGTCCCCTTGCAGCGTCTGCACAAAGAGATCTGGTTGGAGGGTGGAAGAAGGTTGGAAACAGTGCAAAAAGGAACAAGCGGTGCTGGATTTATTAAAGAGGAAAGGAAAGCTGTTCATTCTTTTCTTTTCTTCACGGTTGGAGGCAGCAGCACTTCTGAATACCAGTTGCTGGAAACCTCAGGAGGGGAGAGTCCTTTTGTGCTCAGATCCTGCTTGCGGGTTTCGCACAAGCGTCTGGTCAGCCACTGTGAGAACAGGATGCTAGACTGGGCGGGCCACTGGCCTCATCCCGCAGACTCTTCTTATGGTCGTATGCTTTGGTTTTATGGCTGCATAGATACATGGCAATAACAACCTCGAGTGCAACTTTCCAAAACTTCATCCTGACTCTTGAAAGCATCTGGCGTAAACAATGGAAAGTTACCGCGGGACAATCTGACCGTTCGCCGGGGGATTTATAGATTTGTGTTGGGCGCTTGGTCAGTCCCGTCTGGAAATTTTAAGAGGTCACCAGACAATGGGTCTCTTGCGATGGCTGTGGGGAATATGTGGTTTTGCAGGAGAGTCTGGGATCCTGGGCAACGTAGTTGCTGCTCCTGCACAGAGCTTCCCCTTTTATTTCTGTGCCTCAGTTTCTCTCTGTGTGTAAAGAAGGATGCTTGTCAGGCAGTGGATACTCCATTAAGGGTGCTTCATTGCAGAGGAGATATTTGTCATTGAAATCCAAGCCAGTGCTGGATTCGGCATCAGACCTCAAGCCCCTTGCAGAGTGCTGACACCAGCAAATTGTCTGGAGGTCAGCCAGTGTTACACAAAGTAGGTAAAATGCCACCCAATGGCCATACATAGCTTGCCTTGGGATACCCTGCATTCCTTCTTGTCCTTTTGTACTTCAGTGGCTATCACTCCTTTCCTTTTATTTTCGATGTTGATATTTTATTGAAAAGTTTCAATGGAAAAAAAGTGAGGTGCGTTGGTTGCTGTGCATGCAAATAGGTCTGAGAGGCGGGTGGGGATTGGCATGCCGGCTGCCGATGTCACAAAGGCGCTGGTTCTCCCTTGAGCTTGCAGGGCTCTCTCCTTCCAGTTTCCCCACATACAACCTTATACTTTCTTCCCCTTAGTTTTCTGCTCCCCCTTTTCCCACCCACATCAGTAAAGTGGTTTGGGGGTTGTGGGTGGGGAACACAAGTTCGGAGGAACTAGCCACCAAAGAGTCTCAAAGCAGCCGCCTCGGCGCTCTTGTCTGCAGTATTCGTGCTGTGGTGCGGATAGTTAATCTGTGGCAGGCTTGGTGAATGAACGCCTTTGGGTCCAAGATGGTTTCGACTGGGTGGTCTTGAGTCCTCCTTCTCAGTGCCACTGTTCTGCCCTTCAAAGACTAGACACCTTGGCAGGATTGGAGTTCAGCTACCGGCAGAATGCACAACCAGATTGCACCAAGAGAGCTCCCTTCTTTCTCTGCCCCGCTACTGGGATGTGGGTAGTTTCATATGCTGCCTGGGGAAGAGAGGGCCACTGAGAGAAGCTATGCCACCTGCGGGCATTACTTCAGGGAAAAGGCACTGCGTGGTCTCGGTTGGCTCATTTTGGCAGCAACTCTGTGCAGGGCAACCAACTTTCCTTCTGAGCTTCATCATTGCCTCACCATGTGGACTCAGAGGAGTCACTTCGCCTCGCTGTGGGGTGTGTGGAAAAAACGTGTTTAAATGTGGGGCTCTTCCGACATCCTTTCCCTGCCCTGACTCCAATAAAAAGACAGACAGACAGATCACGGATAGCACCGAGTACAGTATTTCTGTCTGGCTGAGATGAGAGTCATAGTTCCACCCGGAAGAAAAGTTCATCGGCTTCTACACGCCCCCAGTGCCTGCTCTGAGTATGTGTGTGCCTTAAATCGCTGGGCCTGCATAGCCAGGTTGCTACGACGCTCGAGCGCCCAGCAGGACCAGGCAGAGCCACCCGTCACACTTCCCCTTGGCTTCCCCACCCGGCGCAGAAAGTTGCCTACAGCCTTGGCCGTCGGTACCTCCCTGGAGGGAGCCCTCTTCTGTGCAGCCTTGCCTGGGCGTCTGTTCCACCTCCCCTGCTTGATGTCAGAGTGATTCAGGTGCCGTCAGCAGCGGGGAAGGCGAAAGCAGCAGCGGCAGCGGCTTTGCCTGGAGTGACAGCTTTGAGGCGGACCCTGGATTTTAAAGACGCGAGCCGGAGCCGCAGTGTGGAGGGTCGCCCGCGCTCTGCCACACTTCCACGTCCAGCCAGAAGAAGCTGCCAAACTTTTCCTCCCTGCTGGAGAAGAAGCACTTGTGGTTCCGCTTGGGGCAGAAGGCACGCCAAACTCAGCAGCTCCTCTCCCTCTTTTATTCCACTGGGTCCATCTCTGCTTTAGAGGAACGCTGCCTTGCTGTCTGAGCAGGAGGAGCAAGGGGTTGAGAGGAGCAGACCTGTCTGAGTCTCACCTTTCTCCACACCTGGATCTCCTACTGAAGGAAGCCTGTGGGGGGAGAGAGGCGAGGGGTGCCTCCTCGCAGCATGCGGAATTCCTACACGGTCACCCTCCCCGAAGAGCCCCCCGTCTCGCCTTTCTCTGGCATGCCAAAGGAGCTGCGGACCAAGACGCCCATGCCAGGATCGCTGCTGGTCTCTGCCTTTGTGGGTCTGGTGCTCAATAAAACTAAGGTACAGCTCGGCTTCACCACACACACACACACCATCCTCATGGCATTTTCTAAGCTGGGTTTGGCTAGGGGTTTCCCCTGCCTTGCCAGGTGGGTCGGCCACAAATTGCGGGGTGGGTAGGTGGGTCTTGCACCGTATGTGTTAGGTGGGCATGAGTTTAGCAATCTTAACAGTCTGCTCTGTTGCTGCCTGGCAGGAGCCCTGGGTCCTTGTCTCTGCTCTGCTCCTGACTTCACTGTGTGGACTCAGGGTGGAGGCTGAACCCTGCTTTCAGCCTGGGAGGGGGTTAAAGTGTGGGTGCTGCCATAGCAAAGCCAGAAATCGCCTCATTCCTGTTCTTATCACACCTCTAAAGATGGGTGGGTGGGAGAAGCTAAAAGTAGGGAGGTAGTTAACTATCTGCTAGAGCAGAGGACGGTTGTGTGGGTGCAGACGCTCGCTGTCAAAAAGCAGGAGGTCTGCAAGAACTAGAGGCGACAAGGAGACCCTCCCCGCTTTCCTACAGAAGATGGAGTTTGCAAGAGCAGCCTGCAATATGAAGCAATAAGCTGTTAACTCCTGGTACTTAGGTCCCCAGAGTTTCTACTGCGAGACCAACCTTTTGGGTGTTGCTCATTTCTAAGGAGGGGCACAGTTAGAGAGGAGACTGGAAATCACAGCGTTCTTTTTTTTGCCCCCCATCTCACCCCCACCCCCGGGCAGAAAGCCCCAGTAAATTAAAGGGCATGCTCTCAAGATAACTGAGCAGTTAACCTTTCACCTTTTGACCTTTCCTCCCAAGCTCAAACCCTTTCAGTGCTTATTTATGGGTGAAAGTGTGTGTGAGCGAGAAAGAGAGAATGTGCATTCCGAATGCTGGGAGAGTGTTGGTAGTTATTCAGAGTGAATAAAAGCAGAGCATGCAGGAAGGATCTCAGGGGATGTTTGGGGGGAGGGACGGACAGGCGCCAGGACATCTGGGTCTTTCTCCCTCTCCACGTGGCTGTTTGGGGTGTCCTTTCCTCCCTCCGCAAAGCCTGGACCGTTTTGACCTCGTTGGGCCAGTGCCCTTCGGGGAGCGCCTTTGTTCCATGCCGTTACGTAACAGACTCCCTTCCGCCGTGGCACCTGTGGCTCAGGGCAGGTCAGCCCCTTTGTTCGGTCAATGAATGGAGCTGGGCATGTTATGTAAGAGTTGTCCATGCCTCTCTCCCCACAGGCAGCTTGAAACCTCCTTGGCGCCGCTTGCTGAGCTCCAGCAGCTGAGGCCAGCTAGAGAGCTGTGATCCAAGCTGGCCGGGGAAGGGAAAGGAGAGTTCAGTTGTCAGGACAGGGGAGGGGAGGGAGACGGAGGCTGAGCCATTTCTAACCAGGTGGCTGCTGCTGGCGGCATGTGTGGAGAGAGAGTTTTTCTCTCCTCGATGATGCCATAGTGGGTTTCGTTTTGCTAGGGAATGTCTACTACTACTATTATTATTATTATTATTATTATTATTACTATTATTATTAATCAGTGTTTGGTTTTTAAAACACGAGTTGCAGAGCTACCCCATAGTCATAGAATCATAGAACAGTGGAATCAGAAGGAGGACACAAGCGGTCATCTTGTCCAGCCCCTAACAGTGTAACTCAAGCTGGTTTTACATTATGCCCTGCATCCTAAAGGTAAAGGGGTAAAGGGATCCCTGACCATTAGGTCCAGTCATGGCCGACTCTGGGTTTGCGGCGCTCATCTCCCTTTATAGGCCAAGGGAGCCGGCGTACAGCTTCCGGGCCATGTGGCCAGCATGACTAAGCCGCTTCTGGCGAACCAGAGCAGCGCACGGAAACGCCGTTTACCTTCCCGCCGGAGCGGTACCTATTTATCTACTTGCACTTTGACGTGCTTTTGAACTGCTAGGTTGGCAGGAGCAGGGACCGAGCAATGGGAGCTCACCCCGTCGTAGGGATTCGAACCGCCAACCTTCTGATTGGCAAGTCCTAGGCTCTGTGGTTTAACCCACAGCGCCACCCGCGCCCCTTGCCCTGCATCCTACAGTTTTATAAATCTTGATTATGGGGTCCGCAGTCTGCATCAAAACCATTCCCAATACAAGGAACTGCCTACATACTTGGGCAGGGAGTTGGGGCATCATGAGTCCTTTCCCAGCCCAGTGGCGCTGCAGGAAGGGTAGCTGCAGGGTTTAATTTGTCCAAGCTTTGTTCGCTTCCAAACCGGTTTTCAATGCCCCGGCATATCCTGGGGCCTTTGAAACAAGAGAGTTCCGCTTGATGAACATGTACAGAGCGCCTTTCCCAGGAGCACTGCCGTGTAGACACCACTGACCTAGATGGACCCAGTGGCCTAACTCTGTATAAAGCTTATTCTGCCTGTGCTCCCATGGAGACCTGGGTTTCTGGGTCAGAATGGGAGGCATCCGGATAGGTCCCAGATAACGCACACCTGTTCCTTCTGTGCCTGTTTCAGACTGGGAGCGCTGCTTGTGAGGAATTTCCTGGAACAAGGTTCTGGTGCTCAAGGGCAAGCAGTGGCTTTCCCCATCTCTCTCTCTCTCTTTCCCTCTCTCTCCTCCTTCCTCTGGATTCGCGTGGGCTGGCTGTTCATCTGGGGCCGGCCTCTTCCTCTCCATAGCGGAGGAATGCCGGCTGGCTGGTCCCGCATGCTTTGGCGATGCGCCATTCCCCAGCACACTCTCGGTTCCTTGTTCTCTCCTCCGATATTTTTCTGTCTACTCCCTTGGGCTGGGAAGTGTTTCGGGAAGGATGTACGTAGATTAAGCAGGGCTGGGCCACCCCCAGAGACCTCAGAGCATCAGGTCACCTCCGTCACAGCCTCTCCAAACCTCCTTGCCCTTTGACACACATCGTAGGCACCTCTCGTGTCCTTGTCACTGCTCAGAAGAGAACATGGTTCTTCTGGACCTTCTGTGATTGCCAGATCCAGCTAAATTTGTTTAGGTTGCCACCAAACACACTTCCAAGGAAATGCCTTTAGGATGCAAACCCTAAGGTGATGCTATCAGGATCCTTCACTCAGAGCTTGCTTTCAGTGTAATAATTGAGTGGTGCTTAGTGGCTTGTTTGCCATTCAGGATCTAGATGTGGTCATTGCAAAACTGTGTTTATGGTGCCAGGATGCATCCCACTGTATCAGCACAAAAAAGATGCAAGGATGGGTAAGGGGGAACAGCTCAGTTCTCAAAGCTAGTATTCTTTCTCTGACCACCTGTCAGCTAGCATATGCCTTCAGGTTTAGTTATTCAACCAGGGTAGAGTTGGCTAACCATTATTCAGCTTCCGCCAACCCTCTGGCTACATGCTTGCAGTGGATCTCACCAGTGATCTAGTGGTCCAAGATAGCAGGGTGGGTGGGTCGGTGTCAAAGACCCATTACTCTTTCTGCAGCAAGGTCCCTGTCTCCAGCGACCTAAAACCACCCAGTCAGCATGAAAGAGAAGGTTTTTTAGCCACTATCTGCTCCAAAGCTAAGCGTTTAGGAGCACTGAAAACTCCCGGTGCTTCAGCTTCAAGGGAATGGTGCACAAGTTCTGTTGTGTACAATGAAATGTGCAGCCTAAGCCACTCCAGAATAAGATACTGGAGCATTCCAAATTATTTGCCAATGTACGTGCACAGAAAATAGATCTAGCTCAAGTGGAACACATGGAGATCTGCACTGAGCGATGCAATGCATCCCTAATTATTATTGTTGCATAATTATAAGATTACTGTATAAACTTGGAAAGCTGCACAATCTTATAAAGGGTGTGGCTGGATCATGAAGGGACACTACACTGTTGCGTGTGGCTGTTCAACACATACCACAACCATAGCTGATCAAGGCAGACCAGATCAGGAGAGAGGGTTACTGCCTGCTCTCAGTTCTTCAGATGTTTTATCTCAATAGGTATTTTGGACTACAGATCCCATCATTCCTGACCACAGGCCATGCTGCCTGTGGCTGATGGGAACTGGAGTCCAGCAACATTCTGGAGGACAACATCGCTCTCACATTGATCTGACAAGTAGAGAGGAGGGAGATGTTCTCCTCTACCAGGGTGCTAGACTAGCTGGAGGGGTTAAATTTGAGACTGTTCTGTTCCTACCATCACTTCTACTCTTCGCCTGTCTCACAGGTAAGCATCACAGCTGAAGAAGGATAGTGAGGTGGCTACTTTTCCACCACAGAAACCCAAAATCCTCTGCATCAAAGCAAATGTAGTGACTTCAATTACTATCTTAATTTCTCTTTATTCCACCTTGTCCTCAAAGTCGAAGGGCTGGGTCATTGGGTATGTGTGAGTGTGTGTGTTTTCTGCACACATTTTGTCCTTACAACAACCGTGGGTCCCCAGATGTTGTTGAACTACAACTCCCATCACCCCTAGCTAGCAAGGCCAGAGCTCAGGAATGATGGCAGTTGTAATCCAACAACATCTGGGGACCCACAGGTTGAGAACTGCTGAGTTAGACTAAGAGAAATATATACTGACCTTTGATCACCCAGAATGTTTCAAGTGGAGGAGTTTGAACCTAGGTTTCTCCCAGCTGAGTCAAATGCTCCAACTACAGCACCCAAACTGGCTGTGTCAGCGATTTTTAATAGCATGGTTAATAATAAAAATGTTGTTGATAATAATGATAATAAGAGATTAGGTGGGTGGGATTCAGCTAATATTTGTGAAATTAGGGAATCAGGGCTAGGGATGTAGGCATCTGTCTATTTCAATTTCTCTTTTTTTAAAAAAAATCCCAATTTTAAGCTCAGTTTTCCATGCTTTTTCATCAGTTTTTGATTTTTTTAAGTCCTCGTGAAAATTCAGCAGCAATATAGTGCACATTACTCCTACGTATTTTTTTTTACAATTTTATGTATTATTATTATTATTATTATTATTATTATTATTATTATTATTATTACATCTATATCCCACCTTTTCTCCAAGGAGCTCAAGGTGGTGTACGTGATTCTCCCCCTCCCCATTTTGTTCTCACAACAACCCTGTGAGGTAGGTTAGGCTAAGAGACTGTCACTGCCCAAGGCCACCCAATGAGCTTTACAGCTAAGTGGGGATTTGAACCCAGCACCTTAACCACTGCTCCACAACACATCAGCTCCCATTCTATGTAAATATATTTTGTGTAATAACACATTTTAGCAATGTATATTTTTCCTAATATAATGGAACCTTGGTTCTCGAACGCCCTAGTACTCGAACATTTCGGCTTCCAAACGCCGAAAACCCGGAAGTAAGTGTTCCAGTTTTTGAACATTTTTCGGAAGCCCAACATCCAATGCTATTGTTTCCAGGACGCCTGCACCTTGGTTTTTTAACGTTTAACTCAAACGGACTTCCAGAATGGATTACGTTCGAGAACCAGTATACCACTGTATTTGTATTTTCCCTGAGATAATGAGTTTTTTCCTGTTATTTTCACCAGTATATGCATTTTTAAATGCAGTATTTACCTTAGCTCATGCATTTTTGTACACATTACTTGACCGGAGGACTGCACTGCAAAATTCAGAGAAGTGCAAATTTCAAAAGGATGGATGTTTGTTTCGGTTCTCATGCACGAATTGGGCTGAATCGCCTTTCAATGCAAACCGAATTGAATTTCCCCACCATCCTTAATCAGGGCTTGTTATTTCATTAAGGAACCCCAAACCCCTTCCTTCTCTCTCCCCTCCTCTGCCATTCTGTCTACCCTCAGAGATGGAGAATAGGGGTCCACTTGTCCCCATCCCACCCCCCCGATGTGACATGAGGCTGTGTTGCCAGAGCAGAAACGTGTGCTGTTTGAGCCGGTCTATTTTGGGCTGTTGTCAGGAACAGGAGAGGAGGCTGCTTTCCCTCCTACAAACACATGCCAAGTGCTGCTATTTTGGAGCTGGCGAAACAGCAGGGACCTCCTCCTCCTCCTCCTCCTCTTCAGTTTCTGGGGTGCCAGAAATGTAAGGAGGTAAGAAGAAGGGCTGACGCTTTAACCCACTGAACCCCAAACCCAGTCCAGCCTGGGGGGTGGGGTGGGGAACAGGGGCATCCCTCCATTCAGCCTGCAGCCCTAAACCAATTTATGAATTTATATACAGTCATACCTCTTGTTACGTTGGGTTCAGGTTATGTCTTTTCAGGTGGCAACCCAGAAGTATCGGAAAGGGTTACTTCCGGGTTTCGCTGCATGCGCAGATGCGCAAAATGATGTCACGCACATGCGCAGAACGGTGAATCGCAACCCGCGCATGCGCAGACGTGGGTTGCGTTCCTATCAGGTTGTGAACGGGGCTCCGGAACGGATCCCGTTTGCAGACAGAGGTACCACTGTAGTGCATTATAACACACAAACACACACCAACTCTTCGCCCAAAAAAGGCTCCCAGAACAGCTTGCATACAATCAGTTGAAACAAGGCAGTCTCTGCCCCCTCTCACGCCTATGTTCTAAAAGACAAGGGACAAAAGGAAAGAAGGAAGCGGAGGGCAGAGGGGAAAAGGCAAGATCAGGCACCAGCTCTTTAAGTTCTTTCAAGTCCAGCGCTCTCTGTCTGCAGCAGGGATGCCCCACAGGGGCACCGATCCGATCGGAGAGGTTTGCAGTAGAACTAGAAGGAAGACGGCCTCATCGCCCTGCTTCTTTTGCCTTAATTTCTGTTACGCAGGGCTATGCTGCCTCTGCCCATGCAGCCTCTATTCTGCCATCACGGTCAACAGCCATTAATAGGCGGCAGCCTCCAAGACTTTGTCCAATCCAAGACAACCAAAACTGACACAGACATTGCTGGGCAGTTTCAACAAGCTCCCTCTGGTGAGGATTCTAGTCAGCTATATGAGAATAGAACTAGATATACGATTCTGGGTCTTCTGGCCTCCCGCCACTCTCCTCTGTGCCTGATCTGGTGTGGGGAGGGGAGTTTTCTGGAGCAGAGTTGCTTTCCAAGACAGGCATAATCTACAGTCATACCTCATGTTACGGACGCTTCAGGTTACGTGTTTTCAGGTTGCGGACTGCGGGAAACCCGGAAGTACCGGAACAGGTTGCTTCCGGGTTTTGCCACTCACACATACGCAGAAGCACTAAATCGCGCTTTGCACATGCGCAGAAGAACCAAATTGTGCCTGCGCAGACGCGCCGCTTCAGGATGCGAACGCTGCGGGTTGCGGACGTGCCTCCGTCACGGATTATGTCCGCAACTCGAAGTTCCACTGTACGTCGATAGAACTATATAGCCGCATTATTAAACCTGTAACTATAAGAACTGGCGCCCGACCTTGATCTTCCCCTCCTCCCTCCCCATCCCTCTTTCCTCATGTGTTGTGCCCACTCTGAGAGCCTTCTTGGCCGGAGAGCAGGCGATAAATGCTTCAGATGCTATGTCCTGATCCTTGAGATTGAACCCTGGACCTTCTGCACCCACAGCACATGCTCTACCAGGAGCGCGGAATGAAGGCTGTCATCAAGCGCAATGCTTCCAAGCCACCTTTTCTCCCTGTGCCTCGCCTCCTTACAGGCAGGTCTCTGAAGCCACGCAGCAAGCAGAGAGCTCTTAGTGGTTGTCTGCAGTTTCAGCAGGCAGCCTTTATCCAGAACAACCAAGTTCTGCTTTTCCCAAGTTGGGAGCATGGGAAATTGCCTTATATTGAGTCTGACCACTGGTCTATTTAGCTCAATATTGCCTGCACTGATGGACAGTGGCTCTCCTAGGGTTTCAGCTGGGGGTTAGAATGTATTCCCAGCCCACCTGGAAATTGAAGAGCAGATACTCCTTGCATTACCTATGTCAGAGGTGCAAAATGCAGGGATGAAGTTTGTCCTCCCTGCTTTTCCATTCTCTCTTTCCCCACCCCCTGAGCAATGCCCACATGACCTCTGTCCCTCTGCTGGGTGCCAGCTGGATCCATTCCAGGCCCTCTGGGCAGGATTCTGTGTTCCAGGCCCAACAGACTGCCAAGGTGCTGCTGCTGCTTCTGCTGGGGACTTGCCAAGCTCGGTTACTCCCCTGGCTGCTACATTGCCATGTGTGGGGCACCACGTGTACAGGAAATGGGACTTTGGCTTCCCGGGATTTTGCCCTCCTGAACACAAGGTCAACTGAGTGCTTTGCAGACACCTCCATGGGAGGGAAAGGAGTTGATGCAACACTTTGGGTGGCTCTCTCTGCTGTATGTTCCTCTCCTGTTTTTCTTCTTCCAAAGGCCTCCCTTTGCCTTCCCTGTCTTACCGTTTGCTTAAAGCGGTTTTTGCAAAGCGGTTCTCCAGCCAACAAATGTGTACAAAAACCCACCTGCTAAGGTAAAATGCACACGAGGATGCATATATTCATAAAAAAATGCTTTATATTAGGGGAAATTGCTTTGAAAAAATATGTATACAGTACATGTATTAGACAAAGTTTCATGCCGAAATGTGTGTGTGTTTGTGTGTGTATTTGAGTAAATTGGTGACACAGTTTTATTCATTCATTCATTCATTCCCTTCTTCTCTCCTTAGCTTTTCCCCTTGTGTGCTGTTGTTGTTTTTTAGGATTGTACATAAGCCATTCTGGGAGCCATTTTTTGGCTGAATAGCGCGATGCAAATGCTCAGAAAAAATGTAATTAACAAATCTGCACTAAAATGCCTCATGGATTTTTATGAGGATTTTTTGCAAACTACTGTGGAGAACTGAATTTAAGACGAGAGAAGTGAGAAACTGTGATTGACAGGTTCTCTCATCCGTACTTCTTACAAACGACATTATGATCATATACGCACCATCAGAGAGTCCTGAATTTATTTGTTTGTTTGCCTGCTTATTTAATATTTAATTTGTCTGCCGCACCTTTCTCCCAAGTAGGAGAGCCGGTGTAGTATAATGGTTAGAGTGTCAGACTAGGACCTGGGGGACCAGGGCTCCAATCCCACACTCAGCCATGAAACTCACTGGGTGACCTTCGGCCAGTCACTGCCTCTCAGCCTGACCTACCTCACAGGGTTGCTGTGAGGATAAAATGTGGGTGTGGGAGAGAAACATATTATGCCACTTTAAGATAATTGGAGAAAGGTTGGGGTACATATGCAGTAATAAGCAATGCTTTTTTCTGGGGGTACACAGCGGTACACATACCCCTAAACATTTTGTGAATCTTTGTACTTTTGTCCATTTACTATATTTATTTTTCCGATTTGAACTATAAAATGGTGATTTTATCTAGTCAAAATGAGAGTACCCCTAAACAATTTTTTTTAGAAAAAAAAGCACTGGTAATAAATAAATACAGTAAGTTTGCATTCATTCATTCAGCCTTTTGGATTCATTTAATAGGTGAGGGGGAACTCAGGGCCATGCTGGAAGTCCAGGGGCCCTCTGTTCTAGATGAGACAGAGTCTGATTGCCTGAACTTACTTTTGGAAAGGGAAAGCTCTTTGCACATGCACAGAAGCGCCTTCTCTGCCTCTTCCCCACTCCTTTCACCATTACTTCCATATTCTAGGACTGAGCCTGAACGCTTGAAATCTCTTGGCGGAGCCCAAGATATTAATACCCACATCTGCTACAGAGCCTTTGATTCTGTGATAGCAGAAATTTCCCACAGGCTTTGTCAGCTACTGCTAGAGTTGGCACTCATTTCTGGCTCTCAGAGTAGGAAAAAGCAGGGCACTGGCTTTGCTTTGTAGGCTGTTTCTTGATTCACACCACCACCACCACTTTCCCCCCAGTAAGGAACCTTCCCCTTAAGCCTTGCTCCTGCTCAGCAAGTATTGACAAGGGATGTGTCAGGGGTTTGAAGTTCCCTGCAAGCTGTGGGTTTAATGGCCTGAAATCTTTATGCCCGTGATCCCAAATCTTGGGGAGTTTGAACCCCCTTTCTCTTTTGCCTTTGTTTGTTCCCCCACCCCACCCTTGGATTTGGCTGTGTTTGCATATCCACCCGACCCGGAGTTACCACATTCTCACAACCAATGCATGTTCTTCTCTTTTGACAGAATTCCAAAACTGTGCAGGGCCTGACCGGCCTCCGGAACCTCGGCAACACTGTGAGTCCACTCCTCTCTCTTTCCATCCCTGTCCCCCCTCCACTTGGGTATATCTGCACTGGGGCGGGAAAACTGAGCCCACATTCACACTGTGAATGGTACCAGTTCAAAAAGTCCCGTGGCGTTCCCCGCAAAGAATTATGGGAGCTGTAGTTTGTTAAGGGCCCTGAGATTCTCCTCACAGAGCTACAATTCCCTGAGTTCCCTGGGAACAGGAACTGATTGTTAAACCACACTAGTAATTGTAGCTCTGTCGGGGGGTGGGGGGTGGGACAGGGAGGTCTCCTAACAATTCACAACACCCGTAACAAACTGCAGCTCCCAATAATTATTTGGGGAATGCCATGGACCTGTTTAAAGTGGTATGATTCTGCTCTAAGGGTATGGTATGATTGCAGCCTGAGATCTGCTGCTAGGCCTCTGGGTGATTTGAGTAGACCAGAAAGGGGCTTCTGACACCTAGTGTCTAAGAACAGCAAGATGCTGAAAGCTTAAACTACAAATTGCTGGGGGGGGGGAAGACTCTTGGGATGGGGTGAACCAGAAGTGGGTTTTCACATGAAAGGATTTGTGAGTTTTGATAGTGGCGCCGATCACACACTCCTGGGCTGAGCCTACACTTTGCGGCACACCCTGTTCCTTAATTCTTAGTTTATGTATACCCAGTTAGGTCACTCGTTTGCCCTTGGTTCCTATTGGCGAGCTGTGTGGCATTTCAGCATAATAAAAACCAGATATATGGATTGTTTGCATTGCACTTGCAGTGATAGATCCAGACCACCCCTTTAGTTTGCCCACACTTCCTTACCCCCACCTGGGAACTCTGCTATTTAATGCTCAGTTGGAGCAAATGATAATCTGGGTCTTCCCCGGATTGCCATTTGTTCTGATCTATCACTAAAGAGCGGGTTTACGCTGGAAAAGGAGCAGAGCAAAGGGAAAACTTTGTTGTTCCTCCTCTTCCTCCTCACTTTATTTCAGCTATTGCCCCATAATGCAGATGGCAGGACTGAGGCAGAGCTAGAGTGGCTTGTTGAAGCCCACCTCGTAGTGAGATCGTGGCGGAAGCAAGATTCAAAGGGAGAACTCTCCGATTCATATAGCTGAGCCTCTGAATCGCAAGTCCGAACCAAAGCTCTCTGAAATGAACAATTTAAAAAGCAGCGCAAGGTTAAACCCAGTCTCTGGGCTGGTCAAGCACAGAGATCACCGTGGTCTCATTGCTGGGCACTGCTGCTGCTGCTACCTCCTTGCCAAATTCACACTGCTTGGCTCGCCTTGCAGGGAGAGCGTGGCATGACCGCACCACCATGCAGCTACCTCTCAGATCCTCGCACATCAGGCTCCTGGAGCCCCAGGGTGATAGCATGCATGCGCTAGTTTGTATGGCATAATTACCGCCATTGTGATTTGCATGCCGCTTCCTTGTGTATAAAGGGTAAAGGGACCCCTGACCATTAGGTCCAGTCATGACCACTCTGGGGTTGTGGTGCTCATCTCGCTTTATGGCGTACAACTTCCAGGTCATGTGGCCAGCATGGCTAAGCCACTTCTGGCGAACCAGAGCAGCGCACAGAAATGCCATTTACCTTCCCGCCGGAACGGTACCTATTTATCTACTTGCGCTTTGACGTGCTTTCAAACTGCTAGGTTGGCAGGAGCAGGGACCGAGCAACAGGAGCTCACCTCATCGCGGGGATTCGCTGTGGGTTAAACCACAGACCCTAGGACTTGCCGATCAAAAGGTTGGCAGTTCGAATCCCCGCAACGGGGTGAGCCCCCGTTGCTCGGTCTCAGCTCCTGCCAACCTAGCAGTTCGAAAGCACGTCAAGTGCAAGTAGATAAATAGGTACCACTCCGGCAGGAAGGTAAACGGTGTTTCCGTGCGCTGCTCTGGTTCGCCAGAAGTGGCTTGGTCATGCTGGCCACATGACCCGGAAGCTGTATGCCGGCTCCCTCGGCCAATAAAGCGAGATGAGCGCCGCAACCCCAGAGTGGGCCATGACTGGACCTAATGTTCAGGGGTCCCTTTACCTTTTTATCAGAGTTTTTAGGGGGCTAACCAGGCTGGGATAGCTGGGATAGCAGGCTTGTTGTTTTTTGAATGTCTGATGTAGATTTTTCCAATTTCGTTGTTCTGTATGGGATAATGACAATAAAGATTATCATATTGTAAGCAGCGTCTGAGCGCAATAGCGCTGTTCCCAACACGTGAGCCCCAGCAACGGGCGTTCAGAGGCCACATTGCCTCTGGCACTGTAATGAGAACATAGTATGTGGGAAAGTCGTGCACACACAACGCCAGCTGAGCCAGTCACGGCTGAATTAGTGGTGTGGCACTTCTCTGTGCCCGGTGGGTGGGTACCCCGCCAACGCAGGAAATTTCGACAGCTCTTTCCACCGCTGTTTGTCCCTCAGTTCCCCTTTGCTGTGGTGGGAATCCCCTGCCCTTCTGAAGGGCCTTTTTGCAACCGTCTCAGGAAGTTTGTCACCCTCCCACCCCACCAAGCCTCAACCGCTCAGGCCCAAACTCATGAAATTTAATGCTCTTTTAGGTTTAACATGCAGTGCTTGTTTAGAGTTGTTTTTAAGTGCAGGCGCAAACACCTACATGTTGAATTCGGAGGAGCATTTAACCTCACAAGGCCTAATTTGGGCCCGAACAGCTGAGGTTTGCCCATCCAGTAGGTTTCCACACCTGAGCCTTTCAGGAAGAACATTCTTTTCTCAAGGCAGTTCACATGATGTATGAAAGCGCAACGTCAAATGACAATAAATGCGTTTTTGAAAATGTTCCCCGTTGATAAAACTAAGAGGAAGGCATTAAAAATGCAGCCGTCTCACTATCAGATCCCTAGTCACATTTAGGTAAAGTGATAACTGTTAAGTCCCATTTGGAAATATAAGGGTCTGTCTTACATGGATTTTTTTTTATTCCACAGCCTCGCCATCTCAGACACCCACACCCTATGCACACAGAACATTTATGACACTTGAACAGAGAATGCTGGGATCTGTAGTTTACCCCTCTGAAGGTTATAGCACCCTTAAGAAACTATTGTTCCCAGAAGTCTTTGGGGGAAGCCATGTGCTTTTAATGTACAGTATGGTGTGGATGTGATCACAGATATCTTAGTACAGGTGGACTTATACAGATTTTGGTGCTGGCCTCAAACTCAGGGAGGGTGGTGGTGGTAGAGGACAGGGGCAGAGGGGCAAGGCTGACTGCTAACAGAATCACAGCCGACATGGAGGGGAGTTTTAACCCTTTCCCCCCTGCTGCAGTCCTGGGGGAGGGGGACACCTCCTCTGAAGCTGCTGTTTGCTAAACTGGGAGCAGGAGAGAGAATCCACCCACTAGGACAGATGATAGCGTTCTTTCCCAGCACCTGCAGAAGAGGGTTTTTATTAGCCAGGATCACAGCAGGTGAAGGGAGGAAGAATTAAGTTAACGACCAGCTCAGCTTCACCCACTATTTGCATTTAAAAGCAATGCAGATTTGTATCGCCTTTCCCCAGAAGGAGGAATCTTGGTTGAAAGACACACACATTGCAAAAAAAAAAGACTCCAGAGAATTATATGAAATTATTTGTAGTATACTTTTCAGCCATTAAAGGACTCTGGCCCTAAGGGAGCTTTAGCAATAATAAAACATACATTGTCTATGCTTGGGAACTCTCTCTTGAGGGAAGCAAGCTCATCGCTCCCACCATCTCTTTAATGGCCTTTTTTGTATATTTATATATATATATTTTAAAAAGAATCCTTTCCCTTTTCGGAAGGCATTTAGACTGCAAATGGCTGGGGTTCCTTTACTGACCTGATTCTAACATTCTCTTGTATTTTCTTACGGTTCTTACTGCTGCTGGATTATGCCAGTTCCTGCCTTCTGTTTTGGTGCTTTGGCTTGTAAAATTGCAAGCGATACGTTAAAAAGGTTTAATTTATGGTTTCGTTTCTGTTAGCCACCTAACAGAGCTCTTGGTGATGAACGGCAAGATGTATAAATGTTTTACATACCTAAATAAAGTTCTTAGTGCCAAAAATCGCTTGCAAATATGTGTATAGTAGGCAAAATTGCATACCAGAATGCGCACATTAGGACGAATGGGCACTAAAACGCGAACAGATATTTATGATATTTGGATGGGGGGTCACGATCTGTTGCAGAACTGTGGCCAGCTGAATTTGAAATTAGAAAAAGGGGAAAGGAAAAGGAAGTTGACCTATTTTGTCTGTCCTTACACTTCATGCATGTTCATTTGTTTGCCTCCTGTAGTGTTTTATGAACTCAATCCTGCAGTGTCTGAGCAACACCAAAGAGCTCCGAGATTACTGCTTGCAGAACCAGTACGTCCACGACCTGAACAACAAAAGCCGCATGCAGATGGCCCTCATGGCTGGTAAGGACCGTGACATTTCACACACAGGGCAAGCAGCCTTATACCAATTAGGCCCTTGGTCCGCTCGGCTCCATATTGTCAACACTGACTGGCAGCTGCTCTCTCCCCAGAGGTTTCAGACCAGGGTCTTTGCCAGGGGCAGATATGACTTTAAGGCCCCTCCGAGAAGGGTAGGTTGGTTTTTGAGGCAGAAGGAAATTCAGTGCTTCCTCCACAGCTGAGCAAAACGAGAAGCGAGCCTCGAAACGATACAGAAATACAACAATAAGGAACTCTGATGAAACACTAAATGGCTTTTCTGGGTTTCAGTTTTACCCTCTTTGTTGTTCTGTCTCCTCTGCAGCAGGAGATAAACTCCAGTCATGTGTGGTGGACTTGATGAGTCTCCTGAATGCATTTCCTGCCTTCCCAGGAGTGCCAAAATGGGGGTGGACAGCCAGGCATCTGACGGGGGGGGGGGGCATCTCTCGCTAATGTGAGATCTCCATCTGAGACCCAGGAGAGCTGCTGCCAACCAGAGTAGACAGTAGTGAGCTCAGTAGACCAATAGTTGGACCTCTATTTATCTATGGGCTCCTCCCAGATAACCTGTTCACTGGCCAGTCATCTTGATTTGCTTGCACAAAGCTTACACAGAGGTTAGACTATATCCTGATGTATTACGCATTCACTCTAATTTGTTTGCGGGATTGCGGGCAGTATATTGCAATGAGCCTTTGTCCCACATCCATCCTGATTTGTTTGTAGGGTTTTATACATCTTCCCATGAGTCATTTGTTCATCTCACACTTTCCCCTCTCACCTTCCAAACAGCAGTCTGATCCTTTTTTTGCAAAGTGAACTCGTTATACTTGAGCAAGAGAGAGAGAGAGGCCATTTTAATCCACTTTAATTGTGCAAACCTAAATTTCCAGCATGCATGTGATTCTCTTCCACAAAATAGACCGGAGGCAGCCTAAATATTTATAATATATTGCATTTATATCCCAGCCTTTTCTCCAAAGAGCTCCCTCGCTCTCCATTTAATCCCCACAACCATCCTGCGAGGTAGGCTGGGCTGAGAGAGGCAGCCCAAGGTCACCCAATCAAGTTCATGGTCAAGTGGGAATTTGAACCCTGACTAGACTTTAGGGTCTTTCAGATACATTTTGTGAAATAGATTCCATGGCAAAGCCATTGCCTTTCCCTGACAAACCTAACCTTCAAGTATTTTCTCTCTTTCTGCCCCCCCCACCTCCCCAATCACCTTCTCCCTTCCACTGTCCAGAGTTTGCCAAGCTCATCCAGGCATTGTGGACGTCATCCCCCAATGAATCCGTGAGTCCTTCTGAATTCAAGACCCAGATTCAAAGATACGCGCCCCGCTTTGTTGGTTACAAGTAAGAAATGTTACCACCTGCAATTTTCCAATGGACAAAATTATTTGTTGGGTTGCAGGGGGTGGATTAATTAGTGGTCTCCAGATGTAGCCCCTCCGGTCCCTTTTGTTGTGCATTTGTGATGCTTTGTGCATGAGATGGTATCAGGGTAGTTATACGTAATCCCACTTTCAGTACTGTCTGCCCCTGCAAAAGGTTTTCGAGCGGCTATCCTGGTACATGTCCAATTGGTGCGTGTCCTGTTACTTCTGGCTGAAATCCTGGGACCTACCACCAATGTTCCTCCTTTTTATTGTGCTGTAGAGCAGGACCGCCCTTTCAAGTGGCAGTAACGCACAAGCATTGGGGAAACCATTAAATAATAAAGCGGAATGATGTGCAGACGTTCCAGTATAAATTGACGGCTAATGCAGTATTAATGTGTCAATGGCATGTTGCAGAATACACCTGCAAAAAAAACCCAGCCTCAAATATGCTTTTAGCTTGCACCGAGCTTTGGGCTCCTTTATACCCACCCACCCAAAATAACCTGGTGCAGAGTTAGAGCGAGATTCATTTACCGTAGTAGGAATTGCTTCAATGCAGGCATAGCCAGTGTCAGCTGATGTGAAAGGCAGTGTGTGGATGTTTGCAAGGTAGGATCACAAGCTTAGGAACCATGCCATTTAACCCTGCCTGCACCATCCAGTTCTTCCTGCAAAAGGCCTCTGTTTGCCCTGAATTTGGTCTCAGAAGCTGGCTAGGAAGCTGACTAGCCAAGTGGGACTTCCAGCTCTCATGATCCTATCTGGAAGACCTTACCGGCAGCTCTGATGGGGATTAGTTAACGCTTACCTTTCTCTTCTTTGCAGCCAGCAAGACGCACAGGAGTTCCTGCGGTTTCTCCTTGATGGGCTCCACAGTGAGGTGAACCGAGTGCTGGTGCGGCCCAAAGGCAACCAAGACAACCTAGACCATCTCACGTGAGTCGCAGTAGAGTGTGAACTGGGAAGAGCAGGCAGAGAAGGGGGGTGGGCATTGGATTGCGGGTGGCGCTGGCTCCTAAAATGAATTATATTATTAGGGAAAGTTGCTTGCAGAAATGTATATATTGATCAGAACTGCATGGAAAGGGGCTTTTAAAAGAAAATAAAAGCTGCCAACTGATGTGGAAAATGTGGCTTCAGATTGGAAAAATGAGAAATTGTAACTAGGATATGGTACCTGGCTTTGCTTTGCTTTTTCTCCATTGCAATCCCTTTTTTCATTTTGTGTCGTGTCTCTTAGATAGTAAGCTTGAAGGCAGGGAATGTCTTATGATGGACACTTGTGAAGTGCTCTGGGAGCAGTTGGCTGTTTGTTTGTTTTTGCCAAAGAGCAGGATAAAATTATACTTTAAGATATGGTGGTACCTCGGGTTACAGACGCATCAGGTTACAGACTCCACTAACCCAGAAATAGTACCTCGGCTTAAGAACTTTGCTTCAGGATGAGAACAGAAATTGTGCTCCAGCGGCAGCAGGAGGCCCCATTAAGTGGTACCTTAGGTTAAGAACAGTTTCATGTTAAGAACAGACCTCCGGAACAAATTAAGTTCTTAACCAGAGGTACCACTGTACACAGTTGCCCCCACACCTCCTAAATGTATATTTACACCAGTCCTGTAGCGTAGGGTGAGAGTGACTAGCCCAAGGTTGCCCCATGAGCTTTAGGGATTTAAGCTTGCCCAGTTGTAATCCAGCACTCCACACACCCCTGCAGTCTCTCATGTGAGTTCCCTTTGACCCTGGAAGAGCCTTGGATAGACTTTTTCTGTCTCCTTTTTTGCAGCGATGATGAAAAGGGCAGACAGATGTGGATGAAATACCTGGCAAGAGAAGACAGCCGGATTGGGGGTAAGTCTTTGCCAGGAGAGCAGGGCAGGGGGGAACCTGTGGCCCTCCAGCAGCAGCTCCCAGCATCTGAAGGGCCAAAAGTTTCCCCACCTGTGACTTAAAGTGCAGCCCATGAGACTCCAGAACCATTACAGGATGAACTGGGAGTTAGGAGAAGGCATCAGGAGCCCAGGTATGGGTGGTGGTGATTTCAGCTCAGAATTCTGAATGAGACAGGTGCCTTGTCCTGGCATTTCCTGACTCGGCACATTCCCCACAGCATCAAGCATTGCACTAACTGTGTGATTTCAGTTAACATTTTTAATTATTTTTAGATCTTACGCCACATCTCTGCACCATGTGTTCAAAGCAGCATCCTACCACTTTAAGCAGTCTTGGCTTCCCCAGAGAATCCTGGGAACCGTAGTTTTTTTAGGGTTCTGAGCATTGTTAAAGGCAAAGGGACCCCTGACCATTAGGTCCAGTCATGACCGACTCTGGAGTTGCGGCGCTCATCTTGCTTTATTGGCCGAGGGAGCCGGCGTACAGCTTCCGGGTCATGTGGCCAGCATGACTAAGCCGCTTCTGGTGAACCAGAGTAGCGCACGGAAACACCGTTTACCTTCCCGCCAGAGCGGTACCTATTTATCTACTTGCACGTGCTTTTGAACTGCTAGGTTGGCAGGAGCAGGGACCGAGCAACAGGAGCTCACCCCGTCGCGGGGATTTGAACCGCCGACCTTCTGATCGGCAAGTCCTAGGCTCTGTGGTTTAACCCACAGCGCCACCCACGTCCCTCTGAGCATTGTTAGGAGGCTGCTAATCCGCTTGCAGAGCTATAATTTCAGAGTTGCCCAGGGGGAGAGGTCGATGGTTAAACAATTCTGGGAATTGTAGCTCTCTGGGGCAGAAATTGGTCTCCTAACAACTCTTGGTACCATTAACGAATGGTGCTGCTTTAAATGTCTGGTGCAGATGTGGCCTTAGATAGCAGGCCATAGGAGATGGCATGTAAGTAGCAGGGGGTGGGGAGTTAACCCTTTCACCTTCACTGCAGTTGATAAATTTACCTGCCCTTCTTCCATTCCAATGAAGCTGATCTTAGCCTAAGAGGAAAGCTTCATTTGTGCCAATTTTTTAAAAAATGATCTCACAACTATCACCCTCACTTGCTCTCTCACACACACATTTGCTATTTAAATGCTAAAAGTGAGATAGGTTAACTGTACTCAGCATCTAGTTTGTCCCTTAAGAGGCCCTTTCAAGTACAGTTTTGCGCAAAATTGTGCCTTGATGTGGTTATTTAAAATTTGCACACAGAGAACAAAGGCTGGCTTACGGTTTCATCTTGATCCGTAGTGATTTGGCTTAGTGGGGCTGTTTTATCAGAGCAGCTTGAGAAGGCCTTGGATTTCAAAGCTTGTATAGAAAGATAAGGTGACCTGATTCAGGCCCAGGAGTTGAGAAGGCTTTGATGGTCCATCATAGAGCCCAGAAGGCTTTCTGAGTCATTAAAGCTAATTGGGGAGGCTGGATCAAAACCTCAGCCATTAAGAGGCAGGTGGGAGAAGCCTCTCCCCAGGATGGCATCTGAAGTGCAAAATGGAACCCCATAAATTTGGATTCCACCTGCCTAGAAAGCCACAGATTAGCTGCCAGGTGGATCCAAGATATGTTTCTGCCTGAGGTGAAGGACTAGATAGTACTTCTGCCAGGCTAGCAGTTAAATCTTACTTTGGAACTGGCAACAGGACGTGGACCTCTACCGCTCCCAGAAGGCAGCAGGTTAGCTTGGCAGGCAGGTGGGCAGAACAGGCCCTGTGACACACACAGCTCTCCCTACCCCTTAGCATCTGCCACCTGAGGCAATGGCCTCACTCTGTCACATGACTAGCAACCCTAACCCTAACCCAGAGGCCAACACAGAATACCAGTCCTCTGCTGTGAGTAAGGCGGATGGGTTGGTAGAGATGCCAAGTGCCACGCAGAATGGGATTCTGGGACAAGTGTAGTATTCAGGCTCCCAGTTGCCCAGTCTTGTTTGGGGAAGAGGTTGAGTGTTTGGATAGCCTTCACTGATTCGTCCAGCCAACAACAGTGAACCATCCCTCCCTTGCATGTCCCCGCTCTTCATTTTCCCCAACTTTTTGCCTCTTCAGATCTCTTTGTTGGGCAGCTCAAGAGTTCTCTGACGTGCAGTGAGTGTGGCTACTGCTCAACAGCCTTCGATCCCTTCTGGGACCTGTCACTACCCATTGCTAAGGTAACCATGTGCTCTCCATTACTTCCTGGCCACCTTGGTCCTGTTTTGTCTCCCACACCCTTCCATGCCAGCTCTGGTGGAACGCTCTTAACTCCCACCTCTTTGGTGTGTCTTCCCTCTTTTTGCAGAAGAGCTACGGGGAGGTGAACTTGATTGACTGCATGTATCTCTTCACCAAGGAGGACATCCTAGACGGAGATGAGAAACCAGTAAGGGATATTCATGTGCTTTTTTGTTGGCATTTCTCCCAATATATGCATTTGCGCAAGCAGTTTACGTGGGTTTGTACATGATATGCACCTTTGTACACAATTTTTGGTTGGAGAACTGCATCACAAAAATTCAGAGGGGTGAATTTTGAGCAGCAACTTTGGGGGGGGGTTGTGTTTTTAATTTACTGGCTAAGGAAGTGCAAATTTGGTAGGTTTTCTTTAAAAGGCAAACTGAATGAATCCTGCCACCCACTTCCTACTCCAAGCAAATCCAGCCAGCATTTGCTGCTCTTTATCTCTCCCTTTCTCCCTAGTTCTTGGTGGCTGTTGGTGCCCCCAGAGTTGTTGATCATGTTTCCTAGCGGTGCTACTGCACTCCTGTGCGCATATAGGCATAGGTGGACTGGAATGCAGGCAGCTGCCACCTCAAGGGGTAGGAGCCCTGGCCACCAGAAGGGAGAGGAAGAGGAGCTAGCCCAGCCTTATCCCTGTGACACAGCACTTTAATGATATCTTCCCACTAATCAGGATTCCCTTTATTTTCCAGACCTGCTGCCGCTGCAAAGCCAGGACAAAATGCATGAAAAAATTCAGCATCCAGAGGTTCCCAAAGATTTTAGTGTTGCGTATCCTTTGCCTTCCCTGTGGCTGTGTCCTTATTCTAGAGAGCATATAGACAGCAATTGAATCACAGATAGGGGTGGGGGCAGCTGTTCTGCAATAACATCACACAGGGGTTTTGAATTGGGCATAGAATTCAGCATCTCAAGATCTCAGCTTTTAATGTTTTGATTTTAAATGTTCAAGATTCTAGCCCTCATGCTAGCCACAAACCATGAGCAAGGAAGTTTGAGCTGGGGTGGTGAAGGGGGATGGCATTCCAGCGCTGCTTCCTGTATCTCGAAATCCAGTTTGTTGGATGTGTCAAATGAGGGCACCCGGGTTCGAATGTCCAGTTGGCTGGGAGGCTTCTTGTGTGACCTTTGCAAGTCTCTCTCCAGCCCCTTAACCTACCTCTCAGGGTTGTTGTGAGAGGAAGCGAACCTTGTACACCACCCTGAGCAACTTGGAACAAGGGCAGGATAAAAATGTGTCATTAAGTTTTTAAGCATTCAGAATAACAGGACTGGAATAAATTCAAAACTAAGCAAATGCACTTGGTTGGAATAGGCCGTATAGGTCACGGAATCTAGCTTTGTTAGAACTTTGATTTAAAATACAGTAAGGCACACACACAGCCCTGATTATGCTTGATAGAGTAGCCAATTTTCCACGGGTAGCAGGTTGCTTCCAGAAGAGAGCTTCCAGGGAGCCCAGACCCTTCCCTCCAACAATGAGAAACAGGTCAGACAAGTTGCCCAATAGCCTCCTTTCTTTCCCATAATATATTTGTCCTGTTAGTCCGTCTGCTCTTCTTCCTTAACTTCCTATCCCAGACCTGAAGCGTTTCTCTGAAGCAAGGATGCGATCCAGCAAGCTCACCACGTTCGTTAATTTCCCACTCAAGGACTTGGACCTGAGGGAATTTGCATCCCAAAACTGCAGTGAGTGGTTTTTGTTTTTTTTCCTTGCAGGAACCAGAATGGGTGGGAGGAGCCTGAGAGGGGCAAGGTGGGCACTGCAGGTGGGAAGGTTGCGTCAACAATAGGACTTCACATTATCAAGTGCAGCTAAATGGAACCTCCATATACAAGGGCAGTCCATCTCCGAGTGCCAGATGCTGGAGACAAACAAACAAGATAGGCATCACCAACATGCCCTGTGTGAAAGCATCCAAAGGCTTGGCAGCAGCTGTTCAAAGCAGAAGTGTGGACTAGATAGACTTTGGTCCATTCTAGCAGAGCAGTTCTTAGTCCTCTTGTATACACTACAAATCAAATCTTTATTGTTGCGCTAAGTGAGTAGCATTTTATGTACACTATACAGTGGTACCACAGGTTACATACGCTTCAGGTTACATACGCTTCAGGTTACAGACTCCGCTAACCCAGAAATAGTGCTTCAGGTTAAGAACTTTGCTTCAGGATGAGAAGAGAAATTGTGCTCCAGCGGCAGCAGGAGGCCCCATTAGTTAAAGTGGTGCTTCAGGTTAAGAACAGTTTCAGGTTAAGAACGGACCTCCGGAACGAATTAAGTACTTAACCCGAGGTACCACTGTAAAATGAAGCTAGTTTGAAACTGGTTTAACAGTCTTGGCTCCCCACTGGCAGCAGATGAAATGATGGGCCGACAGTGAACATTTAACCTCCTGACAGCTGGGCCGTTGTTGCTTATTGGGAGGATAAAGGGCACGATAACAGAAAGATCATCGTGGTGCAAATGCTTCGGAAGAGCCAGTCCAGTACTCCTGCCGGTGCATTTGCAATTCTCTGGCCTCCCTGCCACCTGACCCCTCTCCCTCCCAATAACAGCAGTAGCTCACCTGTAGGGAGGTCAGGTCATTGCCATCACCCCATAACACCATCCACTTCTGCTCCCTGCTGCCACGCAAAAGCATCTGGGCATTATAAATCCATTATGCTGTTGACCTTTTTTAAATTTTGCTCAGCTGCCCCAGTGCCACAACCCTGCCTAGAATCCCTTGAAGCCACGAGGATTGAACGGGTTTGCCGCTGGTTTCAATAAGAATGGCAACATCTCATGCAAACACACAGAAACACAAACACAGCTAGTTTGTCAAGCAATGCTGTAGGCTCCCCGCAGCCACCTCTCATCTGTTCTGGATGTCCAATTGAAAATGCAGGGGTGGCGAAGAGCTAACCCCCTACCAAACTTCTGCAAAAGTGAAATTTCGAGCCAGCACCAAAAGAATTTTGAGAGTAGCAAAAAAGAGGTGATTGAATAAGACTATAGTAAAATTTCACCAGGGTTTGCCTATGTGATTCATGAAGTCCTGATGCCTGTGTTTCTTCCCCTTTTTACACATTGATAAGTAGAGCACAGAACATGAAAGTGACGCTGTGTGTGCCTGTTTTGTTCTCACCTTGCAGATCATGCTATTTACAACCTGTACGCCGTCTCCAATCACAGTGGGACCACAATGGGAGGTCACTACACAGCCTACTGCAAAAACCCTGTGTCCGGAGAGTGGCATGCCTTCAATGACTCACGGTATATCTAGGACTTCTATATTGGGAGGGGGCTGCAGCTTTCACATGGGGGCCCACAGGAGATTAGCAGCGCCTGTATCTCAAATCTTAGGTTCTACAAATGCTAGAAACATTCTCTTTTTTTAAAAAAAAATGAAAACTGGGAATCAGAGCATTATGGTTCCCTTGCTCCCACCACCAGTGGACATTCATGCTTAGTGGTAGAGCATATGCTTCTTATGCACGCATGCACAATCTCCAGAAACCCAGAAGTCGCATAAAAAGGGGCACAAAAATGGCAAAAAAAGGTGCAAAAGTAGCATCTAGCAATCCTACAAACCTTTGCAAGCGCAATCCCAGGAGTCTTTGCACCAACCTTTGAGGCCTCTGGAGATGAGATTGTTTGGTGGGCAGATGTTTTTGTTTTTAAAAGGGTTTCCCAAGGGTCTCCAGAGGTTTAGAGGGCATTTGCAGGCTTTCTCAATGGTGTTTCCAATTTTTGCAATTTCGCTTAAGCGTGTGGTGCCTCGGAACGTAATCCCCGCATAAACGGGGAGTTGCCCGTACTGGAAAGCAGGGTGCTGGACTCGATGTTCCTTGGTCTAGCAGATCCCTACTTTACGTTCTTATATTATATACATTCCCTGGGGTCCCACCCCAGTGCCGGACCTCAGCCCCCTAACTGCTTTCTCCTCTTTCCCCCTGCAGCGTGACACCGCTCTCCTCAAGCCACGTCCGGAGCAGCGACGCCTACCTGCTTTTCTACGAGCTGGCCAGCCCGTCTTCGCGCATGTAGCTTCCACATGCCCTCCCCCCACCACAAACCCTTGAGGAAAAAAGGAAGAGAGCCGAGCACCAGCTCTCTGATGCAAAAAAAGAAAAGGAAAAAAGGAGGGAGGGACAGAACCCAGGACAATGGTGACTCCAGGGATTTTTTTAAGCCGGGGTGTTTTTTTGTTGTTTTTTTCTTAAAAAAAAAACCCAAAACCAAACAAAAAGGGGGAGAAAGAAAGTCCTAATAAAGCATTGACTAAAGCTGCCGACTTTTACGGAAAGGCCTTTCTCCTGCTCCGGGGCTGTCATCGAAGAGTAGCGTGCCCTTCAGCCTCACGGACGCCGGGGAGAGAACGCCGGAAATGGAGGGCCAGGGGCACCCCACAGCTCCATCACTCCCCTAGTGTTGTCAGGGGTGGTTTTTAACGTTTTCCTTTTCCCCCTCTCTTCCTGCCTCTCTATCTCCCTTTCCCGTGTGTGTGATTCTCTCTTTCATTTCCACCTTTCCCCGCTTTAATAATAAACCGTGAACAGCAGCTCTTGATGGGGCAGGAATCTGTCTGTCCCGTTTTATCCACACAACCCCCACGGCTTGCACCTCCTTCGCCGGGTTCAAAAGTGTGGTGAGAAGGGATCTCGAGCTCTGGACTTGGGCAACGGAATGAGGCGGCCCTGTTTCCTCTCCTCCCCGTGGAACGGCGCCACCCGGAGACGGGCATTGCACCTCGGGGAACTGTTTAATTGCACTACGGTTATGGAACCCAGCCTTGGCGTTTCTGCACCCGCCCACCTCCTGGCATCGTATTGTCTACCCTGTTGGAGGTGTGAGGCAAAGGAGGCCGTTCTTCCAAAGCTGTGAACAAAATGACTGGCTAACCACTTGAGATGCCTGCTGCCTAGGACTGTGCGCTCATGCCACGCAAGCTCACCACAGAGGGCAGCTCTGCAGCTCATCGCAAGCCCACACAGAGCACGGGAGTTGGTTTCCTGCTGTAACCAAGGACCTCAAGTGACTTTTCCTTCACTCCCGGCTCTCGTTTGGAGGGATGCTTCTTGGTTCGGTTTTTTGTTTTATTTTGAAACGAGCTTTCTTTTCTTCCTAATAAAACCCAGGGGCACTTCCAGCTGGATTTGACGGCCTCCAGCAAAGGGCGATGGGTGGTAGATTCCTACCTATCTGTTCTCACAACAGTGCCTTAAAACCTTCCGGGTGAAACGTGAGGTGTTTTTATGTGGACAAAAAACAAACAAACGCCCTTTTCGAAGGAGCGTGAGGTGTAATGCTTTCTTTGCAGTTCCCCTCCACAAAACGCCCACGTGCAAACACACACGCGTATCCCTCTCCTCTCTCCTGTCCTGGGTCAGAGTGAGGCCTGTTCAGAAATGCTTTGGGAAGTTAGTGCAGAGTTTCCAGGAACGCGGTTGCTTAAGTTTTTTTGGTTTTCTGAGGTAACAAGCCCCCGGCACAGGCTGCGTGAGGGCAGTGGCTTCTGCCAGCAATGTGTTTCTCACAAGGAGGCAAAGGACTGGATAACAGCCTTTGGTCAGCCGACAGATGTCAATAACCTTATTTAAACTTTTATTTATTATCTCCTCACACACTCTTTCTCTAACATGCACACACACATGCACAGGTGTTTCAACCCATATGATGTACATGAGAGGAACCCAAAGGGGCTTTTTTAACAGCTTCACGACAGGCGGAAATCCAGTGGGGTGTGCTCTTCGTTGTGTCTGAGTGTTGGACCTGCACTTTATTTTTAGTTTCTCCTATCATGGAGCCTTTAAAGGCAACAAATCTTGGTCAGGGAAGTAAGGAGGAAACCTAACACCCCACCCCACAATATTGAATCAGGCAGACTATTAGATGCCTTACCAGGCATACCGAATGAAATTATTGGCCATGCCAAACCACAAATGGCTTGTAGCATTGAAAATCCCTTTACCCTTCCTTTTTCCTATGAAGTCCTCCCTCAGGATCGCACACAGTCACACCCCACATAACATTCAAAGGGAAGCTCCTTTTTTAATTTTTTTTCTTTAAAAAACAACCTTGTAGCAATTTTCACTCCATTTCAAGATGGCTGACGCTAAGGCCCCAAAGTGGAGAGGGGGCTGGATGGGCAATGCAAGATGTAAATGGTTCGTGTGAGGATGACTTTCTTGTTGTTTTGTGTGTGCTTTTTCCCCCCCAGTTTGACTTAATGGCTTGTTTACTGTGTAAGCAATGATAGGGGAGGGACTTCCTGTGACTCATAAGGGAGACTTGTACAGAAATAAAAATTGTAGCTTGATGAACGCTTCCGTGGATTCTTTATGTTTGTGTTCGCGTGGGTGACTCGGGGTGGACGAATCTTGCATACTTGTTCTTTCTGCCTTAGCTTCAGTTCTTTACATTTCATCAGATTTTTTAAAAAGAAATCCACATGTAGCTCCATCAGCATTTAAGCGCACATTTCTCCATATACAGTGGTACCTCGGGTTAAGTACTTAATTCGTTCCGGAGGTCCGTACTTAACCTGAAACTGTTCTTAACCTGAAGCACCACTTTAGCTAATGGGGCCTCCTGCTGCTGCCGTGCCGCTGGAGCACGATTTCTGTTCTTATCCTGAAGCAAAGTTATTAACCCGAGGTACTATTTCTGGGTTGGCGGAGTCTGTAACCTGAAGCGTGTGTAACCCGAGGTACCACAGTATATATATTTTTAAATGCGGTTTGGAATTCATACGCAAGCAAATTTGGCTCATTTTCCAAGTAAGGACGGTAGAACGCATGGCTAAAAGACATTTGGAAGCCTGAGACAGAGAATCTAAATTGCAACCCACCCCCAGTGTTGATAAAAAATATAGTAAGGTGACTGTAATACTATAATAGCTCTCTAAACATGTCACCTAACTATAAGGTAAACACGTGGGGGGGGGCAGTGCGAGGGGAGCCTCTATCGAACTTGTGTAAGGAGATGTGGATGCTACTCTGGAGTGCAGAGCTAGCACAATCATCCACAGGGTCCTGGGCTCTCATGTTTATTGCACACAGAAAAGGCCAAAAATAAATAAATGAGGTCCAAGTTTAGCCTGAAATCTGACCTCCGACGTGGGCTGTCTTGCCTTTCCTTGAGCCAGACCTAGTGGCAATGACCCAGCTGGAGGCTGTATTGAAGCGGCTGCCAACATTTTAAGGCCCATAGACGCAGTGCCCTAGGTGCCACCCTCGTCTGGTCACTTCTCCCTCCCCCTGGTCAGGTCCCTGTTCTCCTAACAGACAAAAAGAGAAAATGTGCATGTACACATTTTGATTTTTCAGGGGGTCTGGGTAAAACTTGGATCCAGCAAAATAAGTCTTGAGCCTTGAAGAGCTCATAGATTGGCAAGTGGGAAAGAGCTTCCAGCTTCCTCCTTTTTAGTGGAGAAAAAAGTTAACTACCCTCAACACCTCAGAGGGCAGGGTGTGTGGGTGCCAAGGGAAGACGTTGAGGGCGCCACAGGCTCCACAGTCACCACATTGGTGACACCCTATTGTATAGTGTTTGCTAAATGTAGCTTGGCTCACTTCCACAAGCCACCATGAGCTGCTTCTCTTTCCTGCAGCGCAGCTGATCTCTTTCAGTGGCGCACTGTGCCGCTTTCCATGTTATGAAAGATCCCTAAGGCTGCTTTTAAGGCCGCGGGGGGAATGTGCCACAAAAGCTGCCGAGTAATCCCTCAAAAAACACACTTCTCTGGCTGCCAATGCCTACGAGAGGCCCAAGTCCCTCCTTGCCTCCCCAGCAACCCGGCGCTCAAACAATGCCCCCTTTCTCCTCTGCTTTAGTAACAGGGTAAAGAGATTTTGCGCTAAGAGTGTCCTGGAATGTACACGACTTAGCAATGGGCCTAGAGACTCCACAAAAGCCGGCTGTAATGCCGTTATTGGGGAGAGTATAGGAGAGGCGAGAGAGATATCTGCAAGTCCACTCTTCGTCTTCCTTGCTTCCGGTAGACAAATTTAGGTGGCAAAAATCAAGTTGTCATTGCTGTTAAAGAACTGGAAGTCCATCTTCTACAAGTCACCCAAAGATCTTCCAGCAGATCCTGATCTTCTGTCTATTCCTGTGATAGAGGATAGACATCTCCAGGGGGAAGTGTGCTGGGAATGAGCACTGCATGCTCAGAGTGGTTGCTCTCTGGCTTTGCTGTTTTGGAAAAGACTTTGCAGAGGTCACTGCAAGGCAGGATGCCAAGGCGTAAGACGGTGGGGGAAATAAAAGTGGAGACCTCTGAACAGCAGGAGAAAGATGCCAGTGCTCAGTCCTTTCTGCTGGCACTCAGCAGACAGCTGCTTCAATAACTGTGCTTGTGTCTTGCACCCGTAACGTACATGGCAAGATGCAACTGCTTCTGGAACGGAGCACAACCGCTGCCACTTTTAACACAGCTGCTGTTTTGGAAAGCGAGAGAGTCTGCTTTTGGGTAGTGACCCTTTCAGACTCTCGCTGTTCAGTTCCAGGCTGCCTTGGACAGAGAGAAAGAGTTTGGCAATCCTGTGCCTTTAAAACTGCAGTTGTCCATGCCAGGGCCTCTGACCTCGTCCTCCTCAGCTGAGTTGGATTAAGAAGTGGGGGGGCGGGGGGGGGGAGGTTGGTGACTTTAATGCTTGTAAATTCTTTCACTTCCCAGGAGCTGGCAGGCCTCTTGTCCCATGAGCCTGCCTGCCAGGAAGCCAATGGTCTTTGCTGGTGGTGGAGGCTACGACAAGCGCCGTTGGTTCAAGTGCCCAGTCAGGCTCTCTGTGTTAGAAAAAATAAAGGCTTCGGGACAGTCCCCACTGTGGTCCTGGAAGGGAGCCCTCACTGCTGTCTTCTCCTTGCCAATGTGGTGAATATCAGAAGGCCAAAATAAGGGGAGCTGGTGTGCAGCCACGAACCGGATGCCGCAAGAGGTCGGGGGATGCAGCAGCCTAGGACGGGCAGGGATCCTGTCCACGTTCCCCACGCCTTCTCCCACAACCATGAAGGACTACACAGAGGCCATCTTCCAGCCGGAAGCTCTGGATCAGAGCAAGGTATGTACAAAGGGAGGTCAGGGCATCACTGTTATGGGAACTGCCAATGACACCAATAGGTCTTATTTACCAAGGACATCACCCATATATATATAATTTTTTGCCACTAGGGTGGCCGACTAGGGTGCCCCAGCTGCTCTGGGCAGCAATATATTAAAACACAAAAACTCTCAAACATTAAAAACCTCCCTTTTAGAGGTCTTCTAAAAGTTGTATAGTTCTTTATCTCCTTGACATCTGATGCAAGGGCATTCCACAGGGTGGGTGCCACTACCGAGAAGGCCCTCTACCTGGTTCCCTGTAACTTCACTTTTCGCAACATGGGAACTACCAAAAGGCCCTCGGAGCTGGATCTCAGTGTCCAGGCTGAATGATGGGGGTAGAGACGCTCCCTCAGGTATACAGAGTTGGTCTCTGTGCCTAGTAAAAAAACCCACTATATTTTTCTGTGTTCTTGTTCTCACTTGTTCTTGTTATTTTCTAGATCTTTAGATCAAAAGCAAATCCCCTTTGTGCTTTTGAATCTGTGCAAGATGTAGATGAATCAAGTGTATTTTTAATTATCAGTATCAGGGTTGGCAAACTCATGCTTGTTGGAGGGGGTGTGTGTGTTTCTCTAACACAGGGATAACCAACACGATGGCTGCAGATACTGTTGCGTGACATCTCCCATTACCCCGATCAATGGCCCTGCTGGCTGTACGGATGTAAATGGAGGTCCAACAATATCTGGAGGGCACCACGTTGGCTAACCCTGCAGATGTGAAACATGAATGTGGGAAGTGGCGGGAAAAGATACATGTTAAATGTGTATTTTCCAACTGAAGTAACACACCTGACCATCTAAAGCAGGGTTTCCCAAACCTGGTTCTCCAGCTGTTTTTGGACTACAACTCCCATCATCCCTAGCTAGCAGGACCAGTGACCAGGGGATGATGGGAATTGTAGTCCAAAAACAGCTGGAGACCCAAGTTTGGGGAACTCTGATCTAAAGGGTGAGGGGCATGAAACCAGTAAGTCCAGGGTACAAAATGGTCTAGCTGCAAGTGAATTGGGAAGTTAACAAGTACATCCCTATTTAGGTCTGTGAAATATTAGAGGAAATAGGTTAAAGATATTTGGAAGACTGTGCACCAGTTGCTGGGAAATAATAGTAGGAAGCGGGCTCTGGTTTCCCACTCAGCCTTCCCACACTGGGCTTCCCAGAAATATCTGGTTGGACACTCCAGAAAACAGGATTTTGGACTAGACAGGCCGTTGGTCTGGTCCAACAGGGACTCCTATGCTCATATGACTCACCTTAACAGCTTGGAATCAGTTTACTTGAACACTTCGATCTGCATAACTGGTTCTGTTACAGGTGCCTTGTAATGCTCATTCTGCATTGGTTAAGAAATCAGTCTTCTATTGGGGCAGCGCCCACACTTTGGAACTCCCTCCCTATTGACATCAGGCAGGCGCCTTCACTGTATGCCTTTGGGAACCTACTAAAACCATTTTTTGTTTAAGCAAGTCTGTCCAGATGCATAGAATGTTGGCACATGCTTTAATCTGGTTTGTAGCTCATAACTTGATTTTAATTATTGTTTGGATATTTTAAGTAGTTGTTTTTGACTTCTTTTCTCTGATAATTTTAGTGTATTTTTATAAACTGTTTTGAGGATTGGTTACAATCAAGCAGTATATAGATATTGTGAACTAATTAACAAATAAATTTCCTAATTATGCATTCTCAGGAGTTGCGGGGTAGGCAATTTAAAGGGAGTTTAAAGCCTTTTGGAATTCAGTGGGATCATAACAATTTATTGGAGCGAGGACATTACTCATTGCATTATACTTAGGGATAGGGATAAATTTGATTCAGTTTGCATTTAAAACAAACCTGCCTAATGCACAACTGAAACACAGTCATCCTTTGAAATTTGTACTTCTCCGAATTTTGCAGTGCAGTTCTCCAGCCAAGTAATGCATACAAAAAGACATATATTGGAGTAAAGTGTGCATAGAAATGCATATATTTATGAAATTAACATACAAAAATGCATTGTGTTAAGATTGTTCTGCATAAATGTGTATATTAAGCAAAATTGCATGCAAAAATTTATATATTAGAAGAAAATTGCACTGAAATGCTGATTAACTTTAATAAGGTCTTTTCTATATATACGGTGTGTGTAAGATAGATAGATAGATAGATAGATAGATAGATAGATAGATAGATAGATTGCCAACTGATGTGGAAATGTGAAGAGCTGAATTTAAGATTGGATAAATGAGAAACCAAGATAAGATTAAATTGACAGACTCACCCATTCCTATTATGCACACAAGTAGGCTGGTGTACCCACTAGCATATGCCAGACTAGCATAGCTCCTAAAAGTGGACTGGAAAGAGCCTAGTTTATACCTCCGTTCATGGTTTCGCAGCCTCAGTCCCCCCCCCCCGACCTGTGACATGATTGTGCCAATACTGACCCTCCTTGCAAAGCGGTTGTAAGGACCACTGAGATCATGGAGGCTTAGTTCTTTGAACAACTCAGAAATCTGACGTACAAGTGCTGTTACTGGTTGGAGGGGATTGTGCCTGTGGATATAGCTGATATAGCATCATTATTATTCCTTATGGGCTAGGCTTATGTAAAAGCGCTTGCTCTCATTCCGATTCCCCAAAATAAACCCAATTATCACATTGTGAAAGTATGCAGGAAGGGATCCAGTGCGTTCCTTCCCTGATGAAAGCCACAATCCCTCGGTTTGAAGAACATCTGCCAGCAAAGAAGAGCAAGTGAGATGGAGGTGTAGTTTATGATCAACACACTCCAACTGTACAGTGGTACCTCAGGTTAAGTACTTAATTCGTTCCAGAGGTCCGTTCTTAACTTGAAACTGTTCTTAACTGAAGCACCACTTTAGCTAATGGGGCCTCCTGCTGCTGCCGTGCCGCCGGAGCACGATTTCTAATCCTGATGCAAAGTTCTTAACCCGAGGTACTATTTCTGGGTTAGCAAAGTCTGTAACCTGAAGCGTATGTAACCCGAGGTACCACTGTATTCTATTCACAAGGCCAGACTGGCTTGCTTTGTAACCAGAGATTCCAAACTTTGGGAGGGAAATTCTGAGCTATACTTTGGTTTTGCATCAGACACAGAAAAATGCTCAGAGCCGCATTTTTGTTTAAGTATTTACAGCTGCTTTACTCTTAGTTACAATTTTTTTAAAACAAAATTGCTCTGCCCTTCCTCCATAGAGATCAAGGGTGTCTAGTTTCTCCCTTTGCCCTGTTTTAGCAGCACAACAACTCTATGAAGTAGGAATAACCATCCCGAAGTCACCCAGGTTGCAAGCCTAAGTACAAGTGCAAATTTCCTGGGAGTAAGTCCCATTGAACTCAGTGGGCCTGAACCCCAAGGACACATAAACAAGGATCTGCTGCCAGTACGATACATAGCTGAGTAAGAATTCGAACCCAGGTCTGCCCTGATCTGAGTTTGACATTCTGTCTACTACATCATCTGAAGTCAGACAGTGGCCAATGACTGCCTAATGCCAGGATTCTCACCAAAGACCTTGGACTAGCTGGGCTTTGGTGTGATCCAACCAGGGTCTTCTACTGCTGTCATTATCAATGTACGTGGAACTAATTAAGAGGATTAGGACAGCAGTCGGGCGAGAAACTCGGTGAGACAGTGATTCAGCATTGAGCAGGAGGCTCAGAGAGAGTTTGGAATTAAAGAAAGCTTATTTAAATAAAGTTCTTTGTTTTGTAATACTCCTGCCTGATCCTTAACAATAATCAACGCCAATTGAAACATGATGGCAGCGGTTTAGAAACAGAACCCAGTTGAAGCAGCAAAGAAATTAAACAGAAAAAAGGAAGGATTTTTAGATCATGGGGAGAAGCCTGAAACCTCCAGCACCACTGAATTTCATTGCATTTAATCTAGCCCAGGCATGGAGGTGCTGGAGGGAACAGTTTGAATTCTATCGGGATCTTGCCTTGGAGAGAGAGAAAGACAAGCATAAGGACCACTTAATGACAGCTGGAGAGGAGCAGTGGCTGCAGTCCAGCACAGCCGTGTCAGTGTCTGGTGGTCTTTTCTGACTTCAGCGTGGCCAGGAGAGGACATCATTTCCTCCTCCACTGGCTGTGTTGGCTTCTGGGGCTCGCCCCCGGTTGCAGCCAATCGTAGGTGAGTCCGGGGGCACGGTATGGTGGAGTGGACCAGAGGGAAAACTTATTCCCTCTAGCCTATTCCCTGGCTGTAAATGCCAGCTGCACCCAGGACCCAGCCTCAGTAGACCCTGGCTTCCCCACCCACCCTAAGCCATAGCCCCCACCCAAATAGTGACCATGGAGTAGCAGCCTCAATTTGATGTACATAAAGCATGGATCAGCAGCCTAGTTATTATCTGGAAACCCTCAAGAAAGCTGTGCATTTGTATCAATCCTAAACCTTTGAACAGACCCCTAAATCACAGCCATTACCCGCCACCAGCGATTGATGCTGCAGTATGTGACCTATCCCGAGCCAAGGTTTTATCGGTGTTTGATGTAAAAAATGGATTCTGGCGTGTAGAGCTTGACACAGAGTCAAGCTATCTGACCACTTTGGCAACTCCTTTTGGCATATATCGTTGGCTGTGAATGCCAATGGGCATCAACTTCGCCCCTGAACTCTTTCTGTGTCGACTGAATCAGGAGCCTGAAAATAATTGCTGATGACATATTAATTGTGGGATAAGGAGATAGTGGAAAGGCGGCGACAAAAAATCATGACAAAAAAGTTAAGCATGTTTTTTGGAGAGGTGCAGAGATAGAAATATGAAACCAAACCCTGATAAAGTCAGGTTAGGACTAAAGGAAGAGCCTTTTATTGGCCACCAGTTGACAGCAGAGGGTCAGAAAGCGGACCCAGCAAAAGTAGAAGCAATCTGGATGATACCAAGACCTATGGGTGTTGAGTCCAAAGATTTTTGGGAATGGAACCCAGTTTGTCTTGGGACATTTCAGGGCATTCCAAAAGCAGCAGGAATTTGATCATCTGACATCTTCACCTGCCTATGCCCAGAGCAAGGGGAAAGCTGAATCAGCCATCAAAATAGCTAAGATAATTTTGACCAAAGCCAGAAAAGCAGGGGCTGATGCAAATCTAGCTATCCTGGACCACCGGAAATAACCTTCACAAGGTTTGAATAGAAGTCCAGCACCACAGACATTGATGGGTTGAAGGACAAAGACTTTTATTACCAATGAGGGGCCACTTATAATGCAACCAGAGGGTTGCAACAGAGGATCTGAACTGGTTGAACAGAAATTAAGACAGGCATTCTAATATGACAGTGGCAGAGCATATTCATCTGTCTGCCACCCAATAGCCTTAAAAACTGCTTTCCCCAAAATTATTGAGAAAGGGAGAAGTGTGTGTTTTAAGTATGCAGACATATAGCTGGATTCTAGAGCCAAAACAGTATAGAGGGCCTTTCAGACAGGTGTTTATTATGGAAAAGATGCTCCTCACCTCTGCCATTTTTATTTTATTTTTATTTTTGCAGTACCTGCACAACACATTTGGCATCAAAATGTCAGCCTCTATTCTGGCCCCAATTTAATCCAGATTTACCCTCTCCGGGTGAGATCTGATAAATGGAAAAACCTGTTGTCAACATCCTGTTTGTGATACCTGCATGAACTGTGTTGCAGTGGTTCTCAACCTGTGGGTCCCCAGATGTTGTTGGACTACAACTCCCATCATCCCTGAGCTCTGGCCCTGCTAACTAGGGGTGATGGGAGTTGTAGTTCAACAATATCTGGGTACCCACAGGTTGAGAAAGGCTGGTTTACAGTATTAAGCCCCACCACAAACACAGCCTTGAAGCACCTGGATCATATAAGTCAGCTCACCCTTGGGCTATGAGAGCCAGTGTGGTGTAGTGGTTAAGAGCGGTGGACTCGTAATCTGGTGAACCGGGTTCGCGTCTCCGCTCCTCCACATGCACCTTGGGCCAGTCACACTTCTCTGAAGTCTCTCAGCCCCACTCACCTCACAGAGTGTTTGTTGTGGGGGAGGAGGAGAAAGGAGATTGTTAGCTGCTTTGAGACTCCTTTGAGTAGTGATAAAGCAGGATATCAAATCCAAACTCTTCTTCTTCTATACCAAGTTAAAGAAGCTGGCATAGTGAAGATGAGGGGGCCCCATACCCTGCGGCAGCTCAGTGGTAGAGCATGCAAAAGGTCTTAGATGCCATCCTCAATGCCTCCAGGTAGGACTGGAAAAAACACCTGCATGAAACAGCAGAGAGGCACTGCCACTCACAGTAGACTGAACTCAATGGGCCAGTAGTCTCACTCAATAGTAAAGGCATCTTTCTATGTTCCTAAGTAAGGCGCTGTGTAATCTAGGCCTCACAAAATCATCTTATTGTTCTTCTTTGCTCTACCGCTCACTACTAGAGGTGTCTTAGGTGAATGCAGGTAGAAGAAAAGCAATTGAGGGCCAAGTTGGAGATGATGTCTTTGTCTTTGCTTTTAACTGTGCAGGTGTTTGTTTGTTTTTTAAAAATTAGATGGGGGCATCTGATCATTATTGGGATCTTAGAAGAAGGCAAGAAGGAAGGACGTCATCCTTTTCTCTCCCTCCGCTTGCAGATTGGGGTGTGGCTTGCAGCAATATATATGTACATCTCACTGGTGCTTGCTTTCCCCCAGGAAAATGCCAGCCCCCTGGCTCCACCTTTGCCGCGGTTCTTGCTAACAGAATTCTCCAACCCCGTGTTTGAGGAGGACGGCGAGGCACCAGCCCAGAGTCAGCCGGACATTGAGAACAGAAACAGCACCAAACTTTCCGCCAACGGCTTTGGTATCACCAACTGGGGAAGGAGGGACCGGGTGAAGACATTGGCAGGGCCCCACTAGGCAGATTTGTGTTTGAGGGTGTTAGCATGAGTGAAAAAGAACAAGTAGTCCAGTGGGGGAATCCTTTCAGGGCAAAGGTGTTTGGGGAGCCTTTTGAGCCATAGGCCAGGGGTAGAGGATTATTTTTTTCAACCGGGGGAGGGGGCACAGTCCCTTCTGGGCAAACTTTCAGGGGCTACATGCTAATAGCTGGAAGGGCTAGAGGCTCAGGTGTGAATTTTACCTTTGTGCTGTAGATTAGCAATCCTCTACATCCTACACGGGACGTGGGTGGCGCTGTGGGTTAAACCGCAGAGCCTAGGACTTGCCGATCAGAAGGTCAGCGGTTCGAATCCCCGTGGCGGGGTGAGCTCCCGTTGCTCGGTCCCTGCTCCTGCCAACCTAGCAGTTCGAAAGCATGTCATGTGCAAGTAGATAAATAAGTACCGCTCTGGCAGGAAGGTAAACAGCGTTTCCGTGTGCTGCTCTGGTTCGCCAGAAGCGGCTTAGTCATGCTGGCCACATGACCCGGAAGCTGAACGCTGGCTCCCTCGGCCTATAGAGCGAGATGAGCGCTCAACCCCAGAGTCGGTCACGACTGGACCTAATGGTCAGGGTTCCCTTTACCTTTACCTTTACATCCTCCAGCATCAAAGCAAGCAAGAATCACCTTCAGAGTTCAAGGACACATTCCAGCCAGACAGAAACACTTGAGGAGGGTGCAAGGCAGGGACAATGAAGGATGTAGCCTGAGGACAAGGGAGATTCCCAGGAGACAGTCAGTGATGGAGAAACTGCCAACCAAGAGTAGCAAGCAGTGCTGCTAAGCTACAGAAGAATGAATTTATTATTTCGGTCACAGACCAGTTCCAGCCCACATACAATATCAAGGATGTCATAAAACATGATAGGGATACATTTGAATTTGCAATTCGGTATAACAGGGACAATACAGATATAGCAACAGTTAAAAAATATATAAATTAAAACTTCATAACTAAAATATAACCTAAAATTATCATTTTTAATCATTATGATAGTACAGCTTGTCCCCTAAGTTTTATGGAAAACACACAGAATTTGGCTACCCGTAATGCGATCTAAGGATCCTTGTCCTCTACCAGGGATTTTAGTCATTGAAGTTCAGATTCATTTGGACATTTTTGCATAGCGGGGGTAATATATACCGAGTGTTTATCCTCATAGAAACGGCAGCGTAACAAGGCATGGAAGACAGTTTCTACCTCGATCAAGCCACAGGGGCAGACTCATTCCGCGTATGGTTTAGCCTCAAATCTGCCCTGCAATAAGGCAGATGGCAGCACAAAGCTACAGAAGAAGCATTTGCAGGATGCAGTCATAGGTAACATCAGGGACTGATCCAGTCAGAACTGTTACCTGCTCCTCACCCACCACTACCATTTAGCATCTTACCACTTTTTAAAACTGCAAACTGACTTCGGTGCTAATAATAGTAATAATAATATAATAGTAATAATAATATAATAATAATTTATTATTTATGCCCCGCCCATCTGGCTGGGTCCCCCCAGCCACTCTGGGCAGCTTCCAACAAAACACTAAAATACAATAACCTATTAAACATTAAAAGCTTCCCTAAACAGGGCTGCCTTCAGATGTCTTTTAAAAGTTTGGTAGTTATTTTTCTCTTTGACATCTGGTGGATGCAATGTCATCTGGTGGATGCAATGCAATGAATATATATATATATATATACACACACACACACAAACAAACAAGCAAGCAAGCTAGCTAGCTAGCTAGCTAGATGGCCAAATAACTTCACTTGTCTGAGGCAACTTCCTATGTTCCTGTTGCAGGGTAGTGTGGTGGTGGTGGTGGTACAGGGGAGGATGCTGGGAGGTTTCTGTGCCATGACTGTGACTCTCCACTCCTGTGCCTGCAGCCCAACAGGTCCGGGACATGGCAAGCAGGAAGTTCAAGCCAGACTGCAAGTTCTCCTGGCTCTGCGTGGCCATTCTCAGCACGGTGCTTCTCCTCCTCCTGGCCTTATTAGTGGGCATCATCATCGCCTCCCGTAAGTTCCAGGCACCAAGACCTGTCCAGAATTCCTCCAGAGGGGGTGGGCCCCTCCTGCTTTCCCCAAAAAGTACTTCTTTCTGCCCTCATCAACCAACCAACCCCCCTCCCCCCCCTTTTAAGGCAGAGCTGGAAGATCTAATAGAAGCAGGGATAGTCAACATGGTGCCCTCCAGATGTTTTCTATATTTATTTAGTTGTTTACTGCATTTGTCTTGGCAATTTACATCCTGTTTAGTTGCCATAGTTTCAAAGTCGTGTACAAGGACTCAGTGCAAGATGAAAATCAGTTAAAACTATGAAATTCAGTATCTGGCCTCCTTATTTACTTCTTATAAGCTGTTTATGAATAATTATTAAGATTTTACTAATTATAACTTAAATAGCCAGATACAGGATAAAGGAAGTCTTTTATTTGGTTGTTTGTATTGTTGTATGTTATGTTTATTGTATGTTACGTTCATGTTTTATGAGGGTGGATTTCTGTATTGGGGGTGGGGGTTTATGTTATGTTGTAAGTAAAATTTCCAATAAAAATTTAAAATTTAAAAAAACCAACTATGAAATTCAGTTAAAATGCCTTCTGGGGTTTTTAAGGAAGTCTTCAGTAAGCACTGTAGATTCAACGGGGAGAGGGGCCTCTCTGAGCTCAGCTGGAAAGGAGGTTCATAAAAGTAGGCCCACAACATTGGATATGAGCTGTGTGTCTGAGCCACGTTGTGGGTCTCTTGTCCAACTCTCAGCACCCATAACAAACCACAGTTCCCAAGATTATCTAGGGGACGCCATGGTTGTTCCAAGTGGCATAATACCACTTTAAATTTATAGCACAGGCTGGGCCATGGTGGCTCTCATGAAGTCCTCAGTGATTGGACAGGGATCTAATGACTCACACTGCTCCCCGCCCCCCAGTGAAGTGTAGTTTCCCCCCTTACAGAGCTGCAGTTCTCAGCATCTTTAACAAACCACGGTTCCCTGGGTTCTTTGGAGGGGAAGCAATGTGCTTCAAATGCATGTTGGATGTGCTTTGAATGTACATTTGGTCCACTGTAGATGGGCCAAAGGTCTGGTTCTGAATAAAGCAGCTTCCTAACTCTGCTTGAGGGTGGAGAGGCAAACCTCCTTTCCCATTGCAGCTCTTCTCATCCCTTGTAAATTCTCTTTCTATGGCAGCAGAGCTGAAGTCCCACCATCCTGTCAAACCCTCGCTCGGGGCTTCTCATGCCCACACCATCACCGCTACCTCAACTCCCATCACCAGGACCTCACCAAGCCCCCAGCCCACAGGGACGCTGTCCCTGGGAGGAGAGTCGCCTGTCACCACAACGCCAGCACCTCGTGAGTAGACAGCTGATGTCAGAGTTGTTTCCCTGCCCGCCTTTAGAAGCATGAGCCCTACCCATTGTGGGGGGGGGGCTGCTTTCCATTTGGTACAATGAACAGTCACAGAGTTGAGACTCTGTTACCCACCCCTGACAAGTGGCCCCTGGAAAGTTGCCCAGAAGGGAATGTGGCCCTCAGTCTGCAAAGGATTACCCATTCCTGCTGTAAATCCACTCGACGTGTCTGTTGTGTACTGAAGTTCTCACCCTGGGCCAACAGGGGGATACTGTAGATAGTTTTCACTCAGGTCCACATATGCAAATAAGGAATTGAAAGTGACGTTCAGTGATTGGATAGATACAGAAAGTTGTTACTGTTGCGTTGTAGTGGAGCTCTATATAAGCAGGTTGGCTGAACCCTTCAGTTCAGTTCTGTTCTGGGTTTGTGAATAAACAAGAGCTGTTTGAAGAACCGCTGTGTCGCCTGATATGTTCACCCACAACTTAACAGTGTTATCGTTGTTGTTGTTGTTGTTTTCCCCACGTACAGTATGTGGAGGAATCCTGCTTGGCCCCAAGGGCACCTTCAGCTCCCCCAACTACCCAGCTCCCTACCCCCCAAACATCTTGTGCAAGTGGCACATCCGGGTGACGGCAGGGATGGCGATCCAGCTGAAGGTGGAGGAGCTAGACATTGAGAGTTCTGCCTCATGCCTGTACGACCGGCTGGAGATATTCAAGGAGCAGGACGCTTCCTCATTGTGGGATGGGAGTACCAGGTAAAGTGCCATCGTCCTATGGTTTATTTCGAATTGACTTTATTTTTAAGTGCACTGTTTTGCTGCTCTGTCCTTTGGGAGGAAGGGCAGGATATATCCTCTGACCATTCCCACCCCTTTTCCCTCCCAGGGGGCCATGGGAAAGCACTAGCTATTTTTCCCTTGGCTCCCTTTTTAAACAGGTGGCTTTTGCAGGTACTGTGGCTCTGTGGCACCGGCAACGATCAACACCAACTCCAGCCAGCTTCAGGTCATCTTTGTCTCAGATGACAACATTGCTCCCTCAGGCTTCACCGCCTGGTATCGGGCCGTTCTGCCCAGTGAAAGTAAGTGAATCCAGGTGGTGTGGAGGGGGCATGGGCAGAGAGCAATTCTCTTAGGGGGTTGAAAGAGATCCTTCCAAATGTTTTATTCCAAGTCCTGGGTAGTGCTGGTGATTTGGGGAATGTATTATTACTTGGTTGCTAGACCCATTGACTTGCCAATCAGAAGGTCGGCGGTTCGAATCCCTGCGATGGGGTGAGCTCCTGTTGCTTGGTCCCTGCTCCTAGCAGTTCAAAAGCATGACAAAATGCAAGTAGATAAATAGGTACCACTCCAGCGGGAAGGCAAACGGCGTTTCTGTGCGCTGCTCTGGTTCGCCAGAAGTGGCCTAGTCATGCTGGCCACATGACCCGGAAGCTGTACGCCGGCTCCCTCAGCCAGTAAAGCGAGATGAGCGCCGCAACCCCAGAGTCGGCCACAACTGGACCTAATGGTCAGGGGTCCCTTTACCTTTACCTAGACCCATTGAAGCTAATGGAGAAGACTAAATTAGGATTGTTCATTTCAGTGTGATGAACCTAACCTAAGTTAGGCTCATTCATTTCAATGAGATGGCGCTTTTGACCAGTTCCAAAACAAGTCTCAAGCCAGTTGGAATCCTTAGCTTCTTGTCCTCCAGGGGTGTTTGTCTCTTCCAGAGAACTGTTCCTGGGATGAGTTTCTCTGTGACCAGGGGCTCTGCCTCCACTCGGCCTACGTGTGTGACGGTTATCACGACTGCCATGACAAGAGAGATGAAGCCAACTGTAGCACAAAGCACAAAGGTACAGTCTGCAACAGCCAGCGCAGCTGACCCCCAATGTTGCTGTGGGGCAGTGGCAGAAGAATTATTGGTGGGAAGGCATTGCAAAGGGGAGGCAAATGCAAATACTGGAGAAATGAGCTCCAAACCAAATTGTGAGCTTCCCTTTCTATGGGTGGAGCAGTTAAGAATATCCAGAATTTCTCTTTATTCTGGTCCATGTTTTTACTGGACCTGACCTAATTTGCACCTCTCAGGCAAATGCATGGGATTGTCCCCAGGGCTAATCTCCGACCAGAGCCAGCCCAACCATGACACAAGGTGAAGCAGCCACCTCAGGCAGCGGAAGTATAAGAGGTGGCGCTCTATCTACTCCACCACTTACATTGCTGAGAGGGAGGCATTCCAACTAATTCTAACCCTCTCAGAGCTACCATTTCCAGAGTTCCTTCAGAAAAGCGATTGACTGTTAAACCACTCTGGAAATTGTTGCTCTGCGAGGGAAATAGGTGGTTGCTTAACTCTCATCACTCTTACCATACTATACTGTTTAAAGTGATATGATACTGCTCTAAAATAATAGTTCAGACACAGGAGGGGGGTGGGCTTAGCACTGTCTGTTTCAAAATAGATTTGGGGAGGGGGCTTCTATGTGAAGTGGTTTGGCCAGGTTCCCAAATCTGTTACTGGAATCTGAGTGAACATGCTGGAAATGAGGAGTTATCTCCCACTTGGACTACTGCAATGCACTCTACGTAGGGCTACCTTTGAAGGTGACCTGGAAACTGCAATTAATCCAGAATGCAGCAGCTAGACTGGTGACTGAGAGCGGCTGCCGGGACCACATAACACCGGTCCTGAGAGATCTGCATTGGCTCCCAGTACGTTTCCGAGCACAATTCAAAGTGTTGGTGCTGACCTTTAAAGCCCCCTGTATACCATCGGTCCTGTATACCTGAAGGAGCGTCTCCACCTCCATCGTTCAGCCCGGACACTGAGATCCAGTGCCGAGGGCCTTCTGGCGGTTCCCTCATTGCAAGAAGTGAGGTTACAGGGAACCAGACAGAGGGCCTTCTCGGTAGTGGCGCCCACCCTATGGAACACCCTCCCTTCAGATGTGAAGGAAATAAGCAGCTATCCTATCTTTAAAAGACATCTGAAGGCAGCCCTGTTTAGGGAAGTTTTTAATATTTAATGCTGTATTGTTTTTAACATTTGATTGGGAGCCGCCCAGAGTGGCTGGGGAGACTCAGCCAGATGGGCGGGGTATAAATAAATTAGTAGTAGTAGTAGTAGTAGTAGTTCAGCAGTATCGCTGCACAACTATTAAGAGTGTAGGACCGCTGTCCTGTTTTTCATCTGAAATAGCTATGGGAGTTGCAAAGAATTTGCCTCTCATTGTGAGAAGAAGGAAAGTACAATAGGAAAAGAGAAAGGAGAGAAAGGAGAGAGAGAGAGAGAGAGAGAGAGAGAGAGAGAGAGAGAGAGAGAGAGAGAGAGAGAGAGATATCCTTCTCTCTGGTGCCAATAATGCAAGCCCATCCATCACCACAATATGTTGTGTTTCCTTACAGGATGTGGGGGTACCCTCACCAGCATGGAAGGGCAATTATTCTCCCCAAATTACCCACAGCCATACCCACATCTGCAGGTGAGTGGCGACTTGAGATGTATTGTTGACCAGAGCAGGGGGACGCATCCTGCCCTACACTACCTTGCATGCACCCAACAGAGCTGGGCAGTGATGCTTTTACCTTGCAGCAATGCAATGCCCTAATAAGTGGCAGAATCTGAAGCAGTCCAGTGTCAGTTCTTGGAAAGCCACTGCAACTGTGGGACTTTTGAGAAATTTTCAGTAGAGCACACATGGTAGTTCAGACCCTGCAATCCTCTAATAATAAATGTGGCCATGTGAATGGGATGGATGTGTAAATGTGGCTTTATAATAGTAATAGAATAATAATTTATTATTTATACCCCGCCCATCTGGCTGGGCTTCCCCAGCCACTCTGGGCGACTTCCAACAAAATATCAAAACACCGTAATGCATCAAACATTAAAGGCTTTGGCCCACCCTAGTGGCAGAATGTAGCTCCTGGATGAATGCTTGCATGGGAATGTTAAGATTCTCCACCTCTGTATTGTTAGAGGCTTATTGCATTGCTGAGAGGGGAAGAATCACATGTAAAAGAATCTCTGCCCAGCCCTTGGGCTGGAATGACGTTTGCACACAAGTTCAAAATGTAGCAAAGTTCCAGAACCTAAATTTGTGCTTGGGGGAAAGGACTGTAGCTCATTAGCAGAGCTTCAGCCTTGCATGTAGAAGTTCCCCGGTAGGTTCAGCCCCCAGCAATGGAGGTTTGTCCATTGGGGCAAATGGGACATTGTCATAACAACCTCAGCCTGCTCCTTATGAACCCCCATATATATGCCTGTCTTCTTACTTACTTCCAGCCCAGTGGACAGCACGGACCATCAGCTTCCTCCTATTTGGTCTCACTGTTTGTTTACTTTTTGTTTTATTTTATTTAGAGCATTTGTGCCCCATTCTTCAGCCAAAGGCACACCTAGAGTGGCTTACATAAAGCCTATTAAAGCAAGACAGTCTTCTTGCAAGCTTACAATCTTAAAACAAAACAAAACATGACACACAAGAGAAAGGAACAAGAAAAACTAAAACTCAAGCACTGGTTCTGGTTGCTCTGTAATGACCTGCTGTCACAGTTTAGCAGCAGGAGGAGCCTGATATAGCTGGTCTTATGGCAAAGTTGATGGGATGAGCTCCCCATCTTTCTCACTGATCAACGGCTTCAGTTTTGAAAGTCAGCAGCGGGGAGGATGGAGGCAGAACTAGAGACTAGTTGTCTGTGCCTCTCACAGACTCTGCCACCTGCCCCACCAGAATCAATGAGCCCCAGCCATTGGTGGTCTCCCCAGTATCCCCAGGAAGGTCTGGGAGAGAACTCCCTGCCTGAAACCCTGGAGAGCAGCTTCCAATCATTGCAGACAACGCTGAGCTTGGGATAAGGCAGTTTCCTGCATGTCTCTGAGAAGGCAGGAGATGTCCCAGGAGAGCTGCTGCCAGCCAGAGCAGACAATACTGAGCTAAATGGTCCAATGGTCCGACTCAGAATAAGATGGCTTCCTAGGAACCTGAAATCTGAGTAGAAAGAAACCCTCCATAGTCCAGCTCTTATACCGCCAGGCTGAGCCACGCTAGGAGCTCCCCTATCATGTACAGTAGACCTCCCAGACCTGCCTTTGTCTTCCAGCTCTGCCTCTGGCATATCTCAGTGCCTGTGGGCCATGTGGTGGACTTGCATTTCCACAACTTCAGCCTTGAGTCCCAGGAGGAGTGCAACTATGACTTTGTGGAGGTGTACGACAGCGCTGGGATGGGAGCAACCAGCGTCATGGGCAGGTATGGTGGTCTTTCATCCCACCCACTCACCTCCCAGTAACGGTAGCGAATTCAAACTGTTACCATGGTCAGAACCCAACAATTCCCAGAAGTTTCATGAAAATATATGGAGAGCCTGACTGCAGAATCGGGCCAAAGGGGGCCAGTCCAATCCAGTGTCCTATTTCCATGGTCAACCAGATGAGAAGTCCTCTTTTAAAGCCATCCAGATTGATGGCCATCACTACATCTTGTCACCGTGAATTCTGTGATTTAGCCCTGCACCATGTGAAGAAGTCCTTCCATCTGCCTGTCCTAAGTCTTCCAACCTTTGACTTCATCAGAATTCCATAGGTTCTAACATTTTGACTGAGGGAGAAATGCCTTTTTCCTCTCTGCTTCCCCCACAATGCCTTTCCCTGTATTCACATTTCAATGGAAGGTTTTCACCAGAAGAGGGAGCCTCTGGCCTAGGTCTATGCTGCAATCCAGAAACCCCTAGCACAGTAACCAGTGTGGCAGCACTCAGGTGACACAAAAGGACCAATCAGGTCTTCCTTGCTCTATCCTATATGCAAATAGCAAACTCATTTTCTGAGTGTTGATCCTTTTGTAGTCCCAATGGCACCATCCACTCTCAAGAGCGGGTGATCAGGTCTTTCGGGGGAAACCCCAATATGTGCAGAATTGCCATATATATCCCTCCAGCATCTTGAGTCCCCAAACTGGGATGCACATCTTCCCATCTGTGCTTCCACACCAAGTCATGTGATCCGTGCGAGATCACAGAGACTAAAAGATGCCACATTGAGACCATAGCCCCAATAAAAGCATTTTTTCTGGCCAATATCTGTGCGTGAAATTGTGTGATATCACAGCATCCAAAATGGCCACCAAGCTCTCACGGGAATGTCCCAGTTTTTCCAGCGCACTTGCAGGGTGTGATTTATTTAAAGGGGTGAGAGGAAATTAAAGGAGAACCCCTCCAAAATAAAACACACTCAAGCCCGTAGAATACTGAGCATGCTCAGTGGGAACAGAATGCTTAATATGGACAGGAATGGAAAACCAGGTAGAAGAGGAATGGAATAGAGTACCCTAGAACATATTATGTTTGGAACCCTGAGCAGGAGCATTTCACGCCGCAACATTTTACTACAGACCCCAGTTGTAAAGCCTCTGATCCTGATCTGGTCCTTAATCAGAGTGATTCATCACCTCATGCAAAGCCAGACTTCTCTCTCTGGCTGGGCATCCATAGTCTGTCTGCTCAGTCAGTGCTTGCTTTGCCTCCAGATAACCAACCCCAAACAACAGCAGGTGTGTGTGTGTGTGTGTGTGTGTGTATCCCCATATTTAGAATTGGGTGTTTTGTTAAAAGTCAGTTTCCCCTTCCTCTTTTTGCAGGTTCTGCAGCTCTAACTTGCCCCCTGTCCTGACCTCCTCACAGCACGTCATGACAGTCCTCTTTGTGGCGGACGAAGGAATAGCTGACAACGGGTTCTTTGCCACTTACCATGCCCACAACGCCACGGAAAGTAGGTGATGGTGGCTCCTGGCACCTTTGTCTACCGCCAGCTGAGGTAGAATGGGCCAGCCAGCTCTCTCTTCAACATTTGTTTACCACCAGCCCCTGCTTACACATTAGCTCCTGGAGCTTCCCCCCTCCCCACGTGGGCCTCAGAAAGGGGCAGCACTCTGCCCATCCTCAGAGGCACCCTCCCCTTTTAAAATTGTTGCCTCCCATTATAAAGAGAAGACACTTTTCCAGAGCTCTGGGATTCCAGCCAAACTTCCTTAAATTGGGGGGGGGGAGGGGGAGGTTGAACTATAAAGACATTGTGGTTTTAAAACTAGGCCATGTTTTTCCCCCTACCTCACCACCAGTCCCAGCCTTGATATCCAGCCTGGTGAAGCATTCTGGTGCACCCAGAAGCTTGCGCACTCTTCCGTAACATTACGGTTGTTTGCAGCAAAGGGACTTTGGAATCTTTCAAATCAAGAACGGTAGCTTGACCCTTAGATGTGCATGCTGGCATAACCTCCTGCTCTTCCTCTCCTTATCAGCATGTTGGGTGGGCTTTTTCTCTGAGAAAATCCATGCGGAGGGTCGGGAAATGTTTTCCTTGCTGTTGAATAAGTGAGGGTGGGACATCATCCCTGCTCCCCAAATGACTGCTGGCCTTCCCTTCTGTCTCTGTTAACAGGAAGTGTTAGAAGTCACAGTGTCTGGTCTCCACTGTGACTGGTAGGGCTGCAATACGGGAGGCCAACAGTTGGTGGTGCCAGAGCCAATGATGGATAAGAGACAGAGCCCATGTCAGGCAGATCCAGCTCATTCTGGTCTTGTCTCTATCCTCCTCTCTGCTGAGTTCTACAAGGGCAGCGCTGAGACTGAGGAGGAGGTTGACAGGACTGCTTATAAGTAAGAAGGCAGGCAGGTAGAAGAAGAAGAAGAGTTTGGATTTGATATCCCGCTTTATCACTACCCTAAGGAGTCTCAAAGCGGCTAACATCCTCCTTTCCCTTCCTCCCCCACAACAATCACTCTGTGAGGTGAGTGGGGCTGAGAGACTTCAGAGAAGTGTGACTGGCCCAAGGTCACCCAGCAGCTGCATGTGGAGGAGCGGGGAAGCGAACCCGGTTCACCAGATTACGAGTCCACCGCTCTGAACCACTACACCACGCTGGCTCACCAGCGTAGGGTAGGGGCTAGCTGAGGTCAGATTGAGGCTGATAGGGTCATCTCCCATTTGCCCTAATGGGACCAGTCTGCACTGCACTGCTATCCACACATTTTCTCTTCTGCCTCTGCATGCTCCTCTGCCTAGAAGCATGCTTTTTCTTAAAATGAAAACAAGGTGGGGGGGGATGAAAGAAGGAATATTCAGGCAGAGGGTTATGAAGGGGGCCAGCTGCCACCCATAAGAAGCTACTTCCCTAATAGCAGAAAAACTCCTGCTTTCTGCCACGTCAGTCATGGAGCTTTGAGGAGGGGCCTCATTCATAAAAGCCTCGAGGTGGCACTGATGGTGCTGGATCTGGGGGCGGGGGCGGGGGGGGTCATCTCTTGGGAAGGACTGCATTTGTTTGTTCTCAAACTCTAGTCCTCCTGGGATTACATACATTTTGGCAGTTAGGGTTTTTCTGTGTGTGTTTGTTGTTTTCCATAATTACTACTTAGCCTTACAGCACGAAAATTCCATCCAGGGGAGAGGGAAATCTCTAAGCGGGAATGCCACTGACCTCAAAGCTTTCGTTCTCATGTGATTAGAGGAAAACTCACATCTGACTCCAGGCCAAACTTGTGAACTGCTAAACTGTACAACTGCACACACTAGGCATGGATGAATCTGTCAATTTCACTTTATCTCCCTTTCTTGTTCTTATAATCTTATGCAAAGGTCAACACATTTCCACAGCAATTTGCACTAAAAGAACAAAAAGCTCATGAAAATTTATCAGTATTTTAGTGCAAATTTCCCCAAATAAATGCATTTTTGGATGCAGTTTTGACTAATGTGCACATTTTTTGCAAGCAATTTTTCCTAATACAATTAATTGTCTTCATAAAGGCGTGTCTTTTATGAACACTTTCCTTTAATATATTGCATCGCAAGATTTGGAGAAGGGTGAATTTCACAGGACAGCTGTGTTTCATTTTGTGCATTGCTTCAGGAAGTGCAAATCAGGTAGTTTCTCATTAAGAGACAAACAAAATCTAATCCCACCCCCCACCCCAAGTTCCTTGCTTCCTCATCAAATGATGAGGAGTTCCAGGACAGAGTACCATCCAAGTGCTTCTCGTGGGCCAAATTATTCCCTTTACGCTTTGGAAGAATTTTCAAGTTTCTCTGAAAGAAGAAAAGCAACTGGGAATTCCAGGCTCCCCTACCCAGATTTAGTGGCCATTTTGTGACAAAACTATATAATGATGCTATCTGTGTTGACATGTAGATTAAGGGGGGGAAAGTAAGCCTTGCAGAGGTGAATTAAAATAAGTTTGTGTTAAAGCAGTCGCATGTTGCTTTAGAAGTTCCCCATCCCTTAATGCTGACGCTGCCATTTAGCAGGGTGTTGTCTACCGTATTTTTCGCTCTATAAGACGCACCAGACCACAAGACGCACCTAGTTTTTGGAGGAGGAAAACAAGAAAAAAAAAATATTCTGAATCTCAGAAGCCGGAACAGCAAGAGGGATCACTGCGCAGTGAAAGCAACAATCCCTCTTGCTGTTCTGGCTTCTGGGATAGCTGCGCAGACTGCATTCGCTCCATAAGACACACACACATTTCCCCTTACTTTTTAGGAGGGAAAAAATGAGTCTTATAGAGCAAAAAATACGGTACCTAATACTTCTGCTGTCCTCTCTCTTGCCTTTCTCAACCCCTCTCCAGAAACATGCAGCCCCCTGGATTTCTCCTGCAGAAATGGCGAGTGCCTGTCTCAGGCGTTGGTGTGCGATGGCTGGCACAACTGCCCGGATGGGAGCGACGAATTCAACTGCACCAGCCTCACCTATGCATCTTTTGGTAAGCGGCAATTCTTTCCTCGTGAAACAAGATTCCTAAAGTTGAGGTCCTGCACCAGTTGTTGAAAAAGGGCTGCCCGGTCACGTGAGACTGAGTCATAAATAAGGATGGGCAAATTTGCCCATTGTGGTGCCCCCCCCCCCCGGTTTCTCATTTCCCCTAACCTAAAGTTCAGCACTTTAGATTTCTGCATTAGTTTGCAATTTTAAAACAAACAAACAGCCTTACGTTAAATTGTTAGCATAGCCTTGCACATTTATCCCAATATACCTCTTTTTGTATGCAATTTTGTCTAATATGTACATTTTTGCAAGCAATTCCCCTTAATATGCTGCATTTCCATACATTATTTGTCACAAATGTATTCATTTTTATGCATGCTTTGCCCTAGTATACACATTTTTGTATGCAATCCCTTTTTTTTCTTTCTTTGGAAAAATGCATCAAAAAATTCAGAGAAGTGCAAAATTAGCTGTGTTTCAGTTCGCATGTTGTTTTGGGAAATGTGAATTAGGTAGTTTTGCATTTAACTGAATTTAACTGACCATTAGGTCCAGTCGTGACCGACTCTGGTTTCTGTGACGGTTCTCCATTGCACCAGAAGTGGTTTAGTCATGCCATTCAGGGGTCATTTACCTATACCTTTACCTTAATACATAAAGGTAAATGTAAAGGGACCCCTGACCATTAGGTCCAGTAGTGACCGACTCTGGGGTTGCGGCGCTCATCTCGCTTTATTGGCCGAGGGAGCCGGTGTACAGCTTCCGGGTCATGTGGCCAGCATGACTAAGCTGCTTCTGGCGAACCAGAGCAGCGCACGGAAACACCGTTTACCTTCTCGCTGGAGCGGTACCTATTTATCTAGTTGCACTTTGACATGCTTTCAAACTGCTAGGTGGGCAGGAGCAGGGACCGAACTACGGGAGCTCACCCCGTCGCAGGGATTTGAACCGCCGACCTTCTGATCGGCAAGTCCTAGGCTCTGTGGTTTAAGCCACAGCGCCACTATGCATAATCTAACGATAAATATGAGCTGCTGGGGGGTTTTCACCTCTGGTGCCCAGCGATAATTTTCCTGGAGGGTAACCACATGCTGGGCTAGAAGTAACTTTGAGCTGGTCAGCCAAGCTGCTCTGTATGTTCCTGAGCTGAATCTGAAACATTGCCACAGAAACACACATATACCTGCACCTTTTCCTTCTACCTGCAGAGCCGTCCTGTGAGCCGATTGAGGTGGAGATGTGTTTGGGTCTCAGTTACAATACCACCTCATTCCCCAACATCTGGCTGACCATTATGGATCAGCAAGAGGCAGAAGAGCATCTCGAAGACTATATGGTGAGCCTGGAGGAAGGTGGGGAAAGGGATGAGGGAGAGCGATGGGGGGGGCTGGACCCTTGGCTTGGGAGGAAGGCAGGGAACATCAACAGAAAGCACCTTGCCATGGAGTGGGGAGCAGGAGAGAAAGATCTGGCCCAGCAGGACAACACCCCTCCCACCACTTTAGAAAAATTGATAGATTGGTTCCTGGGCCCTGAAAAATGCCCCCCACCAAGCCTGTTGGCCACTGCCTATCCTTGGTTCTAGGTCAGCTGGAGCCAGAACCAGGAAAATGACTCCCTTTCTGCCCTTGGATCATTCTTTTAAAAATTATTTATAAATCAATGACATCACAACATCATACAACAATTCTAGAAAAGAAGTTTGACTTAACCATAATCCACACAGTGCACAGCCATTTTCTATGTGTTAAAAGAGAAAATTCGCAAATGCACTAAATGCACCCACTTAACAACAACCCTCAGGAGTGCTTAGCCAAGGAGGTGTCTCAGTAATAAACCTAACTGAAATAATTATTGGAGAAGCAGCGGTTGTATTGCAGCTCTCTGACAAGTCACGTGGCAAGGGGTCCCACAGATCTTCAGATTTGTCCCTCCTGCTTCCGCCCGTCATTGGCGTTTTTCTTTGCAGACGTTTTTCAGCTACGGCAAGTAGTTCCCAGACTTCCCCCACCCTATAAACTCATTCTCAGTGCCTCCTGCCCTATAACACATTGTTCAGAAGAGCAGTTTGCGCAATCCGCTAAGGAAGATAACACAATAAAAATTCAAAGCAGTAGCAATTAATTAGACATTTGTTCAAAGCCCAATTAAAACTATTCAGTTTTCTTGATTCAGCAAAATTAATGCACTGGAAGGGGTCCCAAGAGTTATCTAGTCCAACCCCCTGCAATGCAGGAATCTCAGCTAAAGCATCCATGACAGATGGCCAGCCAGTGTGGTGCAGTGGTTAAGAGCAGTGGACTTGTAATCTGGTGAACTGGTTTCACTTCCCCACTCCTCCACTTGCAGCTGCTGGGTGACCTTGGGCCAGTGGCGTAGCGTGGGTTGTCAGCACCCGGGGCAAGGCAAGTAATTTGTGCCCCCTAACCCATGGATTTGCGCCCCCTAACCCTAACCCCCAGATGTTGCGCCCGGTGTGGCCGGCCCCCCCTGCACCCCCCACGCTATGCCACTGCCTTGAGCCAGTCACACTTCTCTGAAGTCTCTTAGCCCCACTCACCTCACAGAGTGTTTGTTGTGGGGGAGGAAGGGAAAGGAGATTGTTAGCCGCTTTGAGACTCCTTAAGGGGAGTGAAAGGTGGGATATCAAGTCCAAACTCCTCCTCCTCCTCCAACCTCTGTCTAAAAACCTCCAAGAAAGTCCACCACATCTCGTGGGAGTCTGTTCCACTGCTGAACAGCTCTTACTGTCAGAAAGTTTTACCGAATGTTTAGTCGGAATCTCCTTTCTTGAAACATGAAGCCATTGCTCCCTCCTCCACGTGACAGCCCTTAAGATATTTAAAGGTGGCTATCAGATCTCCTCTCAGTCTCTTCTTTTCCAGGCTAAACATACCCAGCTCCTTTAACCATCCCTCATAAGGCTTAGTTTCCAGACCCTTGATCATCTTGGCCGCCCTCCTCTGCACACGTTCCAGCTTGCCAACATCCTTCTTAAATAGTGGTGCCCAGAACTGGACACAGTATTCCACTTGATCCTGTGATATTGAGATTCCTGCATTGCAGGGAGTTGGACAAGATGATACTTGGGACCACTTCAAATTCCATAACTCTATGTTATGGTGCTCATGTACAGCTCCACTGCCCCACAGCGCCCCCTTTGGGAACCACTGAGCTAGAGCAAGAGACCACCATCTCTGCATGGGGTACTTCTAGGGATGGGCTATCAAATGCAGTATTTATACAGTAAACCAGGCTTCCTCAACCTCGGCCCCCCAGATGTTTCTGGCCTACAACTCCCCTGGTCCCTAGCTAGCAGGACCAGTGGTCAGGGATGATGGGAATTGTAGTCTCAAAACATCTGGAGGGCCGAGGTTGAGGAAGCCTGCAGTAAACCATTCACTTTTTTCCAGGCGTAGTGAGAGAAGGGCTAATCGAACACCTAACAAGCGCCTTTCCCTGCTGCCCCTTGCTCGTTCTTTTTTCAGATGCTGAAGGACTTCTCTTGCTACCCATCTCTGCGCTTGCTCCTGTGCAGCCTCTTCGTACCTAAGTGCACCCCAGACGGGGGTATCCTGCAGCCGTGCCGCTCCGTGTGCCTGGCAGCCGAGCAGAGCTGCCAGCAATCCCTCAGCCTTCTGGGTCTCCCATGGCCCCTGAACTGCAACGTCCTGCTAGATTCCAACAACCCTTTGGAGTGCTTCCTGCCATAAGAGGGGCTGCCCCGCTCCGTCCGCAACCTCTACTTCACATGCCGTGTAGCTGAACGCTCCTCCCATTGCCCAGCTAGGCGGGAGACCCTTTGGAGGCCGCCAGTTCCCGAGCAGAAGTTCCCCATCAGACGAAATCCCCCACCAGAAGGCCTTGCGATCTGAGCTGCAATGCTTTGTAGGCCATCCACTGATGAACGTCTCTCCAAGGAATCGGTGGAATCTGAGCAACAGGAGGACAATTTGCAGTTTGGGGTTGAGTTTTTAGATTGTAAGCACTTTGGGTCAGAGGCCTGTCCTCGTACCCTTCGTAAAGTTCTATGCGCCTTGATGGCGCCCATATAAATAACTTGGATAATAATATATCAGAGGCTGCAGGGGGCTTCCATCCTAATTAGAGCTGTAATATTTAGCTGGTTTGTTTTTAAGTCTTTGTGGTTGGTTTTAAAAGGCATTTTTTTAAAAAAAGAAAAGATTAATATAAATGGTTTTTACTGTACATACTGACAAGTCCATGGCTTGTGAGCCCTTTCTTAGAAGGGGGGTTCTTTCTTCTCTCTTACATGGGAGCAAAAGCCTCCTGTGAGGTTATGCCTACAGCAGCACATGTGCTAGGAAGGAAGGAAGGAAGGAAGGAAGGAAGGAAGGAAGGAAGGAAGGAAGGAAGGAAGGAAGGAAGGAAGGAAGATTTGCCTACCAGTATTATGTTGTTAAAATGCAAATTCTTTCAGATCATAGAACTTTAGGATTGGAAAGGATCCCAGGGGTCATGTAGTCCAGCCCCCTGCAATGAAGTTGATTGATTCGCTGATTAAAAGTCATACAATTCATCCACAAAAAGTTCCTTTCTCTGAGTGACAACCCTAATAATTCTTGATTATAACCAGCAAAGAAGGACATCTTCTTGTTCCAGTTAACGCAGCATCGGATTGCACTATACATAGTAGTTTAATGGATTGTGATTTTACATTAATCTCCCATTTCAGCTCTGCCCTGCGCTCATGAGTTAACTGTGCATGCATTTTAAAAAAAAAAAAACCCTTCAGAATTATTTGTCAAAGACAGCTGAATTTAGCATCCTCTATAAACCATGCAAATCAAACAAGCCTTTTCCTTATTTTGCAAAATGCATTCCGTCTGTGCTCATCATGAGCGGGTGTGGGCAGAGACATGCAGAGCCCTGAATTCCTGTTCCTGGAACATTGCAAATCTTATTCAGCCACCCACGTGACTTATGAGATTTCAGTGGGCTTTTATACATCTTAAGGACTAGGCGCTTGTTGCTGTTGTTTAATGAAAGCTGCCATTCTCAGGAAGCTGAACCCTCCATCCCAAACCACATCCTGTGAGTTTTCTGTGCTTGCATGTAATTGTCAAATGTGCCCAGCCCTTGCGGCAAAGCCCTGCTGAAAGTATTTCTTTCCAGAATACATCTGGTTTAATAATGATTATGCAAAGATTATGAAGACTTCAGAGTTGCCTCATTTGGAGATTGAGCTATTACAGCAGCTGAGGAGTGATTGAAACAACACAGATCTTGGTGGAATGAAGTGGTAGTGTGGTAGAAAAGACTGCCCTACTTCAGACTGCAGGTGGCGGCTGATCCCCTTAAAAAAATAATCCCCGAGCAAAAGAGGAGTGGAAAACAACCCACAAGAAAGCTAGTGTGTAAGGGAAAGAGCTTCGTGTCTTCCTATGCTGGCTTTCCAGTTAAAAGGAGTTTATAATGCAAGGACTTTCCTACATATTTGTTATCCCTCCACCTGCACTCTGAAGTGGGATTGTTAGATTTAACCACTTGATTTCTCTTCCACCTCACTGCCAACAGTGTGGAGTAGAGGTGAGAATGCCAGACAAGGACCTGGGAGACCAGGGTTCAAATCCACACTCAGCCATGAAGCTCACTGGACGACCTCAGGTCAGTTGCTGACTCTCAGCCTAACCTACCTCACAGGGTTGTTGTGATTATAAAAATGGAGAGGAGGAGGGAGAACCATGCATTCTCTTCCAGCCCTACTTGGAAATGCTAGGGATTGAATTTAGGACCTTCTACACGCACAGCAGGTGCCCTGCCACTGAGCTTCAGCCCTCCCTGCAGAAACCACTGTCCCTGGTACTGCAGCATTTCAGGCTTCAGTTGAGAGGATACACAAGTTCTTGGATTCCTGTCATCAGGAATTCCCCACCCACAGAAAACTGGCACGTCAGCCAAAGAGATCTAGCCTCACTTTTCACACTTGTGTGCAATTGTTTTGAAAGAGCATTTGAACCTGTTAAAAAGTCCAACCTGCAACTAAATGGTCCTAGGAGCTCTGTACCACCCATGTGTGAATTACTTCACCTTCCATTCCATCCCTGCGCAGCAGCCTCTGAGATCATCGGAGCCCAGCTTAAATCTGGGAAGCATCACCCCAAGACAAGGGAGGAGTTTCTACGGAAGGGAGCTGGCGGCAGCAGCGTCTGTGAAACCAATCTGGGAGCAACGCCCATCCAGCTGCTGCTGCTGCTGCTGCTGTCAAAGCAGAAAAATGCTCAGGGACTTCTAAGCAGGATCTGGGTGCCAAGTCCCGTCCATCAAACTCTGCAAACAAGTTGTGGGTGGGATTCGTGCCTGTGTTTGGGCATGTACACTTGGGCATGGGGAGCAGAGAATCAGTTCCCACCCTTTCTCTCTATCATAATACTAGAATGAAAGAAAGCTGAATAACGCAAGGTTCCAGATGGATGAGAGGAAGGATTTGGTCACACAGGAATCTGCTATCCCAAGAGGCAGCGATGGCCAGCCAAAGAAGTTGAGACAAATTCATGGAAGTTCAGGCTTACCTGGGGGCTTATAGCCACAATGGCGACTTCTCAGGGTCAGAGGCAGTGATCCTCCAACTACCTGTTTGCTAGGCATCACAAGGGTGGTGGTGTGATGCTGCGGTGCTCAGGTCCTGGCTTTTAGGCTTCCCATAAGCATCCTGCCAGAGCAGGATGCTGGACCAAACGGGCCTCTGGTCGGATTCACCAGGAGCCATGCTTGGTTTAATCTAGGTCAGTGTTGATCACGCAAACTGGCAGCAGCTCTCTGGAGTTTCAAGCAGAGAGCCTTGCCCAACTCTGACTGGGGATTTCAGTGATTGAACCATGCTGGTTTGCATGCAGCCATGGGTAAGTAAGTTTGCAAGGTGCCTCCTGCATGCCTTCTCTGGTAAGGTAAAGGGACCCCTGACCATTAGGTCCAGTCGTGGCCAACTCTGGGGTTGCCACGCTCATCTCGCTTTATTGGCCGAGGGAGCCGGCATACAGCTTCCGGGTCATGTGGCAAGGATGACTAAGCTGCTTCTGGCGAACCAGAGCAGCACACGGAAACGCCGTTTACCTTCCCGCCAGAGTGGTACCTATTTATCTACTTGTACTTTGAGTGCTTTCAAACTGCTAGGTTGGCAGGAGCAGGGACCCAGCAACGGGAGCTCACCCCGTCGCGGGGATTCAAACTGCCGACCTTCTGACCGGCAAGTCCTAGGCTCTGTGGTTTAACCCACAGCGCCACCCGCGTCCCCCTTCTCTGGTAGACATGGATTATAAGATGTGCCCAGCATAAGCATTTCCCAAAGGGCTTGGTTTACCCAGACAGCAGTATAAAATGCACATTGATCAAGCGACATGCGTTATCACGCAGCATCCTTATCCTATATTCTAATAGCAAGCTCAAATGGAGGGGGAGCCTTTAGGTAGCCAAAGCCACACCCACACACCCCACATGAAGGAAGTACTGCATGAGCAGGCTTAGGGAACCCCCCAAGGGTTGCAGATATCCTGGCTGGGACCAGTTGTAGTCCAGAACATGTGGTTGGCACCAGGTTGTGGGAAGCTACTGTACACTCACTCCTATGCTTCTGCCTGGTTGGAAAATATTCTGTAATGTTTTGTTGACTCCCAGCTTTTAAAACATGTTACGTATCCTGTCTGTTAATGTTACTTTCTTCTTTTCTTCAAGAGGAGAGTAGCAGAGCTCAAAGCCACACCTGGATGCTTCTCTCCTCTAATGTTAGATTCATATGGAGAAGAGAGTTATTGTTAAGTGATGAGCAGCAGGCACTCTGTACATGCTCAAAGACACTTCTTTTCCTGTGGTGAGCTCTGGCAGAAAATAAGCTCTAGTGCCTGCTCAAGGTAAAAAAAAAAACCAAAATGATGGGCAGAGTGGAAATGGAACCACAAACCCACTTCTTCTTGGATTGTGTACAGCATTTCTGTCTCAACCTTTAGCCAAAAGGGGTGTCGGAGCAGCTTACAAAAATCAGTTATAATATGGTCCTGACCTTAGGTTCACAATCTGAAAAGATGTGACGCAAGAGGAAAATGGGAATAGGAGGGAGGAGGCAAAAACCAAGCTCAGGCACAAGTTCTTAAAAGTGACAGCCCACGTCAGTGAAAGTCCTGGCTGTTTCGCGTTTGATGAAATGGGTTTCCTTGCCTTTCATCCCGTCATTGCTTTTATGAGGGTGAAGGTGCTTCCTTGGAAATATAGAGAACATTTATTTACACCCCACCTTGCAGGCATGGCCAAACTTGGCCCTCCAGCTGTTTTGGGACTACAATTCCCATCATCCCTGACCGCTGGTCCTGTTAGCTAGGGATAATGGGAGTTGTCGTCCCAAAACAGCAGGAGGGCCAAGTTTGGCCATACCTGCAAGCAGCTCAAGGCGGCGCACCTGCTTCTCATTCTCCCCGCACAACCACCCTGCGAGGTAGGCCAGGCTAAGAGGCAACGTGGACTGGCCCAAGCTCACCCAGTGGGGTGAGTGGGGGATTTGAACCAGGATCCCCCGGTCTCACCCCCACCCCACCCCCCACTCTGACCCCTTCTCCGCCGCCCTGCCGGCTCCTGACTCTTCCTCCTCCCTCCCATCCCGCCTTCCTCTCCCCTCTGCCCCATCCCAGAGATGCCTCTGCCTCCGACGCGCTTCCCCGCTTTGCCTGTAGCTCTTGGCTCCGCTCTGCAACTCTCCGGTTTCCATCGGAGTTGGGGAGGAGGGAGAGAGGGGAGGGAGAGAGGAGGGTGGGGAGGGGGGAAAGAAGGCCGGCCGGCGGAGCTGGCTTGCGGCCTCCTTCGCCAGAGTAAGCGGTCCTCCTTCTTCCCCAAGCAGTCCGGAGCGCCAGCTTGCCAGCCCAGCCCCAGAGCGCCGCCGCCGCCGCGTGAGTATAGCAGATCCACGCGGGCTGGTGGGCAAGGGAGGCTGGGCAACGGGTCCCCAACTTGGCTGCTTGGAGCTGCCGTTTCTCCCGACTCTGCTGACACCACCTTGCTTTTGTTTTGGGAGCGACGCGATCCCTTTAGAAGATCACCCGGGAGTGATCTTCTAAAGGAAATGCCTAGCGGGAGAAGATTAGTTTTCTTTGGGATTGATTTTAATTCGAGCCACCCAAAAGCCTTGCCCAAAAAAATGCACTGGAAGAAAGAGCTGCTTTCTTGGGGAAATTGAAATAAAATTGGCCAATGTTTGTGGCTTTTAAAAAAGAATGGCCTGATCTGGACACCACTAAGGGGCGGGGGGGGGTTCTGGATTCCAATTTTGAGTTAGTCTGGTTTTTAATTTGAGTATTCATTCTGATTTGTTCCACAATGGTGAGCCTAATTTGCTTGTGGGGTGTTTATACATCTTCCCGTGAATTAGCCGTTCATCCCACACTTTTCCATGCATTTTCCCATCACTTTCTCAGCCACCAAAAGTCTGGATTGGTTGTTTTTTTTAAGTGGATTTGTTGCTCCAGGGGAAAAGAGTGCTGTATTCTACTTGAATTGCGCAAACCTAGATTTCCTGGGGTGCTCTTGAAGCCTTCCTGCAAAATAACATACAGGATACGCCCAGAGGAGCATCTGGTGAACATTACAGAATTTGAACTCGGGTCTCCTGGTCCTAACCAAACACTATCTGCTAGGTCACTCTGACTCTTGGGAAGGTGTGGGAATGAGGGGCTTTGATTGCTGCAAGTGCCCCACAGGTTGGAAAGAAAGTCAACCGTTCTGGACTGATATTCACTATTGTATCTCACGCACATTATATGCAAAAATTATTGCTACTTGCAATCCACAGGTAGGAGACTAATACTAAAAGTCAGTAGTGAAACTTGGTTTTTGCTGAATGCTTAAAAGGGTCTTGTACCCTTTATTCTCAGTAATCATTGCAACAGTCCTGCTAAGTTAGCCTGTTTTATTAACCCCATTTTGCAATCTGTTGTAGATCAGACAGACCAGTAGAGATCCTAGAGCCGTGAAGATAGAACTATATGCCAATGGCTCATTTTTCTGCCTATATTAGTACGGTTGCATGCCACCCTAATCTGAGCTATGCGAGATTCCAGGGACATCTCTCACCTGTGGTTCCTAGAAGCTGTGAGCATGCGACATTAGCCACACCCTGGGAATGGCTGTGGCTGGCTAGCTAAACCACGTGAGGGTACCTGATGGGTCTCAAACCCTCTGTGAGTTAGGGACTTCCCCTGCATGCAAAGACAGGCTCTGGCAGATTGAGCAGACAAGACCAATAGTCTCTTGACCAATGGTCAAGAAAGTGGTTTCTCCACATGCTTTAGGGGGAAGGGGCAGATGGGGCTTGTCAACCCAGGAACATAGCACATCCAGCAGATGGAAAACTCTGGTCCTCCACTGCCTTGCTAGATATATTTGGAAGAAGAACCCTACCCAAATCCGGAGACCCTAAGCCAGTTGGATGCTGCCTTGTGCATCTCCTTCTGGCAACTCCTGCAGCCAAGCTGGTGCCAAACGTCTTGCTCTGCTTTCCTGTGGACCCCGCCAACGATGCCAAGAGTCTTGTTGTCTGGGCAGTTCAAGACCTCTGCACACACTGCCCAGGCTTGCACCCCAAGGAGGTCACTGATAGTGCTGATAATGCAGCAGTTTGACTTCACCCACACACCCTGGCTAGTCATAGCAGAGCTTAAGAAATACAGGGACTAGGCTCCCCAAAGAATATCCCTCTTCTTTGGTGATCACTTGTAGCCGAGTAAGATTGTCTTCCATGAACACAGTCTTAACAGTGAGTCAGTAAGTGACTGTGGAGACCAATTCTGGATGTCCTTCCACACTGGGGACATACCGTATTTTTCGCTCTATAGGACGCACCAGACCACAAGACGCACAAAGTTTTTGGAGGAGGAAAACAAGAAAAAAAATATTCTGAATCTCAGAAGCCAGAACAGCTAGAGGGATTGCTGCACAGTGAAAGCAGCAATCCCTCTTTCTGTTCTGGCTTCTGGGATAGCTGCGCAGCCTGCATTTCCTCCATAAGACGCACAAACATTTCCCCTTACTTTTTAGGAGGGGAAAAGTGAGTCTTATAGAGTAGGTTTCTGGATGGGAGTTGGTCATGGTGAGGGTTTGCCAAACGTGCCTTCCTCTTAACATGTTTCTCCCTTTCATCCTGATTATGAGCGTGTTCAAAGTCCACAGCACCTTTGGTAAAGGCTGTTCTCCAATTGGAGCGCTCACAGGCCAGTGTTTCCCAATTGTCAGGGTTTATACTACATTTATACTACATTTTTAAAGATTTGCTTTGAGAGAGCCTTTAAACCTCTTTTGTTGACCACCAGCATTACGCTTTCAATTTTTAAGTTCGGGATAGAGTAGTTGCTTTGGAAGACAATATTCAATATGACCAGTCTTCAGCCAGTTTATGCTGAAGAATCGTTGCTTCAGCACTCACCCCACTACACCCCCAATCCTCACCAGGCTCAGGCAATGCTGAAAGAATGTAAAGCATCGAGATTTTGGATGGGTTCGCTGCATTCCAGTCCTGTTAGCTATGGCTAAATCCCCAAGCTGAAACTTATAGGAGCTCTTAAGACAACCTGGACTCTTGTAAAAAGTGGCAAAAGATGACAGGGGCAGGAGGGAGAGGGGAAGAAAAGAGAAATGAAAGGAGAAATAGACGAGCAAGTTGTCAGACCAGGCTGGCTAGCAGGCAGAAGGAGGGCAAAACCAGGATAAAAGTTCACAGGCTGATTCTGTGGTTTGAAGGCTGCATTGCGTGCCCGGCTGGCTCCTGGCATCAGTCGGGCTTCTAGAGGACTAGCCTCTTGAGAGTCTCTGGCTTATTTCCTCTGATTCCATGGGGGGGCGAAAGGAGCGTGACATCCCAGGCGGTTGCTTAAGAGCCAGTTGACATTTCCTCCTCTCTCTGTCTCTCTTCCCACTGCCCCCATTGCTCACCACAAAATGCACAAAATGCAGCTCAGGAAAGCCAGAGAATTCTGAGCCATCTGAAGCTCCCAACTGTTCCAAGGGAATCATATGCATTAATGGATTTAGGTTGCACAATTGCTAGTCTTACAGTTGGATTAGGGTGTGGAGGCTCCTTGGGAGATCAACCATGGGGGTGGGTGTCTAAGAGGCAATATTCTGCTCTGGTTTTGCTGGAGTTCTTCTAACTTTTGACGAAATGGTTCCTGCGATTAATTTCTGCGGGAAGAGGTGGAACCTTTATAAAAACCAGTTGGACCTGGAATCTTAGCTGCAGGTCTGTGGGATGAGGGCGGTGAGATAAAGGCACTCTGCACATGCTCAGTGGCACCATCTTTCAGATTAAACCAGCCGGAAAGTTGTGTGGATTAAACAAAGAAGAACCATGTACACCACCTTGTGTTTCTTGGTGGTGGGATAGCAATATAATAAATACTCTGACTGACTAAAACTCTGGAAATCTAATGCACCAGGGAACAACATAAAACCATAGGGAACTGCCTTAGACTGAGTCACACCCTTGATCCATCAAGCTCTGTACTATCTACACAGATTGGCTGTGGTTCTCCAGGGTTTCCCTACCTTGGGAATGCAAGGATTGAACCCCACAGACTTTCTGCATGCAGAGCAGGTGCCCTCCCACTAAGGTGGAGCCCTTTGCCTGCTCAATCTAGTCTAGGCCAAGCATTCTAGCTTAGTTCTTTCCAGTTGCACTTCTTCCTATTTGCAGTGATTTTTTTTGTTTTAACTGTGTGGGAGAACATAAAAAGAGCCGAGCTACTGGGTCTGACCAAAGGTCCATCTACATAGCCCAGCATCCTCACAGAGACTAATCAGAAGCCGGTGGGAAGCCCACAAGCAGGACCCGAGGGGAACAGCACTCTCTCCCCCCCTTGTGATTCCCAGGAATTGCTATTCAGAGGCTACTGAATACCAAACCAGTCATACTGCAGACAGTACATAGGCATCACAACTAGTAGCTACTGGTAGTCTTGAATTTGTCTTTCAAAGCCATCCACTTGGCAACTATCACTGCCTCTTCTAGAGAGGGGAAAAAACAATAGTTTAACTATGTTAGCTGGCAAACTACAGAAGGCTGGGGAAAGCAGAGATGGTCTCAGCTGATAGGCAGGTTTAATGGGGCAAAGCAGTCCTTAAGGCATCCCAGGGCCAGATTTAATAGACCTACAGGTGAACCTCGAAAAATTAGAATATTGTGGAAAAGTTCATTTATTTCAGTAATTCAACTTAAAAGGTGAAACTAATATATGAGATAGACTCATGACATGCAAAGCGAGATATGGCAAGCCTTTATTTGTTATAATTGTGATGATCATGGTGTACAGCTGATGAAAACCCCAAATTAACAATCTCAGAAAATTAGAATATTAAATGAAATCAGCAAAACAAGGACTGCAAGTAGAGCAATATCGGACCTCTGAGAAGTAGAAGCATGCATATGTACTCAGTACTTGGTTTGGGCCCCTTTTGCATCAATTACTGCCTCAGTGTGGCATGGCATGGATGCTATCAGCCTGTGGCACTGCTGAGGTGTTATGGAAGACCAGAATGCTTCAAAAGGAGCCTTCAGCTCTTTTGCATTGCTCAGTCTCATGTCTCTCATCTTTCTCTTGGCAATGCCCCATAGATTCTCTATGGGGTTCAGGTCAGGCGAGTTTGCTGGCCAGTCAAGCACAGTAATTCCATGGGCACTGAACCAGGTTTTGGTACTTTTGGCAGTGTGGGCAGGTGCCAAGGTCCTGCTGGAAAATGAAGTCAGCATCCCCATAAAGCTCGTCTACGGAAGGAAGCATGAAGTGCTCCAAAATCTCCTGGTAGACGGCTGCATTGATTGACCCTGGACTTAATGAAGCCCTGTGGACCAACACCAGCTGATGACATGGCTGCCCAAATCAAGACAGACTGTGGAAACTTCACACTGAACTTCAAGCATCTGGCATTGTGTGTCTCCCCATTCTTCCTCCCAGACTCTGGGTCCTTGGTTTCCAAATGAGATGCAAAAGCTGCTCTCATCAGAAAAGAGATTTGCATGCTTCTACTTCTCAGAGGTCCAATATTGCTCTATTTGCAGTCCTTGTTTTGCTGATTTCATTTAATATTCTAAATATTCACAATTATAACAAATAAAGGCTTGACATATCTCGCTTTGCATATCATGAGTCTATCTCATATATTAGTTTCACCTTTTAAGCTGAATTACTGAAATAAATGAACTTTTCCACAATATTCTAATTTTTCAAGTTTCACCTGTAGTTACCTAGGGCGAGTAGGAATTTCATGCAGGTGACCATTCAAGGAAGGTTTACTAAACTTGGTCCTTTGGAGGCATAAACGCATTGGATTAGGTAAGCTATAAAAAATAATAATTGTGGACCTATTTGCAAAAAAACACTTCTCTGAGACCCTTTGGAGGAATCTGACAAACTCCTCTCTCTGTAGACCCCCCAGAAATGGAGCACGCCGTCTACCTCTTCCTCTTCCTGCTTACATTGACCACAGACTCTGTCCAGATTGAGGACAATAAGATCCCCAGCCTTTGCGCTGGGCACCCTGGAATTCCAGGCACCCCCGGGATCCATGGTAACCAAGGCCTGCCAGGCAGAGATGGGCGTGACGGGCGTGACGGAGCGGCAGGGATGCCGGGAGAAAAGGGTGAAGTTGGTCCACCAGGTAAGGGCACCTCTGCCTTAGGAGGATCTCAAAGGCCTTCTTGGTGCCTGAAGGAAAATGTTTGGCCTTTAGATGCAGATAAGGCAGGTTGGGGGGGCTGTGAGAGCACTGTTATTTCCAGGTCCATTTCTATCATGCTAAGCAAGCTAATTTTGCAGAAGCCCTGAAGTGGGTAATTCCAGCATTATTGTCTCACAGTGTATTGGGGGAAGGAGTCCACTCTGTTGAGTTATCAACTCTATAGAGCAGGGCCAGCCTGTCTGGTGACCCATTTTTGTCTGTGTGGACAGCCAGCTGGCTTTCAGAGCTATGCAAGCCCCAGCCATCAGCAGCTGGGCACGGCTAAAATGGCCTCACAAGACAAATGGGGAGGCCGGGCGAAAGTAATAAGGCCTGTGGACTGAAAGTTCCTCACCCCCTCTGAGGGAAATGAGGTCATTTAAATTAAGACCCAAACTTCTAACTATTGTAGTCGCCACAAGCAAGACAAGGGGATAGCTGGTGTCTTGCTTTCTACTGAGTTCTCTCTTTTCTGTCAATTAATTTTTATTGCTTTTCCAAAAAAAATCAACAAATTAACATCAAATTAATTCAAATTTAATACAAATTTGAAAGTTGACTTCCCACCCCGCTATCTTGATGTTTCTCTTCCCTTCCTTACTCGCTGCTCAATGTTACATAATTTCCTAATTCCATTTCAAGAGTAAGATAAAAAAAGAAAAAATGTTAGCAAAAGATGCAAGTGAAGAACTTCCAATTTGCCATCTGCCAGTAACAGAAAATGTATGTGTGTATGTGTGTATATGTGCATACACACACACACACACACACATACAGTGGTACCTCTGTTTTTGAACATCTCTGTTGTCGAACATTTAAGTTTTCAAACACTGTAAACCCAGAAGTAAATGCTTCGGTTTTCGAACGCGCCTTGGAAGTGAAACCGGAAATGTGGCTTCCATATTGAATTTTCCATATTGAGTTTTCTGTTTTGAGGCTTCCATAGTGACTTTTCAGTTTTCAAACATTTCAGAACATGAACGGTCTTCTGGAATGGATTATGTTCGAAAACTGAGCTACCACTGTATGTAAAATCACCCTCAGTCCATGCAAAAAATAATAATATTTAAAACCTTCAGTCCATGCAAACATCCATCTTCTCCACTTTATATTAAGCAATTTCTTTAAAGTCAGGGTGCCTCAGAATCATTTGTTCCTTTTCCCTACGAAAAGTCCAAGACAGGTTCCATATTTATTAATAAATGTTAGCCATCTGTTTCTTTTAATTTCACCTCTACTAATTCCTGCCACCATTACTCTATATTGCAGGGTATTAAATTCTTCCACCCATATCCGCATTAAAGCTTCTCTGTGGCGAAAACACATCAGATCCATCTTCCATTCTCAAACATATCCTAACACTGTCCTTGGTTGTTGTTTTCATTCCATAAAGGAGCAGTGGGCCCCACAGGGGAAAGAGGCAGTGCTGGCCTCAATGGGTTTCCCGGAGAGAAAGGGGCGCCTGGGGAGTGCGCAGTGGCCCCCCGCTCAGCCTTCAGCGCCAAGCGCTCCGAGTCTCGCAGCCCTCCCTTGGCCGACCAGCCCATCGTCTTCGACGTGGTTCTGGTCAACGAGCAGGGACATTACGACGGCAACACGGGGAAGTTCCTCTGCGAGATTCCGGGACTGTACTACTTTGCCGTCCATGCCACCGTCTACCGCATGAGCCTCCAGTTCGACATTATGAAGAATGGCAAGTCAGTGGCCTCCTTCTTCCAGTTCTACGGCAACTGGCCCAAGCCCACATCGCTGTCCGGTGGCACCCTGGTGCGGCTGGAGCCAGAGGATGAAGTCTGGGTGCAGGTAGGGGTAGGGGACTACCTTGGCTTCTACTCCAGCATCAAGACAGATAGCACTTTCACAGGATTCCTGGTCTACTCCTACTGGCAAAACTCTCCCGTCTTTGCCTGAGAGACGACTCACCCCTCTCCACCACGCGATTTGTGGAGGACTCCCTTTCTTGGCTCTGCCACAGCTGTCGTCCGTGGGGATCCCTGTGGCCCTTCTTAGCCCGAGGGGTGCGGCGCCCCTTTAGCTAATGCCTGTAAAAGGGTTGTAGGTTCTTCCCAGAAGGTGTCTGACCAACCCTCAGCCCAGGGTCAGGATAGCTGTGCAGCAGAGAAGTTAAGTGACCTTTGTAGCGCACTAGCAAACAGTGTACTCCTTGCGGAGTAGATTTACTTTCTATATCTATACACATACATACTTAGGGCTGTGCCCTGCTTGCTTCGCTTGCCAGCCCGACCGACCCCTTTCGTAACCCACCCTGCCCCACATCAGATGTCAAATGACAACATGACCTTTAGAAGACATCTGAAGGCAGCCCCGTAGAGGGAAGTTTTTAATGTCTGATGTTTTGTTGTGTTTTTATATTTTGCTGGAAGCTGCCCAGAATGGCTGGGGAAACCCAGTCAGAAGGGTGGCATGTTAATACAGTGGTAACTCGGGTTAAGAACTTAATTCATTCCGGAGGTCTGTTCTTAACCTGAAACTGTTCTTAACCTGAAGCACCACTTTAGCTAATGGGGCCTCCTGCTGCTGCCATGCCGCTGGAGCACGATTTCTGTTCTCATCCTGAAGCAAAGTTCTTTACCTGAGGTAATATTTCTGGGTTAGCGGAGTCTGTAACCTGAAGCGTATGTAACCCGAGGTACTACTGTAATAAAATTATTATTGTTGTTATTATTATCTGACCAACCACCCTCCCTTTACACTCCCCTCGCAGCTCGCCTGAACCTCCACACCCTTTTAAAGGAGGAGGGAGGCACAGTTGACTGAACGGCTCTATGAAGCGCCTCTCTTTCCTCTGTCAAACCTCACAGCAGGCATGTTTGACGGAGGTCAGCCAGGAGCCATTCAAGAGCTTGCCTGGGCTACCCTGTCATTGCTCATGCTGCAGCTGACGTGGCCATCTGTCGGCGGTCCTGTGAACTGCAAAGCATGACATCCAGTCCTTTTGTTTGTTTATAGGGAGACAGGCCACCCTTCCCTACAGTTCCTCAGAAGCAGTCCAACTGGTAGGGGCTGGTGTATTTCTGCAGCTCCTCCTCTCCCTGTCAAAGGGGAAGGAGGGTCCAGAGCAAGATCACTAGGATCAAACCCCTATTAAACCATGAAATCAATCTTCACTTGTATATGGCATTTAGGGCGGGTGGTATCTGGTTTTCAAAATCGCAGCTAAACCTCATGATATACCAGCGGAGCTGGCAGAGTTAGCAGGGGCTGCAGGAATCAAGAGAAGCATTGGCTGGCTTCATGATTTCCCCCACATTGTGATTTTTGCATAGCGCGCGCACACATACACACGCACATTTTGATTCCCAATATATTCCCAGGTCAAAAATGATGAAACCAATGTCGCAAAGTGGACTTCAAACCGGTTTTGAACAATATATTGATATCACCTAGCCCTAATGACACTGCAGAGAGAAATTAGAGTAATCGCACAAATGAAAAATGCCATAGAAGGAATTATTTAAAAACAAAAGTACAGTGGTCCCTCTGGTTAAGAGCGCTTCAGGTTATGAACACTTCAGGTTACAAGCTCCGTTAACCTGGAAGTAGCTGCTCCTGGTTGCGAACTTTGCCCCAGGATGTGAATGGAAATCACGCGCCAGAGGCACACGAACAGCAGGAGGCCCCATTAGTGAAAGCACGCCTCAGGATAAGAACGGTTTCAGCTTAAGAACAGACCTCCAGAACGAATTAAGTCTGTAAACAGAGGTACCACTGTAACAGTGTGAATGTGTCATTTCCCACGTTATCTTCTTAATAGGGTAGCACATGCACAGAAGCCTTCCTGCCCTCTCTTGCTATGGCAGCCTGTAGTGGCTGTTAGAAGGTTCCAACAGCCACTACAGGCAGCCACAGATCCAGAGTCTTCTTGTGCAACATTCCCAGCAATGAAAGGGGCCCATCACTGCTCACTCATTTATTTTTAACCTAAGAAGGACTGGAAATCAAGGTTCTGGCTGTGTTGTTTTCCATCTGGTAGGAAAAGAGCCTCTTTCCTATTGGGTAGCCTAGGGCAAGATAAAGGTTGCAAGCTGACTGTTCTGCTCACAGCCCAACTACAGAGAATATATATCAGGGTGCACAAATTCTCATTCATGGACCAAGCAGCAATAAAAAGTTTAGCGTAGATGTTATAGACGTGTGGCATGAGTTATCCACTAGGGGGCTCCCTGAGCCCAAAGTTTAAAAAGTTTGCTGGCCAAGTTAATTAACCCTAGAATGGATTTTGTTTGTAAGATTGTTTCATGCATGACATTTCTTTTTTCCTACATGGAAATTTGAGTCTGTTAGTCTATTATTCCTGTATGCAAAGGATGTGTGTATGTATATATTCACTCTTTTGTTCTTAGTCTTCCAAAGTGTTTTAAATATAATGAAAAGATTTGGGTGCGGTTTTATATCTCTGTATGGCGGGGTGAGTATCAGTGTTTGGAGAGATCTTTTTTACTGGTAGAAAGCATTTTGGAGGGAGGTGTTGCAATGTTTTTCCCGACTCCTGCTCCTCAACATTTTACAGCAGCCCAATAAAGAGAAAATAAGTGGGTGACATCCCGCCCCCCGCATTAAACAGAGTTAAAGAGAGCAAAACTTCATCCGTTTCAATTCTTGTATACTAGAAATTAAAGAACCAATTGATTCATTCCCTGTCTTTGAACTGACAAATTCATCAATTTAACCTCTAAGCCAGATTTCATATAGTTATTCCTTCAACGTGGACCTATCTTTGGATGCTGGAGGCTGTATAAGTGATTTTAAAAGGTACCATAAGGATATAGTCAGGTATTTTAAAGGATTTCCACTGTTGTGCTATAGCGATCCTGGCAGCATCCGTGTCAAAAGTTCATTTTGGTGAAATGTCTTCATAGCACCTGTCCATGTATTTAGTAGGAATAACTGGGTAGTTATTTGAATATGCGTTTCAATAATCTTTTAAATCTTCTAATAAATTTCAATCCAGAGTGACGCAACCTGTGGGCATTCCCACCAGAGATGGGGGAAAGTTCATTTATTCCCTCAACCTGCCTGATGAATGGTTTATTGGAATTTGGCATAGTTGAATGGGGAAGTGATACTGTCATTGATGAATATACTAACTAACTCAATGCAAATAGGCCAGTGCTCAACAGGACCCAGTATCCTGATGACCAACCTCCTGTAATGATTCCTCTGAATCTGGGCTGGGGAAACTGCAGCCAATGGTGTATGTGCAGCCCTCAGCCTAATTTCAAGAGGTGCAGCCTATTGCAGAAGCCCTTGAGGGACTTGCTGCGTAGCTGGAGACTCTTAATCCCAGGGTTGTGGGTTCAAGTCCCACGTTGGGTGAAAGATTCCTGCATTGCGGGGGGTTGTGCTAAATGACCCTCATGGCCCCCTCCAACTCTGCAGTTCTATGATTCTGTGTCTGGGGGGCAGGGAGCAAGGTTCTGTGGTTATCTACAAGTGACCCCCAAACCCATTTATCCGTGCCAAGTGTTGTCCACAGAAAGCAATGTGTGCGGATAGCCACAGCTCAGCCTTTCCTACAGGGCTGTGACAGGGACTGGGGCCGGTCAGCTTGCTTTCTCTGGTCCCAGATTCTCCAGTGTGAGAACAGTGACCCAATTTGGAAGAAAGGTCCTTTATTTTTAGCACGGGGAAGGAAGCACGCTTTCTGCATTCTTGCCCAAAATAGGCCTTGTTGCACTCATTTTCCCTAATGTCTCTGGACTGCTCCCAGCTGCAGAACTTTCCCAGTGTCCAAGCAAGCTGCAAACGTCCTGGTCTCACCTGGAGGCTCCATGGACACTGGGAAGAAGGAATCTTGTCGGTTTCCGCCAGCATCTGTGTCCGGGTGGTACCAAAGCAATTTCTGCCAAGCTAAGCCAAGAGGTTTGATTTGATTGGACTTTGGGGGGGCAGGGTTTTTACAAGGCCATTTACACAGGACTTGGTTTGGGGCTGAGGGATAGATATATAGGGGAACACAAATAATTCTACCAAAAGCAGATCTTAGAGAGGAATGGGAGATGTGGAGCTTCAGGCTGACCTGGAGCGATCTCAGTTTTTACCAGCGCTGACCCCGACCTCCCTGCTCAGAGAAAGCATCGCCCGGGTCAACGCTGACGACAGACATCTGTTGCAAATGACGCTTGGGCTGAAAAGCCAGAGCCCCGGGCTGTGTCAGCCATGTAACAAAGACACGCTGTGTCCTGCATCTTGCAATGGGACTGCAGCAGCATCGCGAGCCAATATTTTCCTGTTTTCCCCACTCAGCTGTGAAGAGGGCTGTGGGATCTGGAGCAAAAGGAGGATATCCAGTTTCATAGCTTCCCTGGATTTTGTTTATTTTTTATGGGAACAATTGCTGGGGGGGGGACACAATGGCCCACTATAATTGTGCAAACATACATTTCCTGGCATGCATTTAAATGCCTCCTGCAAAATACTGGTAGCATACTTTGTTTTGCTTGGCAGCTGCCCAGGGTCTTAGTAATAAGAATCTTAAGAAGAACTTGTTAGGTCAGGCCAATGGCCCATCTAGTGCAGCATCCTCTTCTCGACCAATGGGAAACCCTCAATGTGACCTGAGGGCAACAGTAGCAGTGTCCCCACTTGAAATTCCCAGCAACTGGCATTCAGAGATATCCTGCCTCCAAGAGTGGAGGTAGAAGCTAGCCATTGTAGCTAGTCAGATGGTCTGTCCATCTGGTGCAGGTGGCGCTGTGGTCTAAACCACTGAGCCTCTTGGGCTTGCTGATCAGAAGGTTGGCCGTTCAAATCTCCGCGACAGAGTGAGCTCCCGTTGCTCTGGCCCAGCTCCTGCCAACCTAGCAGTTCGAAAGCACACCGGTGCAAGTAGATAAATAGGTACCACTGCAGTGGGAAGGTAAATGACGTTTCCATGCGCTCCGGTCTCCATCACAGTGTTCCATTGCGCCAGTAGCGGTTTAGTCACACTGCCCACAGGATCCGGAAAGCTATCTGTGGACAAACACCGGCTCCCTTGGCCTGAAAGCGAGATGAGCACCACAACCCCATAGTTGCTTTTGACTAGACATAAACATCCAGGGATCCTTTATCGTTACCTTTTTACGTGTCCTCTCACCTGCTGCCTGGAGGTGCCAGGTAAGATCTCTCCACCCCACTGTCTCAAACTGATGAGGAGAGGGATAGCATTGAGTCTACAGATCATGCAGAATGAGGTTGAGAGAAACTCAGTCTCCCAAGCAAAAGTAAACTGCCTCTGTCCTTATCTCTGCTAGTAGCCATTGATAGTCCTCCATGCTCCATGTATATTTATCCTAACTTCTTGTGGAGCTGAATTTCGCAAGATAATGAAGCACTCAATAAAATGCACTTCCTTTTCATCTTTCTCAGGCATGCCAACAATCCATTTCCTTTGATGATGGCGGGTTGTACTGCTCCTTTTATGTGAGGGAAAGAGAATAATCTCTTTCTGTTCTTTCCTCTTTGTCACTTGCAACGATTTTGAAAATGACTTCTCAAGCCTTCTCGCCAAATGGAGAACATTCAGGGATGTTTGTTTCATAACACCCTTACCCCACCCCTCACCGTGGTGCCCAAGCTTCTTTCCTGGAAGTAGATTAAATTATTGCTGACTGAATATTTTGTTTTGATTTGATCTGTTTTTCCTAAGCGGAGATGTTCGCCCAGCAACTAAGTGAATCCACCGATCAATGCTTGGCCTGGCTTTGCTCTGCGAAGGACACTTTCTCTATTGTTATTTTTTCTCACTTCACAACCATTTCTCTTGCGGTTGCGACTGGTATAGTCTTCTTTCCACCAGAGATTCACTTGCCTAACGCTGCTCACTCTGCATACAAAAGGGTTTCAAGAGCTAATTGACCCAGTTATTGCAACAGGGATACATATATCAGCCCCAATACCGTAATGAGCACAAATCACCATGAATGCACAATTGACAACCAAGATGGTGACGGGTCTGGAAGCCAAGCCTGATGAGGAACAGTTGAAGGAGCTGGGTATGTTTAGCATGGAGAAGACTGAGAGATAATATGATAGCCATCTTCAAATATCTGAAGGGCTGTCACATGGGAGATGTAACAATCTTGTTTTCTCCTGCTCTGGAGGGTAGGACTCGAACGAACAGAATCAAGTTATAAGAAAGGAGATTCTGACTAAACCTCAGGAATAACATTATTATTATTTATCAAATTAGTATACTGCCCTATACCCGCAGATCTCAGGGCAGTTCACAACACAAAAACACAGCGTTAAAACACAAAACACATAATCAAAATATAAACAAGAATAACCCAATAACCCACCCACCCCTACACATTTTAAAAGGGCATTGGATGTCAATTAGCCAAAGGCCTGGTTAAAGAGGAATATTTTTGCCTGGTGCCTAAAGGTGCATAATGAAGGCACCAGCCAAACCTCCCTAGTGGGGAGCCACTACAGAAAAGGCCACCTTCTGAACCTCAAATGGAGGAGGCACGCAAAAGAAAGGCCTCAGAAACTGATCTCAGGGTTCAGAGGTTCAAATGGAAAGAGGGTTTCTCACAGAAACAGCTATTTGACAGTGTAGCTGGCACCCTTGGAAGGAGGTGGTCTCTCCTTTGGGAAGGTTTTTAAGCAGAGGTTGGGTGGCCAGGGATTGTTTAGCTGTGATTCCTGCATTGAAAGGGTTGGACTAGGTGACTCTCAGGGTTCCTTCCAGATCTACAATTCTATTATTCTAAAAAAAGAACACAGGGAGGTCCCTAAATAAGAAACTTCTTTTCCTGAAAAAGTTCACCAACCTCTCAGTCTAGGTAAAGGTAAAAGGTAAAGGACCCCTGGATGGTTAAGTCCAGCTGAATTTGACTATGTGGTGTGGCACTCATCTCTCTTTTCAGGCAGAGGGAGCCGGCGTTTGTCCACAGACAGTTTTCCGGGTCATGTGGCCAGCGTGACTAAACCGCTTCTGGCGCAACGGAACACCATGAAGGAAACCAGAGCGCATGGAAAGGTCGTTTACCTTCTCTCCACAGCAGTACCTATTTATCTACTTGCACTGGTGTGCTTTCGAACTGCTAGGTTGGCAGAAGCTGGGACAGAGCAACAGGAGCTCACTCCGTCACGGGGATTCGAACTGCCAACCTTCCGATCGGCAAGCCCAAGAGGCTCCATGCTTTAGACCACAACTCCACCTGTGTCAGTCTAATGACCCCTTGGACAGCCAAACAACATAAAAGAAAAATCAGCAGACTGCACTTAGATGGGTGCAGATGTTGGCTTTGAGTTGCATATGGCTGCCTAAGCCCCTGCCCTAGTCTCCTTTTCCCCAGCCTTGGAGGCCACTACAGCCTTAGCAGAAGCACAGGGAAGCTAAGCCGTATGTTTACACCCATGTGCTGCTTTGCAAATGACTTTGACTCCTTGCCTTAAGCCTAATGGCTCAGCTGCCTGGTGTCTGGCTGCATACAGGCTCATTAACTCATTTCCTAGCTTGCGGTTGGATTGGGGATCTGCGTAATTTATACATAGAGGGACACCTGGGGGGGAAGCCCCAGCCAGTCCATAGGGAATCCTTCTCTGCGGTCCATCTCCAACTGGCTAATGGGGGGGGGGGAATTAAAAGGGGAAATCACCGTCCTCATTAAAGTTGTCATCTGATCTTACCCCCCACAGCACTGGGCTCAGATTCAGCCAGACAAAGGAGGCAGATGTGGGGAGCAGGGGGGAGAAAGAGATAGGCTTAAGGGGGATAAATCAGTCTTTGGTTTAGCTCACATCAAAGGGAGCTTTTCCAATAACACGGGGAGGGAGGTTGAGATCAAGGGATGGGGAAAGATACCTCCAAGGCCACTGCTGGCCTTCTTTATTTCTGGACACAAAATCATAGAATTGCAGAGTCCAACCCTCTGTGATGCAGGAATCTTTTGCCCAATGTGGAGATCCAACCCATGTCCCTGAGATTAAGAGTCTCACGCTCTGCCAACAGTCTCAGGTCTCTGAGGAAGTTGCCTGTTTGCCAACACATCACAAACAGGGAAGGATCGCAACCTCTCTAGAAAGGCTGTCCTCATATTTTTGATGCTGAAAAGCAGCTAGTATGGAAACAGTCCACTTTAACAAAAAGTGAAATACCTGTGGTTATGTTATATTCATATCGTAATTGTATTTTCAACCTCTCTTGCATCCCAGAATCAGATTACAAGTCAGTTTAAATGTAGAAACAAATAAATGCAGAATTATGAAACAGTTCCAACAACAAAAACAAAACTACACAACTTTTGGAATAAATCTGAAGGCAGGACTGTATCAGGCAGTTTTTGACATTTTTAAAATTTTTTATATTGTACTGGAAGCCTCCCAGAGTGGCTGTGGGCCCGGATGGGCAGCATATTATTATTATTATTATTATTATTATTATTATTATTATTATTATTATTCACTGATGATAGCTAAGGAGGGCTCTCAGCTTTTCCTGTTGAGGAAAAAAACCAAAACCGTAAGGCTACATGACACATAGCCCTTTTTGTTTTAGATGAAGTTGCCTTTCTCTCTATGCGTAACAGCTAAGCAGTGTGTAAACTGCACTGCCTATGGGTAAACCCACAATCAGGAGGCCGCATCATTCTGCTTTCTCTGGTGCACAGAACATCACAATGAATTTTAGCAAGGGGAGGGCTGTGGGACCTTTATGCGCTTTTGGGAATTGCATCCTTCTCTTCACGGGCCAGACTTTGGGGAACCACATTGTTGAATCACAAGTGTCACAAGTTGCCTCGGGTACAATCCTGTATGCCCTTGCTTCTGTCTGACTGGTGGGATAGTCATGGCTGAGGAACAGAAGGGACATCGGTCAACAGTGAGCGTCATTATCCGTTCATCCAGCCTTCTCCTCCTCACCCTCAGAATTGAGTGAGTCATTTGTTCCCCATCGCAGTAAAGATTCATTTGTGTCAAAGTCATATGAACAGCCACAATCCATTTCTCCTTCTTCCCTTTTTGCTTCGTTTAGAAATGAGAAGCTTCTGGGTTGATGCATCTTTTACCTTTCAAGTTCACAAAAACATGTTATTGGGTTTTTCCTCCACACTTTCCATATTCCCAGAACCCTCAATAAATAAGTTTCCAGAGATCTTTGGGTAAGCCATGCACCTTATGCATGTGACCAGGGTGTGTGCAACACTGAGAGGAGAGACTTACATTCGGAAAATAATGTAGGGAAAGGAGTTAAACCACCACAGTTCTATTCTGAATCTCTTGTGTTCCCTCCTTCCCGGTTTTTCTTTTACTTCTTCTTCTTCTTCAAGGGGGATTCTCGTCAGGTACATCTTGAACCTTGTCCACTTGTCCACTTGCCCCTTGATCCATGTTTCCTACCCTGCTGGTTCTTGGAATTGTGCTCTTTTGGCGAGTAACATGGAGAGCTCTGGGAAGTCCAAGTAGGGATCGTCATGGAAGAGATGGATTTTGTTTGGTCCGTGCCACTTGGAGGAGTTGCACATGAGCGGTTGCCAAATCAGATAACGGCACATTGTTTGGAAGCTCTTCTTACAGTCCCTTGTTCCCACCAGTTTTAAGAAGATATGAAGAAGAAAAATTCCACTGAGACTGGAGCTTTTTCGAGGAGAGTTTATAAATAGAGCGTGATTAGGAGGCATGGAGAGAAGCAAAACTATCTGTACGTGAGATCTAAACTCCATTCCCCACCATCTCCACAATGTGCTCTCCAGCTGGGCAGGAAAGAGGAATGTGTTCTGAACATGGACGGAAATGGCTTTATAGAACAAATGGAGAGAGGAAGCATTTTTCCAGATTACCCTTACTTAGACCACATTTCCCTGAGGATCTAAGGGTGGCCGTGTAGATCTCTTGATTTGTTGTCATGGCGACTGGGCAGCTGCACGTGTGAACCAAATATTGAATGATTTGCGCCCACCTACCCTCATGTTGCAATATATAAGAGAGCTCCTTCACACATTGTCAAATGCTTTTTTATAGCCACTAGGTGATGAACATGCATGCAGGAAAGAGCACAATCACTCTGCCTGAATCAGCATTTTGTGTTGCGTTTACAATGGGAAATTATTCCTGGCTGGGAAAGTTTGCACAAATCAAAGTATTGGCAAGCTCCTAAACTAATGTCCCACCCGAAATGCTTCTGCATCGTGATGTCACATGTGGAATATCAATAGAAAGGCCACTCCACTCAATCCATTAGAGCAGACCTTCAGTTACCCTGTTCCTTTTGCCTCTGGGACAACACAGGAAGATACTTTTGAACAGGTCAGACAATTTATAAATGTAGCCCAGTATGGCCTACTATAACTGGCAGTGCCAGTGGCTGTCCAAGATTTCAGCCAGAGCTCCTTCCCATCACCTGCTTGCTTGATTCTTTCAGAGATGCCAGTGTCTAGGGGGTGTCTCTTGCTTTTCATGGCTCCAGGGGGCAGTTTCCTCACGTTCAGCTCAGGCAGTGGGCGAAACAGAGAGAGAAGAAACTTCCAGGACAAAATCACTCCCAACAGCCCTGCCGTGTGCAAACTGTATGGGTAGGGAGAAAATACCAGGGTGGAAGAGCAACATTGGTCATGTGCATTACAAGATACAAATGTGCTCTGATCTACAGATAAACTCCTTGCTGGGGGTTTTGTGGGTTTTTTTGCTCCTTCGGAGCTTTCAAGGGAGCAGCTGCTCTCCAACCAGACTGGCTTTATCTGATTCTTCTATCACAGAGACATATTTCTGTGTACACGAGCAGAAGCTGGGCTAAGCCACACTGGCTCAAGGACCAGACTGGATATACCATTCTTACTACCGTCTAATAGGGAATTATAATGTCAGTCTGTGCTTCACTTTCCTGCTGGCATAAGCGATGGTGCTCTTTCATGGCACTTTGGAACAGGGGTGCCCAATTCCACCTACTGTTAGGACTCCAAGTCCCATCATCCCTGACCATGGGCTATGCTCACTGCAGCTGATGGGAGCTGGAGTCCAAGAACATATGGCGATTGCAAGGTCGGTGTAGCCTGCTGTGATGTGTCCCGAGATTTTCTTGGTTTTTTCCCCCCCTCAAGGGTTTCTTAGCTTATCGTGTTCCCTCTCACGGAGCTGGGCTAATGATTCTGTGTGGATAAACGAGACCTGCTGTCTCTCTCAGCCCTTCTTGTCTTTCCTTAGGAAATTTCCACATAGCTGCTATCTCAGCACCAGATCACCACATGCACATGGCTGTGTAAGGAATATGCATGTGTGCGTAATTGTTTTGAAAGGGCAAACCTTTGTCCCATCACAAACAGCTAATGAATTATCTCTGATGTGTGAACAAGATATATCGTGAAGGTGTTTTTTTAAAGGTGCTCAGTTCTATTTTTTTAAAGCAACAACTTTGACCCCAGTATTTAAAAAATATATATTCTGTACATATCTGAAGTTGTGTTTTTTTAAAAAAGAAAAAAATCCTGTGGTTGCAATATTTGGGTTTTCATATAGCTTGGTCTTTATTTCAGCAAGGACTGGAGTAACAGAAAACAAAGAAGCTATGGAGAGAAGGGTAAAACTGGAAAGGAAGGAGGGAAGAGACCTCCTCAGCCATCACCTCACAGCGAGAGAGGAATTGATGAGACAAGGCAGCAAACCCCACTCCTTCAGTTCCTCCTCTCCCTGAGCTCTTTCCAGTCAAGCTAGTTATTCTGAGAACTTTTGAGATTTTTAAGGTCTGGGCCATGCATAGGCAAACTCGGCCCTCCAGCTTTTTTTGAGACTACAATTCCCATCATCCCTGACCACTGGTCCTGTTAGCTAGGGATGATGGGAGTTGTAGTCCCAAAAAATCTGGAGGGCCGAGTTTGCCTATGGCTGGTCTGGGCTTTCTTTCTTTCTTCTTTCCTCCTTATCCCCTTTTCCTTTTGGGTTCTGTCTTTCAGATAGCAAGCAAGCCTGATGTCAGGGACTGTCTTGCCTGTTACTGATCTTTATGTGAGAAACTTTTCAACTGGTAAAAACGTTTCCATTCCTTTTGTAAAACCACAATGCCCATCTGCATCAGGTTTCTGTACTCTGCATTGCCATTGCGATTTATTCTTCACATCACACCAGAATAAGGGAAAATCCCACCTCCACAGCTTGCATATTAAAAAAAAAATTCTGAAAGCATGAGACATAGCAACTTTGAATATTTTTTGTTAAAGGTGGTGTTCTAAGGAAGCCTAATTATGCACCAGTTGCAATATAAATCTCCTTAAACAATCCAGTCTTTGGTGCTTTCGCCACAGTGCCATTCACCCCTTGGAATTATTCATTTTCAGATGCCCATCTAGATCCCTCATTACTGGACATCCAAAAGCAGGTGGTGGCTGTTTTCACTCTATTTCAGAAACCATTTCCTTAGAGGCAGTTAGTCCCATTTTTTGCCCTGCTGAGTATATTGTTTTTATTGTCACTTTTATATTGGTTTAAGCCAGTCTTCCCCTCAAGCCTTCTAGATGTTTTGGACTACAATTCCTATCTTCCCTGGTCACTGACTAGGGCTGATGGGAGTTTGAGTCCAACAACATCTGGAGGGCACCGCGTTGGGTAAGGCTGAGAAGGGAGTACTTTATCAATAGGAACATAAAGGTAAAGGGACCCCTGACCATTAGGTCTAGTCGTGACCGACTCTGGGGTTACGGCACTCATCTTGCTTTATTGGCCGAGGGAGCCGGCGTACAGCTTCCAGGTCATGTGGCCAGCATGACTAAGCCGCTTCTGGAGAACCAGAGCAGCGCACGAAAACACTGTTTACCTTCCCACCACAGCGGTACCTATTCATCTACTTGCACTTTGACATGCTTTCAAATGGCTAGGTTGGCAGGAGCAGGGACTGAGCAACGGGAGCTCACCCCGTCGTGGGGATTCGAACCGCCGACCTTCTGATCAGCAAGTCCTAGGCTCTGTGGTTTAACCCACAGCGCCACCCGCGTCCCTTCATAGGAACATAGGAAGGCGTCATATACCGAGTTAAGCACTGGTCCACCTGGCTCAGTATTGTCTACACTGACCAGCAGCAGCTCTCCGGGGTCAAGAGCCTTTTCCCAGCTCCACCAGGAGATGCCAGATTGAACCTGGGACTTTCTGCATGGAAAGCTGTTACTCTTGACACTGAAGTACATCCATTCCACTTGCTTGTCTCCCCGACAGCCATTTCTTCCCTCCCAAGCTGCTAAACCCTTAGATCTGATCTAGGTGAACATTTTCTATTGTAAATACTCACCTGGAATCATTTAACACGGGAGAAAAATAGCCAGCAGGAAAAGCATTATTTACATCCTCTGCATGAAAAGACAAAATCACAGCCAGCTGTGGCTGCTTTTCAGTTATGAAAAGCTGATGCCTCCTTACATGTTTCTGTCTGTAATGTCCACCACCCCAGGCTCCTTTGGGAGGAAAAGTGGGTAGAAATTCAATAAACAGAATAAATAAAAATGAGTAACTTGCCCCTGAGCTATAAAAGTATGCCACTTGTCTTTCAGCCTCAGCCCATTCACTCACACCATCCTCTGAAATTTTGGAAGATACCAACCTGATTTAAAGGGTTGTTGCATCATCCCACATCTGCAAAGCACTTTGAACACTCTTTTAAGTATTCATTGTTATTATCGATTGCAAATTGCTTTTACTGTTATTAACAGAAAAACAGCTCATTCATAATATATGTTAACACCACTATCATCACCCCAGGTGCATTCTTTAAATTCTTAATCAGCATTTTCCCAGCTTGCTCTGGAAGCCCATCCAGCTACCTCTCTACAGTGGAGGATTCCAGGGTGAGAGAGTCACTCGATTTAGGTTTTGCTTTCTTGGCTGAACTTCGTGAAGGGAATCATAGTGGCTGCCAGAGAGACCACAACGATCTGGCCTGGCAAGATTCCAGCTGTGCCTCAAAAGGGACTTTCCTTTGCAGAAGTGGTTGCTAGAATTTAACTCACAGCAGCCCCAAGTCAGAATGCAGATAAGGAGCCAACCTCATCGGACTGAAGGATTAAATCTAGAGGTGGAAAATACCAACTGCAGAACGTTACCCAAGATAAGACTTGCCCTCAATGAGTTCTGGACGTCTTCATGAGATAAGACTTGCCCTCAATGAGTTCTGGACCTCATTCATTTAGACTTTCACACATAAGCTGGTATATTATGTAGAAAATGCTACCCAAGTGATATGTTTTAAATTACTCATCCTCAAAGTTGGGGGAAATAAAAGTGTGGTTGCATTGCCTGTGGAAGGCAAAGAAGGTTTCATTTCAACTGTATCATGTAGCTGGAGAACTGAAGCTGAGATAATAACTTACCTAAGGCCACTTAGTGGCTCTGTGTGGGATTTGTATCCAGTTTCTTCAGTTCCACCAGAGCCACTAGGCTCCTTCGGTGACACGTCAGCCCAGAAAACGTAAATGGAATAAACAAAAAGGAGAGGCCTCGAGTGCCTTCCCTTTTTAATAAAATTGTTTATAAAGAACAGTGGGAAGAGCTGATTTTGTGAAAAGGGTTCCTTTTAATTTGCAAACAATCATTTTACATAGTGCAAAGAATAGACTTTGCCATTACCACATAAGCAAACCAAAAGGCCCCTCCAGAGGCAGCAAGAAGGACAACTGAAAGAGGAGACAACGGAGCAGGTACTGGATAAAAGGCAATTGCACGTCATCTTCATCTTCATCTTATAAAATAACACTCGGAAGGTTTGTGAGAGTGGGCAGCAGTTTGAACAAGGCACAGATCAGGAGTGAGCAGCTAGCTCCACAGGAGAGTAGGCAGGCCTTTGCTGTAACACCACACATTTCTGTTCCTGCTCAATTCTCCATCCACCCCACCCCCCCCAAAAAAATATTGCAAAATGTGCAGTTCTACGCATCTAACTGCTTAGAAAGACTGGAATAAAACTCCTCAGATACAGATTTTTGGGGGGTGGGATGGGATGGTTAGAGAGAATCACATATTATTCTAAATTAGGTTGTTCTCCAACTTGCACATTTCTTTAGTTGCTCAGTACAAATCAGTGCGTGTAAACTCCGGTCTATGCTAGCAGAACTATAGAGCAGAGGAGTCTGTACTGATTCAGACTGCAGGTGGACAGGTTCACATTACTGAATGCTCCCCTCCCCTCCAAATAAATAATAATAATAATAATTTGTTAGCTTTCTACTTGTAAATAATAAGGAGAAGGATGACCAAGAACCCCTCTCTGATGTGCTACTTTGTTTTTAACTTGTAGAAAGTTTTGTTATGTAGAGGATTACAAAAATAGAATCACCCATCTGCAGCCAGAAGTTGCAGTCTGTCCTACTACCTTGTAACACATGTTGACTGTCTAGATTCAACTGATTATATAAACTCTCTTTGATCCCATATATATACACACACACACAATCACAAGCTCACTTGAGTTTGTTAGCTTTATAGCTAGCTTGCCTTCAGCACTGTCTTCCTTTCTGACCTGCCATCATTAAGGCACTCAGTTTAGCATTTGCTCAAATCCATTTTTCAGCTACCAAACCTTTGGCTCCACACAAGAGTACATCATATCATTCAGAGTGGTGCCACAGATCTCCCTCAAATCCAAGGAACTTGGCAAATGCTCTGTTAGGATTCAGCTGCACTGTGCAGATTTAACTGCAAGGTTTGAATTAAAAGAAAATTTAAAACATAATGCAGAAGACTTTCCAATTAAAAAAACAAAACTCCACACTTTGGGAGGGTTTTAAATAGTCCCGTTTTTACAATGCAACTGAAAAAAATATGATTTTGCAACCCCCCACACTGCGTACCCCCGCAACATTCAAACCAAGTGTCCTCAAATCTTAGCATCTGACTTAGCAGACAATGTGTTTCAACAAGGTAGACACTCTAGTTTTCAGGACGGGAAAATCTGCTTTGAGATTCCAGTCTTCATTCTCATTTTGCAAAGTGAAGTTTAGCCCCTGAAGCATTTGGGGGTGAGGGTTGAACAACCTTCCCAGAGGGCACTGAGCAGTGTTACGAAAGGCAAGGTCTCCTGGATGCGTTGCTCAAGTCTGCTGCAAAGGGTGCTGCGTAAGGTCACGATGGTGGAATTCATGACACCCTGACCTTTCAGCTGTGGACCTCATCTGTTACAAAGAGATATTCACCGGGAAGTAAGCGCTATTAAAATCAACAGGGCATACTTCAAAGCACACACTTAGGACCAGGGTGCCAGCCACATTCTAATGCTATTAAAACGATTCTGTAAAGGACACTGATATCCGGTGCTTTTATACAGTCAGGATCAAGCCACATTATGCCACAGCTTCAACAAGGCTGCAAAAATCTCTCTGGCCCAGGTGCAGCGCTCCATTTATGACTAGGAACAGCTTTCAATAATTTAGAAAGCTCAAAAGAACACAACAAATATAAAACTTGTCAGGGTTTCATACCTCTACCTCTCAGCTTTCTTTTCCCCAGTTTAAACATTCAAGAAACCAGGTGGCTCTGGTCAGGGTGGCAGGTGAGGCAGGTAAACCACTATCTGTCTTTCTCATCTCCACATTTTAGACACAGGAGAGATGACGATTAGCAGCAGCTATTCACTGAGTTTTCTATGCTTTTGGATTTGCTCTCGTGCCCAATTTCCAAGACGCAGAGCTATGGATGCTTTCTGACTAGGTCTGGGGAAAAAGGGAGCCCAGAGGTTACTCTTATGCCAAGTGCAACAGTCAAAACAAACCACTCTAGCCTACGTCCCTTCCTACTTTCATAATTTTCCTTCTAGAACGAATGTTACTTGCACCTGGGAGACTGGTTTCATCTTCCGGACTTAAGCGATCAGATCCAGAGCCAGACTTTCTTACTGAGGTCACCACCCTGTTCAAATCTTACCCAGACAAGTAGTCATAAAAAACTTTATCTTATTATCAGTCCACACCAGAGCCTGGAGTCAAACCATGCAGTCTCCAGCACTGTTGATAAGAGGCTTGCCACTTGTTACGACTATATTTGGTTACATCAGCTTTCCCCAGCTGGACCCCAAAGAGGGAAAATATATATCAATCAATCAGTTGTGCAATAAAGCTGGAATGTAATAGTTTTGCATAGGTGACCTGTGGAAGTTACATGCCAGCAGAGACAAGAGGATCCTGACTTCAGCTTGCTAGTGAACTACTGTGTGTGGTGTCTCTGTGCTCCACAGCTGCACATTTGGTGTCCAACTTGCTTTTTATATGAAGTCTTGAAACAAATGAGCACAGAAAACCTGGAGGGGGGTGGGAAATGACAGTGCTACCACAGCTCTTTCAAAATTACACATCAAAAAGATGCTCACTGGGTATTAGGAAGTACTTCTTGAAAGTAGGAATTCTGGGGTGCATGGTTTTTAAAAGTGCAAGCTAAATTAGTGAGGCTTTCTATGTATAGCACCTGTCAGAAATCTACACACCAGTGCTTGGAATTATGAACTTTCCTACTACAGAATGCACAAATACATGTTAAGGTAACTAGACAATATTCTGAAGAGAACCATGAAACTGGCCTACTGGTCAGTTTCAGGTTGCTGAAGTCTCACTATCAGAACATACATGGGAAACTTATGGCTCTCCAGACATTATTGGACTCCAACTCCCATCAGCCTAGTCAGCATGGCTGATGGTCAGAGATTACAGGAGCTGTAGTCCAGGAACATTCCCCTGCTCTAGAAAGAAATGCCGGGGTGAGAATATTGTTTCATACCCCCAGTAAAAGAATGGAGGAAGGATTAACATATTTTTCCCAAGTGTTTACCAAACAAGCCTGCTAAGGGTTGTTGTTGTTGTTTACAAGCTAAGTTATAGGAAAGCCAAAAAATCTACAATTTCAGCACCTGCTCTCTTTGCAACAGGTAGCTCCTTACCAGAAATCTACCTTAATTACTTGTCAGCTTCTGGCTGACATTTTACCGGTTGTTTTTTTTAAGCCACACTTTTGTATATTCAACATGATGGCTCAGCATCTTTAGCAACAGCAAAGTTCTAGATGACTACTGTGATTGGCTAGTGGCAGCAACAAGAAAATGAAAACAGAGGTGCATAGAAACCATCCACAGTATTTTCCTAGTTGCACTGACTAGCAATAGTTCTTTGGAAATAAAAAGGGTAGCCATTGCCAATATCAACGATCAGCATAAAGCTGCTGTCAACCAGCTGCCATAGAAAGCAGCAGGTACAAAATACCAGCAGCCCCACATGCTTTGGCCAATGCACATGGAAAGCTTGAAGGAATGTGGAAAAAGCTATCCCCTCCACATAGGTCACAGGTAGACATTGAGAGTCTGCAGGATCATCTGTCGGCAAAGTGGGCAGTTGCGCTGGTATATGGCCTGCTGAAGCAGGATTTCAGTGCACTGCTGGCAGAGGCAAAGATGCCGGCAGGGAAGTAGCAAAACTGTCTTTGTTTGGTCCTGGCAGATGACACATTTCTTCCGCTCTTCTTGTTCTTTGAGAAGAAGCCATGGGTCATCGTCGTCCTCCAGAGCATTAAGCTGCTCTTTTGTTGCAGGTTTGGCATGTGATGTGCTTGGTCCTTCACCAGGAGGCTGCAAGTGCTGCCCTGACTGCAGACTCCGTTGTGTAGTTGATTCCAGATCATCTTCTGTTCTGTGCTGGTTCCTGCTGCCTCGAGCTGCTGCCTGCCACGTTTGGCGAGCACGGGGTACAGCCTGCTGATTAGTCACAGGTGGTCCTTGTCTTCTTGGATGAGTTGCTCCAGGAGGAGCTGGTCCCTGAACTACAGCAGGTCCTCCTGGCCTTTCTTGGTTGCCCTCAATCAAAAGCTGTTGCTCTTGTTCCACATGGTGGTTTCCTCCCCTGCCACCTCTGTTCCAGCTGGCCATCTGGAGGCTCCAGTCAGCTAACCTGCGCCAAGCTTGCGAGCTCAAAACCATCTCCAATGACAAGAGTACAATCTGATACAGGCGGCGCATGTCTCTGAGCAGGCGCTGGTAAGAAGGCATGGTGTTCAAATAGCCAGACATTTGGCTTGCCAGTGTCCACGTCAGCTGAGGGTTGAGGATTAAGATGCTGGTGGCAAGAATCACAGACAGCAGCATCAAACCATAGAGGTTGAGGAAGAAAACATTAAGCAGCAGCTTGCTCACAGAGGCCAGCAGATCAAACGCCAACTGGCAGGGAGTCCACAGGAGGATGGCCATAGCGATGGCACTGCTGGACAGCCGTGCAACAAAAGCTGCAAAAATATCGGTGACCCTTAGAAAGGGGCCAACAACAGTTTCCCACAGGGCCAGTCCCAGAGAGAAAAGGTTCTGGGTTCCGATGAGGCAGATGTTGATGATGCTGTTGACGAAGTAAGCCACAAGGCTCATGATGATGGCACACACTTCGCACACTTGCCTGAGAAGTGACTGGCCGGATCCAACCAGGTTCCAGAAACCACGGTGCATAATTTCTTTGCTTTTAAGCGTCAGGTGGGTGAACAGGTGGCCCACTACTTTCAAGCTCTCCATGCTGGAGAAGAAGCCCCGCAGCATGTTGACGATGGTGTGCACAGAGCCCAGAGTCAAATAATATAATGCCTCGGCTATGCATAGCGAGGATAACGTAATCCCATTCCAGCAGTGGATCACACAAGCAACCAAGGTATTGGGCAGGCTACAAACAAATGCAATGAGCCAGACAATGAAGGACACTAGTGTGGAAAAGAGGAAGAAGTTGACATCCAGCAAGAGAACCAAGAGGTCCAAAATCATTCCCACACCATTGATAACCAAAAACACTAGATCCATAGCGGAGCTCCACATGGAGAGTGGGCAAAAATAGGAATAACTGGACTGACAAGAGTTTGATTGCCACTGAAGGGAGCTGCAACGCTTCCCAAAAGACTGAAAGGAGAGGTCCCAGTATCCTAGGAATGGATTTTTACGTATTTCAGAGTTTTATGAAATAAGGGACTGTTTCGGCATCAAGATGGAAAGTGCACTGAAGACAAACATTGATGCTCCCTTGTCCTTGAGGCTTAATCCCTTCTTTTAAAATTCGTAGGAATGCCCAGTTTGGAAGAGGAGTTGCTTTTAGTTACGTCTCTCTCCAATTTGAATATACAAAGTATTTATTTCAGACCATGTAGCAACTGTTCCATTTTCCGAAGGGAGCACATCTGGCTCCTAAATCAGTCACTTGACAAGAAAAAAATACTCTCACTTCACTGAGAGTTATTGAGATCTAAGCAAATGTCCCCATATGCTACAAGTGAGAGCTTCTTTCTTCCTGCTGAGCTTTTTATTTAAGGATTATGCTGACAGCAAAAGGGGTAGAAGCGAGCGTGTTTTTATTTGCATGGGGAAAATACGGGAGACCCCCATCAGACGAAAGGTGAGATTTTTATCAGTCCGCTGTGGCGAAAAAGCGGGGGATACAGTAGACGAGGGAGGCAAGCTAGGACATGCCCGCTAGTGTACTAGGGACGCATGCAGGGGAGGGGGGAGGGGACGAAAGGCTCCAGTGAAATCCCCTCCCCCTGAGGGGGCTCCTTGAAGAAGGTCTCCGAAGTTAGCTTAGGGAACTGGAGCCCAGACCGGGTGGGTCTCCCTCCGCAGCCCCCTTCCCCAAGGGGAGGAGACAGCACCCACTCCTCGCCTTGACAACCGTTGCCACCTTCTTGCGTCCCCCTCTCTTACTTGCAAGCAGCGGAATAAGGAAGGTGGGGAGATCGATCACGTTAAGTCTATCAATCGCTCCCACTCGCCGCTGCATCCGAAGCTCTTACCTTCGCGCTGATGGGCGCCGCCATTTTGGTAGGCGGGGCCAACGCTCCGCGGCCAATCAACCCAGGGGAACCCGACGGACGTTTAACCGTCCAGCGCGTGATTTGCTCGTCGTCGTTGTTGTTTTTCGCCTCCGTGCCACGATTGGGCAGTTTTGAAAAACGCCACTGGGCGGTTGACGGAGACGGCCGAAGGGGCGTGGCTTTGCCGAGGCCGTTGAGAGGGGGAAGCCCCGCCCCAATACAGTGGGAGGATAATAGTAGAAGGGAGGATAGACGCTGCCCGACTGTTAGTAGGTCACGTGATTCTGTGGTGGGCGGGGTCCCACGTTTAAAAGGAGAGTGTATTATTGTGACGGGGAGTATAATTTTCCCGCCTTTTTTTCTTGAGGGGATTCTCCCCCTCGTTTGAAAGGGGGGGGCAAGTGTAGACAAAAGATTCTTTTGTTATTTTAAATCTGAGGTGAAATTTCACGATTTTGTGAAAGGAGCTCAGCTTGCAAACCGAAGGAAGGAGCTCATTTCCACGCCCCCCACACTTTCGGGGGGAGGGATTTTTTTGTAGCATTTAAAAAAGTGAAGAAGGAATCCTTTCTGCTATTTCATTGAAGGTGCTATTTTGTTATTAACAAAATAGAGTGAGAGAAACAACACGTTTGTTTTATATAGAAGGAAAATCCAGAGGAAACCAGTAATTTTGCTTTGTGCAAAGCTTTTCCTTTCTTTGCCCCATGTAAAACATCAGACACCAGTGATACACAAAAGCATACAATTAAAAACAACACGAAATGTTTAAGAATCAGCTAACTATTGTGAAAGGACCTATTTTTAATTGCTTGCATAAGCCTGATGGAATTGAAAAGTCTTCAGTAAATGTTTAAAAGTTGGGGGGGCAGGTCCTTACCCAGGTCTCAAAGTTTGACCCAAGGTTTTGGGGTTTTAGGCTGTACATTTTCCTGGGAGTACATCGGCATAGCTAGGATTTTCCTGGGGGCTTTTGTTTGGGGGGGGGCAGAACCTAAGATTTGTTTTGATTTGCAATGATTTTTACTGATTGGGGGCAGTTGTCCCCGTCCCCCTGCCTTGGCTATGCTTATGTGGGAGTAAGTCCCTCTAAACCTGGGGTTTACTTCTGAGTAGGCAGGAACAAGATGCATTTATTACATTGATATCTTGCCCTTCCAAAGGAGCCCAGGGTGGCAAACAAGTAATAAAAAAAATATTCAAAACAATTCCAATGCAGAAGGGAACTCTGGAAAAATATTGACTTAAAATGCTTGCTTTGTTAAAAAGTCCTTGCTTCAGAGACTTTGGAAGCTGAGGGTTAAATATTGGATTAAGGAAGCAGAAACATATATTATGGCATCCCCACCCTGCAGAATTGTCTCTTATGCACTTTTAAAGTTAACACAAAGGCCTGTCTAGTTCAGCAGCCCCCAAGCAAGACATGGAATCAACAGCTGTCTCCCTGCCCTTCCCCCCCCAGTCTCTCCTACCAGTAATTGGTTTCCTGAGGTAGATTACCTGTGAGCCTGGAAATTCCACATAAATATAAACCATCTTTTTATATCTCCACAGTTTGTTCCAGCCCTGGCATTCTCTATTCCTCTCATTGTGGGATAGACTGACTGAGAGGTGAACATGCACATAGCATAGCAAATGATCTCTGGAAGCAGGAAGGAAGATAGTGATCCTGCTTTCTTCAGCCTTTTTAAACGAAATTCAATCTAGTTATATCATGTTCTTCCAAGGAGCTCAAGGTGGGGCTACATTGCTCTCTTACGCCCCACATTTTATCCCCACAACAAGACTGTGGCTAAGAGGTTAAGCTAAGAGGGAGGGAATGGACATCCAGTGAGCTTCCTCCAGTCAAAGGCGACTATGGGGTTGCGGTGCTCATCTCGCTTTCAGGCCAAGGGAGCCGGTGTTTGTCTGCAGACAGTTTTCCAGGTCATGTAGCCAGCATGACTAAACCACTTTTGGTGCACGGAGGACTGTGACGAGTGCCAGAGCGCATGGAAACGTCGATTACCTTCCCACTGCAATGATACCTATTTATCTACTTGAACTGGCATGCTTTCAAACTGCTAGGTTGGCAGGAGCTGGGACAGAGCCACGGGAGCTCACCCCGTCGTGGGGATTCAAACCGCCAACCTTCCAATCAGCAAGCCCAAGAGGTTCGGTGGTTTAGACCACCCGCCACCCGCATCCCTGTCAATTGCCTATACCACATTAAGAATGGCATGAGCTTTCTTCCCCAAGTAGTGCTCCATTTTCCACAAGGACTACCCTTGAGGACTCAAGTTCTGTACTCTGAACCTCAGGAGACCTGATAACCTAATTCAGTTTGAAGGCTATTCTTTGTTCACCACATATTATGCTTCCTTTCTCACATCAACAGCCCTATACACACACACACCTGCAATGTCTGGGTGCTGTTTACCTGTGACAGAGGTGCTTTAGCTACAAGGGCAAGCATATATGCTTGGTTGTTGGCCCACCATGAGGGGTTGCACTGATCACCTTTTTTTTTCTTTTTTAAAAAATGCTTGTTCAGTACTTAGGGTCTTAAAACCTGTTCTGGCAAGTTTTAAATTAAACCTAGTAAGAAATTTGATCCGTCTTGTGCGTGCTTGGGGGAAATTAGAAAAAGCTACAAATGCTGATTTTCTGAGCAAGAAGTCAAGGCTAAATTGCTGTTAAATTCATTCAAGGCTAAATTGCAAAAAAGCAAAACAAAAGCAGCCTCTTTTCCTGTTTGCTGAGATTTATACCTTCCAAAAGTTGTAGCAAGGTTATCAAAACCGATGCCTTTCTATTTGTCCTGGCAAAAGGTTATCACCACAGATTTCCTTCCATTTGCTTTAGCAAAAGAGATTTTAAAACATAAGGAGGAGCCCTGCTCAATCAAATGAAAGGTCTATCTACATTTTGCTTTCCCACACTGACCACAACTTGTTTAAGTTGTCACTTCAGCTTTCTATACACCACTTAGATATTTGTAATACATTGTGCAGTACAGTCATACCTCATGGTACATTTGCTTCATGATACGTTTTTTCAGGTTGTGTCCCGCGGCAACCCGGAAGTACCAGAAAGGGTTACTTCCAGGTTTCGCTGCTCGCGCAGGCACGCAAAATGATGTTGCGCACATCCACAGAAGCGGCGAATCGCAACCCGTGTGTGCACAGACGCGCCGCTGCAGGTTGCCTTCTGCTCATGTTGTGAATGGGCCTCCGGAACGGATCCCGTTCGCAACCAGAGGTACCACTGTATAGAAATGATGTAAATAATAATAAAACATTCAGTAACAACATTTATTATTTAATAGGCAAGACAAGCTCCAAGGAATATAAAAACTTTTTCCCTCTGGCAGTGGAAAGAAAGCAAGGAAGTTATGTGACAGTTTATTTGCAGTCAACCAAAACATATTATTTTAGAATAGTTCTTGTTTTCCATTTTTTTTGTTTCAAACTGTTTATATACATTATTTTGACAGCAGTTGACATTACTTCAGAAAGTGTTATGACTGGAACAGAATGGAACATTTTACCATTCCTTCCAGAATTCATGAGTTGTTTTAGCTTCTTCAGAAAAGTATTTGCAGTAAGAAGCATACAATAAGCCTCCAGTAGAAGACCTGACACAAAAAGTCCCTCCTTCTGTTTGTTTGTTGCTAGGCGTTATGATATGTGATGATTCAACAGCCAGACTTGTCTTAATTCATTTTGTCCTTGTATCATGTACAGACAATCACTTGTTCAGGCAATTCCCCCCCCCCCCAACAATGTGTACTCTAGTGTGGGGCAGAGTGTGAATTTATTCCCTCTAGGTTGTGCTTCTGGTACAAAAAACCCCACAACCTTTCTGCAGAAAATTGTGGTTGCTGAAAAACACATGAAACAGTATGCCTTCTTATGAGTATAATTTTCCACATTTGTGGTTTAGCTGGGATGCAAAAGTGCCTATCCTGAAGCATCAAAATCTCTCAACTGTACTGAAAGAGATTGTTTTAGACAGGGAAGTCATAGGGTTAATCATGACTTTGGGCCAAGGTAATGGAAAAATAGCTTGGCTTCAGTTCAGTCCTGCAGCGCAGTGTTCTCTACAGTGGCGTCCCTAGCAACATTCTGCTATTGCTCCCAAAGCCGTCTTGTCTGCTGCTTCCCCCCAGCTCTGCTTTCCTAGTGTTCTTTGGTGTTTGTATTTTTCCATTATGAAGAGCTGTTTGTACTCTATTTGTGCAGGTGCCCTTTCTCCAAAGTCTAGGAGAGTCAAAGCTTAATTGATTTAACAGAATCTGAGTCTTGTTTAAAGCCAGATGCCCTGGTCTTAAAGGCAGGGCTGCATATTATCACATTTGTCCTGTTTTCTTCATTAGCTGTAGAAAACAAACTTGAACTGAGTATTTACACCAATTAGATTGAAAGAATAAGCCAAGATATAAGAGCAGTTCTTCTTAGCACAATTTCCTTTGCTATTAGTTTAAATCATAAACAGCACAGGGAACAGTATTTAAAGAAATGGCCCATGCAGATATGACTAGACTGATTCCTTTCTATACTGCGTACTGGAACAGAAAGCTTGATGGATAGAAAGTGAATGAAAGACACTTTAAATTCAGATGGACATTTAGCCTATATATTGTTATCCATCCAGTTTTTTACATCTGAACTGCAGATGCAGGAAGGGGAGGCAAAAAAACTGGTGCATTGTTTATGAAAACAGCTTAAACCTCAGAGCCAGTGTTCGAAACTCCCATTGTTCTAGGTGCATTTTGTGACAGGGAATTTCATTAGTGCGAGCAGTTTTTCAGCTCTGGGCACAGTAGTGCACCTAAGATTTCAGATTAAAACTGCAGAGTGGAAGGAAAGGACCTTTTCCTGCCTCTCCACTTCCAACTACTCTCTGAAGACTGGGAAAGAGACCCTCTTCAGAATATTCATTCATCTTCAGCTTTGTATTGTTATATAAAAATCATGCCTGGACATTCTGTTGTTGTGCCCCTAACCTAGGTTTAAGGTGCCATTTAGCTCCTAGCTTTCATATCTCAGTTTCTAACACTGCTCAGAGCCACAGATGAAATTTAGCACAGCAAGGTCTTGTCCTAGCTACTGGAAAACATTTGTGCACATAATATAGATTGACACCCATAAGGTATATCTTGGGACATATAGTGAGTACCAGGACTGAAGTGGGATGGGAGTGGGACACAGCAGATAAAGAGAACAAAGGTGTATTGGCAGCATTTCAGGAGCTAAGCTCCATAACATAAGACATATTTGAACATAATACATATGGATAAGATTATATGAAGGCCTGCAATAAAAGCGGATTGGGGAGGGGGCTGTGGGTTGCAGTGCTTCATCATGGTGGTGGCAGCGGGAAGCTCAGCACCTGCCCATAGCTCAGTACAGCCATGCTGCAGCAAGATTTATGCTCTCATCCCAAGCATTACATTATGTGTCATGCTTTCAATTTCTTCTCTTGAGGCATGACCCTCCTCAACACAAACACACAGAGACAACCCCTCATTCGGGGCCCATTCTTGCTTGGAAATTAACATTTTTGTGTTGCTTTCCAAGCATCCATAACTATTCCAGTGCCACCCCAAGAGGCTCACTTCAAGGAATCAAGCTTACATTCCTTTCCCTGATTCCAAACACAAGTGCTCTGGGCTTGGCATTCCTTTCCCCACAATACTGAAAGCAACAGGTTAAGAATCTGTATGTAAACTGTAAGGCAAACTGCAGGGTTAGCACTTAGGTTCCCTGGAGAGCAGCATTCCACACCCATTGAGCTCTGAAGTCAGTGATGGCAAGCTCTTTGAGCAAGACCCTCAAGCAGAAGGCTTTTTAAGGGAAGGGAAGGAGAAAAATGTTCTATGGGAAAGAGAGCAGAAGATCTTCTCACTTGCTCAGTTAGGAGAGCATCTTTGACAGTTCACTGTGGACGCTTGTTAATCATATCCTTAGTGTGGCTGTGGACAATGTGGGTTGCAGCTTTGCAACTCTTGAATACCTCTTAAGCTAGTTGTATGGAAAATTCTTCTTAAATATTACAGTATAAAAGCATGGTTCTTGAAATTGTAGACAGAGCAAGAGTCTTCCTAGGCAGGATTTGACCCACTGCCCTGCTAGTGTAAGCAATAGTCTCCTGGTGCTTCCAGGGTGTCATTTCTCTTGGGGGAAGGGGACAAGATATGGTCCCAGATACCACTCCTTGTCTTGGATATGTCAACTGTGTTCACACACAGTTTCAATTTATGTATTTTAAGGAGATTTATTGTTAATCTTTTATACCTCTCAATAATTACAGCAGTGTAGCAAGACAAACAGCAACATAGAAAAAGAGTAAGGGGGTTCGTGCCTGGACAAGGACATGTAGTACAGCAGAGCTTTCCAAACTGTGTCGTGACACGTTAGTGTATCGGCTGCAGTGTGTAGCGTGAACGCTCCCTGTGCTCCTCTCGTGGCTGGAAAGGCGAGGGTGGAGACCTGTGGTTAGCTGGGACTTTTGAGAAGCTTGCGTTTCCGCTCGCTCGGGTGTCATAGTGCATGAAAAAATAAATTGTGCCCTTGCAAACTCATAGACCAAACTCACATGAATGATGACTAGGGAGAGGGGGTGCCACCAGAGGTTTATTTTTGATTTTTATTTTTTTAAAATACTTTTATTAAGAATTTTACAGAACAAATTATCACAACATATCATCTTCATTTCCCGCCCCCAGTTCCCCCCCTCCCTAGAACCCCCACGAAACTTCCCTCAGTTCCTCTCTGATTTTCCAACATGTGTCATTCTCTGCATATTGTAAAATTGTAAAGATCCTTAAATTATCTATCTATTATGTCAACCGTCAATAAATTTGTGTATGTTTATTCAAAAAAATAAATAAATAAAAATGGAAAGGGGTTAGTTTAACCACTGTTTTGCTAGTAAAACTGAATAACTGTGCCACGAAATGATGCATGTCTAAAAAGTATGTCACCAACATGAAAGGTTTGGAAAGCTCTGTAGTACAGTATGACTTTGTAACAGTAAGCATCCAACATGGAGAGCCAATAAGCTTGCTAGTGAAGTTTGGGATGCACAAGTGATCTGAAGCGGGAGAGCAGGGGAGAGTATTTTGACTGCAATGTGGGTGGCAAGACTGATAATACACACTTCATGTGCCATTACAGTTTTATCCATGCTCTCTGCTTTCTTCTTTGATCTGCCTTTTCCTGGCCATAAAACAAGAATTAGTTGTACTAGCCAAACTGTTGCCTTCATTTTGATCTTTATTGTTTTCTTGAGGGGTTGAACATCTGTTCCCTCTATACTTAGAGAGGCCAGCTATACATTGAAATCCCCTGGTCTAAAATTATTACACTACACACAACAGCTTCATTGCTACACGTGAGCTTGCAATTGGCTCTTATGCTGTTTATTATTGACTAAAAGGCCAAAGGGAAAACACTACCCAACATCCACAACACATGCTCTTAGTACTTAACAGTGGACTGAAGGAGAGGGGGGAGAAAATATAGCTTGTAGGCTGTTTAAACAAAACCATAGCTGTATTTCTCCATTCAAAGATACCGTCATTACTGTCTGTATACACAACACTCATGCTATCATTATTCTAATAATCTGAATCGTGCAGTCAATGCAGCTACCAAAAAAGGCACCAGATTTCATTTATTTATAATCCTGTTAAATTAGCAATGAGCCAATCTCTTCAGTTCTCACCATAACAGTCTCTGTTTTCATGTTGATATTAACTTACTCCCCTCAATTTTCATTTTTTGGATTTCTTTGGTGTGATTGTCTTTTCTCCTCTAACTTCATACATTTCTTTCTGCTTGTGCCGTCCTCCCCTGCTCCTCATCTCACACACCCCTTTACAACGTAACAGAGCTGGAGATGCTTTCGGCATTTATGGTAATGTTTGGATTTGTGATCCCTAAAAAAAGAAAGAAAGATGGCCTCTGTCCATTTCATTCAGTTTTATTTGTGGCAGGCTGTTGAGCTGGGGGAAATGAAGCATATAAGAGGCATCCCAGGACAAGCTAGGATTTGTTCCTGAAATGCTCCTCTAAATCTTTATGCTTTCTTTTCTGCTCCTTAACACTGTTTTCTGTCACTGGTCGCTTCAAGTTGACCAGTTTATTGAGCAGTCATGCTGATTTTGTTTACACGACGTTTGCAGGGAGGATAGACAATGCTATCTATTTATTCAGCATCCATTCTGGTTTGGTCTTGTGGAGCTTATATGACATTATGTCAAGTAACTGTCATCCCATACTTTCCTCATCAGTTTCCTTATGGCAAAAAGTCCGGGGAGCAGGGGCAGGGAGAAGTAGGCTTGTTGAACAAGAGTACTAAATCACCCTGGAGAGCTAATTCAACCTGCACAACTTGGATTGTGTTAATGTGATTGAAGTCCACCTGAAAATAGTGACAGCCCGGAAGTGGCCACTCTGTGTACCATGGCACTTCTATCTGCTTAAATGGAGGGGCTTTTTGGCTCTTCATTCCAGTCCCATTCATAACTTCCTCCTGCATGCAGTGGGTTCTCCCTGAACCTAACATTTCACTTCCAAACTGGACATTGCATTTGATAGGCAGGTCTCAAACAGAAAATATTATTGGTGTGCCCATTTGAAATATTTGGCGGAGGCTGACCTCCTGGCACTTTTTCCAGCCAAGAGAGCAGAGGACATTTTAGAATTCAGCACTCAGCTTGGAGGATTGAGTACAGACAGAGACATCATGCTCTGAAATTTCTTGTAGCTATAGTACATCTGTGTTCTAGTAATAAATTTGAGAGAATTTATACCCTGCCTTTCCAGTGCAGGGAACACAGCTCAAGGCAGTTTACAACAAAATAAAATCACATAATTAAATCAGCATAACCCTCCTGGCCATCAATACAGCTGAAAATGGACAGAACAGATAACACCAGGTATTGGTCCACTAAAAATATGGATGGCCAATCCCAAAGAGCCATAGTAGTAGTAGTAATAATAATAATAATAATAATAGACCAACTTAGTTGGTCTTTAAGGTGCTACTGGAAGGAATTTTTTTGTTTTGACTATGGCAGACCAACACGGCTACCTATCTGTAATAATAATAGAGTCTTTGCACGGCTCTGGGCCATTCTCCTCAGCAACCCCAGTTTAAAGTTCCTTCCCATATTATTGCTGCTTTCCTCTCCTCACCTGCCCTCCCCCTTTTCCTAGACATTTAAAGTCTGGAGACTCCAGTTTATAAGGTGACCCTACACACCATGAGATAGGTATTATCATGTGTCAGCTGTATCCCCAAAGCTGCAGTACAATACCTGAGTCATGATAAGGGGTTGTTATTTCACTCTGTCATAACTGCTTACATCACAGGATCTGGGAATCTCTCTTACAAAAGCATGAGTGCAGCTCTTGGCAATAAGCTGGAAATAACGAGGCGACTCAGTTAACATGCAGCAGCTGAAGGCCTACAGCAGAACAGAAGGACACTCAACTTCCTACTGCTTGGAAAGTACCGTTAAGCATTGCCTCACTCCAAGTTCCTTTGCAAAGCTGGTTCTTGTTTCAGGCAGTTGCTGAAGGTGGGCACACACTCATTTGCTTGGAAAAAAAATCAACAGCTGTCCCTTTACAGCTGTGTCATCCTTGCTTCAAGAATATAGTGCACTGTTTCCTACATGCTTGTTTGACTCAGATGACTCTGATTTACTGTTGTTTTTGATTTTGAGAATTGAATGAACTTCCCAGATCTGCCTCATGCTTCATTCTCAAATTACCAGCCTCCCTTATCTAATTTCATTAGGAGTCATTTATGCTTATATTTATGCGGGCAGAGCCCTGGAAGAGAACAGCCTCTGGCAGTTGGCACTGAGAATTGCCAGAATTCCAGGCAATAGCATCTATTGTAGGAAAGTGTGACTTAGTCTTCTAGCAAAGACAAAACAGTTTCTCTCCAAGTGCTTTAAAAACTTGTCATGGTTGGCAATATCTGCGTGGCCAGAAGTCTCCCAGCACTATCACTAAAATGGCAATTTAAAGGTGGTTTAGTGGCAGCTGTTCATGGCTGACTATTATTTAGTAGTCTTTGCATAAGACCTGCATGGGTATTAAATGCTTAATGTTATGCTTTTATTGCATGAATATTACATTTTTCTAACACAAAACCCACCGAAATTTGCACAGGGGTCTACATAATTCATCCCAGTAGCTGTGTACATAGTCACATTTCCTCTGCATCCATTGCACTCCCACCACTGGGAACACATGACATTAGCCACGATCCACATCTATCCTGAAGTTTTTTGAGAATGTAATGTGTTTTGATGCACCCCCCCAACCAGCTTTGATCCAATTTGAAATGTAAACCATATGAAGGCATCTGGGCCCACCCCCTGCCCACTGGTGTAGGAGACTTGCAAACACAATCACGTATACATGTGATTCAAAACCCAGCAGAAAAAATGACCTTGCTGCATTTTAAGCCAGCAATGTGTGCCCACTGCTGTTATGACTGCTGTGTAGGATGTGGTTGATCATGAGCCCTACAAAATATTGACTGCAATCTGAACATTCAGCCACACTTTTAAGAGATAAGTACCAGCACGGATCCATGCCCCACCATTCAGCAAAAGATTTTAAAAATATAGTGCTTCTAAGAAAATTATTTTGGTGTCATGTGCTATGCTGTGTTTTCTCTTAGGAGCAGCAGAAACGTGCAAGTCTAACTGCTTTTGCCTAACCACTACGATGTGCTTGAAACGGTGGTGGAAACTCTGGACAGCTGAGGGAAAAGAGCAGGTGCCTTGTTATCCAGCGAGAGGATGGAGGGGCCCCAGCTGTGGAAGAAGCAAAAAGGCAAGCAAAGCTGGTGAAAGCTGATGGGGGGGGGACGGGACGCCCAGCTGGTGGCTAAACCCTGCAAATCTGTCACTGATAGGCAGGTGGCTGATATTTGTCCTGCTGCATTTCCAGTTCACCCGCTTCTTTCATTGCTTTGTCATCTGAGCTGGCTTTTCCTCAGCTGTCGGTTTCTCTGAGGTGGTTATAAAATATGGAGCTATGAAAGGGGAAGGGGAAGATTGCAGCACCAGCAACTGAAAAGGGATGTGGCTACAAAACTCAACAGGAATCACCCCTTCACGATCTGTCTCTTTGTTTTGACACTGTGAGCAAGCATCACCTGGCTTCCAAGCTACTCTGATAAGTAGGCATGAGAAAACAAGTTTGCTTGTGGATGGATTTTATTACGAGTGTAATCTGCTTCATGTAATGATTGGTGAAGGATGCCTAGAGATGGTGGTTGCATAAAGAAGAAATAAAACTCTTTCAAAAATCTAGAATGGTCCTTTGCTCCAGAATCCTAGCGTAGAAATTTCCTTTTCAAAAAGAACTGAGTTTTTCAGCACCTCAGGCATAGAGTGCAAGTGCTTTTGGAGTCAGTTGAAATTTCCAGGTTGTCTTCAAGGCCAGCCACACGTAGAGTACAGTGCAGTAGTCTCATTTAGAATCTAGGTACAAAAGGAAGTGTCAAGTTTGAAGAGTCCCTCTTTTTCCAGGAGAGAACACAGCTGCCATGGCAGATGAAGTTGAAAACTTCATTTTAGATGACAGCTAGTCCCTGAGTATTTAGAAAAAATATATAAAAAGCCTATTCCTTAAGAAGGAGAGTGATTTAATCCACAGCAGGTAAAACCACCAGCATTCTGGTTTATTGAATTACCCAGCATGAGCAAATGTGTTTTATCTGAACCAAGCTTTTGTTTACAGTGGTACCTCGGGTTAAGTACTTAATTTGTTCCGGAGGTCTGTACTTAACCTGAAACTGTTCTTAACCTGAAGCACCACTTTAGCTAATGGGGCCTCCTGCTGCCGCACCGCCGGAGCACCATTTCTGTTCTCATCCTGAAGCAAAGTTCTTAACCTGAAGCACTATTTCTGGGTTAGCGGAGTCTGTAACCTGAAGCGCATATAACCCGAGGTACCACTGTACTTGTTTTCATACAATCAAACACTAGTTTTTAACCACTTGTTAAGCAATATCACTGCTTCGCTTGCATCAAATGAAACAGAGAAGCAGTGCTGGATGTAGTCAGCATACTGATAGCACATTGTCCAAAATATCCAAGCTACTGTACATTGCTAAATAGTCTGGGAGACAAAACTGAACCCAGAGGCAAATCTTAGGATAAAAGAAGACAGACTCCCAGTGCCACTATCTAGCATACAAGGAGAATATGCATTGTAAGGGTTAAACTGTAAGCCAAACCTCAGGTCAACAGCCAGAAAAGAAGGTTCTGTTTCACTCTGAGCAGACTGGATTGATCCCAGAAGAATCTCTTAAGAATGGACTGTGTGGGTGTTAGAGGAATGGGGAAAATTAGCTAGAACAAAGAGCCAGAGATTTCAGCTTTTGGTGAGCCCCAGTGGATGACAAATGGGTTTCTTGGAGGACACCAAAGCATTATTTAGTAGTGTACAAGGAAGCATTTCCTGCAAAGGCTTTCCCACAGGATGAGAGTAATTCCATTAAGTTACTAGAGGTTTTTCCTGTTTGGCAGCGGGAGAACCCCATCCTTGGAACCCCATCCCAATGTAATTGCCATCTTCTATACAGTATAGATATTCTGAGAAAAGCGGCTAGCAAATATTGTTTCCCCAAACCATTAACTAGGTGTACAGAATGTGTTAACCATATAAAAACCTGCAGTTTTTTGCTCCGATTCTCCTTAGGGCACACACATGGTCCCATTGAGCTCTTCCTTTACACATCACCACTCTCTGCAATGCCCTCTACCCACCCAGCCCTCCTATTCTGCATATATATGTTGTCATCATATGTTCCATATTTTTACCCAGGCAGCCATGACAACTCCCAAGCCAAGTCACCTTTCTCCTCTTCAGTCTTGCTGTTTCCTCTCTAGTAGTGAATGGCAGATGAGCTTTTTCTTTAGGCCAGCAGCCCTGAATTAATTCAGGGTAGCCAAGATTGAAAAAAGAGCTCAGCAGGCCCCTCTCCCCACCCCCAGCCCATTTTTTGCAATGAATTCAGTGTCTTGCTCTTGGAAACCTAACTCATGGTAGTCCATAAAGTAAGTTTATTATTGTTTTTCTGCATTTGAAGAACTATGATTACAGGAGTTCAGCTGCAGCTTCCTGAACTGCAGCCAGATACCGTCTTCATGGGTTTGGGCTCAAAAACGCACACTGTTGGAACAAAGGTATGTGTGTATATACACAGACACATTCCTTTGTTGCTTCCTGGAGGATTTCCCCTAATTATTCAGGGTCTAAAGGTGAATTTTGTTCTCTGCCCTACTGATCAGCTTTGTGCTGGACTGCTTTTTAGCTCTGAATCCTTATCAGGAATTCCCTTCCAGTGTGAAGTTTCCGTTCTTGATATCCTCCTAGCCATCACCTTTTAGATCATAATTGACAGAGCTGATTGTTTTCTTTTTGCCTCGTTTCAAATGATGGCTGAGTTTTCTGAGTCTGCTGTGGGGGGGGGGAAACAGTTCATTTTCCATTACTGTAAGTGGATAGATACTCGAATACACAGAATGTCTTGTGTTATTAAGGTTAAGGTTATTAAGCACTGTAGCAGGAAACCCCCCCCCCCAATCATTCAGTTTGTACAAACTTCACACACACTCACACACTACATGCGCTACGCTTCTTTATAAATTCATAGAAAATAAACCATACATCGGATTTGCACTGTTCCACTTTTATTTTACTCCATGAAGGAAGGACTACAAAATGGGAAGGTTTGATAGAGGGCAGCCATAATCCTTGAGCATACCAGTACATACACAGGAGCCCTGCCCAGTTGCTATGCCAACCCTGATGGTCTCAGACAGAAGACCATCAACAACACAACCGACTGCATACACGAGTGGATTCAACACTATAACAAAAGAACAGTGGTTGGATTCCCCCTCAGGGGGCAGGAAACTGCGACTACCTTTTGTCTTCTGAAAATGACTCATGGGGAGGGGGAGAAGGGAACCAGCCAGGTGACAGGACACTCAGGTTACCACCACCACCCCTCCCTCAACCCCTCCTTTCTGTGATGTATGCATGATGTTTCTGGGGGTGGTCTTGATCTACAGGGTGGGAATTTCAAAAGTTTTTATAAGGCCTTGCACACCATTTTTCTGTGTCGTCCTCTCTCCTGCAAGTGAGGGGAGCACCCTGTTGCAACAGTTCAATAAAGGCCAAGCCTACAGGTTTTGCTCCAAGTTATCCTGGTTGGTGTCTTTGTTTTTGTCCAAGGAAGCCCTCGGATTTTTCCGTTAACAGCACTTTCTAGTTGATGCAGCACCATGATGGGAAAAGCTGTGTTCCTCACTCTGTTCATTCCGTACTTGCCAAACTGATTAGGACTTCTGCTCTGTATGACATTAAACCAGATTAAGAATGTAGAATATTGACATAAGAAAACGCACACACACCCTTCAATATATTTCACCCTTCAATATATTTCATTTCTGTTACTTGTGCTCAGATGCTTTTAAATACTCAGGAATCTGTAGCAAGAAGCTACAGTGTAAGAATGAGGCAGGCTCTATTCATTTGTGGATTCATTTGTGGTTTCAAACAAGAAAACACATGGATACATTCAGTACTATTATTATCAAAGTACATCAGCAGGATTATTATAACTGAAGCCCAGTCCCATTCCCCGGTACTAAGCAGCTTTCCAGTATCATTGAACATCCATTTCCTCTAGAGGCATCATGTGTGGTGGAACACATGAGCTTCATGCATAAGGCCTCATGTTTAATTTCTGGCATCTGTTGTTCATGGGCCAAGCTCTAGCTGCCAGTCAAGAGAGTAGGGAGTATGCACACATCAGCAGCTTAAAATGCAGCAGAGTTGTTCTTCCTTGCTGCACCTCATGTTGCGTTTTAAACTACTATACACACCATTACTTAATTGCTTGATTTGTTTCTCCACACATTACACAGACCCTCCAAGTGTCCTTATCTTCCAGAGACAGTCCCAGATTTACAGAATCTGTCCCCGGTTTCCGATTTGATCCCAGAAAGTCTCGCTTTTCCATAGGACGTTGTATTTATATATGTTGGAAGCCACCCAGAGTGGTTGGGGCAACCCAAGTCAGATGGATGGGGTATTGTTGTTGTTGAATAGGACATTCCTATTTTCATCGGAGAAATTTTGGAGGGTATACATTACATACCAGTAGTTTGTTCCCCCATGCCTCAACACACACCAGAACCCCTATGAAGCCATCATCTGCAAATGTGCAATGACTGTTTCAAATGTACACACTTCAGCATAGCCACAGCTTACATGTTCAAACTGAATAGAAGCTGGTTTGACAGAAAACAAATCAATCAGCAGTATTTCTCAAGAATCGACACAATACATATGAATTATAGCTAACACTGTGTACACTTGGATTCAAACACCAGTGACAGGAGCACTCATGAGACAGAGTGAATGATTATGTGTACAAAACCCAATTGAAGCTGCTTTAGATGGACCACAAAGCATGGTTTTCAATGTAAGTATATATCCTTTGGTGGGGTTATAGAGCAGATACTTACCTTCAGTGCTTTGGGGACAGGGAATCATCATCATCATCATCATCCTTTTTAATTTGTATACCGCCTTTCTATCTTACAATACTCAAGGCGGTTTACAAGCTGAAGAAACAAAAAATGTACATCTCATAACAATCTAATGCAATACAAAAATGTGATAATAAAACATAACTTTAAAATAGGCAACCTCCATCAAAAAAGTAACATTCAACAATCATTAGAATAGTATAATAATATCAACATATAAAAGTTAAACAAAAATCTACTCAACAGTTACAATAATATCTAAACTATAATCAATAAAACAATGGCAAGCCACAGTACATAAAACAATACAATACATATTGAGAAGCAGAGGGTAGAGCAAGGCAGGTGGAAGGAGGCCTTGTCTGATGGAATCTCTCCCCTCACAGTTCTTCCTCCAGGAACAGCTCCCTTATGAGGACTCCTAGGGCCGGAGGGTGGGGCCTTGCCTGATAGAGTCTCTCCCCTCACAATTCTTCCTCCAGGAACAGGAATGAGCAGCCGGTCCTCGTATCTTGATAGAAGGGTCATGGGTGACAACACACTGGCAGCCAGAGACAGCAAAAATAAAGAGGTGATGGTCGCATGTGCAGGTGAGCACCATCACAGATAAATGCGCTACTTATATTGCAAAACCTGATAATCGACTCTCACAATGTTCAAGAGTGGAGCAGTTGCTTGTTTTCTATCAGGCTATTGGAAAGCGGGGAAGACTCAGCCAGCTGGCCCTCAAGATTGTACTGACTGAGCATTTTGATAATTGTTTTTCCCCCATAAAGACAGGAGCAACAGAATGTAAGCCTTCCGTGAACAAACGCAGGTGCCACTAAAAACACTGCACCAAAAGAGCTCACAATATTTGGGAGCCCAAACAAGTCAATTCCTTATTAACATTCCTGCAGCAGAAGCATCATGACTCAATGGTACAGCACCTGCTTTGAATGCAGAAGGCCCTAGTTCCAGTCCTTGGCATCTCTAGTTGAATAGGATCAGGGAGCAGGCAACGTGAAAAACCTCTGCCTCTAACCATAGGACCTAGAGAGAGCTGCCAGTCGGAACATGCCAAAGTCCTCAAGTTTAAGTTCCACATCTATGAAGGAACTCACTGTCGGAATCTCCACTACGACTGAGCTACTCCTCCGGTCGAGCCTTCGGAATCTCCTCTGATCATGATTAACGACCTGAGCCTTTGATAAGGCTCCAGGCACATTGTCCATTCAGCAGAGTATCAAACACAGCAGAAGAGACGAGAAATTTGAGCTACATTGCTAGGTTTTATTTCTAACTACGCAGACAAAAAAGAAATATACATGCTCTCTCTGTGAACTGGAACAAAGGAACAGGAAACCAGTAACAAGAACATCCGTCTCCCGTGAGACTTCCAACAGTCTGGAATCCCTGGAATGTAAACAGAGTCTTGTGACTCCACGCACTGCACCAGTGGCACAAACATAAACCTAGCATCCTCCCCCTTTCTGTGAACACCACTGGGCAGTGTGTCAGTACAATCTCAGTACAAACCCAGTTTCTGTATATAGGTACAGTTTTGATCCTTTGGAACAACCTTGGACAATAAATCAGCAGGAATTTCATTACCTGGCATGTAGGACACCGTTACAAGTCCTTTCTGAACACATTCCCTAGCATGTTGCAGCTTCAATTGCCAGTGCTTCGTGCTTTGCTTACAACTTTCAGGAGTCAACAAAGCCAAACATGCTTTGTTGTCCTGATAAACCTGGACCGGACACTTTACAGGAATTTTCATGACTTTATACAATTGTAACAACCATTCACAATCCACAAGTGAATAAGACAGTGCATTCAGTTCAGCTTCACAAGAACTCAAGCTTACTGTTCTTTGCTTCTTGCATGACCAATCAAATAGACCCTGGTTGTACATGTAGCAAATTTATATTGTTGCAAACTATCCCAGGATTCAATCCTGCTAACGAAAATATTGCGCAATTATCTTTATATAAATGCTGCCAAAATAAAAAAGAAACAAGATGAGAAGTTGCAAGCCAGTCTTGGCTACTCTCAGTTCCATTTTTCTCTTGCACAACAAGCACTGAATAATTTGAGCACTTGCAGAAAGATGTGAAAAGTCTGAGCCACTGGCATCATAGCAATGAAGCTGCTTGGGCTGAGACGTGCCGTGCAGGAGACAGAGGCAGTGCCAGGCAGAATTATTTAAAACCTTGTCCAGAAGGATGACGGATCACAGAGCCATGGCCCTGGCTGCTTCTACCTCCCTGTTTCCCTGCTACGGCGGTGAGGTGGTTTATGAATAGGTACTGGCACAAAGCCCAAAGTGGGAAGGGACTGTTACGTTCTGCCCTTGCTCGCCTACCAGTGATTACAGCACCCATCAGTGTCTGGGTAGTGCCTGGCAGAGTGTAAGAAAGATGCTGCTGCTGCTGCTGAGAACCACAAAGATGTCTGTCTGGGCTGCTGTTGCATCCAGGAAGACCTAGACTGCTGCAACAGTAGCAGATGCAAGAGATGGTCAGGAGATGCAGGCCTGCTTGGTGCCTGAATTTATAAATGACAAAGCAGAAGCTGCTTTTAAAAGAAGAATAGAATACTGTATGTCTGGATGTGAGCCCACAGCACAGCTGCATAGCGTGTTTCTGAGTGCCAGAGCTCGGCCCCAGAATCATCCAAAATAGTAAGAGTGCCTCCAACCATGCAAAGAGTGCTGTTTTTATTGCTACTGTTTAACTACAACCAGCCCTGCAACATTTGGCCCTAAGCTTGAAGGGATTCGAGATGAGATAAATTTGCCTGGTTTGACCAACCTCTCCTTGTAGAAATTAAAGACTGGGAATGATTCCAGGGCAAGTATGTCCTGGTGTTTCCCCTGCGAACATTATTCTTGGGCTAGTCTTTGCTTTGAAAACACCGTCTCCTGATGGCATGCAGCCTGTGCACTTTTGGAAAAGATCCAGACAAAGTATTGTCTCACTTACTCCAACATCCTTTTTACAGAAGCTATATCCAGATATGGCAGTTTCTACCATGGCTAAATTTGTTGTTGTTGTTGTCGTTGTTACTTGGTGCATTTTTTCTCCCACTGATGATTGTCTTCTGCTTCTCCTAAGTCTGCGTTCTCAAAACTAGGGTTCCCCTAGACATTTTTTCTGCCTGAAGCAGAGCAACAAAGGTCCCCCACCATCCCAAATCAAGGTGCACAGTATCCAAGGACTGCCAGGTTATTTTGACACCTGAAGCACAAACCCTCACAAACACCTCTCCCCCTCCCTGGCAGCAAAAATACAACTATAATAAATTAAATGTTGGGACAATTTGCAGCCCTTTCATAACAAACAAAATCAGCTGCCTTATAGGACTGCCTCAGTACGCCTAATAGGGCCTATTAGCTGTGCTTGAAACCCACAAAAGGCCTTCACCCAGGAGTGTCCTGAGGGGCTGACATGGCTACTAGGAATCTGAGTGTCTGAGCAGTCTCCTGAGGAGGGAAATCTCAGAGGCACTGTTTGATCAAGACTTGATCCATGTCTGTGTGCCAGGAATTGCCAGCGGGAGTCCCGCATCATGCACAGTGCTGACTGACAGTGACATCCCATCTCCATCCACGGCTTGGGGGTTTCCCAGATACAGGGATAAATTGCCGCTGCAAGCCTGCCTGCCACCTGAGCCTCCCTCCTGCCTGGAGCCCACCTGGCATGCTCCTTGAGGATGGAATTGATTGCCAGTCCTATTGACCGTGATTAATTAGTTCATTAGAACAGGAAGGAGGATTAGCAGCTGCTCTCTTTCCTGCGGTCTCACTTTCCTCCTGCCGTCCACAGCATTCGCTTGGCTGGCCAAATAACCCCAGCCTTTGTGCTGCTGAGTGCTTTGCTTGTCATCCCTTTGGCTCCAGGACAACGGAGGCTTTTTGCCCGTGCGTGTGCTAAAGGGCAACATGGACGCAAGAGTTTTTTCTTCTTCGTGCAAACCAAAAAAGGAGCTTAAAAATAGAAGCCCGGGGACTCCCTCTTGCTTCTTCCGTTCAAAAATGCACAGCCCATTTCCTGGAGGCAGAATCATTGCTCTGCCCTCCAAATTTTGAATGTTCCCCTCTAGTCTGCATTGGCCTAGAAAGAAAAAATAAAACCAAAAACGCTAGAAAAGTGTGACGTTATTGCTGACAGTCCAAATGCCAAATATATGATAACACCAGCTTCACTCCTGTGCCCATACACAAAACACCTAGTATGGTCAAAGGGATTTATATGTTTGGGCTATGTATATATTAGTCATTTCCGCCCACTGTGTTTTGATTTGCTTTTTTATGTTGCTGTTCACACCAGAAGGAGTGTGGGGATGTCTTCGCACAACACCCGTTACCTGATTTGTTTCCTTGCACTGAACTTCTGTTCCCCTAAAGCATTCTTTTAGAAGACATCTGAAGGCAGCCCTGTTTAGGGAAGCTTTTAATGTTTGATGTATTACAATATTTTAATATTTTGGGGGGGAAGCCGCCCAGAGTGGCTGGGGAAGCCCAGCCAGATGGGCGGGGTATAAATAATAAATTATTATTATTATTATTATTATTATTTATTATTCATCTGTGCATATGCAATGCCTAAAATGTACACACCTCAGTTTAACCGCGGCTTCCATAGCCTAACTGGGCTGAAGCTGGTTTGTGGGAAAACACATCAAACGGGAGTATTTATCAAAAAGCTACAGGATACAGGTGGATTGTGGCTAATGTCATGTGCACTTGGCTTCGAACGTCAAGCGATGATAGCGTGCTGGAGCCAGAGTAAGCAACAATGCACACACAGCTTTCTATCCGCATGGTTTTGGCACTGCTGCAACATCCCTTTCAAAGCCCCTCTCTTGTGCTCTTTCCATCGCCTAAGAGAGATGATTCTTGGGGCTTCATTGTACCAGGGCTGTTTTGAATGCCAGGGCTCTGTGCCTCCACGCAGGTGAACATAAAATAAAAAATGTAGCTGCCTCATCATGTGCACAGTTCATTTCCCTCTCTGCTGAGTAATGACAGCCTGCCCCAAACTATCTGGGACTAGAAGGAGGATTCAGAGATCATGGAGACTATAGCTCCCCTATCCCCTTGGGTGGTTTGGAGTGTGTGTTTTTTAGAAATGCCAGCACTGGACAAAGTTTTAGCTGAGCAAGATCACTTACAAGTGTGCTAATTCTTTTTCTTTTTTTCTTTCTTTTGACTCCCTCTGTTTCCATCCTTCCTCTAATACACAGAGGAGACCAGGGCTTTCTGGGATGCTGTTTAATCAGGAGCAAATGAATGAAGGGCAGGGACATTTGTGTGAACAGATGCTGCCGGCTGCTCTGGAAACAAGCATGGGTGCGTGCTGTAGTCAAGAGGCATCGACAACAGGACATTGCTTACCCAGAGGCCCTGCACATTGCTTAGAACTCATTTTGGAATGAAACAGAACCTAAGCAACACAGTAAGATTTCATAACCTGGGTCAAGCTGAAGATTGCAGGTTACCGTAAGTACAGTATGTCTACATCACCTGGTTTTCATGTGCTGTCGATAGTGGGGTGCTAGTGGTTTAGCACAGAAACACTGCAAAGACAAATGGAGAGTGAGAGAACCATTTTTGCAGACTGAGGAATAGAAGGCAGATTTCTCTCCTTGCACTAATCAGCCCTCTGCACAATCAACACATTTTTTTTTATAAAAAAACCCTTTTGTTTAAATTCCCCTTTCCTTTTTTCTTTTTCTAGTCTGTATCCCCAGAATTTCCAAACCAGTTTATGCATAAGTTGTTTACTATGTAAGACATGGAACTTAACACACCTCAGTGGCTTGAAGGGGAGGCAAAGGAGCCAACTCCTAGGGGTTGTGGGGGTTTGATCCCTGCAATAAAATATTTGAGGGGGGGCTGAGTCCCCACCAAGTTGATGGGCATTGCCATTCAAGTGGTGCGTGTGCACCATGCCATGTGATTATGTGGGGCGGGGCTTACCTGGGCCCCTGCAATATTTCATTCAAGTTGGCACCCCTGAGGGGAAGGGAGGGAGCCATTCATGGTTTATATTCATGTTTCCATCTATTCGTGTTTCCATATTCATGTTTATAATAAACAAAAAGAAAAAGTGTGTGAATTGCTGTGAACCAGAAAGGCAATGTTTTGAAGACTCACCTCAACCATTAACATTAACATTCCTGATAGCTTTAGACAAGATACTATTTTATGAGCCTCAGTGTCCACATCTGCAACATGGGGGCAATAAGACCGACTGACATTTGGAGCACCTGGGCAAAGAACTATATTAATACTTCTTGGTAGTAGAATTTGGGTGGTGGTAGTGCTAAACTCCACACACATCACCACGAGGCACCTATATATTGCAGTACACCTTTTCACCAGCTATAGTCATTTGGGCAAACATTCCTGCCACTTTCCCCTCCATCCTCACCCCCACACATTTTAAAATACTTCTGTGCCTAATTTGCTCACCCTCTGCTCTGCAAATTCCTCGGCCTCTGCCAGAGATTACGCAGGCATCATAAATGTGGCTGTGTCTCTTTCTTGGCTCATCACTTTGTCCTATACCCTGTCCCCTGGCGAAAATGCCTTAAGCCCTGGGTGGCTGGAGTCACACCCCAGAAATAAAATTTTAAAAAGCATTTTGCCCTTATTGAGCACAACGTTTGCATGGTTTGTGGGTGCTCGCAGGTAGGGTGATGAGTGGGCGACTTTGGAGAAGAGACCTTTCCAAATTCCCTTCCATCTTTCCTAATGCACACTCCCTGACGGTCTCCTCAGTGCTTAAAAGAGCGTTGGAAGGGGATATTAGGGACTGCACTGCTGTTGGAGCTTCACTTGGTGGCCTCTTCAAATATGGGACCCAGCCTTACTTTGCCTTATTTTGCTGGTTGCTGTCATCAGCCAGAGGAAGGCTTTGAGATTCTCATCATTGCAAATATCCTCTGCCACATACCTTGTGGCACCCTTGACGGACCTCCCAGTGTCCCTGTTTTCCAGGGACAGTCCTGGATCTACAGAGGCCGCTCTGGTTTCTGATTTGATCCCAGAATGACTCGCTTTTCCTTAGGATGCCCCTAATTTCATCAGAGGAATGTTGGAGGGTATGGAGTTATCTGACCCCCGAGCCATCTGAAAGCAGCTCTGCATAGGGAAGTTTTTAATGTTTAATGTTTTATTATGTTTTTATATATGTTGGAAGCCGCCCAGAGTGGCTGGGGCAACTCAGTCCGATGAGTGGGGTATAAACTGTATTATTACTACTACTACTACTACTACTACTACTACTACTACTATTGAATGGGACGTCCCTATTTTCATCAGACAAATTTTGGAGGGTATGAGATTAGAGAGATACCCTCGACGCAAGTATAGCAGTAACATAGGAAATAATTGGAAAAGGTGCATGACATCATGGGATCTTTATTCCCTTTATAATCTGGAAATCCTCATTAGGTTTTCCTTCTGCGTGGTACCTTTGAGTTGCTCTTTTGCCTTCCATCAATTTTACTTCACTCTATGCTCACCTGTCACTACGTTGGCCCTACTCTGAGACAGAGTGAGGCAGCTGCTTCAGGCAACAAATATTGAGGGGCAAAGGGTAGAGAGAGCTGTGTGTGGCCTGCCCTGCACACACACACACACACACACACACACACACACACACACAGGGCACTATTCTGCTGCCCTTAGGTGAAATGGAGGAAATTGTCCTGCTGCCAAAGTGAGATTCAATGACCAGCCTAGTATACTTTTGTACTTTGAATGTGGGGTAGAGGCACCATATTGTCCTTTGTTTCAGGCAGCCTCCCCTCTCTGCTCCCACCCCTTAATTTGACAGAAAGGGCTGGAGATGGGTCTCAGGAGTTTAGACAACAAGTTGATTGTTCTCCCCTTGCTTGCATCAAGCAGAGAAGGTGGGGTGCGTCCTGATGGTGTGACTCAAGTTCCTTTTGTGTGTTGCATGTGGCTTGCCTCTGAAGGGGGTGACCGTGGTCTTGTGCTAACCCAACCTGAAAATCCAGATGTGTTTTATTTTAAACTCAGCCCTTTCCTCCACAGCTTACGTTTTCCTTCCTCTTCTCTCATTAGTCTCAGCCATCTCAGTTTCCCCACCAGCCTTCCATGCTGTATAAACAATGATCCTTGTAGCTATGGTTAATAATCCACAAATAAAGCAAGACAGAGGAAGAGGAGGGGGCAGAGTATAACCTCTCTCACACAGTGGTTTATGAACTACACGAGTTTGTCTAATAATAATGAAAAATAGATGTGTCTCATACTTGCCCCTGAATGCCTCGCTTCTGAACTTGCTTGAAGTTATTCAGTATAATAAACCAGAATGTTGCACCAAATGGATTCTTGATCCAATCCAATAAGCTACTTCTATATTCTTGCTGCTACCAGAACAGTAGTTAGTCTATTGTTATTCAAGCACATACACAACACTCAAGTGTAGAGTTTTGGGCCAGCAGTTTAGAACACTGATAATAATAATTATTGATGTTGTTTTTAAAGTTTCTAGTCAAGGCTTCCTTAAGCCAGATGTTTTGAGACTACAGTTCCCATCATCCCTGACTACTGGTCCTGCCAGCTAGGGATCATGGGAGTTGTAGGCCAAAAACATCTGGTGGGCTGAGTTTGAGGAAGCCTGTTCTAGTCCCTAAGCATGAGAATACAGGCTTTATGTTGGTGGGTAAAGCCAGGGGAAATCCTGGAGGTCAGTCAGTAGGGGGAGAGGCTAAACAGGACGCCCAATGCTTTGGGAGAGGGGGTTATGCTATTTCACCTTAACTAATAGAAGTTATAACAAAAAAAATTCCTTCCAGTAGCACCTTAAAGACCAACTAAGTTAGTTCTTGGTATGAGCTTTGGTGTGCATGCACACTTCTTCAGAATGCACACGAAAGCTCATACCATGCACACGAAAGCTCATACCAAGAACTAACTTAGTTGGTCTTTAAGGTGCTACTGGAAGGATTTTGTTTTGTTTTGACTATGGCAGACCAACACGGCTACCTATCTGTAATAGAAGTTATGCATAATTAGTAATATCTATGCAGATTTGCGTAATATATGTGGACTATGGAATCAAGCTTTTTCCAACCCTTCAACCTGAAGCAGTATTTTGATTTCTTTATCTTCTTGCTGCCAAAATCTTGATATTCTTTCTGCTGAAATGATGGTGCCAAAGCTCTTGCAGAACCATATTCAGCAGTTCACTACCAGTGTGAATGCACCCACTATCAGGGAAGGGTTCGGATGCAGGTAGGTAACCTGTGGCCCTCCAGGTGTTGTTGGACTCCAGCTCTCATCAGCATGGTCAATGGTCAGAGATGGATGGGAATTGTAGTCAGGCCAGAGGGGGAAAGGCTCCCATTCCCTGGTTTAGAGGGGATACCTGTCACGAAGATAGGCAAGAATGTTACAGTATCTCACAAAGGTGACTAAAACCACACCCTCCAACACTGCTCTGATGAAAATAGGGACGTCAATAATAATAATAATAATAATAATAATAATAATAATAATAATTCTACTCCGCCCATCTGACTGGATTGCCCCAGTTACTCTGGACAACTTCCAATGTGTAAAAAATAATAATACAGTGGTACCTCAGGTTAAGTACTTAATTCGTTCTGGAGGTCCGTTCTTAACCTGAAACTGTTCTTAACCTGAAGCACCACTTTAGCTTATGGGGCCTCCTGCTGCTGCCGCCGCGCCGCCGGAGCACAATTTCTGTTCTCATCCTGAAGCAAAGTTCTTAACCTGAGGTAATATTTCTGGGTTAGCAGAGTCTGTAACCTGAAGCATATGTAACCTGAAGCGTATGTAACCTGAGGTACCACTGTAAAACATTTTAAAACTTCCCCATATAGGGCTGCCTTCAGATGTCTTCTAAAGGTTGCATAGTTACTTGTCTCCTTGGCTCAGGGGTCGGATAACACCACACCCTCCCAACATTTCTCTGATGAAAATAGGGACGTCCTAAGGAGAAGCGGGGCATTCTGGGATCAAATCAGAAACCGGGGTGGCTTCTGTAAATCTGGGACTGTCCCTGGAAAATAGGGACACTTTGGAGGGTCTGTAAAACAGTAACCAATAGTGTCAGATTTGGACACCCTGCTGGGGCTGTTGACATGTCTGGAATGTCTTTACCCTACGCCAAAGTGTTTGCACCTTGGCTAGAGAAGAATAAGGAGCAACTTAAGGACTCCAAGACTTAAGGACTCCAGTCACTGTGAAGCTGGTTTGAGAAACAACGCAAAAGGATACTCATGCATTTTGTTTTGCATTGTGTGTACATGGATTAAAAACTCAGGACTAGAAATGCAGTGAGTGCACACTGAACAGAAATGTGAACACAGCCTCAGTCCATGCCGCCTAAACTATTTAATGATGTTATCTGCACATCCAGAGTTTTGATCTTTTGTGTTATTACTTTCACACTCGTGCAACACTGGAATAGTTCGGTCTTTCTGCATAAAGAGCAAACATGAAAGAGGAAAGACTGGCAAGGGAGCATGATAATCCGGTCTCTAATTGAACCAGTGCAGATTTCAGCAGAGTTATCACAGACAGGGAACTACGCTTGCTGTCAGATCAGTGGTTTTTGAATAAAGGGGGATGTAAGGGAAGAGCAGAAAGCGTATAACAATAAAGCTGTCTTCAAAACGGTCCATGTGAGACTAAAGGTAGACACCTCCTGTTCACCTTTATCCTCCTCCAATTACAGTAAATGACCAAGCTTAGCAGGTGTTGGTTTCACAGTGCAGATGGACCTGGACGGAACGAAAAGTGTGATTTTAATATCAGGTTTTCATCCACATCTCTCAGAGACCTGTTAACCAGATGCTATTGAACCCCAGTGAGATGTCTCCTGTATCTACCATCCCATTATCCCCACATGATGCTTTCTTAATAGCCTTTGTGGAGAGCTGCTGGGGCAGGGATGAGGAGAGGAAACACAACAAAATGTGTATCTTCCCCTTAATTGAAATCAAAAACAGCTATGTAACCTCTTCTCCCCACTCCATTTGCTTTGAAACAGAGGGAGAGCACTCTTTGCTGCCTGTTAAGGGTCTGGAGCGGAGCGTTGCCTAAATGTTTATAAACACAGCAGTTTTGCTTCCACACAATCTTTCATTACAGCAACCCAACACTGAGGGCTGCACCAGCTACTATTTCAGTTCTGCTGCCGCTACCCCATATTGGTCAAAATGCTATTTGTGGGTGGAATTTGGGGGTGGGGCTTCCACTGAATCTGCCTCACCCCAGAGCTGCTTCTCCCCAGTCTCTCTGCTTGTGGAATTTTGCTGCAGCTTATTTTCTTATGTGTTTATGGGAAACGAGCCAGGGTAATAAAAATTCTGACCCAAACTTTCCCAGAGTTAAGACCTGCAAGGATCAAGGCCTGTCTCTTTGATTTAAATTTGTTAAGCCCTGCTAATAAATAGGCATTTTTCTCCCCAAAGAGTTCACCCTCAGATAGTTTGAGTTCACATTAGTTGCATGTATATATACATATCACATCAGACTGGTGTGAGTATTCTGTCAACCCATAGCACCACCCCAGGAAATTTATAACTTCTAATTTGGCACCGGACATAGCATGCTTTTAGCACTCATGGTTGAAGAGGAATTTGAAAATTCATAAGTTTTCCATAACTTGGAAAGACTGAGATACCAGGAGGAGCTGGGACTGAGTTTCTAGCATCTCAACAGACGGTTGTCGAGGGCTGATTTCACAAGCTTCATTTTTTTATACAGCTGCACAATGTGTGCATTTTGTAACAGAATAAGTACGTAGTGATCATGACAATATTTATTTAATATCTCTACAAAAGTTATGAGCCTTGACGCCTCAACATTTTAGCCAGGAGGTTCAAATCTGTGTTCTCAGGAAATTCTGAACATGACGCATGCAAGATATATGTAAATGATAGACATCACACTTGGCCACCAGGATAACATTTCACAGTGTGTTGGCTGGCCACGCGATCTGATTTTGACTTCACTTGGGGTCTGTACTTGGAGGAGTCCAAAGGAAGCTGACTCCTGTCCGGCAGAGCTCTGTGCCTCTCCAGGGAGCCCTGAGAGCGATTGCTCCAAATGTTAGCTTCCTGCTTCACTTCCAGTTAGGCCTGGAATATGCATGTTCAGATAGAACAACCAGATACAGGTGCAAAAAACCCCACCCCACAACAGAGGATGGTGAGGACCACCTTGTCACATTTAGGAGCTTCCCCAGGGACAGTTGACTAGCCCCTCTGAGAATCAGAATGCAAGGACTGATGGGACTTTCGTTTGACTTGGAACAGCAAGTCTTTTATGACACGTGTCGCATATTGAACCTGCACCTTATCTCCCACACCAGGGGTAGGCAACCTAAGGCCCGTGGGCTGGATGCGGCCCAGTCGCCTTCTCAATCTGGCCCACGGATGGTCTGGGAATTGATAGGTTTTTATGTGAGTAAAGGTAAAGGGACCCCTGACCATTAGGTCCAGTCGTGGCTGACTGTGGGGTTGCGGCACTCATCTCGCTTTATTGGCCGAGGGAGCCAGCGTACAGCTTCCGGGTCATGTGGCCAGCATGACTAAGCCGCTTCTGGCGAACCAGAGCAGCGCACGGAAATGCCGTTTATCTTCCCACCAGAGCGGTACCTATTTATCTACTTGCACTTTGACGTGCTTTCGAGCTGCTAGGTTGGCAGGAGCAGGGACCAAGCAACGGGAACTCACCCCATTGCGGGGATTCGAACTGCCAACCTTCTGACTGGCAAGTCCTAGGCTCTGTGGTTTAACCCACAGCGCCATCCGCATCCCATTTACTTGAGTAGAATGTGTCATTTTCTTTAAAATGCATCTCTGGGTTATTTGTGGGGCCTGCCTAGTGTTTTTACATGAGCAGAATGTGGGCTTTCATTCAAAATGCATCTCTAGGTTATTTGTGGGGCATAGGAATTCGTTCATTATTATTTTTTCAAAATACAGTCTGGCCTCCCACATGGTCTGAGGGACGGTGGACTGGCCCGTGGCTGAAAAGGTTTGCTGACCCCTGTCCCAGACCCTCCAGTCCTGCAGAAACCACCCACAGCCAGTTCCTTAAAATCACACACCTTTCTGATTTGCATCCTTGGCTGGGCTGGCCCTTATCCACAGACACCGGGTCTGGTCTGAACTTTTGATCTCCAGCTGTTTGAATGGGAATGAAACTGGCTGACCTTCTTCAGTCCCTAATCTGCTGTTTGTTTTGACAGCAAATTGCAGAGCTTAAACCAATGACACCAAGAAAATAAAATAAAAATGAGAAGTGTTAAAGGCAACAGAGAGAGTCCGAACGGAGGCCGCTCCCTCTTTTGCCTTGACAAGTGTTTCCAAGAAGGTGTTTGTGTTTGTAAAGGGTCCTGAAGATATGGAAAAGTTTATGCAATACTGTTATGGAAAAGTTTATGCATAGAATTCACTGTGTCATATACGGTCCCCAGTCACCAGATCCCCACCTCTCCAGCCACATCTGACTGATGCAAAACAACACACTGTGCAGTTGTGCAATCCTGTTGGTGCACCACCTGGATTCGTGCTTGGCTGTGCTGGTGTAACATCACAACTCACACACACTTTCCTGATGCAAGAGTCCATACAGAACTTGCCTTGCACAGAGACCACGAGAACCGCATTGCAGCCAAAAAATGTAAACAAACCAACATTTGAGCAACACAGAACTCTTGCTCAAGGAAAGATAATTTTAAAGGTTGGAAATCACTTTGAATCCTGGCCTGATAGACCTGTGTAGCTGTTCCACAGGGAGGCATTTGTGTAGTAAGTGTCAATATTTTCCTGCGCCCATTCATTCATACGTTCATTTTCCAGTCTTTGGCAAAGGGATCTAAAACTGCTGCATGGCCAGAAGAGCACTTTACATTAAAAAAATAATAATAAAAGATTGCAGCTGCTATACTTTTATTGCTTTTCAGCAGCTATTCCATATTGTTGTTATTTTGCAAGCGGTAAAAATTGCATGTCTTCCCGCACAGCCAGCCTACTTCAAAAACAAGCCATAATTTTTTGTGGCAAGTAAAGTGATGAAAAAGCACAGAACTGCAATTTTTTCAACACAACGTTGTAGAATCCCGCTAGACAAATCAGAATGCTCTATAAATAGCGGCCGTCAAATAACTCGCTGCACACTCTGTGCAAGCAAGGCAGTATAAACACACTAAATCTTTACATCACACTCAAAGCACATTCTTTCCCTCAAAGAGTTCTGGGAGCTGTAGTTGGTTGTTGGGAACTGTAGTTCTGAAAGGCATAAAATGGACCTGGGTCGCGCTGTGGGTTAAACCACAGAGCCTCGGACTTGCCAATCAGAAGGTCGGCAGTTCGATTCCCCGCGACGGGGTGAGCTCCTGTTACTCGGTCCCTGCTCCTGCCAACCTAGCAGTTTGAAAGCACGTCAAAGTGCAAGTAGATAATTAGGTACCACTCCGGCGGGAAGGTAAACGGCATTTCCGTGTTCTGCTCTGGTTCGCCAGAAGCAGCTTAGTCGTGCTGGCCACATGACCTGGAAGCTGTACTCCGGCTCCTTCGGCCAATAAAGCGAGATGAGCGCCGCAACCCCAGAGTTGGTCACGACTGGACCTAATGGTCAGGGGTCCCTTTACCTTTACCTTTAAGGCGTAAAATGTGGTGTCCGGAATGCTTAGTGGGCATTCAATTGTGTTTCAAATGTGTTTTGCACAGCCCAAATCACACAAATAAATGCTCAATAAGCTGGTCAGCTGGCAGCCAATTCTCTCTTAAGTTTCCGGTGGTAAAGATCCTATTTCCTCCTTGTTTGGGGGCAGAATCCACTTGCTGCTGGCCTGTATTCTGTTTTCCAGCTGCTGCACCAGTCAGTCTCCCTGCTTGTGAAAGGAACATTTTGGTGCCCGCAATCTTATCTCAGCCCAATGATGCCATTTTAAGCAACTAATCTCATTCGGAAGGGGAATTAATCATTTCTGATGATTCATCCAAACCCATTCCAATCTGAAAGGAGCAGGAAGGAAGGCAGAATTGATGGTGGTGGGTCAGAATATGTTATCTCTAGAAGGGCAGGGGACCGGGCTTCCAGAGAAAGGCAGGCTCCACTGAAACTGTGTCCCAGGGCAGGGCAGGGCAAGGGAAGGGGTGTGGGTGACTAAACTGACCTTTGCATGTTTAACATGAAGCCGCAGTTTCATTGTAAGGTGCACGTACACTTTGCATTTCTCCAGGAGCACCAGGCAGACGACCTTCCAAGGAGGTGCTTATCTGCTCTTATAGCTCAGGTATTTGGGTGCTGGCTTGGTAGGGGTGGGACAAAGCAAACCTATTGTTTAATGAGGCCCAACTCAGTGGACCTTTTGGACTGGCAAAGCCATCTCCTCCTGCATCTCCGGAACAGACAACATTGTAATAATGTTTACTTGATTCATTGTCTGCACTTTAACCGACTGATCTATCAAAATGTAGATAAAAGGGCACAATGTCAAAATTAACTTACAAGTTAATAAACAAAAACTACCACTCGTTTTTCAGAGAGGCCTCTAGGGTTTATTGTTTTCTGTTCTCATTCCCAATTGAAGGACCACTTTGAAACAAAAACAATCCCCCCCCTTTTAAACTTAGTTGTCTACTAAAGCTCTTTTTATGATTTGCTTTCTCAACTTAAAATGGTTTCCATCAATGAATTCGCCAAGGGTTTGAATGATTTATCAGCCACTTTAAATCTCACAATCAAGACAAGACTGGTCCTAAGCATATGTAGAGGGCCATCTCTTTACAACAGAGGACTAGTATGATGCTACAAGGTTTTTATTTCATACATGAACCCTGGGAAAGAGATGAATCAAGAAGCTGATTCTGGCAACTTCTAGGCTTCTATCACTGCCTCCATTTCCATGGCCAAGCCCTTTATCTCTCTCTCTCCTCCCCCCCCCCACTCCAGTTACTTTTTTTCCTTTTCCCCCTCTGTGCCCAAGACAAAAGAGCTGTACATCACTACAGAAACAAAAGACGAAGGAATCAGACTGTGGCTTAATTGTTGGGGGAAGTGAACAGAAGACAGAATGAAATATGGAAGTATAGCACAGTCCTCCCAGGGATTAAGGGACCTGGCAGTTGAGGGAACTTTTTGAGCAATTGCACTTTGAGGAAAGATTGCAGCGTTTGGGACTTTTTGATTTACAGGAAAGTCAAGTAAGAGGGACATGACAGAAGTGTATGCAATTATCCATAGCATGGAGAAGACATGGACAGAGAAAAGCTTTCCACCCTCTCTCTAGAGGGAGAACTAGAACACTAGAACGCCAGTGAAGCTGAATGTTGGGAAATTCAGGACAGATGAAAGAAAGTATTCGTGCAGCGCATTCTTAAAACTATAGAACTCGCTCCCAAAGGAGGCAATCACAGCCATCAACTCTAAAAGGTAAAGGGACCCCTGACCATTAGGTCCAGTTGTGACCGACTCTGGGGTTGCGGTGCTCATCTCGCTTTATTGGCCGAGGGAGCCAGCATGACTAAGCCGCTTCTGGTGAACCAGAGCAGTGCACGGAAACGCCGTTTACCTTCCCGCCGGAGCAGTACCTATTTATCTACTTGCACTTTGACGTGCTTTCAAACTGCTAGGTTGGCAGGAGCAACAGGAGCTCACTCCGTTGTGGGGATTCGAACCGCCGACCTTCTGATTGACAAGTGCTAGGCTCTGTGGTTTAACCCACAGCGCCACCCGCGTCCCTACTAGTGATAATGGCTGTGTGCTAATTCCACTGCCAGAGGCATTGTGCCTCTGAGTTCCAGTTACTGGGGATCCTAAGTGCTGCTTCCATGTCTATCTTGCAGGCTTCATACAGGTATCTGTCTGGCCACTGTGAGAACAGGCTGCTGGACCAGATAGGCTAACGTCAAGATCACTTGGCTTCAAACACCAGCAGTGGGAGCACACTGGAGTCAGAACAAATAGTAATGTGTTTGCAGCCATATTCATCTAGCTGGGAAAGCTTCCCGTAAGAACTTAAAAAGACCCTGATGGGTCAGGCCAATAGCCCAGGCATAGGCAAACTCCGGCCCTCCAGATGTTTTGGACTACAATTCCCATCATCCCTGATCACTGTTAGCTAGGGGTGATGGGAATTGTAGTCCCAAATATCTGGAGGGCCGGAGTTTGCCTATGCCTGCAAAAGCCTATCTAGTCCAGCATCCTCTTCTCACACTGGCCAACCAGATGCCTGTGACAAACCCCCAAGCAGGACCTGAGCACAAGAGTCCTCTTCCCTTCCTGTGAATTGCAGCAACCGCTGTTCGGAAGCATTGCTGCCTTCAACTGTGGAGGCAGAGCACAGCCATCAACAGTCTCTGTGAATTTGTCCAGTCCTCTTTTAAAGCCATCTAGGATGGTAGCCACCAGGGATGTGGATGGTGCTGTAGGTTAAACCACAGAGCCTATCACTTGCTGATCAGAAGGTCAGTGGTTCGAATCCCCGCGACGGGGTGAGCTCCCCTTGCCCAGTCCCTACTCCTGCCAACCTAGCAGCTCGAAAGCACGTCAAAGTGCAAGTAGATAAATAGGTACCACTCCTGTGGGAAGGTAAATGGCGTTTCCGTGCACTGCTCTGATTCTCCAGAAGCAGCTTAGTCATGCTGGCCACATGACCCAGAAGCTGTACACCGGCTCCCTCGGCCAATAAAGCGAGATGAGCATCACAACCCCAGAGTCGGCCACGGCTGGACCTAACGGTCAGGGGTCCCCTTTACCTTTAGGATGGTAGCCATCCCTAAGGGAGATGGGCAACGACAAGGAAAGACGGTCCGCAAGAGATCACGCTGGGCACATTTAGCAGCCACTGGCTGTGACGGGGAGAGAAGTGGCGGGTGTTTATGGAAGGGGCAGAGATTCAGCAGGCTAGTGGGAGAGCCTCTCTGTGGTTCTTTTCTTGAGCTCAAGGGCTGCCTCCTTTCCCGGCCGATGTTGTGATAGTCAGCGTGTGATACCCCTGAGAGGTTTGAATGGACCACTCTGGGCCCAGTGCAAACAGGCCAGTCCTGCCCACGCCTGCTTTGAAGGGCTCGCTAAAGAGGCAGGCTCCGAGGGGCTCCTTCTGGACAGTGGGAGCCTTGTCTAAGCCTCTCAGCGCACGCAAGAGGCTCCCGCTGCCGCCGCCTGGTTTCTGCCCCCCCCCCCACTCTGCCTTACGGGACAGATAACGGCTTTCCCACAGCCGCCACACTAGGCATGACCCGACAGCTGCACAGGCTGGCTAAGGAGTTTGGGGAGGGCCGAGGCTGCCACTTTTGTGCTATGCCTCATTTCACACTGGAAGGACAGGAAGGCGCAAGGCAAACTTTCTCTCCCCTTCCACCCCGCAGAGCTATTGTGCCCACCCGTTTCCAATCTGGAATCTGTGTGTCAGGGGAAGAGAGAGGGAAAGACAAGAGGACCCTTGTCAAGGTGGCATTTTTGCTCTCAAGCTTCTCTGCCCCAGGATCAGAAGCCGCAACGAAGGGCAAAGCCTTGACGTTCGCAGAGCTATTTATTTGCTTGTTCATTTATTTGTTGCCTTTATCTATTGCCCGTGTTGCTGAGTCCTCTGGGCAGTCATAACCATGCCCATGTTTTCTGTACATTTTGCAACTGAAGCAAGTGAAAGTAGAGTTAAATATCAGCTTCTTCTTCTTTATAGCAAGTCCCTTTCTGAGCTTATGAATCCCAGGAGCCACAATAAGCCTGAACAAGTGTCACAGAGGTCCCACAGAGGTATACTGCACAGCTGGAAAAGAAGCATAAAAGAAAAATACTCACATACAAACAGGTGTATAGCAATATAATGAGTTTTGCATTGCATATCCAGCTAGCAGGTCTTTTCAGTGCAAAATTTAATTGAGTGGGTATTGTTTTTTAAGTAGGATAAAGGTTTGTGTGTGTGTGTTTTCCAAGTTTTTTTATTGATTTTTCCAAAATTTATAAACAAACTATGCTAAGGTAATTTAAATAGAAATACTTGCAAATACCAGATAGGCTTAGGATTTAAATATGTGCTGTTACAGAATAATATGTTTAAAGTTAAAATGAAAAGAAATAAAGATGTGAAGTGATTAAGTTAATTTTATGAGAAATTTGTTTTGGAAAACTGTTACAATGGTATACATTGAAACTCAGTCAGGGGGATTCGAGGAAGTCACTTAACAATGTTACTAAGATTGGATTATGTACAGTTAGGATTTATGTTTGTTGGCTTTTTTGTGTGTTTTTTTCACATTGTGTAGCTTTTCACGTTGTTCTGGGCAATGTGAGGTTACAAGCTAAGCCCTGAAGCTGAAACTCAAGTGATTCTGGATTGATGTATCCCTTGAGTGGTATTGTGCTACATAAGCAATCTCTGGCTTTTCCAAACCTGGGACCCACCTTTAATGCAAACATGCATTTGGGCAACCATTTTCACCATATATTTGTGTGGTGGTGGGTATTGCTGCTTCAACCCACCTCGGATCAGACTGCAACCTTGCGGAAGATCAGTGTGCCACATAAAGGTTGCCCTCACAAACAGCAATACCTGAAGGTGTCAGACTTAACCAATGGTCTTTGTTTACCCAAGGAAGGAATCTCTGGATAATTTAGCTGTAGCCTTTTAGATTACTATCTAACTCTCCCAGGCCTTGATATTTGCACTGAATTCACAAAGTCTATTCACCTGAGTGTTTTGAGTAATGTCACTGTTTCCAAGGATCACTTACTGTGTGTCGGAGGGAGGGGGGAGGTACGCTAAGAGTTCCTAATTATTCGGGGGCCCTGTTTCTTGTATTCATCCCCTGAACAGAAATAATGAAGGGGTTTGTTTGTACATTTTGGGATTGTGGTGAATAGTCCAATAAAGATGTTGACCCTGCCATGTAGCAGCTGCTGTGAAGAATGTGAATTCCACACTAGGGATTATTAGGAGAGGGGTCGAAAATGGAATGGCCAGTATTGTAATGCAATTATAGAAATCAATGGTGAGGCCACCCTTCAGATACTGAGCCTAGTTCTGGTCATCAAGGCCGCATCTCAAGAGAGATGTTATACTGCTGAGAGAAGATGCAGAAAAGGGCAAGCAAAATAACCACTGGGCTGGAAAATACACACACACACCTTTCTCCCTCTCTCATAATAATAATAGAACCCATGGGGATACGGGTGGCGCTGTGGTCTAAACCAATGAGCCTCTTGGGCTTGCTGATCGGAAGGTGGGCGGTTCGAATCCCAGCGATGGGGTGAGCTCCCATTGCTCTGTCCCAGCTCCTGCCAACCTAGTTCAAAAGCACACCAGTGCAAGTAGATAAATAGGTACCACTGTGGCAGGAAGGTAAACAGTATTTCCGTGTGCTCTGGTTTCTGTCACGGTGCTCTGCTGCACCAGAAGTGGTTTAGTTGTGCTGGCCACATGACCCGGAAAGCTGTCTGTGGACAAGGCCTGAAAGCGAGATGAGCGGCACAACCCCTTTCCAGAGGATGGTATAGGCCTGAATACCATGGACTAAGACCTAGGAAACTAGGGTTAAAATCCCTGCTCATCCATACAGAGTTGTTGTGAGGATAACACCTGGAGCTCCTTGGAGGAAATGGTGGGAATATAAAGTGAAATAAATAAATAGCAATGATATCCAGTTGGCTTTAGTAAGGAGCAGGATTCTGTACTGGCAAGAGACACCTTGGGTCTTATCCAGACAGGCTCCTGTAATTTATTAATCCTCTGCGATGAGCTGGGGTGAAAAGTGTGGCAGCCCCCAATTGCATAATGCTTTGCTGCCCTACATGCCTGTTCTTGCCTGCTTTCCCCTCCGCTGCTTTGCCTCTTCGTTAGTGTAAACAAATTGGAAGCTGAAGCCAGTTAAATGGGTGTTTATGTCAGCTTAGGCGACTGTGTAAACAGGCCAGCGTGAGATAACAGCTTAGTAATATTTATGGGTTAAAGTGTTTTCTCGCTGAAGGAGAAGGTCCCCTTGCCTTGGTGCAAGGAAGGTCCTTTAAAAAAAACAACCCCACTCTGATTTTGAGACTGAAATGGAGAAGGAAGACATCAGGGACACTCAGCACACACACAAAAATACTCTGTGTGCATTTGTAACGCCAAGCTGTCTCAGCTAAATGGGAATTAGAAAGCAATGGCAGAGCTTAAGCAATGGAACAAATTGAATGTTCCGAAACCCTGCCCTGCAGTTCCTCCGGGGTTAGAGTTACAAGGGCTTTTTTTATGATGCTAGAGAAGAAACTTGAGGGCATCTCATAGGCATTGCCTGGTGCACCAGCAGGATGGCTGCGGCAAGAGGGCCGGTTGCTGCAGGAGTTCCAGATCAGGCGAAGCTTTTGAGAGAGCTAAAGTTGCACCAGGCTAAAAACTGTCAACCAGGTAGCCTGGCCTTTGCCTTGAATTTCTCTTCTACCATTAACCATGGTCAGGTGAGACTTGGGGAAGGTCTGTAGTCTCCATCTTGAGCATGGCACCACCAGAGGGAAATGGCCTGGCCTCTCCATCACACTCCATGAGCACTGATCCCATTGGTCATTAAAAGAGCTTGGGCCAGTCACCACCTCTCTGCCTAACCTACCTCACAGAGTTGTGAGGATTTTAAGAGGAGGGGAAATAACCTTGTAGGCCACTTTGAGCTCCCTGGAGCGAGCAATCAATCAATATCAATCAATCAATCAATCAATTTGTGGCCTTAAAAACAACCGGCTCCAAATATTGGTGTCCACCTCCCTCTTTTCCTGCCAACCTCAAGCCCTGCGTTCTTAAAGGTGTACAGAAGCAATCATATGCACAGGGGCTCTTTCTAAACCTTCTTACGAACATGTGGAGGTTAGGGTTGCATGATCCAGCTAAGTCTCCACTCCACACATTTATATAAAGGTGTCTGAAAGGGTTTTAGGAGCCTTTTGGCAAGTCGCTATGCCTTTATCTTCTTTTGCAGACAAAGCGTGGGGGCTGAGGCTAATACTAGGCTTTTCTGGGCAATCTGTTTGTTCATCCTGATTTGCTTGCAGAAAGCTTACAGTGAGGTTAGACTATGTCCGGTTTTTTACTGAGCATTTGCTCGGATCTGTTTACGCTGCATTTGGATGACAATGAACTTTCATTCCTGCAACCATCTCCATTTACCTGCAGGGTATTTACACATCTTCCTGTTAATCAGAGATTTTAAGGGTACTCAGGGGTACGCAGCACCGGGCATCTCTTTCTGTTGTTGTTAAAAAGTGGGACACTAACTGTAACAACTTGTGGTGAGTACAGCATCTATTTTTCGGGGGGGGGGAGCATTGTTGTTCACTATTTATTTTATCTCACACTTTTCAATGCATTTCCACTTCACTTTCAAAACTGCAAAAGACCTTTTCTGGAAAACAGGCGATGTGTGTGTGTGTTAGGTGTACTGGAAACTAGTTTTTCCTCTGTACAGAATTGTGTGTGCTTGTCTTCAACATGCTGCTTTCAATTCAGAGTGAGTCTAGATTCTGCAGCCCTCAAGGGTGGTTTGATCCGCACTTGAACTCCCACCCCCACCACCGTTTTTTGTTGGAAGACATTTGTCTCGAAAACCCTCCCTTTGATTGGGTTACCCATGCCTTTTCCTCCCTGCACATGCGCCAGTGAATAAGGAAGTGGTAATTGCTTTCTTGATATATGGCTCCCCTCTCCAGAAAATCATTAGGCAGGTGAGGCTACAGCCCACCCCCCACCATTGCTGGAACCGCCACCATCCTTTTACAAATGGTTAATGCAAAATCAATTTGACTTGAGCTTTATATTTTTGCAATGAAACTAGCTTGTGAAAAAGTGCTGTTGGGGGCATTAAAACAAAATGGAAGCAGGTCCAGAATGTGTGTGGACTCGGTAGGAAAAAACAAGATGCCGGCGTGCCTTGAATGTCATGCACATGCCGCCTGAGTGCAACACCTGGATTCTAAAGGACAGATACAAACGGTGGGGGAAGGGAATTGCAATATCTGCAAGGCAGGCTGGACAGTCAACTAGGGCAAAGGGTCAGGCAGGTCTCTCGTGCGATCCAGAGTTCCCTGCAGCAATCTGGCAGTTTGCCGGGTGATAGGTCACACCGGCCAGCCCTTCAAGAGACAATGCATGTGCTTTGGTAAATGAAAATCTTTAATAAAAATTATTTAAAATAATAATTTTAAAAATCTTTGGATTTCTGCACTTGCACAGCTCCTCTGGAATGTAAATCTGAAAGCTCTGTTGCAGAACGAAGCTCTTACCAAGGCAACAGCCACACAAACCCTTTTCCAAAGTGGTTAATGGACTGACTGCAGGGTAGGGAACCTCAGAACCAGCGACCACATGTTTAAGAGTTACCCTGCTCTGAACCCTCTTTTGACTGCGTTGGCCTTCAGTTACGAGAATGCCTCTCGCTGACTTGGATGATGGAGAGATGTGGGGGTGGGGGTGGGCAGCAGCTGCAGGCACAGAAACCTCTGGCTCTCGCCTGGCTGAAATGCAGCCAAGTGCACAGAGGCTGGGAGTCACTCCCATCCATTGATCCTCTGGCCCCGCCCAGCACTCGAATGCAGCCCCCAGAAGGTTGCCCACATCATGGGAAAGGTCCCACGCCTGGACTAAGTGGAGGAAGCGGAGCAGCAAGGATTTGAACCTGGGGAAGAGAATGTGCTCCAATAGGCTGGTCATACCAGATGTGCTGTGATTGATCCCTTCTTCCTGTAAATACAGTAAAAGAAGCTTCACTTCTTAACTCAGCCACGGTGAGATTGTTTGGCTGTCCTTTACGTACCTCTTAGAGGTTGTGTTTTCTGCCCCTTTTAGTTCTTGCTGACTATATTTGGAGGGGGTGGAATTGCAATTGTGTAATTACTATTTGAAAACAACAAACAAATATTAGAAATGCATTAGGTGGCTCAGGATACTGGAGCTTACCAAAGCTTTGATCTTCAGCTGCAATAACCGGTTCATATCAGCTTGGTTTGCACCAAACCTTAGTTTACTGAGACCCCGGGGGAGGAGCGTTCCCTTTCCTTTGTCCTTTTTGTTATTGTGCTGAGTTAAGGTTTGGTTTAATGCATTGTTTGAACAGTTAAGCTCTCTCTCTCTCTCCTCATTAACCATGAGCTGTGGCTAGGACCTTACTTCTGGGTATACCTTGGGCAATTCCATCCTGTTGTTATTTCTGAGTGGGATTCAGTCATATCCCACCAAATTCAAGTTACAGGCAACTCCCCATTTATATGCATTCAAGGCACATGCGGCGCTACAAGGGTGCATCACGTTGAACCTGAAAATGACCCGAAAACGCGACAAAAAGGGTTGGAACGGGGTGTTTGCAAGCTTTTTCAATGATGTTTCAAATACACCCCCATTTCACTTAAACACCTGGTACCTTGGAACGTAACCCCCATGTAAATTGGGAATTGCCTGTACTAATTGGTTTGGGTGGTGTTGTGCAACCAGCCTGCTTTCCCAAAATATGACTTTATGCACTAAGGAAAATGACCGAAAAACGTACTGGAAAGTGTGGGATAACACTTGCCTTCACGCAGTGGCGTAGCGTGGGGGGTGCAGGGGGGCCCGGCCGCACCGGGTGCAACATCTGGAGGTTAGGGTTAGGGGGCGCAAATCCACGGGTTAGGGGGCGCAAATCCACGGGTTAGGGGGCGCAAATCCACGGGTTAGGGGGCACAAATTACTTGCCTTGCCCCGGGTGCTGACAACCCACGCTACGCCACTGCCTTCACGTAACATCGCCTCATCTCCACACAAATCAGGGTGTTCATCAAATAGCCAACGTTGTCTAATGTCCTTGCAAAGAAACCAGGATGAATGTTCAGCTAACAGTCGTCTGGGTTGTCCTATCATTGGAAGCAATTTGCTGCTTTCCAGCTCCCTGGGGAAAGAGCCTAGCAAAGTTCCTGTCCCAGTGCACTGGTCACAACCATCCATCCATCTTTATTTATTGAGTTATTGTTTGTTTGTTTTTTAATCCCACCATGTTGCAAACGGAGCCTCAAGGCAGCTTAGAATAAACAACATAATTTATTTTGCTATAAGCAAAACAGCATGGCAAAAGACAATAGACCCAACCAACAGGGAGAGAAATGAATGAATATAATAAAAATAGCACGTAAGACAACATCTTTTCCCGGCAGGTGGAAATAGATGCAGGGTGTTTTTTTTTTGCAGCTTCGTCAAATGCGAACCCCTGTTTCTCCTCACCCCACCCCGCCTTGATCCTGATCGAGCCTTTCTGAGCAGGCGGAGGGGAAGGGGAACCAGAGCAATTACAAGAAGAACCTGTTGCCCACGACCAGTTTGTGAGCAACAGGATTAAACCCGGGTCTGGAAGGAAGAAGCCCCTTCGTCTGTTTTTGCTGCAACGGACTAAGGCTTCCTTGCTTTGCCACGGGCTGAAAAGGTTCGACTCCTCTCCAGGGTTTTTTTGCACCGAAGTCTTGCATTAAGAGCAGGGCTCTAGCGAGAAAGGGGGTCTAAGGTAGGCTTTCGCCTCGCCCCCTGGCGCTCCGCTTAAGCGCGACTCCTCTCTGCTGTTGCAGGCGAGTCTTCTGGAGCAAGCGTGCGAGGAGGGCTGGGCTCCCGGTGCTCTTGTGGGTGGGTGGGTGTGTATCCCCCCCCCTCGGAGCAGTGCAGCCCCCTCCCCCCGTGCATGCAGCTCCCTCCCCCTCGCACCTGACGTCAGCTTTCTGGGCTTCTCCTCCAAGCCCCTCCGATGCATTTGGACTCTCGGCTCTGGCACCGGGAACAATGAGTCGCTGCCGGCTTGCAAGCTTCGCCCGCGCCTGCCTCCTGCTCCTGGCCGGCTGCTGCTGCAGCAGAGGTGAGTGGCGGGCAACAAAGGGAGAGGGAGAGGGGCTGAGCGGGCAACTTGCGCTGCAGATTTGCAGGGCAGCGCTGTCCCAGGTAAGCCTTGGGCACCGCGGCGCTGCTCCCCTCCGTTTGCAAATCAAGGCGGCGCGGGAGAAACGTGCTTTGTCTTGTTAACTCTTGCCGAACTCCGATTCCAATTCTGCAAGGATTCCCCGGGTTGCTACGATTAGTTTTTTATGGTGTTAGAACCGAAGGTGTGAATGTTCCCCCCGGGTGGTTGCTTCCACACCCCACCCAATGTATTTCTGTCCAAGCCACGAGGAGATGCATATTTCGAGGTGTCTAGAGCTGGATTCATATAAATATAAATAAACACACACAGGTGGGGAAGGAGACGCACACAGTTTGCAGAATGGGTTTTGCAAAAACACACCCACCTTCTCTCACTGCCTCTCCTCCGCGGTATAACCGCTACTGTAAGTGATTTGCAACTGGTGGCAGGAAAGGGGGCGTGTTGCGTTGGGCTTGTGTGCAAACCGGCCCACCAGGTGGGGGGGGATTTTGGTTGGATTCCCCCTCCCCCCCATATTTTTGTTAAAAAATATTTTGCATGGGATTGGGGGTCCTGATGCATGCAAGTATCCCCCCCCCCGAGTCCACACGACATCGTTGGCATAAAAATACCAGCTCCCCCCTAAATCACAGATCTATGTGGAAAATAAGCTAAAAAAAATAAGAAAGGAAAACCTGTTGCCAACGATATCTGAGACCCCCGTTTGAAAATCTGAAGCGCTGTCTAGAAACCCCTCCATGTTCTCCCCTTTTGCAAACCCTTTCCTTCCCCCATCTTTGATTTACTGCGGAATATTTGGGTGTCAAAACCTTCCACGTTCTGCGAGTGCCTCTGAGCCTCGTGGGGTAAAGAGAAGTCCCAGAAGGGAAACAGCCTGTCCTTTGTACTGTAAGGGTTTAGGACGGGGATTTCCCAAATGATCAATCTGCCCACCCCCAAGTACTGAAAATTGGGGGGGGGAGGAGTTTTATTACAGACGTGAGAGGCTGGTTGGTGGAAGGGGGTGTGCATCAGCCCCCGTTCCTATTATAGTACATATTCGTATACGTTTTGAGCCCCTCCGGGCAGGATCTGTGCACCTCCTATGCTGTGCACAGCGGGAAGCGTTGATAATCAAGAGTTGTAGATTATGAAGACTGATAATTGTACGTGAATCGCTTTGAACATACTGTAAGGGGGGGGGGGCTGAGTCTTACTATATGGCCACAGTTTATTATCTGGCAGACGCTATTGTTCTGAAATAAAGCACGCTCCTTGCCCTCCCCTCCCATGGGGTTGAGCTGTCTTAATCAGGTTAAGCACCCCAGCTCATGCTTTGTTTTCAGTGGGATTGTTTATTGTGAATTTGGCTGCCTCAGGCTCCCCGCTCTACACGCCCCCCCCCCATAGTATGGGGGAAAGGATCTGGGTGAAGCAGAGACTTGGGGTGGGGGCGGAACATCCCATCCCTTGATTCTGCAAGACTTGTTCTAAGATGCCTAGAGAGGAAGGTTGAAGCCAGAAGTAGGGTGGTAGGAAGCTATCTCTTATACCAGGTCAGGTCAATGGGACATCTAATTCAGTGCTGCCTACACGGGCTGGCAGCAGCTCTCCAGGGTTTCAGGCAAGGACCTGCTTGGAGATAGATGCTGTTGGGGATTGAACCTGCATCCAAAGCTGTTGCTCTGCCCATGAGCTGAGTCCCTTCCTCAAAAGTTCCCGTTGGCCATCTATTGACGAGAAGGTTCCCATGTCTCCCCCAGAAGTTTAGGCAAATGCTAAGTGTATTCACTGGGATTCGGACAGAGGGAGCATTTATAGATTTTGAGAAGTGAGTGAAGCCAAAGCCCTGTTGAGATGACAGGAGGATCGGCATTGCCTTCTCCCCACCCCCACCCACCAAAAAACGAGGGCACAGAGGGATTCTGGGCACATGCTCTGAGCTCAGCTTCTGTCTGGAACAGACTGCATCATCGGAGCCTGTTTGTCTGAGATTTTAAGGACGGCATCATCCAGGGTGTAAGTTCTAAGGCTGCTGCTGTGGCACCAGTTTTCCTGTTGGTGTGTCATAGCAAACCTGTAGGCATGCACCCCCAAACTCCAGCATTCCTAAGATGCTGTTCAGTATGAGTCTCCCCTGCCCTCCAAAAATGGGGATCTCAAAATTTGGACTCTACATGTGACCAAAAGCTGACGAATGGTTGTAACGTTTGTACAACAATTTCCTTTCGTTTGTACAAACAGTCTCCAGTTTTGTGTTTGCAAAGCTTTTGTGTTTTCAGTAAAAGGATGAGCAAACTTCTTCAGATAAGGGAATACAGTTTTCTCCTGGTTTTGTATTGGTTTATTTATTACTTCTTCATTAAAATATTTATAACCTGCCTTTTCTGCCCAAACGCTCCAGGGCAGTGCTCAACAATGAGATGAGATGCATAGTCAACACATTAACATTTATGTAAAGTAGCAGTTTAAGCTTACAGATAGAGTCCGTGGCAATTGGGCGGTGGGAGGCTTATCTGGCGACTCAGAGGGCTTGTGGAGTCCTTTGAAATAACACAGCAAAGCTACAGTGATTTTGTTACAGCAAAGCTAGTAGCAAAAATGGAACGAAGGGCAGAGAAAGGTGCCAACACAAAAAAGGCCTTGCTCTGGATAAGCTACACACCCCAACTGCATTTAAAATAATGAGGTACCTGAATAGGGCTGGACGATATCTGGTTTTCAACATCATGATATATCATGATATTTATACTGATATATCACAATGTCTGAAATAAAGGTGGAGCTATGTAAAGGCATTGGCTGGCTTAACAGTTTTTCCCACCTGATGATTTTTGCGTAGCATGAGTACAAACTTATCATCATTCGTGATCTATTGTCAGGACAAAAAATTATGAAACCAATATCACAATATGGACTTCAAACCGGTTTTGGGTGATATATCGCCCAGCACTCTATCCTTCACCTCTATGTATTTTTTAAGGGGAGAAAAGTAGCCACTCTCATCACTTTCAAGGGGGCAGTGAGTGTTTGCATGTGTTGGGGTGGGGAAGGCTTAGGGCAGCCTTTCTCAACCTGTGGGTCCCCAGATGTTGTTGAACTACAACTCCCATCACCCCTAGCTAGCAAGGCCAGAGCTCAGGGATGATGGGAGTTGTAGTCCAACAATATATGGGAACCCACAGGTTGAGAACCGCTGGCTTAGGGGCTTTGTGGGCAGCAGGGAAGACCTCCGGGACATAATGGTGCCCATCAGAGCCGCTGCTGGTCAGTTTAGACAATACTGAACTAGATAAACCGAAGGTGTGGTTCATTATAAGGCAGCTTCCTACAGCATTCTGACCTTGCTGTGTGGGGTCATGCACAGCCCCAGCTATGCATTTTAAATTTATTTCCCTGCCCCGCCTTGCATAAAACAAGCGGGTATGCGCTGCACCTTCAGAGTAAGCGGAAGGGTAACATTAGCAACTGGGAAGAATTTGCAGTTGCTGTCCCATGTGGCTCGTGAGATCTCCTCGAGCCCTCATCCCAGAAGCTGAGCCATAAAATATCTGCAAAGAGGCTCTGTCGTTTGGAGTCTTGCCTGAATTCCACTCCCCACCCCCTGGCTAATGGGAACGACCTGCTCAGCACTTCCCACTGCAGCTCGGCTGCCGTCTTTCTTTCTGAAGTCTGCTGCTGCAGTTGTGGCTGTGGGAAGGACGGCCTTTCAGTGTGTAGCTGCAGGGCTGGGCACATTCCTAACATCATATTGGTTTATTTTTAGGAGCCCAGAGCAAGCTGCTCACCTGGGGCTCTCCTATGCATTTGATACATCCTTGGGATGTAGGGGGAAAAATAATTTCCTGGTCCCTGTGGACTAAGGAGAGCAGTCTCGCTGCTAACCAAACGGCCACTGGTTTGCTGGTCCCCATGAGAGGCTAACTGGTGTATTAATTCATTATAACATAGCTTTTAGATATCGCTTTAAATAACTGGTGGCTGGTGGGACTGGGAGGGCAGAGAGGGACCAAGAGAAGGTGGAGCCACAGTCAGAGATTGGCAGAAGTAATTCCACTTTTATTCCTATCCTCCTCCCTGCTGAGTTCAACAAGGACAGCGCTGAGGCCAAAGAGCATGGGTAGGCAAACTAAGGCTGGAGGGGGGGGGGCTGGATCTGGCCTAATTGCCTTCTAAATCCGGCCCACGGACTGTCCGGGAATCAGCGTGTTTTTACATGAGTAGAATGTGTGCTTTTATTTAAAATGCATCTCTGGGTTATTTGTGGGGTATAGGAATTCGTTCAACTCCCCAAAAAAATATGGTCCGGCCCCTCACAAGGTCTGAGGGACAGTGGACCGGCCCCCTGCTGAAAAGGTTTGCTGACCCCTGCCAAAGAGGAAGAATCTCACAGGCAGTGCCAGCCCCTGCTCTGGTAGTAAGCAAGGAGGCAGTGTTATAAACTCAGATATACAAGCTAGGCACCAAATGGCTCCTTAAACCAGGCTTACAGTCGCCAAAACGGAATGCCTAGTTGCCATTTTGGGGGGCCAAGATGGCTTGAAAGTTGCATTTTTCAATACAAGTTTTTGGTTCCTGAAATTCATTCTGATGGTGCAGATAAAATATCGTGGATAGAATTCTACAGGATGTGTTGCTCATGTGTGAAAACAGTGGGGCTCCAAAGATCCCAGGCTTGCGTGTCCAGATGTTGGAGCTGCCAGTCGCCATCCTGGCACCTGGGCATCTTCATTTGGTCGCAAGTGGCCAGGAGCAAAATGTGCCTAGCGAATTTCAAACACTGAGGTGGGGGTATTGACTATGGTTGATGGGGCAATGCCCCATCTGCTCAAATGGACATGCTTCCACTGGTTCAGAGTGTTTGTGGCACCACCCATTAATGCTTATTTTATTTATTATTGGTTCTTAATGTCTATGTATCACATTTCCTCCAAGGAGCTCAGGGTGGTCTACACTGTTTGTTTATTCTCCTCCCCAACCTCTCAATTGCTATACTCATAACAGCCTGAGAGGTAGGCTAGGCAACATGGGGATTGGGACCCTGGTCTGCCAGCTCCCAGTCCCAACACTCTCATATTTACACTCCTCTGACCTTGTAAAATAGGGCACATTGCAGGGGCAGAGAGAATGTCTATCCCAAGGAGACAGGATCCGAATGCTCTGGCAGCCTGGAGATAACATCAACAGTGTAATTCATGTTTGAGTGATGTAAAAGCGGAGAACAGATTAATCTGGTTATAGGAAAATATGCAGGAATGAAAGACTAATAAACCAAGGAAAGAGAAGGAGGGAAGTCTCTGGATATTTAACAGTATGTAAAATGTTTATTTTAAGGTGTAAAATTGAAAAGTTACAAATATATTTTTTAAAAGAGAGAGAGGGGATCTGAATGATGAACCCCCTTATGCTTGATGCTCATAGTCAATCAGGTTCTTGCTCACTCTTCCCCCCTCCCGTTTATAGTTATGTGTAATTTCCTCACACCTTAATGACTGAACTTGTAATTCTTCTAATGGATGAGGTCATAGTTGCTCATCATCCTCTTAACACGGCTTGTTTAATTGGTTTCCTTGAGTCAGAGCCAGTGTGGATCAATGAACAAAGAGCTCACTTAGGATCTGAGGGCCTGATCTCACAGGGACACAGGAAGCTGCCTTGTAACTGAGTCAGACCCTCGGCCCATGTAGCACAGTATTGCTTACACTGGCTGGCAGCAGCTGTCCAGAGTTCCAGACATTCCAAGAGAATGAACCTGAGAGCTTATCTTGCAAAGTAGGTGGTCTACCACGGAGCTATGAACTTTTCTCCACATTTCACATCTGCTCTGGCTTCTTTGCACAGAAAGTGGCTACGGTGTGCTTTGGTTCTGGAGAAGGGGAACTTAAAATACTGTCCTCCTCCACAGGATTGTCGTGGGAGCAAAAGTAACATGAACAACATCCTAAGTGAGTGTACTTCCATGCCTCGGAATTGCGTAGGTACGGACTGGACCCTGGCTAGCACTTGCCCCCTTGCGGCCACTAAAAAGGACCCAGCAGAATTGTCTGTGGGTGTCTGCACACTATTGGAACAAGTAGAGTCTTAAAACCGGTGTAACCACTGCAACTTGAAGGTATGCTGGAAATGGTCCTTTGGTGCAGATAACGAGAGTCCAGAAGTTCTGGGAGCAAGGGTGCTAGTCGTGATTTTTAAGGCACTCCTACATTTGCGGTGTTGGCGTGACCTCCTTCAGCTTGGCAAGCAAACCATGAGGACCAGAAACTTAAGGCCCAATTCAGCTACCCTGTTCTGGTAGCAGAAGCCAGTGCAAAGATTCCCACTAGTCCAGTGAGATTTCCCTGCTTCCTACCCCACTCCACCTTCCTGAAATCTGCTCTGGAGGAACAGATGAACCCTCAAAACACCTGTGGGATGGGAGGAGAAGGGAGAGCCTTTCTGCAGGTTAAGCTATGCTGAATTTCCACCCTTTGGGTTGTATTCAACTAAGCTGTACTCAGAGTAGACCCACTAAAATTAATGAACCAAGGTAATCACGCCTGTTAACTTCAGTGGGTCTACTCTGAGTAGGCTACAGCTTTGTTTTTGGTGACAAAGTGAGAAATCCAATACTTTTTTGGGGGAGATATGATGATTGCACTGCAGGGTACATTCTGAGCCCTCCTTGCCTTAAATGCAGCCTTCCAGAGGGGATGGGCAAAGTCAAGCTTAAAAAGGGTGTGAGGAAGAGAAAAGGCGAAAACTTGGAGGAGGATTGCTATGTACAATAAGGGCCAGGAATGTTAAACAGCTTAGGCTTGGGGGTGGGAGAGGCGTGACTCTGGTATGATAGTAACTCCTCACAGCCCCTCCCGAAAACACTCACTCATTTTCCCAGTGAGAGACCCATTCCATGGGCTGAGGACACACAAACACTGCCTTCTGCACTGAGTGAGACATGCCATTGTTCCATCGAGCTCAGTACTGACCACCTGGACTGTTAGCAGCTTTCTGGGAAGTTTGAGGTAACCTTGTTGTCGTTTAGCTGGAGGGGCCTGAGATTGGATCCAAGGCCCACTGCATATACCAGAGGTCAGCAACCTTTTTCAGCCGTGGGCTGGTCCACGATCCCTCAGGCCATGTGGTGGGCCGGACTATATTTTGGAAAAAAAATATGAACGAATTCCTGTGCCCCACAAATAATCCAGAGATGCATTTTAAATAAAAGGACACATTCTACTCATGTACAAACACCAGGCAGGCCCCACGAATAACCCAGAGGTGCATTTTAAATAAAAGGACACATTCTACTCATGTACAAACACCAGGCAGGCCCCACGAATAACCCAGAGGTGCATTTTAAATAAAAGGACACATTCTACTCATGTACAAACACCAGGCAGGCCCCACGAATAACCCAGAGGTGCATTTTAAATAAAAGGACACATTCTACTAATGTGAAAACATGCTGATTCCCGGACCATCCGCCTTAGGTTGCCTACCCCGGTGTATACGGCCGCCTCTTTGCCTCTGAGCTGTCGCCCCCAAGGAAGGGCTGGAGCCAGGGAGCATTTGACCCAAAGTCGTGCCCCGAACATCATTCTCCTCCAGTGAGTCTGAAGTGATCTGTTTCCTTCCCTGCAAAGGCTGACCTTTCTGGCTCCTGTACGAAGGTACACATTGTGTTTTAAAAGCTTGCTAAATCACATGCAAAGCTTGACAGGTGCTTTTGTAGCAAAGAGGTTCTTTGCTCTCAGTGAGGTCTCCCCTCCCAACACTCCCTTAACTTTCATGGGAAATGGTGGATTTGAGGTAGGCTCTAAAGCAGGGTTTCCCAGACTTGGGTCTCCAGCTGTTTCTAGACTACAACCCCTATCATCCCTAGCTAGCAGGACCAGTAGTAAAGGGATGATGGGCATTGTAGTCCAAAAACAGCTGGAGGCCCACGTTTGGGGAAATTTAGCAATCAATCCCTCTTGCCAGGGAACTCTAGGAATTGTAGCTCTGAGGGTGGAGATAGGGTTTCGTGACAGCTATCGGAACCCTTAACAAACCACAGTTCCCGGGATTCTTTCAGGGACATAAGAACACAAGGACAAGCCTGCTGGGATCAGGCCAGCTCCCCAGCGAGTTCAGCCTCACAACTGTCTAGTAGGCACCCCCAAATTTGGCCCTCCAGATGTTTTGGGCCTACAACTCCCATCATCCATAGCTAACAGGACCAGTGGTCAGGGATAATGGGAATTGTAGTCCCAAAACATCTGGAGGGCTACGCTGCTGCTTTATAATGTAGAGTGCAGATGGGGCCTTTGTAAAGCATTGTGTGCATGGATGGATTTTTTAAATAGAACATGTAACATCCACAGAGCCTAGGGCTTGCCGATCAGAAGGTTGGCGGTTCAAATCCTCGTGACGGGATGAGCTCCCGTTGTTCGGTCCTTGCTCCTGCCAACCTAGCAGTTTGAAAGCACAAAGTGCAAGTAGATAAATAGGTACCGCTCTGGCGGGAAGGTAAACGGTGTTTCCGTGCTCTGCTCTGGATCGCCAGAAGCGGCTTAGTCATGCTGGCTACATGACCCGGAAGCTGTACGCCGGCTCCCTTGGCCAATAAAGCGACATGAGTGCTGCAACACCAGAGTCATCTGCGACTGGACCTAATGGTCAGGGGTCCCTTTACCTTTTTAACATCTGTGTAGTGCAGTGGTTAGGATGTTGGACTGAGACCTAGGTCCTAGGAGACCAGGGTTCAAATCCCCAGTTCACCTTGAAGCTTATTGGGCCACTTGCTACCTCTCAGCCTAACACACCTTCCAGGGTTGTACTGGGTTTGTACTTCAGGCTACTTGAAGGCAAGATGGGGTAGAAATAGAGTGAGTCAATAGGAAAAGAAAATGCAACCTAGTGTTGAGCGACAGTGGAATATAAATCAGGTCCCTCCTGGGCTACTCCTTCGTAATGGGAGGCAGCCTTCGCTTTCCCTTCTATGGAGTTTTCCGCCCTCCCAAGTGCCCTTCCCTGCTCTTCCTTTTTTATCCCCTCCAGATGCTATTTTCACCCTTCTGGCATGCCTATTATTCTGTGCTTTGTCTGCTTGGAGCTTCCTTCTCTCCCTGCCCATCCAGCCCCTCTTCCGTTCTCAAAGCGAGTTAAATTCCCACTGGGCCAGAGCATCCCATTTCTCTCCCTTTGTCCCTTCTCCAGGCTGACACGCACAAGACAGGAGCTCTCTCTGCCTGGCTGACTCCCATCCAAACCCTTTTAAAAATTATTTATCTGCCTCGTCTTTTGGAAGCGGCCGGCTGGTGTCCCATCATTCTTGGCCGGGTTGCAAGTCTTGCGTCCTGATAGTTCCCAGGCAAGCTAAATATGGTTAACTCAAGCAGGGCCCTCCGAAACCTGCCTCCCTGTGAGTCAGGCTGCTGCGCGCTTCTCCCATGACCCTCCGTCCTCATCCTGGCCCAGCCGTCTCTGTGGGCATGCTGGAGAGAAAGAGCTGTGTGCGCCCAATCTGGAAATCATCCGGGCGGGATGGTGGATCGTCTTGCAACGGTTCTTCTTATCTTGCTGGCTTCTGCTGAATGAAAGCGCTTCTTTCTGGTGGCAAAGCTGTTGCACCAAGATCATTCGTTGCCTGTAGTGGGGGAGAGCAGTGCAGTTCTGCTTTGGCTGGGGCCCGGGCATTTGGGAATTGTAGGGAGGCAGGAAGACCAACAGTAAAGGTAAACCAGGCTTATAGTCGCCAAAACGGAATGCCTAGTTGCCATACTTGGGGGCCAAGATGGCTTGTATTTTTCAATACAAGCTTTGGGTTCCTGAAATTCATTCTGATGGTGCAGATAAAATATCGTGGATAGAATTCTACAGGATGTGTTGCTTGTGTGTGAAAACAGTGGGGATCCAAAGATCCCCAGGCTTGCGTCTCCAGATGGTGGAGCCGCCATCCTGGCACCTGGGCATCTTCACTTGGTCGCAAGTGGTCGATAGCTAGGAGCAAAATGCGCCTGGCGAATTTCGAACACTGAGGTGTGGGTATTGATGATGGTTGATGGGGCAATGTCCCATCTGCTCAAATGGACCAGCTTCCACTGGTTCAGAGTGTTTGTGGCACCACTCATTAATCTTGCTTTAATGCTTTAAGGACCCCTGACCATTAGCTCCAGTCGTGGACAACTCTGGGGTTGTGGCTCTCATCTCGCTTTATTGGCCGAGGGAGCCAGCGTACAGCTTCCGGGTCATGTGGCCAGCATGGCTGAGCTGCTTCTGGCAAACCAGAGCAGCGCACGGAAACACCATTTACCTTCCCGCAGGAGTGGTACCTATTTATCTACTTGCAGTTGATGTGCTTTCGAAATGCTAGGTTGGCAGGAGCAGAGACCGAACAACAGGAGCTCGCCCCGTTGCGGGGATTCGAACCGCCAACCTTCTGATCTGCAAGCCCTAGGCTCTGTGGTTTAACCCATAGTGCCACCCGCATCCCAAGACCAACAGTAGGTGGAGCCAAAGCCATTGATGGATACAGACACCCCTGGCTGGTTGTATGTAAGAAGACATGGAGATAAGAAGAAAAGGAGAGCCTGCTGGATCAGGCCTGTGGCTCAGCTAGTCGGGAATCCTCTTTGCATGGTGGACGGCCAGAGGAAAACCCCGCAAGCACGACCTGAGTGCAGCAGTGTGCATTTTGTTTTGTTTTACATGGGACTCCACATTTACATGGGGGTTGCATTCCGAACCCCCCTGCGCATACACGAAATTGTGCAAAATGGGGAGCAGAGTCCTCCTGGCTCCTGAGGAGACCTACCCCAGAGCCCAAAGAAGACCCCTTCAGGCTCCAGGGAGGGTCTCCTCATGAGCCAGAGTGTCAGCAGGGCTTTGCTGAGGCTTCTCAGCCTCCCTCCTTCCTTCCTTCAAACTATTTTTAAAATATTTTATTTTAAATTGATGTGACTCGCCCTTGAACATTAACAGTGAAGGGTAAGTCATAGATTGAATGAATAATAATAGTAATGGAATTAAAGTTATCCAGCTGCATGTTTGTGTGTTTGATATGCGTGCTCAAAACGCAAATTCATTTTGGTTGTTGTAGAGAGAAGGGCTTCTGAGGAGCATGTGTGTTAACTACCCCTTTCCTTTTCACTCTCCATAAATGACATCACAGGGGAAGAATTTGGGCTGTTGGGTCAACCTGGGGGTAGTAGCCAGGTTGATCTTCTTTTTCCTAGCAGCATGGTGACAAATGCCTTCTTTTTTTTTGCTGTCCCACCCATATATATCCCTTTGGCCATCACCGCACAGGAAAATCAGGTTCTGCAGGCCTCTACATCGCCCTGAAGACTGACAGAACCCTCACCCCTCTCTCTCCAGCAGCTGACAGGTCTTTGGAAACAGATTTTGTAGCACAGGTGACTCTGGCGGTTGAAATGCCAGTAGAAATTAAAAAGGTACCTGTAACTCGCAGCTAGTTCCAGCCCAAAGGCTGGTGCCTCTGAAGAATTGTGCGGCTGAGCCCTGCTGGATTGGAGCAAAAGCCCACCTAGTCCTCCATCTTGCTTTCTGTAGTGTCATGCACATGCCTCCAGGGAGCTCTAACCAATGGAGCTATCCAGGCTGAGAGAGAATCATAGAATTGTAGAGTTGGAAGGGACCCAGTAGATCATCTAGTCCAACCACTGCAATGCAGGAATATGCAGCTGTCCCACACGGGGATCGAACGTGCAACCTTGGCATTATCAGCAGGGCTTGGAGGCAAGAGTTTTCCCCACTGTTGTTCCCTGAACCTGGGTTCTACTTGGCCTTCATGATGACTAGTGGCCATTGGTAAACCTCTTCGCCTCCATAAATTTGTCTAATTGCCCCCTTTAAAAGCCATTTGAGGTCATGTGTCCATCAGCACATCTTAGGGCAGTGAATTCTGCTGATTAGCTAGACAGGGTTTGAAGAAGTTATGCCATGAACCCAAGTTCTAGAAGTATGGGAAACTGGGAGGAAAAACTAAATTTTTCTCCATACTGCAAATAAATGTATTGTGCCACTCCTTAGTATTCAATTTTTCTTTTAAAAAAGCTCTCAGCCTTGCTCAAATGCTTTAGCTTTGGAGTTCTGAATGAAAACTGGTTTCTCCTTGACACTGGCTTTCTCTGGTCAAACCACTCTCTCCACACACCTCTGCTCCATGTCATATAGAAAATGAAGGAAAACAGGTCGCCAACATCACAGGGTTCTTGAGCCTGCAAGCCACAGTGCTTTGTCTCTGTGCTTGTTCGGTTCCTACTAGATCGGCCTGGTCAGCAGAAAATGAAAGATAGCAGTTGAGTGTTGCGCTTCAAAAAAGGAAAAATAAATATTCTTAAAGCTGAGGTTGATGTTTGGGATATTTTAATTTATTTTGCCTTTGGGGGAAGGTTTAGAAACATCCATCCCAAAACAAAGAAAATCTGTTTGTGGGCAAGGACAGGTCCCTCTCCTTCACAGACAGAGTTTTCCTTCCACGTTATATGTGTGCAATTGTGTGCACATGAGCACACGCTCCAAGCCAGAAGCATCCTTTGCCCACGTTCACCTGCCAAAGAAATTTGAACAACAAAAGGCCTGCTTCTGATGATTGTTGGGGCTGCAGGACTTGTCACCTGGGAGGCTGAGCTGCAAACGCCAGACAGATGGGGCCTGGGCTGGGGAAGTGAGTGAAGCTAGAAAGCTGAAACGTCCAGATTGTTCCCATTCCAAATCTGGCACACAGCCCCCCCCCCTTGAAAGACACCCCCCCCCAGCTCTCGCTCTAACAAGGGCTTTATTCTGTTAGTTATATTTCCACCCGGACCTATTTTGATACATTCATTTTCTCTCTCTCTCTTTTCCTGCAGTTGCTTTTCAGGTAGAAAACTGATTGCTTGCCCTCTGCCACCGTTTCCCACCCTTCTGCCAGTTCTTTCATTTGCTAATAGCTTCTTAGACTTCGATGTGATCTCCACTATGAGTAGGGTCACTGATGTTCCCATTGTATGGATTGGGAAAACTGAGCCAGGGATAGTGATTTGTCCAAGGCAGGGTCCTGGACTTAAGGTGGTTGGGACATGCTAGTAACTGTCACCTCCCTCATCGATGATGGGGAACTCCTCCAGCGTAGAGAATGCCATTTTTTCTCAGCTAAAGCCTGAGGTGTCTTCTTGCAAACACCTAAATGCACACTAACAAAGCCATTTCATGTGCTGCTTTCACTGTAGGAGATGTTGAAGTCAAAAGGAGCAAGCTACACTTTCCTGTAGGTTTTTGCGAAAGCTTCCTGCCCAAGCTCTTCAAGATGGGAGATTTAATGTACACATTATTAGCTCACCCTTCACTACGCTGTCCCAGGACGGGCTGTGGTCTAGCCTCTTGGGCTTGGCGATCAGAAGGTCAGCCATTCGAATCCACGTGATGGAGTGAGCTCCCATTGCTCTGTCCCAGCTCCTGCCAACCTACCAGTTTGAAAGCACACCAGTGCAAATAGATAAATAGGTACCACTGTGGCGGCAAGGTAAACGGCGTTTTCATGCACTCTGGTTTCCTTCACGGTGTCCCGTTGCACCAGAAGCTGTTTAGTCATGCTGGCCACATGACCCGGAAAACTGTCTGTGGACCAGCGCTGGCTCCCTCGTCCTGAAAGCGAGATAAGCACTGCAACCCCATAGTCGCCTTTGACTGAACTTAACCATCCAGGGTCCTTTACCTTTTTCTTTTTTTTGTATACATCTCAGTACAGCAAACAATGCATAAACCTTACTAGACCATAAATCGAACCAAATCAGTGGCAGTGAGAAAGAGCAACAGCGCTGCAATGGAAGGGGTTTTCTGATCTCCTCCTTCACCCAAAGCCTGTGCAGAATGGTGGGTCCTCTTGACCCCAGTGTTGAAACGTATACAGTGGTACCTCAGGTTAAGTAATTAATTCGTTTCGGAGGTCCGTTCTTAACCTGAAACTGTTCTTAAGCTGAAGCACCACTTTAGCTTATGGGGCCTCCTGCTGCTGCTGCGCTGCTGGAGCGCAATTTCTGTTCTCATCCTGAAGCAAAGTTCTTAACCCGAGGTACTATTTCTGGGTTAGCGGAGTCTGTAACCTGAAGCGTATGTAACCTGAAGCGTATGTAACCTGAGGTACCACTGTACAGTGATGAGACCAGAAGCAGTTCAAAGGGAGGGCATTTCACAACCGGGAGGTTACTACAGGGAAGTCCCTGTCAGTGCCTTCCCTGCAGATCTCAAGACCTGAACATGGGAGGAGTCAATACTTCAGAAATGTGGGGCCCCAAGTCACTTCGGGCTCTGTATGTCAATGTAAGCACCTTCTAGAGGGTTTGAGGTTTTATTAAGTGGCATTTTAATCTCTTGTTTTCTTTTAGATTATAACCTGCACTTTGGGATATAAATGTGGACTCAATGAATAACCTCGTACAGCATTTGGATTTTTTGTTTTTAAGTTGCCAGAATTTGAAGAATGTTGGCTTCAAAATAAAGCAGATCCCCCTTGGTTAAGAGTAGCCAATCTGCTCTCCAGATGCTGTCGGACTACAACTCCCATCAGCCCCAGGATGATAGTTCAGCTGCATCTGGAAAGCACCACGTTGGCTCCCCTCCATTGCCATAGATGTAGGAGTTGCAACTTTGTCTCTCAGATTCCCCCCACTCCTTCAGAGGTCTGCCGGTTGCCGCTCCATCATAATGTTGCTCTGCGCCTGATTGGCTTAGCTCTTTTTGGCAAAAGTAGCTAAAAGAAAGTAAAATATGATCTGCCGGTTTCTCATCTTCCCCTTCTAATCGTAATTCTGTGCTGTTTCCCCACCCTGCTCAGCCCCGCTGTGGCTTCATGCAATTACCTGCCAGTTAATGAGTACTGTATTTCCTGGGAATTTAAAAGTCTGGATGCCTGGACTTCGTGGAAGCAGAGATCTCTCTAATTGTGGGCTGTGCGGTTAATACTGGAAATGAATTCCATAAAGGCTTGGCTTGACTATTACACCAACATTTTTTCTATACTCAGTTTCACTTCGGTGCTAAATCCGAGCCTGTACCAATTGTACCCAAACCAGATCTGAAGATGCTGTTCAGTTGGCTCTGATCAGATTGAGCAATGAGTGGTCGGTACTGGCTATTTGGAGATGTTAGGGATTGAATATAGGGCCCTTCTGCATGCAAAGCAATGACCTAGAACCCCTCCAGTGGTCTATCTAAGCAGGCAGCACCTCAATATCTGGTTGTTAACCAGAAGGGACGCGGGTGGCGCTGTGGGTTAAACCACAGAGCCTAGGGCTTGCCGATCATAAGGTTGGTGGTTCGAATCCCCGCGATCATAAGGTTGGTGGTTCGAATCTATGATCACTTTGATCAGGGTTGAGGAACCTGTGGCTCTCAAGATGTTAATGGACTACAGTTCCCATCAGGCCCAGCTAGCAAAGCCAGCATTCGGGGGGTGATGGGAGCTGTAGTCCAGAAACACCTGAAAGGTCACCCCTTTCCTGAGGTAGGGTGTTGAATTGGCGACAGGGGGAGCTGCGGGCTGCTAGACCCCTGCTCAGCTCTACAGTTCATTGGGTGACGTTGAGCTAACCATGCTCTCAGCCTACCTCGCAGGGTCATTGTGAGGAGGAAAGGGGAGGGACCATGCACCCCACTCCGGGCTCCTTGGTGGACAGGGTGGGAATAATAAATGAAATGGAGGTAATTGAGAGTGCTCAAAAGGGTGGATAAATGGCAAAAGGTGTAGCGAATTGCTTTCCAGTGGCAGCCGGGTTGGAAACCTAACTTCAGACGAGCCTTACCAGCAATGCCCCAGCTGTCTTCTGAGAGGGAAGGAGATTTCAGGAGAAGAAAGGACAGGGCTAAATAGACAGAGTAATGCTAATTTTCTAATCTTGTGTATTCTTAAAGCAACTTGTTAACAGTGTCATGGTTCCTATATGTCTGTTAAGGATTAATCCTCTGCTCCCACCAGAATTGGAATCTTCAGCATATAGTGTCTATACTTCATTTTCATGTCCATGGAATCTTGCTTTAGATGCCCCCAAATGACCTTTTTTGGGGGGGGGGTTCATTTGAGCAGCTTTTATCTGACAGCACAGTTGGACAGGACCGTCCCCCTACCCATTTGGGACCTGCATAGGGCCTTTGCTGCAGATGGATCTGGGCTCGAAAACCTCAACAGCCCCCTCCTCTGCTTCCCCCACCCACTCCCTTCGTTCAGGCAGAACTCGGTGGGCGTTTGGAAACTGGAGACGTTTTTCGTGGAGAATCGGGTCTCTGTTTCCAGCCGGTCTCTTCTGTGTCCTTTGCCCCGGCTTGGAAAGTTCCCCAGGGCTCCTTGCGGCCTTCTGCGCCCTGAATAAAGCCATTGTGTTGGCGGGCTCCCACTCGCCTTCCCAAAAAGAGGGAGGGGTGGACCCTTCTGAACTCTTTCCTCAGGCCTGGGGCCTGCCTGACAGGGGGGAGGGTTGCCTAGTGAGTGAGTTCCCAGTCCAGAAGAAGAGTGAAGTTGGTTGGGACTGTGATTCCTAAACAGAAATGCACCAGGAGTGAAGAAACCTTTCACGAGTTCATTCCCCCTTGCCGTTTCCATCTGTCCCAACTGCTTGTGGGACCAAGCTCTCACTTTCGCCAACTGGCCTGCGCCCCCTCCCTCACATGCACGACCCCCTCCTTTCCCTGAGAGCGTTGGCAGCAGCTGATCCGACGTGCCAGCCACGAGCCGGGTGCCAGCTTTCGGACAGCGGGCTAACAAAAGGCACGTTTTCTGACTTGTGCTGAGTGGCGCACGCTAGGCAATTCTTGGGCCATGAGCTCATGGCACTGGCAGGAAATGGTTGGTGCCAAAGGGGGGTGGGTGGTTGTAGATGGATTAGGAGGGCACATGGGTGGACTGGTATTCTGACATCAACCCTCGCGTGGCTCGACTTGGCTTTGCAGCTTCCTGCCCTCCAGGCAAGGGGGAAGCAAAGTCTGGAAATGGAGGTGATTTTGCGATGAAGATTTCTGCGAAGCTTGAAAGCTTGCCCATTCCTACCTTCACTTTTATCTCAATTGCCCCAATAATGAAGAACCTCTTTTCTTTTATCTACTTTGGCTCTCTTCATAAATTCCATCCTTCTGACAGTCAGTATAGTCAAAATGTTTCAGCTGTGTCACATTTTCCATCTATTTATCGACCTCTGCAGTGCAGGCTATTTTAGGCTGATATTTTTTAAATATAATTCTTCCTTTCCTTTCCTTGATTCTCTTTCTGTGCTGTAGAGGGGGCAGTCCAAATTTGGAATATTGGGATAAAGGGGTGCTGGGTGAAGCACCAGCTCCCAAGAGTTCACCAAGAAGCAGCCCGTGGACCACGGATACGAGGACTGTTTTTCCCCCTGTCAAAGGATGTGCATCCCTTTGAGGGGGGTATTTTGGGGGCCAGAGTTGATGGTGGGGAGCAATGTAGCCAGCAGCGGGAGGAACCAGACCCCAAAGTAGGGTACCCCTTTCCCCCATCTCTTTCTTTCCTTCTCCCCCTTCTTTCTCTTTCTCTCCACCCAACAGCTACCAAGGGGTACAGATACCTTGCCAGTGGCATGAACTGATTGCTTACCTTGCAATCTGCTATTCTTTCCATTACACCATCTATTTTGTTTTCCCTCTCCCTCCAGAGTCTAGTCTTCCACCTCACATGTCTGAAATTTTGGTTCCTCTTTTTTTTTGCTGTAGACTTCTAGATCCCACAAAGATCAGTTCTTAGAAGTCTTGGGGAAGTCTGCCCAGTCTTATGCCGGCTTCCTGCAAGCTTATGAGGGGGGCTTGACCTTGTTGTATAGAAATATATTTGCTGTGATGGAGGTTATAATAGTCTTTAAGGCTAAATGTAGTGAATATTGATTGCAATTTACAGTAACTGGGCTGCAAGAGAGAGAGGGAGAGAGATTTTCATATTTCCCTCCGTGATGGAGAGCGGGGCTTTCCTGCCAGAGAGAGATGGCTCCATCCTTCCTTGCCCACGGTTTCTACGCCATTAAGGCTTCCTCACTGCAAGCTTATGCTCCAGTTTCCTTTGCAGCTCACTAATGGTTTCCTGCCTTTATTAACCTTTTGCTTAATTGAATTGGGGGGTGGTTTACATCACCCTGACTCAATGGGATCACACTGGGGTGGGGAACTAGATGCCTGAGGGGCCAAATGTGGCCCTTTAGGCCTCTATGGCCTCCTCCCTAGGCCAGCCTTTCACCAGCCCTCCTTAGGGGTGTTTGTGCCTGCCTTGAATTCTGATAATTCTTTAATCTAAAGGCAGCCCTATATTGGGAGGTTTTTAATGCCTGATGGTTTTATTATGTTTTTAGATATGCTGGAAGCTGTCCAGAGTGTGAGAGGTATAAAAAATAAATATATTATTATTATTATTATTATTGTTGTTGTTGTTGTTGTTGTTGTTGTTGTTGTTGTTGTTGTTTGGGTGCAGACTAGGAAAGGGAGTGTGTAAGAGCTAGCCTACTGTAAAGGGGTAAAAATTATATCCATTGCTCCACCCAATTTTTGTCTCCATCAGTCTTGTCTGTTTGCTAAGCAAACGTCTGTGTTTGCACACCACAAACTTGAGGCCAGTCTCCCCTGCAACTCCTTTGCTTAATAGTCTGGGTCTTTCGCCTCTGGCGCCAAAGTCTTTTGTATTGATCCAAAAGTTCCTTGCTATCTTCTTGGGGGGGGCTTCCTTCCCTTGTCTCTCTCCCCCCCCCAAATTCCTGGTTTTAATTACCCTGGTTCAGATCTGCAATTAGTAATTTCAGGTGAGCTCTACCAAGAGAAGGCAGGCTGTCTTTCCGGGGATCTTGTTCTCTAGCTGGGCATTGTCTTCCATTCATACTGTTGGCTGAGTTCTAGATGGGCCGGATCCAATCTTGGGGGAAAGGGACATGTGTCCTTGAGGGATACAGTCTCTGTGGATCTTTTCTTGGTCATTTGAAATGGATACAGCGAGGGGGCAAGGGGAGCTTCTCCCACAGGTCTGGTTACCACTCTGTTTAATATACTGCAAATTGTTTTACCCTCTCTTCTGTTTTGCCTTCGCTCCCCGGAGCCCCAACCATAGCATCAGATCGATTTGAACTCATTACTTCTCCCCTGGAGTCCAGCCAGAGGCTCCATTATCTGTGCTGAGCCGGGAATCAGCCCAACCACCGGCCCACCTGCAAGCTTCCGTCTGTTCCTCCCTGACTCCTTGGAGATGCTTTGAGGGTGTATAGAAGGGGCTGGAGGAAGAGGGGGCAGGTTGAGGAGAGAGTCAACTCAGCATGTTTGCTTTCTCTCTTGCACAGTTCAGTAATGATATCTAGTTTCTTTCAAGCCATTTAAGCGAGCCACCCCTTTCTCTCTATATTTCTCTCTGCCTTTTGTCAGAGAACACCAAAGTCTTGTCATAAAGCATGTCAGGCCTTGTTCTGAAGGCTGGGTGCTTTCTAACAATGCATCCCTTCCACGTTGAAGCTCCAACCCCTCTCCACCCCTCCCTGCATCTCCTTCCATCAAAGACTGCAGCCCTTAAAACCATCTCCTATTGTCCTTGGAGTGACTTAGGTCGTGCATCCAGGGCTGGGGACAACAAGTATGCAGCTAGGAAGGAAGGCAATCGGAAGGCATTGAGTTGGGGGGTTTCTCTTTCCCAGCAGTGGGGAATCTTTTCCAGCCCGAGGGCCACATTCTGTTCTGGGGCAGCTTTCTGGGGGCCACATTCCAGTGGTGGGCATGTCCACGGGCAAAAGTGGGGTGGCTCAATGAATGCAAATGCTTTGTTGTTGTTTAGTTTTTTAGTCGTGTCCGACTCTTTGTGACCCCATGGACCAGAGCACGCCAGGCACTCCTGTCTTCCACTGCCTCTCGCAGTTTGGTCAAACTCATGCTGGTAGCTTCAAGAACACTGTCCAACCATCTCATCCTCTGTCGTCCTCTTCTCCTTGTGCCCTCTATCTTTCCCAACATCAGGGTCTTTTCCAGGGAGTTTTCTCTTCTCATGAGGTGGCCAAAGTATTGGAGCCTCAGCTTCACAATCTGTCCTTCCAGTGAGCGCTCAGGGCTGATTTTCTTAAGAATGGAGAGGTTTGATCTTTTTGCAGTCCATGGGACTCTCAAGAGTCTCCTCCAGCACCATAATTCAAAAGCATCAATTCTTTGGCGATCAGCCTTCTTTATGGTCCAGCTCTCACTTCCATACCTCACTACTGGGAAAACCATAGCTTTAACTATACAGACCTCTGTTGGCAAGGTGATGTCTCCTTTTTAAGATGCTTTCTAGGTTTGTCATTGCTTTTCTCCCAAGAAGCAGGCATCTTTTAATTTCGTGACTGCTGTCACCATCTGCAGTGATCATGGAGCCCAAGAAAGTAAAATCTCTTAGTGCCTCCATTTCTTCCCCTTCTATTTGCCAGGAGGTGATGGGCCCAGTGGCCATGATCTTTGTTTTTTTGATGTTGAGCTTCAGACCATATTTTGCACTCTCCTCTTTCACCTCATTAAAAGATGTAAACGCTACCTTTGCGCAATATACTAGTTTCTACATACTCAAACCACCCATCATTAACCTCCAGCCTGGCAAGGGAGAGGCATTATCACAGCTCAGTGACACATTCTGGCCAGGCAAGGAATGGCTGAGGAGGAAGTATCACCTGGAGAAAATCCTGAGGACCAAATACAGGAAGGAGCTGGTGTTCTCTCTGCCATGCTGCCTGCCCATTAGCTGGTAGAATTTTCATCTCCAGCCAGGCATGGACCAAGGTGTCAATGGTTCTCAACCACCAGCTAGTTGTTAAAAGGCTGGCTCTAGAATGTGACTCTGTGGCTGGCTTGGTGACACATTACATGACAGGGCAAATGCTCATCCACTGGGCTTATGGCTCAACTTCATAACAGGATTTTCATAAATGTCCCTGCCAATTGGATGGACATTTTGCTGGTTCAGCAATAAAAAGCAAATATGATAGATGGGACCAGGCGACCCATGTCCGCAGTTGTGTGTGACCTAAAGGATGTGGAGAAATTTCATGTAGAACCTTTGCCAACCTGGTGCCCTCCAGATGTTTGAGACTACAGCTCTCACCAGCCTTGGCCAGCACAACTGTGCTGGTTGGCACCTCTCATATATTTTGAGTTACGGATCCCAAAGTTACCAGGCTCCCAGTGGCTGTTACAGTAAACTAAAGAAATGGAAGAACCAAATTATAGGTGCTGCTTTCTCAGTCTGTGGAAGAGGAAATTTAAGAAATGGTGAACGGCACGCACCAGTGAAAGGAGAAGTTTGAGTCTTGGCTGGTGTTAATGTAAAAATTGCTCAAGCTGTCAAACAGGGGAGTTGAACAAACAAGATGGCTCAGCAGTCTTGAAAGCTGCACAAGAGGGTTTTCATCTGTGACCCTTCCTCTACATTTGGAAAAAGCAATAAAAGTGTCCAGTGTTACTTTAAGAGGCAGGAGGAGCTCTATATTCAGAACAAGCACCCTCCAACTCAAGGAGATGGTGCTATCCTGTTCCTGTCTACTTGTAGGATTTCCATGGGCATTTGGTTGGTCTCTGGGTATTCCCACCTCACTATTTTCAGGTGGGATTAAATTACACACCACAACAAAACGTCTTCCCTTTTTAAAAAAGGACTTTTAGAGGTAAGGAGGTGACAGGAAGATGTGCTGGATAACATTTGCTTGACCCAGTGTTGTCTAGCCTCCTAGCAAGCAAGTTGTAGTGAATGCTAAATAAACAGGTTGTCTGGAAGTGACTTGTGGGAAGAGGACTTGGGAACCAGGCTCCATAATGTTCTTACATTAGCTATGGCTGAGCTTCATAGAACTGTAGTCTCTTAATGGCCACTGATCTTGAGTGACCAATCAGATGCCCATCATGGGTTTCCTTTTCCTTTTCTTATTTTTTATTTCTTGCTCACAAGTGGAGAATAGGTGTCCCTTTTTCTTTCTGCTGCCTTGTGAGGGGGGTATTCCAAGAGAAAAAAGCTATGGGCAGAATGTGGGCTTTTGTGGCAGTCTGTCCCTTGCAGCCCACGATACGGGCACTGAACACCAGTCTCAGACATATCAAGACGCCATTTTGGAAGAACCGCTCTCTACTTCACTTGTGTGGTTGGTGGCTGTGTGTGTTACTTCTGTGGCGGAGCCTTTCCCTGCTGGTTGTCAGAATTAAATTTCCGACCGCCATACTTGTGGGTCCTTGATTCAGAATTATAATGTTGTCAAAAAACGATGCATGTGATTAACTCTTGTTAAGATGAGGCTATAGGAACTTGGGAAGATAAGCAAGTTGAGAAAGATGAGATAGTCACTGAAGGCAATGGTGGTCTTCTCCAGCCTTCCCCTTTAGGGGTTCAGGTCTTCTCAGAGGGTTCTTGCTGTCATATGCTGCTTCTGGCATTTCCAGAGGCATCTGAAAAAAAGCAGCTCCTTCCCTGCAGACCATCCTGGGCATTAGGATCAGCTATGGGGCCTTATTGGTAGTTCAACCACCCTCAGAGGTTTGGAGGTCATGGTGGAAGCCTTTGAGAGGCCCTAGGCTGTGGAATTGCCTCTCTAAAGAGGTCCATCTGACATCTTCAACATATAGTTTAAATTCAGTGTTGCAGATGCACCTCTTTACCCTTGGCCTTGACATCTAATGGACGTGTTTTAGGACCAACCCTGCTATTGTGACTGCAAGTTCTTAATGCTGATTTTTAAAATTGCTGTAAGCTGCCCTGGGACCTGGTGGTGGGTAGGTCTCTCGCTGTTTGTGGAAGCAGTGTCTCAGTAACACATGGAAACAACACCGGCGTCTCTCCCTCCCTCCCCAAATCTGTTTTGTCCAGATAAAGCAAAGAACACCAGCAGAAGTAATTTGGGATTTCCTTGTAGGATGGAGGTGGGGTGGGGGTGGTACTCTAATCCCACCAGCTAAATGCACATGTAATGCCATATATACACGTCCAAGCCTATTCTGTTTGTCTGTTGTCTGGATGAATCAAACCCCAGCAGATGTTCAACAAAAGGGTCATATCCCCCCCCAGACGGGTCCAGCATCCTGCTTGGGGGATCTGTGATGTCATCGCGGAACAAATGGGAGGTGGGGAATGGGCGGGCAGGATATGGCTGGTGGTGAGGAGGAAGAAGAGAAGAGGGTAATTGGAGCTGCCTGGCAGGTCTGCCCGCAGCTGGGGTTGAATAGAAACCTACTTGTGTAGGGGCCTAATCTCCGGATCCTCCACCTGTTCCCTTGCAAACAGCATCTGGAAAGTCACTTTAGTGGGTGCAGCCAATTTCCCTTTCTTGGGCTTGATAGAAACAGCAGCCTCTGTGTGTGCATCTTGGAGGAAACACAGCTGCTGTTTCCCCTGTCCTTCCAGACTTTAAAAATAAGAATAAGAGCCCCGGGCCAAGATAGGCCTGGAAAAAAGCCAGTTATTTGACTTACAGAAAGGATTCCTACCATTCACCTGTGAATTTTTGATAAATTTTATGTCTACTTCTTTTTTCGAGTTTGATCTCATCGGCATTTTATTATGAATATTTTATATTGTTCTATGTAAACTGCTTTTTTGCTGATTAAGGGGTATATGCATCTTGATGGGAAAATAAAGAAATGCACCAGCCTCTGGGAAATGGAACAAGGGAGAATATACTTTTTTTTTTTACTGGGGAAACTAGTCTTCAGTATAAAATAGGGGAAACAGTTGTGTTTTTTTTAGTGTAATATAGAATTCCTCACATGGGGATGGTTTGAGGGTGGGATGGGATACAGGGTGTGTGGCTGAATTAGAAAGTCTTGTTGGTTTCTTGCATAAGGTGGAAGCCTCTTCCAACTGAAGAGACACACTATCATGAACTGGGAAACATTCATAAAGGAAGTGTACTCTGCACATGCTCTGAGGTACTTTGCTTGTAGGGTTAGGATGGTGTACTCGGGGTACATTTGTAAGCTGGTTTTATACCAATTTCAACTGTCATGGCTTCTCTCAAAGGATCCTGAGGCTTTCTGTGTAGCCAAGGTGCTGAATATTTGGCAAAGGATCCTGAATAGTTTCCTAGAGAGGCAGAAATGACTATTGAACCAGTTTAAAGACTTTCGGGGGTAAATATGGAATGACCTCTCCAGGAGTCTCCAGGGGAGAGGCCTTCTTCAGAGACCAGCCATCCTCCCTGTTGCCAAGCAACCAGTAAAGTCAATGGGAAATCCACATAAACTTATTGATACTTGGAGGGGACCGTGGGGGATTCTTTTCTAATTTGTTTTAGTGATGTGAAAATGCCTCTTTAAAGACAATGCTTGCTACCTGTAGTTTTTAAAAGCACTTGTATTCTTTTTTTTTTTTAAAAAAAAATCCTGTCTGTTTGTGGTTAATCTTTTTTTTTTTATTGCTATAATCCAGAACCGTGGGTGCTGTGGACCCCCAAATATTGGTGGACTTCAATTATCTCTGACCATTGGCCATACTCCTTAGGGTCCTATCTGCATTATACATTTAAAACGGTATCGTACCACTTCAAACGGTCTTGGGGAACTATAGTTCGTAGTGCTGAGTGCTGTTAGGGAACCGCTATTCCTCTCAGAGAGCTACAATTCCCAGAACTCATTGGGAAGATGGATTGACTGTTAAATCAGTCTAGAAACTATAGCTTTGTGAGGGGGAAAGGGGATTTTGCCTAACAAATCTCAGCAGCCTGAACAGGATTCTTTGAGGGAAGACATGACTGTTTAAAGTGGTACGATGTTGCTTTAAATATATATTGCAGCCAGGACCTAGGACTGATGGGATTTGGAGTTCAACCACAACTGCAGGACGACAGCATCTCCACCCCTGGATTAATGGGTGTGAACTGTGGTTAAAAGTATGATAACATATTATGGGGAAAAGAACAACTTCTCCTTTGCTTTTAAGTGGGTGTGGTACAGATGTGAAATATTGCAGGGTATGTGAGTTGTACTCTCTTTTTTGGGGGGAGGGTAAAATGCTATTGCCAATTTATTATATGGTTAGTATTCAGACAATTAATGGTAGGGGTTTTAATTGTACAGATATTCAGTTCATTAAGTGGTTAGAAAATTGATGTGTGAGAAAAGCAGTCAACCGTTCTAAAGAGGAAAGCCGTACTTTCTTTTTTAGATCATGTGTGCAGATGTCACACTGGTGTCTCAGAAGGGTTAGTCCCTTTTATGTCCCAGGAGGCAAGGCTTCTTCTAAAATGAACCTGTGGGGTCTCCCCTCCCTTTTTTTTAAAGGCTCAAAAATGGGCAATCAAAATGATTAAGAGGATGGGTGCTTCTGAATACCAGTTGCTGGGAACCCCCAGGAGGGGAGAATGTTGTTATACTCATGTCCTGCTTCTAGCAGCCGGATTATTATATTCTTATAAATACTTGTATTTTATTTTATTTTATTTTTTAAAAATGTTTCCCAGAAATGTAACCATTTAACCAACTAGATGTTGCAGCCGCTGATGCTTAACATTGGGTGAAGAGCTTGCAAGGAAGGGAGACTAAAATAATCCGTGGAACAAGTTAGTCATGCAAATATTATGGGCTTTTGCCTGCTAGGAAATTCACAGCATGGGCATTGCATTCCTTCTTTCACTTGTTGGAGGTCCCAAAAAGAATACAGTGGACCCTCTGGATACGAACTTAATTCTTTCACAATCCAAAAATAATGTAAATAGAGGCATGCTTCTACTCACGCGCACAGCGCGATTGAGCACTTCTGTGCATGCGTGTGCGGCAAACCCCAGAAGTATACATTTCCAGGTTTGCCGTGACCGTAACTCAGAGATTCCGTATCCAGAGGGATACGTAAGTAGAGGTGCGACTGTATATTTTCCCAGAGAGGATTGGAAAGGGAGGACAAAAATTGCTCTCCCTAGAAAGCAGCTGAGGTGTTGCCTGGAGTTCTTACCTCAAATGTTTCCCCCCCCTGTTTCTCAGGAGGAGCGGATAGCAATGTGGCAGTCTATATGCCGGATTTGGTGGAGGCAAAGCTTGGGGATACAGCCATTATCAAATGCGAATTCGCCCTCCCAGAGAATGGCAGCTACGTTTACGTCAACTGGTACTCGGTAAGTCAAAAGAGGGTTTGGGAAAGGTTGCTTAGGGGAGAGGGTTGGGAATGGAGAAACACCATAGTCCCCTCCTTAACTTGTGAAGGCAAGAAGTGCACAGCGGGCCAGGAACATGTTCTCTACCCTTGTTCCCAACTTCCCAATGGGCTCCTCTTCTGACCTTCTCCTGTTGAGTGTGGAAGGTTGAAGAGGGCTTCTAAGTGCATTCTGCTTAGAGAACCTGCTTAGAACCATCCCCGCCGTCTGGAACTCTGCACTATCAGGGTTCAGAATTAGGAGGAGGCTTCGAAGTGCATTCAGCTGAACATGCGTAGAAAGCCCCTTTTGATGCAATGTGTTAAGGTTGGGGATAGGACAGCTGTCGGACCCAACATGTATCAGGGACATTGTGGTGCCAGTGCATGGGCACCTAGTTCCTTACACACCTTTTTCTTGAGTATTTTAAACTGAACACCTAAAGAGGACTTGTCCTTGTGCTTTCATTGGGCTCAACCAGAGTTGAAAGTGAATGGAAGCTTTTGAGGATGCAGAGCTATTTGTCGCTCTGGAGGAACACTCTGAATCATGGAATCAAAGGATTATAGAATTGGAAGGGACCACGAGGGTCATCTTGTCCCAACCCCCTGCAATGGAGTCTATTGGAGTCTCCTTCTTTGGAGGTCTTTAAGCAGAGGCTTGACAACCATATGTCAGGAGTGCTCTGATGGTGTTTCCTGCTTGGCAGGGGGTTGGACTTGATGGCCCTTGTGGTCTCTTCCAACTCTATGATTCTATGATTCAATGCAGGAATCTTTTGCTAAACATGGGGCTTGAACTCACAATCTGCAATTAGCCCCTTCACATTCCATTGTGCTTGTCCACATTGTCCAAAGCATGATCTTGTGCGTTAATCATATTCCCCTATCCCCTGGTCTCCCTTTTAAATCCTATTTTTCAGCAACCCTTTGTTGTGTCTCACTGAAATCTCTCATTCTCTGCTTCCACCAGATTCCCCTCTACCCCCATCCTCACTGCCTTTTTATTAGTTCTTATCTCTCCTGCCAACCCTATGTCTCTAGCCTTACAGCGTAATTCCTTTGGGCTGAGGTCTTTACTGCGTTAAGCTGAATGTGGAAAAACTCAGGATAGACAAAAGGAAGTATTTGACACTGTACATAGTTAAACTATGGAATTTGCTGTGACAGGATGTAGTGATTACTGCCAACTTTGGGCAGTTTTAAAAGGGGATTAGAAAATTCACAGAGGACAAGAATATCATGACTCCTATATCAGAGGCAGATTGCCCTTTGAATACCACTTGCTGGTGAACACATGGGAATGAACTGTTGCACTCACATCTTCCTTGTGGGCTTCCCATAAACATTCAGTTGGCCACAGTGGGAACAGAATGCTGGACTAGGTGGGTCTTTACTCTGATCCAGCAGGACTGAGTTCTTATAGGCTTTCCCACACTGCCATCGTGTGGCAAATCACCCACTGGGCAGTCCCTCTAGGAGGAGAAAGCTCCTTCACTGTGACCTAACCCTGTTTCAAAGCAACTTGAGTAAACCAAATTTGGGATTTATTTGAATGAAGGCATTCTATAACTGTAGGCACCAGGGAACATCTCATTCTAACACTTTGACATTTTAAATACTGGTGAATTTTTAAGTAAGCTTTCATAATTGGCTAGATTTGCACCAGTTGTGTGTTGCATTTATCAAAATTCTTTAACTGAATGCAATGCACAAAGCCACCGTGTTGAAGACACAATAATAGTAAAAGCCTATGAATGCCTGTATGGAAGTAAGTCCTGCTCAATGGGACTTAGTCCCATAAGATTGTGGCCTAAAAAAATCCAGGGTTTTTAAAAAATAGGGGCAGCTGTAAAGCACATCCTAATGAATTTGTGCAATGGAGTGTTGGCAGTTAAAATAAAAAGTGATTTATTGTGAGTTTCTTTTCTTTTTAAATAGATGGCACTTTTTGCTCTTCAGTATATCTCTTTTGTTTGTTTGTTCTTTCTTTCTTATTTATTATTTCACAAAATTTATGTATCGCTTGATTGTAAGAAAACCAAAGTGGTTTACAAAAATATAAAAACATTAAAATTCTCAGTAAAGCACAGTTAAAGGCACTTTAAAATATTCAGAATATCTCTTCTGAACATCAGTGCAAAAGAGAGAGCATGCAGACATTCAGGAAATCGAGATCAAGGGGAGGCTGTTTGTGGCAGGAGCAATCTATGCACTAGGCTTATTGGTTGGAATCTTGTGACATCAGAAACAAACACACGCTTCCTGGTCCATTCATAAATGGACTGAATGATCTTTTAAATGTGTAAAAGCACGGGCAGCTGTTTAAACAGCAGCAAGGGTAGAAGTTGAGCTTCATTCATAGATGAGGGCCAAAACTGGGGGGGAAATGCTTCAAACTCCTCCTGCGTGTTACCAACCTTCCATGCTTCTCCCAGCCATTTGCCAGCTTGGATGTCCATGTGCTCCTGAACAGCACCTAGACTTCTTTCGGAAGTCAGGACTCTTAACCCTTCCTGGCCTTCTCTACCCATGGACAGCTGTCAAGTCCTGTTGCCACAGGTGCTTTCTCTCTCTTCAAACACTCATCCTCTCCTTACTTGGCCTTGGCCACTGGCAGTAGGGCATGCATGACCTTGGATGGGAGGGTCGGGTTTTGCCCTGTGGCATTGTAGTGCATGCTATCTCTCTCTCCCTGATGTTCTAGATGGAGAAGGGCAAAATGGAAAGGAAGAAGCTCATTTACATGGTCCAGGGCAAAGAACACCAAGATGAGCCTCCCAATGACCGGTTAAGCATCACACCTGATTTCTTCCTCAAGATTAACAAGGTGGTCCTGCAGGATGCCAAGAATTACGTGTGCCAGGTGGGGTTCGGCATGCACGGCGTCGCTGAGAACCGGAGTGAACTGCGTGTCTCCAGTGAGTGGTACTGGGGGCCCTTATCCCACAACAGGTGCAATACACAGTGTTTTTGCAATCCAGACCTTCTTTGGATTGCATACCTTGCTGGATTGCAAGTGGGGTATGTGCTTAACTGTCCACAGGCAACCACACAGCACCCCCTTCATCCCAACTAGATTTGTTGTTAGTCACTGGGAGGCACATCCTTCACCACTGTGGTCCCCTGAACCTCACAGAATGGCTGTGCGCCTGATGCGTCGTTGCGCCAAGCTTTTCTTCTTCCTTTTTAATGCCCCCTCTGCCCCTGTTATCATGACACTTTCTCTATGCTCATGGCATTTGTTAGTGTCACAGTCGTGGGTTGGTTTGGCATTTGTATCCCACCTTCTTCCCGTAAGGGAACCCAAGGTGTGGTGCACATTTGGTTCCCACATACTGATCAGACTCGGGTCTCCTTACATTTAGAAAGGTGGCTGCTTCAGAACACACCCTGGGACCCAAACTTTGTTCTTCTGCAGTTTGGTGGCAGCCTTTTGCACTGGGGAGGCTGGGTTTTAACCCACTTGTGCTAATATTTATAGAGGTCAGCCTTGTAAATAAGCCCACAACAGTTGCTGGTCCATAATTCTTGTTTATTTCATGGTGACCATGGAAGAGGGGAAAGACCCTTCCTTTGCACCTAGCATGGAAATGCAGACCTTAAGCCAGGCTAGTAAAATAATTCAAGCCGCCTAGCAGGAACACAGTGAGTCATCCCTCCTTCCCCCAGACCAGTATGGAAACTGGGTAGGCTAGCAGAAGGGGGACAAACAACCCATCTCTCCTCTACCTCTTGAGTTACTAAATGGAAGGCTCGGGATTGGGCCTTCCATGTGTGTGACACTCTGCCAAGAAGAGGAGAACAGGACCCAAGGAGTTTACATCTCTTAAGTCCAGCACTAGGGCAGGGGAGGGAGAAGTGACCAGAGGATGAATATATGGGTATTTCAGTTAATACACTTAAGCTTGGTTACGGTAGAATATGGGGTCCGCCAAGGTTGGTTTTGAGGAGAGATTTGAAGGAAGTAAGAGAGGTGGACTTGTGCAGGTTGTATTGGAGTCTGTTCCAGGCTTATGGTCAAGAAGGGGAGAAAGAGTGAAGCCTTTTGAAGAGGGAAAATACCTTTGAATGGTGGTGTAGCCAGAGGAACGAAAGTCATTGTTGGGGGTGAGTTAGGATATGAGAGCAGAGAGTTGATGGGGCACTGAAGGTAAGGGGGCTTATTGTGTGTCCTTTTTGCCATGGGGCTTATTGCACAGTAAGAGGACATGCTGTCTAGGCTGTGGTTGTTTTATTCCCTTCTGCTTCACCACTTAGCCCTGCCTGGTTACTTTCTTCTTTTAGAAGCTCCAGAAAAACCTGAGATTCAGAAGACTAATCGTGGTATCAGCACAGGAGACCCTCATTTGAGTGAGGTAAGAACTGTGCCGTGTTTAGTGCACCTGCAATTATTATTAATTACCTGCCCTTTACCATAGGGTCCCAAATTAATATACAACTTTAAAAACAGTTTAAAACTTGCAAGTAGGGAAGGAGATGGTCTTTCACCTATTTGGGTCCTATGTTGTTTAAAGCTTTATATGTGGCAATTGCACTTCACAAAGTTGGATTTGGTATCTGCCACAGAATTCTCCATCCCTGGCCTTCTCTGCTTATTAATATTTTTTAAAAATATACACTTTGTAGGTTTGTAGTTATTTTGGTCCAGTGGGCAAGTTTGTAAATGTTGAGATGTCTAGAGTATAGAGCCTTGGCTATGTGGGGGTCTGCAGACAGTAGAAGTACTCCTTGAATTACACTCAAACCAGGCTAAACCTAGAGTAAGGTTACCAGATTTTTTTCAATGAATCCAGGGACACTTTTCAACTTCAACTGATTTTGTATGGGGACTGATTTGTAAATCTGGGGACTGCCCCCGGAAAACGGGGACATCTGGTAACCTTAACCTAGAGGCAAATCCTTTGTCTCATCTAGCAGTGGAATGGAAAGGGAGAGGGAGTGGCAGTGCACTGAGACTCCACACACTGACCACCTAAAGCCCAGGCCAGAGTTTCCTTTGCCTGACAGTTTGTACGTCCAAGTTTTTCTCTCCAGCCAGGAGGGCCAAAAGCCTAACATTCTCAAGAGAGCCAAATTTGACTATTGCTAGCAGTAAGGGGAATGTTGCAGTAAAGACTACTTTTTTGCTGAAGCAGCAAGAAGGTAATTTTAGCACCGAAAAATCACTAGGCTTACAACATGAAATGGTACACAGTGGGGTGTTAGAGACTTTTCACAGCCCACAGCTATCAAGATATTGTAAAGGAGACTATGAGCCAACTGCCCAGCCTTGATTTATGGAAGTGATGTTTTGTTGCACTAGTAGGAAGCCTTTTTATATAATCTGGTCTGGATCTGGAATGGAACAAGATAAATCGGTCTGGGATTTGAACCCATGGACTATAAGCCCTGAAGAGTATGGAGTGTTTGAGTCTGTCTGTCTTTCAGATTGCAACCTGCACCAGCCGCAATGGCTATCCAACACCAACCCTCACATGGTACAAGGATGGAGTCCCTCTGAAGTTGGATGGCAATGGTGAGTCATTATCAGGTGAAGCTAAATCTATTAAAGCAGATTCGGAGGCATAGAAAAGCCGGGTACAGTCCAGAAGCTTATTACAAGGCAAAGGTTTAGCAGGAATTAGGCCCAGTCAAGGCACAAGGGTCCAGGGTTCACAAGTCCAAGATGCATATTAAGAATTCCAATGTGGCACAGGAGCTGTGATGTTATTCTATCAAGTTTCCCTGCATATCCAGCATGCTTTTAAGCAGAGGCAAATATGGCCAGCTACTCACGAGAAGCCCTGTTCCTATAGGGGCTCCAAGCTGCTGCCTTTGGAGGGACGTGCCTCCTCTTTTTTTCTTGAGTTGCCGTTGTCATCTTCTTGCTCCAGTGCCTGCAGTTCCTGGTCTGAATCAGAGTCCTTCAAGGGAATTGTGACAATAGGCCATGGTTCCCCAAAAGGCAGAGTCTTGGCTGTAGAACAGTATGAGTAATGATGGGTGAATAGTACAAGTTGGGGCAGCTCAGCAGGGGAAGGAAGGGCTGCTTTCATGGATCGGCATCTCCATCACCCATCCTCTGGTGTCATTGGCAGCTCCCTCCATCCTCGGCCTCTGGAGGAAGTGACTTAATTATCCTTAATTATATTGAGCAGACTGTAATCGTAAGCTGTCATGGGAGTTGATCTTGCCTGTAAAGTGGGTTATAATATGTTAAATGATACAATATGGGGCATCACAGCTCATGGGAAAAGCAAGACAACAGGGCTACAGATTTGTGAATTGTTAGCACAGGGGTCAGCAACATTTTTCACCTGTGGGCTGGTCCACTGTCCCTCAGACCATGTGAAAAAATAATAATGAACGAATTCCTATGGCCCACAAATAACCCAGAGATGCGTTTTAAATAAAAGGACACATTCTACTCATGTGAAAACACCAGGCAGGCCCCACAAATAACCCAGAGATGCATTTTAAATAAAAGGACACATTCTACTCATGTGAAAACACACTGATTCCTGAACTGTCCATGGGCCGGATTTAGAAGGCGATTGGGCCGCATCCAGTCCCCGGGCCTTAGGTTGCCTACCCCTGCTATGTTGAGTTTGCAGTAAGGGTTATCTTAGCTGGAGAAACAAGGCCAGGTGACCTTTGCAGCATAAACTGCTCCTTCGCAGAGTAACATGTAAGGTTTGTAGCTGCTCTTCAGAATAGTCTTCTACTTGACCCTTCCTCCAGCGGGTTTTCACCCATGCACACTTTTCACAAATTAAATGCTTTTCCTAAACCTCTCCTCTCTTCCTCTTTCAATCAGAAATTGAGATCCGTCCTGGGCTCATCAAGGAATCAAGTGGCCTGTGGACTGTCCGCAGCACCCTTTCGGCAAAAGTCACCAAAGAAGACCGCAGTGCTGAGTTCTACTGCCAAGTCAGTTACACCCTGATGGGGAATAACAAGACATCCAAGTCGGACAGCTTCAAAGTCGATGTTCATTGTAAGGCTGTGCTCCTTTTAGCAGCACTGAGCACATTCATTGGGAGGTCTCAGAAAGGAGAAGACCGAGCCTCATGCAAAAGTGCAACTAGGGATGGACTTTGGGGCCAAAGCCCAGGACCCCACAGCCCAAGCGACCTTGAGGACCAACCAGTACATTAAGGGGAGCTACATGGGTGCTGTTATTGGGGGGAAACACATGACATGTATTGGGCGGTATATAAATTTTAATAATCATAATCATAAAAAATTGGTGTGGCAGTCCCCTCCTCCTTGCCCCTCCCAGCAGTTCTTTATCTCTTTATAAATTATTTGGATTAAGGAATTTAGAGAATGCTCATCTAATTTGCAGATGTCACCAAACTAGGAGGGGTAGCTAATGCCACAGAAGACAGAATTGGGATTCAATATGAACTTGATGGATTGGAGATCTGGGCCAGAACTAACAAAATGAATTTCAATAGGGGCAAGTGTAAGGTTCTAACTTAGGCAGGAAGAAACAGATGCATAAATATAGGATGGGGGACACCTGGCTTACGCGCAGCGCATGTGAAAAGGATCTAGGGGTCTTGGTCGACCACAAGCTTAACATGAGTCAACAGTGTGATGCAGCAGCAGCAAAAAAAAAAAAGCAAAAAAAAAAGCTAATGTTATTCTAGGCTTCATCAACAGAAGGAAAGTATCCCAATGAAGGGAAGTAATAGTGCTGCTCTGTTTTGCCTTGGTCAGACCACATCTAGAATACTGTGTCCAGTTCTGGGTGCCACAATATTAAGAAGGATATTGACAAGCTAGAACATATGCAGAGGAGGGCAACCAAGATGATCAAGGGTCTGGAAACCAAGTGTCTTATAAGGAACAGTTGAGGGAATTGGGTTTCTTTAGCCTGGAAAAGAGGCCTGTCACAAGGAGGAGGAAGCAAGCTTGCTTTCTCCTGCTCCAGAGGCTAGGACCTGAACCAGTGGCTTCAAGTGACAAAGGAGAGTCCCAACTAAACATCAGGAAGAACTTTCTAGCAGTATGAGCTTCTTTAGACAGCAGAACAGATCGCCATGAAAGGTGGTGGACTCTCCGTCCTTGGGAGGCTCTATAGCAGAGGTTAGGTGGCCATCTGCCATGGACGCTTTAGTTGAGATTCCTGCATTGCAGGGGATTGGATGAGAAGACCCACTTCCAGCTCTTAGGATTCTTTGATCTGCTGTGTCTCCCAGGTTTCTCTGCCTGTGCTTATTAGGAGAAGCACCAGAAGGCGAATGAAGGTTCTTTTTTTCTCTGCCCCTCTCTGTAGACCCCTCTGAGAGTCTCCGCTTCGTGATTGATGCTCCAGGCCCGGATGTGAAGGAGGGAGATAATGTGACCCTGCGCTGCGAAGCGGATGGGAATCCGCCACCTCTGTATACTTTGTACAGAATGGAGGTGAGCTTTGATTGCATCTTGGGGCATTGTGGCCCTACTAAACAACAATGCCCATTTACACCACAAAGAACTCATAACCCACCTACTTTCAGCAGCCAGAAACACCATAACCAGACACTGAAGAGACCTGTCAGGAGTAAGCATGGACCAATGGTACCAAATAATCTGGGAAAACAGCCTTACTAGAAAAATTAACCAATAAACTGAAACTGACACAGGGACAAACAGAAAAAGATGCCTTTACCCTGGTATGGCTCCCTTTTATCACATACACAGCCCAACAAGACAATGACAATAATCCACCAACAGCATACAAATCAGTATGGCTAACCTGATCGAAAACACCCACCCACCCCACTCACACACGAAAACAAAGATCACCACAGCAATCACAAACAAACAACCACACCCTAGGCCAACCCCAGCCTCTCTCACCACCAAAGGAACACAAGTGAACAGCACAAGCAACGCTGACACCAAACCCTACGTACATTAAGCATAATAGAAACATCGCCACCCGACCCCACCCCCACTAATGTCTCAAGAAATGAAACGGATTTGTAAAAATGTTACATGGAAAAAATACGAGAGACATTACACATACTTCTGTAAAACAAGAAAATCTTTAATAATAAAAAAAGAATGAAGGCGAGCTTGCAGCACAGAGGAAGGTGCCGTATACCAAGCCACAGACCCTAGATCCATCTAGCTTAGTACTGTCTACCACACTGGTCTTCAGCTGAGGGGTCATCCCCTGATTCAAGGCGGGTTGCAACAGAAGCACTACCACCATGCAGATATAAAGAACAAGATGAAGAGATGGGACCCTGAATACATGTTTGAGTTAAAAAATCAACACTGGGAAAAATAATCAGAAACCTAGAACAGACAGGCCATCAACTATCTGGGAGGAGCAGCAGGAAAATGTAACCCTGCCCTGAAAAGATAGATAGGATGTTGGTGACTTGAGTTTCTTGGCTGGGCAGTATTTCCTCCTTGTTGTCATCAGTGTGCAGGTTCAGCCTTTGTCCTTCTTTGTCTTGCACTCTGCTAGGAGGAGGAAGTCTCCGAACAGGGTTCTGAACAGGGGTTCCTGCACCTTTACAACATCAACAAGGAGCGCAGCGGAGTCTACCTGTGCAAAGTGCTTGACCTGCAGGATGTTACGCTTGTGGAGCTGACGGCCAACGTGACTCTGCTGGTGAACTGTGAGTAGGACCTGCGGGTTTTATTCAGGACAAAGTGGCCTGACGGGTTTTCATTAGAGCCTTCATCCGGTTTTGAGAAATCTTAGCTGGCTGTTCTCGGGAGCATGAGCTGATTGATTTAAAACTGCATAAATGTGGGGATGGGATTCCTTGCTTTTGAATATGGCATTCACAGGAATCTTCTTGGGAGAGGTGGTTTTTGTTTTGACATCTGCCTTACAATACAGGCACAGTGCTAAAATAACTAAGACGTTTTTCACAACATGCCAGCCAATCTATGAACTAAACTTTGCACCCATAGTTGTCAGAGAACCCAAAATTTCATCAGTATGAGGGATGTGTGAGGGCCAAGTAGAAGCACTGGAGGCAGTGAGAGACAGGCAGTGGATATACTCCTATTTGCCCAGCAAAGCCTTCATGGATGTTCTGAGCTGTTCTGTTTATCAGAATGATGTGGCTCTTCAGGTTTTGATTCCTAGGCAGATGTAACTGCCAGAGAGAAATAGGTGCTTCTCCACAGTGCATAAAGATGGGGTGAAGCGAAGGAATCTCATCTGTGTTGCCTCAATTATATGATTTCTCTCCCCTAGATCTTGATGAGCCTGTGATAACCTCTGTGCCTCCAGTGACCTCGCTCAGACAGCTGCAGGAAGGAGAGGATGCGCTCCTTACCTGTAATGCAACAGGCTCCAAGCCCTTGGCATTCCACTGGGAAAAGGTATTCTCATTTTAGGGCTGTTGACTTGAGTTAATGGTGTATTAGACTGCAATCCAAAAACACTTACTTTGTGATAAGCCACATTGAAGTCCCTCTGCACACAATGTAAACATGCACACAGTTGCTCTGTTAGCTGGTTATCTGTCTGGCTGCTGACCAGTTGGTAAACGCATAAAATGGATTCTTGGTTCTCGAACTTTATCCGTTCCGGAAGTCTGTTCGACTCCCAAAATGTTAAAAAAACAAGGTGTGGCTTCCGATTGGTGCAGGTGCCCTGGAAGCAATAGCTGACAGCCACATCAGATGTTCGGCTTCTGAAAAGCGTTCAAAAACCAGAACACTTCTGGGTTTTAAGCATTTGGGAGCCAATTTGTTCATCACATAAGCCATTTTGAGAACCAAGGTTCCACTGTATATTTCACATCTGCCAACCAATGCACCCCTTGAGGGGCAGATAATACATGGGTATACAATTCTAAAAAGCCCAGGACACAAATTTTCTCAGCCCTCTAGCAGCTATATGGCTCATTTACCAGAAGTACAGTGGTACCTCGGGTTAAGAACTTAATTCGTTCCGGAGGTCAATTCTTAAACTGTTCTTAACCTGAAGCACCACTTTAGCTAATGGGGTCTCCTGCTGCCGCTGCTGCGCAATTGCTGTTTTCATCCTGAAGCAAAGTTCTTAACCCAAGGTACTATTTCTGGGTTAGTGGAGTCCATAACCTGAAGCACCTGTAACCCGAGGTACCACTGTAATGTATTTAGCATTAACTCTGAAAGTATCTACTTGATTCTGACCAAACTAAACCGCCCGATGTATATTGTGCTTTTCCAGAAAGGGAGGGTGATTGAGAAGGGGAATCTTCTGAACTTGACCAACATTGGCTTCGACACCTCAGGCAAATACACCTGTGTTGTAGAGATGCCGATGCCAGGCACCCCTGCTGTTTCCCGCTCCAAACAGGTTCAAGTGACCGTCCATGGTAGGCATCACACAGTGACAGCTCTCTCTAAGTATCTTTCCCCCCATCCCAGTCCTGGGTGCTGGGGCAGCAACAACAATTAGCCACCTCTTCTCCTTGCAGCAAAACCAGTGCTGGTCGCACGGAAGGAAGTGGTGCATGTCCAATCAGGCGAGATGGTGAACTTAACGTGCACCGGGTACTCGACACCCCCCTTGCTAATCTCATGGAGTGTCAATGGATCGGTAAGATGTGCTCTTTGTGGGGTTTAATTAAAAGAAATAAAGGGAGAACTGTGAAGCGAGGAGGCCCCGATTCAAATCTCACCTCATCAACAATTCACTTGGTGCACTTGCTTAAGCCACTGCTGTCTACCTCACGCCCCCCAATAATATAAAATGATATAATAATAGTGGTCAACCTCGCAGGGGTATTTGTAAGGCTTTATGGGATGTGAATGCTTTATGAAACATGCTGCAGAAGGCAATAATATTTAACAAATGTTCCATATTTTTCATGTCCGAAGACTGTTTCAACAAAGTATAATGTGTCTTTCTTTTTAAAAAAAAATAATTTTTATTCATTTTTTAAACACATAGTAAAAACACACAAACAAAACAAAAAACAAATACATACAAGACATTAAAATCATAATGTTGTTTTCATACACCTTCTTTCCTCCGACTTCCCCATACCCCCCTTTCGCTGCATCCTTGTTTTACAGTTCTTTAGCAACCCATTAGTCAATTTATCTACTGGTTCCCTTCTATTAATTTTCCTTAAACTTATTAGTTACAGCTGTAATTCTCTAGTTCTTACCCCTTGACATCTTAGCACTCCTCAATTTTACAACAATTTTTTAAATATATTCTGAATTTCTTCCAGTCCTTTTCCACTGTCTCTTTCCCCTGGTCGCAGATTCTGCCGGTCATCTCTGGCAATCCCATAAAGTCTAAAGTATAATGTGTCTTTCCCCCATTCAATATGCTTTAGTGTGCAGGGGTGGGTAACTTGTGTCCTTCCAAATATTGTTGATTTGCGACTCCTCTCATCCCTGACTTGGCCATTCAACTCCCTTCAGCCCCAGCCAGCATGGGCAATGGTCAGAGATGATGAGAGTTGCAGAGCAGCAATATCTGGAGGGACACAGTTCTTGCTGCCCGGTTTTGGGTTGTTTTGTTTTAAATTCTCCTTAGGCGCGTTAATCCTCCCTCCCTTTTCTTTCCACAGGTCTTTACTTCAGTCATGCAGGGTCATCAGCGCAACAGCACAGTCCTGTTCCAAGTCACTGAAGCCCTTCTAGAATCGGGAGTCAATTGCACCGCCAAAAACAGGATGGGCACCACTCAGCACCACTTCATGCTGGCACAGAGTAAGTCCATCCCTTTTGTCTTGAGAAGAGGGCTCAGCCACACTTCCCGCTTGTCCCGCTCTTTAGGACTGAATCGGAGCAAACTTCAATGCATGAGAAACCCAATGGACGTTTGCTCCAATTCCGCAGTAAAGATCGGATTTCTGCGGGGGAAAGCAGTGAGCCAAGCGAAAGCCTGAATGAGCACAGAATGTGTTGGTGGTGACGGGTACATTTGCCCTTCTGGGAAGGGCTGGGGCTGGGGAAATAATGGTACCCTCCAACATTATTTCTTCCATCACAGCTGTCCCCAACACCAGAAGCAAGTATGCCAAGGTGCATCAGTCTGTCAGGCCCAGAAAGTGGTTTGAAGTAAAGCTGTGCTGAAAATGTCACTCCACTTTCATGAGCATAGGGAGCTGTCTTATGCTGAGCCAGACTGCTGGTCCATCTAGCTTAGTATTTCCTCTGTACCAGCAGTTCCCAACCTTTTTTTGACCATGCCCCACCTAAACATCTCTAAAATCCGGGCGCCACCCCCTGGTGATATATAACCCTTATTATTCAAAAAGTGAACTATTCACTTGGAGAAAGTCTAAAAGGCCATTAACTGTTAATAAGTCATTCTCGAATTGCCCCCCTTAAAAATCAAATTGCCCCCCTGTGGGGCATGTGCCCCACGTTGGGAACCATGGCTCTACACTGAGTGTCATTTTATGTGACTATTGCTGTTCAGTGAGAGGCTGTGGTTATTTCCCATGACCTGGTGTAAAGGGGAATCCTGAGAGGGGGTGTGGACTTGCATCTTACGACACCAACACCCTGAAATTCCTATACAGTGGTACCTCAGGTTACATACACTTCAGGTTACATACGCTTCAGGTTACAGACTCCGCTAACCCAGAAATAGTACCTCGGGTTAAGAGCTTTGCTTCAGGATGAGAACAGAAATCGTGCTCCGGCGGTGTGGCGGCAGCAGGAAGCCCCATTAGCTAAAGTGGTGCTTCAGGTTAAGAACAGTTTCGGGTTAAGAACGGACCTCCGGAACAAATTAAGTACTTAACCCAAGGTACCACTGTACACCATGCTGAGTTTTCATTTGTCTGCTTCAGATGAAGCCAGTGGCTGTGTCAGCCCCTTCCTTTCACAGCAAAGCAGGCAACCTGTGATGAACCAGTCCACTTCCAGCTTGTATTTATTCCTCTTTCTTTTCTTTCTTCAGGGCAAGAAGGAGGAACTCCCAATGCCAAGACTGGTAAGCCCCTCCTTACCGAGCATTTATGACTGTAAAAGAGATATGAATGTGCTGTCAAATGTTCTGGGAGCGAACCCATAGAAGATGACGTGGGCTTTGCAGGAAGGAGGAAGCTGGGGAGGGTGTGAGTGGCCTGAAGGTGAACAAGGAGGGCTACTTGCAGGACCAGGCATCTGACATCCCATACCCCAACCCATCTAAATAAGAGACCAATGAGACTGGGGTTTTGGGTAAATACAGATGAAAGAGATTTGGTTTGGGCATGGGGCAATCTAAAGACTTCTGGCCCGCCTGGTGGGAGTGACGCGTGGTCAGTCCAGGCGGGGGTTCCAAAACTTACATCCAATAGTGTGACCCCTGCAGGGACTGCTGTGGGGGAATGCCTTTGGCCCTGGCCCCTCTGGGCATGTAGACATGGTCACTCCCCCCGAATCCCTTTAACAGCATTCCCCAGCATTTGGAGGGGCAGACAGGGACTACGTCCAAAACAAGGGATTGTCCCAATGCTCAACCAGTTGTAACAAATTGCTATGAGTTGTAACTCATTGCCTATCAGCGTAAACCGTGGGTGAGTGGGATGGGGAAACCCGGCACAGGAATAAACAGGCTGTGTCCCAGCCTGCATTCCCATTTGCCAATACAGGGTGCAGGCTAGGATCCGGCTCCTTATAGGCGGCGGGGGCTTATGCCCTCACCGCCTATCAGGAAGGGCACTGACGTTTGAATTCCACTGTCGGGGCCCCAAGCTGCTGCACCAAGAGAAGTGAACGGCCTTTCTGAAACCCAGCAAAGATGAGGCTGGTTGGTGCCTGGATGGACAATTTGCTTGAGAACCCCCTGTAGCACCGCCACCATCTCATTCGTTCTATCCTAGAAGAAAGGTGGGATCCGTTTTGAGTAAGTAAAATGCATAAAATGTGAGAGGAGAAGAAGAGGGGTGCCTATCTGCTCTGCCCCCTTTGCCCTTGCAGAAGGTTATGCTGGATGTCAGGAGAGGGGTGATAATATTTGGTCACCACCCTCTGAAGGCCTGAGGGAGACTGTACCGGATGCCAACCTTTGCACCTTAGGGCCCTGAACTCCTTAAAAAGATTATTATTGTTTTATTAATTTATGAATTGCTTTTCACATAAGCCCAAAATGATTTGCAGTCATAAAAACAACTAAAATAGGTTTTTTAAAAAACACAAAATCCCAGTAAAGATCCGTTTTAGAATAATGAAAATAACCACCCATCCAGTTGGAAAAACGTATCGAAACGAAAAAATATTCCATCATTTCTGGAAATTGCAAATAGTAGCAGTCTGTCATAACACTCATCCATTGTCTTTATCTCTAGCAAAATCTTTTAAAGAGGTCTACTTTTTCTTTTCTTTTCTTAAGCAAGGAAGTCTTAAAATTTGTATCCTCTCCTAATCTTGGAGAGAAGAGAATTTGGGGAGGGGGTTTGGTCTTCCTGCCTGCCGTTCTGTTTCTTGGGGCTTTGAGAGGCGTGTGGCAGCGGGAGGTGAATCTGGTTAACCACTTTGGGAAAGGGATGCTGTAGATTGTGAATGTTCGTCTTTTTATTAAATAGAACCACCATGTAAACAGGTACTATAACTTACTTTTTCTCATTTTAGTACATACCGTCGTTGTCTATAGTTGAAGAGCAAGAAAATATGTCTAATTTATATATATAGTTTCCATTTCCCCCCCTTTTTAAATCCAGAACTTCTTCATGCACAGTTTCAATCAATAAGATTAACCGGGGGAAGCTTCTGACTGCGTTATTGAGGGCGGCACCTTTTTAGTTAGGTGAAATTTGTTCTAAATTGATGAATCGTTGAAATTCTGCAGACCTAATTTAATGAGTGAGCCTCCAATGGGTCATTTAAGCCATTGTCTCCTTTGGAAGCCAAGAGCTTCTCACAATCCCTTTGTGCTAAATTGTTAACATTACCTACATTCTCCGCCTGCTGCTCTCCAGATGGTTTTTCTACCCCCACCTTGCCAGAAAATGAAACTTCAGAGTTTGGGTACAACCCGACACCCACTCCCCAAACTCCTGCAGCAATGCAGCAAGGTACCGCTGGGAATGACACACAAAAAGGTATCTGTTTATAATTCAGCTAGGACAGCCTCTCCCATTGGTTGCAGAGTGGCACTCTGAGAATCCTCTCCAACCAATCAGATCAATGCATGCTGTTGCCTGTTAGGCTGGTCTTCTGAGTTCAGATCAAGCACAGGTATGTGCTTTAAAAAGCAAGCACAATTTTGTGCCAGGATAAAGAAAAGCTAGAAATGTGCATAGTTCTCCCTCCCTCCCTCCCTCCCCTGCCCCTCTGGCAATCTGATTCATTTCCTGAAATTTCAATAGGTGTTTGCCACACATTCTCTTGCATCACGGGCAACAGGCCTAGGCACCTGCTTTAAAAAAAAAAAAGGAAAGGAGAGGAAACAGGACTTGAATTTGATTTCCATGTTCTCTGGCTTTTCTGTGCTTCCAGGAAATAGCAGGTGACACTTGGTCCTGATAGCAGCATGTTTAGTGCCCCCCATATCCAGTGAATTTTTTTGGGGGGTTAACTATTTCTGAAGGCAGGGAGGGAGAGAGCACTTTGTGACAAAGTCTGGGAGCCTCTCCCCATCCTCCCTCCAGCATCTTCTATGACACCTTTTCTGCGATGTCTCTGAAAGCTCTTGCTACCCAATCCCTCCAGCAGCTGCTTGGGTGCCTTTTCGCTTTGAGGTGGTCCTTGCTAGTCCTGTTCAGAAAGGCCTTCTCGTTCTCTGTCTTCCTCCCAATGGTAGCAGTAGTTCTTCTGAAGTGGTCTCTGTGGGCAAGCAGAAACCGGTCAGCAATTCTATCATGGTGGCGTAATTTTCTTTACAAAACGCACACCTCAAACATACCAGAATTAAGGCCTGTGTGGAAATTGCCTTCATGGCGCTCTGCCCATGCTCAGAGGCCCATCTTTATTTGAGCCTGCAGGGCTGAACCCTGGTTCAAGCTTTGGGAGGAAGCCTGCGAAATATTGAGAGCTGTTTTCTGGATACTAGAAAGGCTATTAAATATTCTAAGTGGGAGGGGTGGGTGTGTTTGTGTGCGTCCTGTTTGCTTTTCTCGTCTTCGGACTTGGAGAGCCCAGCCTGTTCCTGTTTGCTCCACACCATTTCATTTAAAAGCAGGAGGCAAGGTGTGTGGCTGTTGTATCTGGCTTACCACTGCAGTAGATGAGGTATGTTTGGCATGGCCCTGAAAGACTTGCTCTTCTTGTCTGTTGGATTCCTGTATTTTGTATCATTTTAAATGCACTTTAGCCTTAAGTGTTGGTCTCAAGTGCTTACGAGTTGTTGATCTGCTAAAATCTCACAATTCCTAGACTGAAAACTTCATTAACCAAGTTTCGGTGCTGTTTAATTGATTTTTCCAAATATGCTGAGGAAAGGCTTTTAATGGCCATATTAAAACATCTTAATTGAGATGCTGCCACCAGCCTCTTGGGTTTATTAACATTCCATTCCAATGCCTGCATTTAGGTTCATAATGAAAGCAGAGCCTTGGCTAGGAAGATTTGTATAGCTTTGCACATAGACTTTTTCATGCCTGCCATAGCAGGCAGGCAATCCATTATCCTCCTGGTGAGAAGCCCATCAATGATCGCCAAGTGACAAGAGTCCCACAATCCTTTGCGCTGGACATTAACACTGCCTCCCTTCCCCTTACGCTGCTCTCCAGAGGACTTTCTCACCCCCACCATGCCAGGGAATGAAACCTCAGGGTTTGGGTACAACCAGACAGCAGAAGGTATGTCGTGAAGTCACCTGCTGAAAGGTATCTTTTTCTTCTGCTGCTGAAGCAGCTTCTCCCATTGGTGTGGGGCAACCCCCAGGGGCGGTCCCCATCCACCAATTGGACAGACGCATGCTCTTGCTGCCTGTTAGCATTGATGCAGACTGGCCAAACCCAAAGGCAAAGGTCAGAGCTATGTGAGCTCTTTGAAATGTGAGCAACAAAAAGTGGGATGTGGTTTTTTGCAGGGAGAAGAAAATGCCCTGTGAATGTGCATGATAATTCCTTTTGAGGCTGCATTCCTGGCCATCCCATTCAGCTCCTGAGGTTCCAGCAGGTCTTGGTCAGTTGCTGACACAGAATGCCCACAGTCTTGAGGGCTAAGAACCTGCTTTTCAGTAGAAACAGGAGCTGGATTGGATTTCCATGTTCTGTTGCTTTTCTGTGCTTCTAGGATATTGAAGGCAACACCTCATCCTGATAGGAGCATATCCAGTGAATTGTTTTGTGGGGTAGCCTTTCTGTAGGCCAGGGAGAGAGAGAACATGTTTTGACAAAGTCCAGGCGCCTCTCCCCATCCTCTCTCCAGCATCTTCTCTGATACTGCACTGTTTCCCTGATTTCCCCGAAAGCTCTTGCTGCTTGGATTCCCTTTGAGAAGATCCTTGCTAGTCCTGTTCAGAAAGGTCTTCTCTCTCTCTCTTCCTCCCAAAGGCAGCAGCAGTTCTTCTTCTGAATTGGTCTTTGTGGGCAAGCAGAAACAAGCAGCAATGCAATGATGGCAGGGTAATTTTCTTCACAAAATACACAGAATACCAGAATTAAGGTCTGTGTGGCAATTCATGATGCTCTGCCCACGCTCAGAGGCCTATCTTTATTTCAACCTGCAGGGCTCAGCCCTGGTTCAAGCTAAGCTTTGGGAGGAAGCCAGATAAATATTGAGAGCTGTTTTCTGGATATGAGAAAGGTGATTACAGTGGTACCTCAGGTTACAGACTCTGCTAACCCAGAATTAGTGCTTCAGGTTAAGAACTTTGCTTCATGATGAGAATAGAAATCGTGCTCCAGAGGTGCGGCTGCAGCAGGAGGCCCCATTAGCTAAAGTGGCGCTTCAGGTTAAGAACAGTTTCAGGTTAAGAATGGACCTCCAGAATGAATTAAGTAATTAACCTGAGGTACTACTGTATATAGTGAGACTAGGGGGTGGTATATGTATATATGCATTCTGCTTGCTGTTTTTGTCTTTGGGGCTTGGAGAGCCCAGCCAGTTCCCATGTGCTCCACACCATTTCATTTAAAAGCAGGAGGCAAGGTGTGTGGCTGTTGTGTCTGGCTTACCACTCTGGGAATGGATTGCCATAGATGAGGTATGTTTGGCATTACCGTACTTCGTAACAGTTTTTGGCCTTTAGTATTTGTCTCTAGCACTTATGAATTGCTGGTTTGCTAAAAACTCACAATTCCTAGACTGAAAGCTTCATTAACTTTGGTGCTATTTAATTGATTTTTCAACAGCTGAGGAATTGTTTTTCAATTAGAATGGCTTTTAATTGCTGTATTGGTAAAACGTTGCTGGCATAATTGAGATGCTGCCACCAGCCTCTTGGGTTTATTAACCCTCCATTCCAACATCCTGTGAGAGGTTCATACTAAAAGCAGAGCCCTGGCTAGGATTGTTTGTGTGCTATTGCCTATAGACTCTTTCATGCCTGCTGTAGGGGGTAGGGCAAGAAATTGTCCTCCGGGTAAGAAGCCCAACATGATCCGGCAAATGACAGGAGTCCCACAATCCTTTGCGCTGGGCATTAACACTGCCTCCCTTCCCCTTATGCTGCTCTCCAGAGGACTTTCCCACCCCCACCATGCCAGGGAATGAAACCTCAGGGTTTGGGTACAACCAGACAGCAGAAGGTACGTCGTGAAGTCACCTGCTGAAAGGTATCTTTTTTTCCTTCTGCTGAGGCAGCTTCTCCCATTGGTGTGGGGCAACCCCCAGGGACGGTCCCTATCCACCAATTGGACTGACGCATGCTCTCGCTGCCTGTTAGCATTGATGCAGACTGGTCAAACTCACAGGGAAACGTCAGAGCTACGTGAACACTCTGAAAAGCAGCAACAAAAAGTGGAATGTGGGGTTTTTTGCAGGAAGAAGAACTAACGTTTTTCTGTGAATGTGCTTGAGTTTGCCCCCCCCCCCCGGCAATCTCATTCAGCTCCTGAGGTTTCAGCAACCAGATGCTCTCTCACAAAATGCCTACAGTCTTGAAGGGCTAGGGAGCTGCTTTTCTAAAGCAACAGGAGCCGAATTGGATTTCTGTGCCCTGCAGCTTTTCTGCGCTTCCAGGAAATCTCAGATGATGCCCAGCCCTGCGTGTAGCACATCATTCCAATCCTGCCCCCCCCCCCAATGTCATACAGTATGGGGTAGCTCTGTTGGGAGATGGGGCTGGTTGGAAAAATCAGCTTTGCTACAGCAACTAGGAGCCGCCCCTCACCCTCCAGCACCTTCCGTGATATTGTGCTATTTCTTAGTCTGCATCTGAAAGTTGTTTCCACTACTACCCGTTCAGGTTGCTTTTGCATTTAAGCAGGCCTATGTTGGGCCCCTGAGAAAAGCCCCCTCTCCGTGTCTCTCTTTCTCTCAAAAACAGTTGCAGTTCTTCCACAGCAGCCTGTGGGCAGCAAAGGAAGTATTAGGGGAGGACACTGGGAGCCGTTTAGCTGGGCAACTGGACTTAAATTTCTCTCTATCTCTCCCCTCCAAAATGAGATAAGGCAGAACTCAGGCTGGTGTGGAAGTTGCTTGCATAGCCCTCTGCACGTGCTCAGAGCCAAACTTTTCCTTCCGATTTGCAGGGCTCGACCTCTACTGAAACTGAACTTGGAGAGCATGTCAGGGGATGCTTTGGGGGTTCAAGAAGGGGGTGTGCTGTGGGGCAGGGCGTGGTGGCAGTGATGGTTTCTGGCTGACGTTCTCTTCTTGGGGAATCCAGCCCTGTCCTGCTTTGGCGGGGGTGGGGGTGGGTTGTAGCTGACGGGTCACTACAGAAGTGGGATGCTGTAGAGGGGAAATGTTTGGCATAAACTTGCAAAACTGACGTTTGTGTCCTTTATCAAATGGACCTCCCATGGATCCAGGTACTATATCTCATTTTTATTTCTTTTAGGCTATACTCTTGCTCTGTATAGTGAAAGCACAATAAAATATGTGTAATTTAATATGTAAATATGTATATAAATTTTCTTTTGAAATCTAGACGTTGCTCAATGTGCAAATTCATTGCCTATTGTGGTGGAGATTGTTGATACAGATTTTAGATGTTTTAGATGTTTTTGTTTTCTACTGATTGCCTGTTATTATGTTTTCTGATGTTGTAATCTACCCTGTAATCTAAGGTGGGGTGTGTGTTTGAGTAAGTCAATACAATACTTCATTGATCAGCTTGTCGTACTGTTAACTTTGGGGGGGCGGGGAAGGAATCTGCTTACTGGGGAACTGAATACCTTTTTTTGGTTTGTTTGTTCACTGAAAATGGGTCTTGGCACAGAACATTTGTATGGACTCATTTTAACACCTGCCGCTCCAGGCAGGGGGAGATGGGTAGGGGGCATGTGAGCTATCCTCTCCTTTGGAAGCCAAGAGCTTCCCAGCATCCTTAGCACTCAATGTTAACATTTGCCTGCATTCTCCACCCGCCGCTGCCCAGATGACTTTTCCAACACCACCTTGCCAGGGAACGAAACTTCTGAGTTTGGGTACAACCAGACATCAACTTCCCAAACTCCTGGAAGGGCTGAGGAAGGTATCCTTTCTACTTCCGCTCTAGCCGCCTCTCCCATTGGTTAGGGGGGGCCTCATCCTGAGGGGCTTCCTCAGCCAATCGGACCAACGCTTGCTCTTGCCGCCTGTTAGCATTTTGCTGGCTGGTCTTCTTGACTCCAGACTCAGAGACAGTAGCCAGGGCTGTGCGTGCTTTGAAAAACACAACCAAAAATTAAGAGTTTTGTGCTACCGGCGGGGGCGGGGGAAGAGAAGCTGCGTCAATGTGCATGATTGTCTTATTTGTTTCTTTCTTTACTAGTCTTCAGGAGCTATAAGTCAGCTGCCCTCCTGCCCCTCTGGGAATCTAAGTCAGTTCCTGAGGTTGGAGCAGGTGTTGACTAAACTCCATTGCCAAGAGGACTAGGAAGCTGCTTTTTTTTCCTTTAAAAAGAGAAACGAGCTGAATTTGAGTTCCATGTTGTGCTGTTCCTCTGTGTTCCAGAAACAGCAACATATGGAGCCTTGCCATGAAGCATTATGGGGCATAGCTTTGCAAGGAAGGAGGGGCAGTCTTGCCATAAGATCCAGGAGCCTTCCACTCCCTCCATCTCCTGAGATGTATTGGAGACTTCCCCAATTTGGTGCCCTTCAACCGTTTTGGACTCCCAGCAGATTCCCAACAGCCAGCCTGACCAGCGATCAGGGACGATGGGAATTGTAGTCCCAAAACATCTGCTGCCAGAACCCTCCAGCAACTGCTTGGGTGGCCTTTGCATTTCAGCAGGTCTTTGCTTTAGATCTGCCCAGAACTGCTTTTTCTCTCTCTTCCTCCCAATGGCAGTTCTTCCAAAGCCGTGAGCGGAAATGGCAGCAGTGCCGTAATCTTCACAGAACAGTGAAGTGATGCCTGCAGGAATTGTGCCTTCGTGGCCCTCTGCCCATGCTCAGAGAGGCCCATCTCTATTTCAACCTGCAAGGGCTCAGTGCTGGTTCAAGCTACACTTTGGGAGGAAGCCAGGGAAATATTGAGAGCTGCTTTGTGGCTGCAAGAAGGGTGATTCTGTTTGGATTTTCTTTCCTCCTCCACCCCCCCTCCCCCGAGCAGAGCAGACAGCACAGGAGAGCAAAGGTGTGATCATTGTGGCCGTCGTCATCTGCATCCTGGCGATTGCTGTCCTGGGCGCCGTCCTTTACTTCCTGCACAAGAAAGGGAAGCTCACCTGTGGCCGCTCAGGCAAACAAGAGATGTAAGCACACATCTTGCAGCCTTTTGGGTGCCTCCCTCCTTCCCTCTCATCCATCTACCAGAGACCACGCTTCTTCCCTTCCTGCCCCCTCCCAGTCTCCTTGCACCAAGCAGCGCGCTTCTGATCCCATGGGAGGGAGGAAGTTGGGTGGACCTTGAACTACTGTTGCCCACTAGGCCCTTTGCAGTGTCATTTCCCACTCAGCAGCCTTAGGGGGGGAGCAGCTCCTCTGACACACAAAGCTTGATCAGTGATGGCTGCAGGCAGAAGACATTTGCCCTTGGCCATGAGATTACGCCTTTCTGACTTCTGTCCCACCCAAGTCACTGGTCAAATAGTGCTTTGCAAGCTTTATAAAGGTAAGCTTTATAAAGGTAAAGGGACCCCTGACCATTAGGTCCAGTCTTAGCCGACTCTGGGGTTGCGGCGCTCATCTTGCTTTATTGACCAAGGGAGCCGGCGTACAGCTTCCGGGTCATGTGGCCAGCATGACTTAGCCGCTTCTGGCGAACCAGAGCAGCGCATGGAAACGCCGTTTACCTTCCTGCTGGAGCGGTACCTATTTATCTACTTACACTTTGATGTGCTTTCAAACTGCTAGGTTGGCAGGAGCAGGGACTGAGCAACAGGAGCTCACCCCGTTGCGGGGATTTGAACCGCCGACCTTCTGATCGGCAAGTCCTAGGCTCTGTGGTTTAACCCACAGCGCCACCTGCGTCCCTCGCAAGCTTTCTAAGCGCCTCCAAAGCTGGCCAGAGACTCCAGCGGGGACAAGGTCTGTGGTGGGGTTCCCTTCCACTCCCTTGAAGCACTTGCCTAGCTCAAGCCTCTGCTGGACCCAGAGGAGCTGAATGATAAGCCCCCCGGGAACTGCTGTTCTGTCCCAGCCTGCAGCCCACCCACTCTGCAGGGATGCGTCTCAACACTGTTACCCTCCCTCCTCCCTAGCACAAAGCCCGAAGCGCATAAAGACGAGATTGTAGTTGAAGTTAAGTCAGATAAACTTCCTGAAGAGGCGGGGCTCCTGCAGGGCGCCAACGGCGAGAAGAGATCGGCAGGTGACCAGGTAGGCCAGTTTGCCATGGCTAGCAGAGGCGATGGTTCAGAGGACCCAGATGTGGTGTATAAAAACATGGTGTATATAAAAACATTGTTTTTGATGCAATGTGTCATCCTTCCCCAAATCCACTTTCTTGGGTTGCACATATGGCTGTCGGCCTGTGTGCTATCCATTCCTTTTAAAGAAAAAAATGATGTTCAGGGTGGGGGAGGTTTGTTAGCCCTGGTGTAGATTGGCCCAGCTGCTATGCCCTTCTGCCCCCCACTCCCACTCTTGAATGTGCTGCAGTTACGTTAGGAAGCCCACCACTGCTTCATAAACTGTAATAGTGAACTGAACGGGGGAAGCTTAGCATTTTCCACTGCTGAGACATCCAAGCAGGAAGAGCCTGTCTCTCTGTGTAAGGGGTACAGCTCTCGCTTTTCCCCCATGCCTTTTAGCATGGGCCAAAAGTGGGTTTCTTAGTGTCAGCAGATGCCCCTCTGCCCCTCCCCTTAGGTCTCCCTGATCCAGCAACTTCAGCCCCTGCTGCTCCCTGCGTTGGGCAGGTGCCCCTCCTGCCAGCTTCCCATCAAGCAGCTTTTCGTGCTACATGTGGACAGTGTGCATGCAGCCCCATTCTCTCTTCCCCTCAGCTTTTCTCTAGCAACCACCTATGGGAGGGCTTTTCCTGCCTCTCTCCTGCAGTCTAGCCAGAGGAGCTTCTCTATTCCAATACAGAAAAATGGTCCTGCATGTGCTTTTTTTTTCCTTTTTACTGTGCCTCCAAGCCAGTCACGCAATCTCATTCAAAACGGCTGCCATCATCTTACCTCGGCTATATCACACTGCGGGACAACAGAAGTGGGTGTGCTTGTATTTTACTGGGCCATAATCGCAATGTAACTCTGTTTTTTCTTTTGCTGCTTTAAAAAAGGGAGAGAAATACATCGATTTGAGGAACTGAGAAAGGAGAGACAGCTGCGCCCCTTCGAAGATTTCTCCTGTTCCTTCTCGATGCCTCCACCCCTCTTGCTCCCCCGGTCATAGTCTTTCAGGCACAGCAGCAGCAAAAGGCACAACATGGCTGCACAGCAAATACTTTGCAACCTCACCCTCAGGTTTTTGAAGGACAAAGCAGCTGAAGCAAATCAGCAGTTTTCAGACCAAAAAAAAGGGAGTCTTAGTTTAAAAATTACTCCCTTTAGAGAATCCACGTTAAGGAGGGGTTTTTGAGCGGGGCAGGTAGAGGAACATAGAGTCTACCATAATTGTATGGGGCTTCAGTCAGTTTGTAAAAGAAAAAATATAACAGCGAAGCGCTTGCTGAGCTGAATTGGTTAGAGATTTTCTTTTATTGAGACTTTGTAAATTGGAGAAGAAAACTTAAAAATCTTACCTTATAGACAGGATTGGAGAATGGCGAGTGTGTGATGGGTTTGGCTCCGTCTGGCATGTAGAATACTTGTGGAAAGCCAGAGTTGCCTCAGCTGTTCCTTGAACTGTTGCTGTTCTTCGCAGCAAGGTGCTGAAGGAATCAGCTGCGCTTCAGAAGCCCTAGCCCTCAAAACGGCAGAGGGTGGGGTGGGAATGGAAGTCTTAAGGACACTTACTAGGGACTCAGTTTCATTGAAGTCTGTGCTGCTTACTTCCAATATAACATAAAGGATAACTGTACAGAGAGGAGGCTCTCTCTGCACTTCAGATGTTATGACAGGAATAAAGTCTCTTTTTTGTACAAACACTGTATAGTCACACTTGTTTTTACCCGAGAACGTAGGTTATTGTCCCTTCTGCCCCCCCCCAAAAAACCTTTCTGCAGATCTTCTGGGTTACCTTGCTGCAGGTGACACACTTGCCAATCTTTGGAAGTCCTGCCTCTCCTTAGGCCACAGGAGCAGAAACAAGGCACTAAAATAGGATGTTAAGCACATGAGGTAGTTTTCTACAATTATTTTGGGTTTTATTTCAGTGTAGCACCAAGGAACCTGCTCTGTTAGCACAAGGATTTATGCTTCCTCCCTGGTGGTTCCCCCCCCCCCCCAAAAAAAAATCTGTTTTCTCAACCCTCCAGAGCAGGGGGCAGATGAGGGGGTGCGGAAGAGTAAATTCTTGTGCTAACAGATCAAGTGCATTGGAATTCATCTTGAATTGCTCTGTTCTGATAGCAGCAGCAGCAGGTGACACACAGAGAATGTGAAGGAAGCTGGTGCCTGTACCAAAATGAGATTGTCATTCAGCCTTCAGAGCAGGCGCTGATGACAACTCTCTTCGTCCTTAAACATGCCAGGAAGTATTATAGGATGCCGTACTTCACCATTCTGGTCCAGTGCCTAAGAAAAGCTTTCTGCTTCTCTGTCCACACCCCAGAATTCTAAATGGACACCAGACAGAAATACTGTAGCTAGCTGCTTCCATACGGAATTACTTCCTGCAGAGTTCGGTTTTCCATTCCCTTCAAAGCAAAGCGAACAGCTTTCAACACAAACTGGGGAAAACAGTTAAGGTTTTGCTTTAGACACTCTTTGCTTTCCGAGTGGTTAAAAAGTGCAAACTCATCAACCAAAAACGGGGGGAGGAAGGGGATGTTGCGCTTTCCGTGTAAGCTATAAAATTAGCAAACAAACAAAAAATGCTTTTGTTATATATTTTTGTTGATGTGTGTAAATTTAAGAGTGTCTGAGTTGCAGGGTTTATATATATATATATGTATATGAAAAATAAAAAGCTAAAGTCTTCAAGCATTGGCTCTTTCCTAATGAATGGAATGCATGGCAAGGGGAAAATATCAGCCACTGTAAAGCACTTGAAGGTTTAAAATACCTGATTCACACAGGCATGGATTAGCAGGTAACATGACGCATTGTGTCTAAAAATTCTTGCTGAAGATTAGTTTATTTTAAACATACATCTTTCCCCTCTCCACTTCTATCAATGTAAGCAATGTTTGCCTGGCATTTCTGTATAGGTGGGTGGGAGTTCTGTCACAATCGTAAGTGAAACCAGATTCTGTGGGCAACGGAAGGAATTGTAAACCTCCTCTCAGGCTAGTAGGGGCAAGAATTCAGATAGGAAAAATTGCAGAAGGCATTGGGCCCTGTCCACAAACACTGTCCCAATGAAAGCCTTATCTTTCATTGACTTAAGGATGCCAGCTTACAGAAAAGGCAAAGGCCACTAGAATGCTGGAGTTTAGTCCTCATTTCTGCAGTACTTCATATGCTGTTAAACTTGCAAGGGGGTAGACTAGATTACTCTCAGGGTCCCTTCCAACTCTACAATTCTATGATTCCCAACAAGATGGGAGTCATCATCCAACATCATCTGGGGGGATCACAGGTTTCCAAACCACATGATAATATTTTTTTTGAGCACTTAAAATACACCAAATCATACAACCCATATCTAGAAGCAGAGCTCTGACTTGGATGGAATGTGAGCAGAGATCCTAAGCAAGGAGCATCAGTTCCAGGGAGACAGCCACGGTACACTTTTGTGAAGTTTGAGTACACGTAAAACTTACTGGGATAGGAGGCCCAATTTCACTGGAGTTGCAAATGACACAACAGAAGCAATATGCTACAACAAAGAAATTTATTTAAAAATAAAACTTTGTTTTTTTATTTTACTGACACACATGAAATACCCTAAATCCTCCACAAGCTCTTTCGTGGGCAGCTTACAAGAATGAAAAATAAAAAATAAATAACATTAGTATAACCTCTAAAAACATTAACAATGCATTTTGCAGAACAAAATGAGGACTTTAGACCAAATGAACCTTAAAGCTCAGCTACTCTGTAAGAATATTTACCTTCTGTTCTTATTCTTTACAGGTCTGAAAGGATTAAATACTGCTAATATATTTTTTATATTAATGACATTATTATAACTTTTAAAATAGTCAGTGAAAATCTGAATTCATTTATTTTTTAACACTGATATTAAAATTGGTTCTCAACCTTCAGGAGAAATAAAGCTACTAATAACCTCTCTCTCCCACTCAAAGGTAATTTATCCATTAAGCATTTCAGCTTTCCTAGCCCCCCCACCCCCCGCCTTGCAGTTTTAGTCACGAGAGCAGCGGTTGTACACCAGTGAGCTAACAGGACCGCCAATGGCAAGTCGCACTGCTCCGAAATTGGCTACTCGAAGTGACATTCGTAAAGCCGCACACCCATACCCCAAATGCATATGCAGCTCTAAGATGGGGGAGGCAGCATTTGCAAAACGGACGCTGCAAATTGAACAGGCACTGGACATTTAATACTTCAGGACAAAATCCACAGGAAACTCCTTGCAAAACTATGTGGGGGAATCAAGTGGAGCCTCAACAGACGATCCCAGAAGATTGCACTCCATCCCCGCACACAGAGAGGTTCGGAAGTTGACAGGAAACTTGGCACATGTGCCTGGAGGTGCAGCTGTATTTTGCTTCCAGTCTTAAGCCTCATTTGTTTTTAAAAAGAAAAAGGATGGGGACGGGGGGCGACAAACTGGGATATTTTGGGTGACCCACACTGGTTGTGTCAAAATCCTGCGTCGGAGTTGCGCTATTACTGCCTTCAATCCAAGCTTAGGGCAGCCAGCAATACGAACAACTCCCCAACACTAAGGACTAAGGTAGAGAAAACCTGCTCAGGCTGAACAACACACACACAAAAAAAACAAACACACCACTATGTTAGCTTTGGGGCGACAGCTTTCTCCTTCCAAGGAGCAGCTCCATGGATTTCCCTGGTCAAATTTTAAATCTGTCTCTTCTTCAGATGCAAGATTGGAGATAGAGCATTTCCCCCATTCAAAAGGCACTATACATTTGGCTTTAAGTAAAATAAGTCAACCTTTTTTCTTTTTTTAAAAAGATTAAGAGACACAGGGGGGGGGGGGACATAATAAGGTAAAAAATTTTAAAGCAGCAGGGAACACACCCCGGGAGGCGTTTTTCGCTCTGCCTCCCTTGTGCTTGCAAACAAAGACATTCATGTGGTTCGAGGAGAAAGAGCCACTTTAAAAGTTCTCATGTAAATGTAAGACACAAGAAGTGGACAAAAAGGAGACATGCAGTAAAGTCCGGTCAGCTATAGTACGTGGAGTGTTCCTGTCAGGCAGAAGGCGTCCCGAAACGAGGATGGCCCTGCTCAGGGCATGGAGAGCATCTGCAGAGGCCCATCTGCAAAGGCAAGTTGGTGCTGCCGCTTTGCACAAAGAGATTAAGGCTGACTGCAACCGAGTTTCCAGTGGTATGCCAACAGCTTCTCCGGCGGACTAGGAAATCAGCTTTGCAAAGAGCTAGTCCTCACCAAACTAGTCTCCAAAACTGATGTGGAGTTCGTGGCCCGGATGTGGGAAGAAATATCCAAGAGGAGCGTCCAGTGGTTGCTCCAACATTTCACACTCTGAAATTGCACAGCCCCCTTGGTTCCTAAACTGCCTGGCCACAACTCTCTACTCTGCAGTTGTTGCAAAGACCCTCTGCTCACCTGCTCCTAAATGCTATCAAGTTATTCAAAATGCACTCTAGCAGAGACCTCCTAGGTAATAATCTTCACAGTGTTTCACATGAAAGCAGCAAGATCAGACCGACATTGCCACTGCCCGTCCCATGCATGGAGGGGGCTTCTGAAGCCTCTGTGAGGTGTTGGCAACTGACAACTCTTTCTCTGGGCAGCAAGAGAAGGGCCACAGCTGCCAGGTCAACAATTCTGCTTTTGGACCACTGAAGGCAACAGCAAACTCCTGCCAGTCTTCAAATCTTCATAGTGTGTCATTCAAACAGCACTGCTGACAATTAACAAAGTGCCAGCTAGGTGCATTCACGCCACCTGCACAACCCGGTGCCATCTCTGACATCCTCTGCAGTTATTCCCCAGGGATCCAAGCGCTCGTGGACAAGCAAGGCTGCCCATTTAGAGAGAAACACAAGATAAGCAGCCTCTTTCTATGCCCCCCCCCCTTCTGAGGGGAAAGTCTTAGTATCCTTATCTGAGGCAGAGGAACCAGGCCTATTTAAACAGAGAAACTGCAGGGAAAACCAAACATGCAACTTGTTTTGAGACATAAATTTTCACATGACTAATGCTGTAATTGGGGAGACTGTAGTGAAGGCTTGAGGAAGAGGATGGAAGAGGGAAGGCGCCCTCTAAATTCAGGTTGCCTGCTGTCCATCAGCCAGACGGTGGCCATCAAGGTCCAAATTCATCTTTCTGAACCTCCATTAACCTGCCCAAACAAGGGCAACATTCAGAAGCCACACTCTTCTTTTTCTCCCCTCCTGTTACGGTTTCTTTTGACTTGTTTGTCAAAAGAACCTGAACTTTAAAAAGAAAAATGCAACAAGCAGAGCGAAGGAGGCGGGGGGTGGGGAATCATCCCCTTTCACAAAAGCCCTGCAGGGAGTTGTTGCATTTTGACTACTGAGCTGGTCAAAAATTATTTCCACAGATGCTGGATGCAGCTGCCCACATCAATGCATAAGTAATCCAGCACAGTTAACTCTCATCCACAGGAAGTGAAAGGAAATAAGGGATCCGATGGACACGGGACTTGCAGATGCTACGAAAATGACATGCCACGTTGACCAAGCAGCAGCTCTGGGTGTGTTAAAGGGCAGCTGCTCCAGTCCTCAACAGCCTCGGTTACGTAAAAGCAGGACAGCACAGAATGCTTGGAGCTGGGGGGCCACGCAGCTACAGCCAATCATCGCACCAGCCCGAGAGCAGGCAAGACGTCTTGCATCTCCGATGCCTTAAAATCCAGTGTGCGTCAGGTTAATGCTGGCAACAGGAGAAGCCTGACTCAGACCGAGGAGGAGCCAGAAATGACTGGAGATGTAGAAAGGGAACAAGGAGAACATTTGGGGGAGGTTGTGGGGTGAGAGAGGGAGGGTGTTGTAGCAGAAGGATGCTACCAAAACCACTTCCTTAGTCGAGAATCTGTACCCGGTAGCAGGTGGTCTAAAAAGCCTGAGCCAAAACATACAGCAGCAAAGAGGCCCCGATTCAGTACCCTGAACCACAGGAGGGCACGCCACAAGAAAGGTGGAGACGCCATTCGACAGACTGGCATCCCCTTTTAATTCACAGCACGACACAAGACACCCCGGCAAACGCCCTTCCGCTCCCGCCCTCTTGTCCACCAGCACAGGAACCAAGAGGTCTTTCCAAAGCGACACAACCGCCCCCTCCAACGAGGACGTGTGGGAGGGAGGGGCCAAGAGGGGAGGGACTCCAAAAGACACACAGACTGGAGAGGACGCACCTATCTGCTCCGTTTTGTTCCGTTTGCTTGGAAACCTGGAATCGCATGAAACCCTGATGACCGATTACTCTCTGTCGAGGCAAGCCTGCCTTCGCAGGAAGTCTCTCGCGGAGCCCATTGCCTCCTCTAGGTAGAAGCTGGGCAGGAGACTGCCCAGGCAGGTTGGATGCGCAGGGGTGTCCCAGGCAGGGCCAAGGGGATGTGTGCTATGTGGCTAGGTGAGCGGGGGAGGAGACGGAGACAAACTCCCGCAGAATATTTTTGGCCATGTCGATATTGTTATGGGCAATGACGAGGGCTTTCTGGATGTCCTGATATGAGTAGCCTTGGCTCATGAGGTTCTCGATCTCACTGGAGAGCTGCGGGGAGGGAGCAGGGGCCGGCCCTGTTCCACCAGCCTGCAGGCAGCTGCCTGCTTTGCGTTCAGAGTTTATCCTCCGGGGCAAGGGCTTCGGAGGCCGCTCTGGGACCTGGGAGCCATCAGACAAACCTGGAAGAGAAAGAAGCAAATGATTTGGGGAGGGGGGGCAGGGGCAGGAGGACAGGAACATTTTAACGGTCACACAGCCTCAGCTTCATGCTCTTTGAACATCTGGGAATCTGCAGCCGAAATCCTTCTCTTTCACAAGACCTAACTCTTCACCATTAAATCCTATGGTTAACCGGAATATAATTGCAACCTTGTATGCAGAAAGATTCACAGATTTCAGATATTCAGCAGCTTGAACACCCAGATAGCCAATTCGTTTATTTATAACCTGGTCTCCCTTGTTCAGGAGCATTAATACACAATATAAAGCACTATTTTATTTATGTACAACCTAAAGATTAAAAATAGGCAAAACGCTAACTTCATCAGCCAAGGTGAGATACACCACTTTAGTCAATTGCTTAGAGGAACAGCCACATGTTTTACCTGGAATCAAAACTCAATTAAATTTGGTGCTACTTGCATCAATGCAATAGTTATCCTCAACAGCTGAAATTGACTACTAATCCTCTCTTATCACCCCGGGGAGGTTGAGAAATGGCAAACTTTGTGGTTTAGGTTGCGTCATATCTGGCATGCTGATGTTAAGCAGAAGTAGCCTTCATGCTGCAGGCATTCTGAGAAATGCTTGAGAAAGCGCAAGAAAAAGGAACGCCTCAAAACCGCATTGCCTGCCAAGTTCCCAGCGTCTCTTACAAACAAAGAGAGGAAAAGCATGCGCAAGTCCCTCTCGGAGCTCACTCCAGAGCACAAAGGGCTACGGATGAGCTCTCTCACAAGTTGGGATGTGGCACCGGCGGGTTTGCAGCATCAAAATCTAGTGCAAAAGATCCCCTTGGCAACAGGTGGAGAGCAGCTTGTCAGCCACAGCAGATGCTTCTGCCCTACACTGTTCACGAACCATGGAATTGCGCAAGAGGGGAGTACAGGGCTGGCCTGTAAGACCTACCATGCAGCAAAATTGGAAGGGTGCCCTGATGCCAGCCTGCTGGTGGAATGCTTTCCGCACAAAGGCTTACCTGGCGTCTATCTGTGGCTGGGGAAACCCAGCCAGATGGGCAGGGTATAAATGAATATAAAACACCATTATTATTATTATTATTATTATTATTATTATTATTATTATTATTATTATTCCAGGCATTTTATTCATCTCTTTAAGTCTCGAGTGGGGGGGAAGCTTTTTTCATTTAAAAAATGTAGTTAAAAATCTTCCACTGCTTATACAGAAAGCTCCCCATTTATGCAGGGGTTACGTTCCAAGGCACCACGCATTTAAATGAAATCACATGTTCTGGGAACACCATTGAAAAAGCCTGCAAATGCCCTCCAAACCTCTGTAAGCCCTTGAAAAACCCTTGGAAAAAACGCCCTGAGACCTCAGGGTAGAGGGTGGTATACAAATTCAATCAATCAAAATAAAATTAATAATAATAATAATAAAACAACCACCACCAAACTCCACCGCACATGCTTCAAACCTCCTTGCTCGAACTCCAATACCTCACAGGCTTCAAAGGTTGGTCCAAAAGTTTGTGGGATTGCTAGACACCATTTCTGCCCCTTTTTGTGCCACTTCTGGGTTCATAGTGATGTGTGTGTGTGATTGTGCCTTGAACATGCGTAAATGGGGAGTTGCCTGTATTGATTATATGTTCTGCTTCTAAACCTTTATGCTTTCTTTTTGTATTGTGGTCTCAAATCTGTACTTTATTATTTGATTGATGCTTTAAAACACCCAAAGAACTTTTTTTGTCGGGCAGCACAGAAACACTATATGAAACCGACGAACCTGATAAGATTTCCCCATCCAGAGAGGTCCGGCTGAAGGCAGAGGTTGCGTTGGAGATATCTGAGAGGGTGCGGCGAGCCAGAGTCAACGGGAGGGCTGGCCTGGGCACGTCATAACCATCTTCCTCGTTCTCTGACTCCTCGGGGCCATTGCTGGCATTGGCAGCAGCTACATCCCCTCCATCTTAAAAGAAGAAGCAAGAAACTACAAAACAAGGAAGACACCTTTGGCTCCAGCCCCAGTTCCGGCAGACCTTGTCTGAGTGGAAACATTTCAAAGGGAGACACTTCACAGCCAAAATCCCAAACGGAGGATGTTGTACAAACATCAGAAAGTGCAACGAAGGGAAGCAAAACTTGTCCCAATGTCACAGGCTGCGAAACACCATCCACCTTTTTTATTTTGTATTAGGCTCTCTTTTACGGACACCCTGATTTCCTTATGTAAAGCAAAAATCCCATCAGTGAAAGTGAGAGGACTCGTCTGTGGTATTTCTCCTGGTTGAATCATGATGTTTCTCCTCTGGGAACTTACCAGGAATATTGGTAGCCTCAGAGCCAGAAGGAGCTGCCTGGGAGTGGATGTTGAACATTGCTTCATAGGTGCACCCGTCCATTTCCTGGTCACAGTCCAACATTCTAAGCAGAGAAGAAGAAAAAGAAAGGGCATTGGCTTCAGGAACTCGGCTGGATCCTGCAGGAGGACAGGGCCATCTAGTACCTAGGGCCATCAGCACCCAGAACATATCTGGGCTACATACTGCCAACCGCCTAGCAAAACTGCGCTCCATTTGCCCCCTACATTGTGCAAACCTTGAAGCATCACTCACCACCATATTTTCAAATACATTTCTACTCCAAGGCCCCATTCTGTATTTTTCTACTGCTACACAGAAACTTTGTGTATCGTGTTGAGTTGTTTTTGGGAAATGGATCATCAGTACAGTGGTACCTTGGAAGTTGAACAGAATCCGTTCCGGAAGTCCGTTCAATTTCCAAAACATTTGGAAACCAAGGTGGGGCTTCCAATTGGCTGCAGGAAGCTCCTGCAGCCAATCGGAAGCTGGGTCGAATGTTTGGGTTCCAAAGAACGTTCGCAAACCAGAACACTCACTTCCAGGTCTGCGGCGTTTGGGAGCCGAAACGTTCAACTCGCAAGGCATTCAGGATCCAAGGTACGACTGTACATTAGATACAAATGCAATACACCCTTTAAAAAAGTAAGTGACAAAAATGAGGTGAGAAGAGCAAGCATTTGCCACACCAGAATAAGCTTTAGAAGCTGTGGACTGCCAGTTGTTGATGAACAGCAACTCCCATCACTCCTGATAGTTGGGAGTCCTGTCCTTCTGGAGGACCAGAGGTTCCCCCCATCCCAAAGGATCTGGATCACCCTAGAAGGGCAAGTCTCTGTTTTGGTTGTATTCAAAACTGAATTTCAAACATTTGCCGTACAAAACTAAGTCAGAGTTTGTTTTGTTTTGTTTTGAGCGTAATACATCTTTAATATCCTTTTGTATTTATAACTTCCCAAGTGCATCTCAAGATTTCTGAGCAAGGCAAATGAAGGATGCATCCTTATGAGGAGGGGCTGACTGACAGCTGCCTCAAAATATTTTATGAATCTGACTCTGCAGCAGGTGTTTGGGCACATTCAAAAGGAACCCACACCCAGACACAAAGCAACTCAACTGCAGATGGCAATACTACATAAATCAAGGGACATAACGAAGAAACTTTTGGATGATGGGCTGTCTTTCAAAGGCTATGCCAAAACTTTCAAAGTGGGACTCAGATGGAGTGTTGATATAAATCCGCAAGTTATCAGTAGTTGCTTTTAAGTATCACAACTGACTCAGAGCCTTTGGGATCTAGAAATGGGAAAATAAATAAACCCAATGGCAAGCAAGTAAATAATCCAGCCATTGTACTGCCCTGAATGGGCCGCCTCACCGTGAGCTTTGACTCATTTCCAAGGGCAATTTGGCCTCTGGTTTTTGTACAGCAGAGCCAGGGGGCACAAGAGGCAAGGACGAGGGTGACATGTACTCTGTGTCTTCATCATTCTCCGAGTGCTCTCCAGGCGGTAGCTTTGGCACAAGCAACGGTCTAGAGGAGAGAGCGAGAAGGTTCACAGTCAACGGTGACATCGAACAAGGACAAAATAGCAGCAATCGGCTCTCTGAGAACAAAGTGTCAAACAAGGGGCTTCCAGCTCAAGAACCAGATTCTAGGAACGCAACACTGTGACGTGTTGTGTGTCACACGGGGCGGTTCAAGGTGTGCCATGGTGGCATCTGTCAGGTAGCAGAGGCCTCAGAGCCTCGTGGGTAAATGGGGAAGGAGGGTCAGTTTCAATAAGCTGATTTATTATACCCTTTTAGGGTTGCGATGCTCTAACCACTCTCCAGACGGGTTTATAAATTTACAACTCTGGGAGTCCTCAGGACATTTTGACTGATTTTCGGGACTGAAATAACTCAAAAACATAAACAGAGTAACATTAAAAAAAACTTCAAAACCTCCAATTCAGCCAGATTAACGTAAAATATCTGATCTATTCCATAGTTCCTGCACTTATTTTATATTTCCACCCCCTACCCCTCTAAGGAGCACAGTAAGTGACAAATGCAAGAGAATCCACATGCTGAAACTAACAAGGCTGGAGGTCTGCATTCAAACACGATACAGTGATACCTCATGTTACAGACAGCCCGTCCGTAACGTGAAATGCCCACAACTCGAATCGCCGTGTCTGTGCAGGTGCACGGTGCAAATCTGGGTTGTTGTGGGATGTAACGCGAAAAGACACAACATGAAGCGGATGCAACACGAGGTATGACTGTACAGTAATCCATCTCAGAAATGCACCCACTGATGACCCTTGGTATACATCAATTGTACACTGGCTGCAATTCAAGGAAATTTCTGTCGGCAAAGCCCCCGCTCCAGAGCATACCTTACAGCAAGAGAGTAGATGGCGTTGGCAGAAGAAGAAGGTTTTATTTTAGAATGTTCACTGTCTGAGCCAGTTGGGACCCCGCCAGGTTGATTCTGCAAGACAAATCAAATACCAGCACTGGCAGATGGTCTGAAAGAAAAGGGAGACATCCCCAGGCAGCCCACGTTTACCTTTTCATGGTAAGAAGGAATTCCTAGGGGTTGCTTGTTACCCAATCTAAAGGGCCGTATGTCAGAAAGACTTGCTTTGCAATTTCAAAACAGCTACTGTCTGGAAACATGCTTGAAAAAAATATGACCAAGCAAGCAGGGCAAGGGGTGGGGGAAAAAACAAGCTTTTTTTCCTTGCTTGCTATTATGGGCTGCTTGCTATTATGGGTAAAGCATACAGTGTTAGGAAGCTGGTTCAGTGAGATTATAAAAAACAGTTCCCTGAGTCCAGTAGGGATGTTCTGGACAAACCAGATACTGTTGGCTTAGTGGCTAAAATATTGCCTGCAATGACCCAAGTAGTCATTGTTGGGTGTGTGTACCTGTGGTTTCAGTGGACAAGTCCTCTTCACACTGCTTCCTAGCCCACTCAAAGAACTCAACAGCAACTGGCATTACAGGAGTTTTTCCATGTTAACTGTTCTGTTTAATATGTAATGCTACAGTCCAGTTCATTCTAGGCCTTCTCTGTGTGTCGATGGGGTGGGAGACCACAGACACTTGCACACATTCACCTAACACAGGAGACCTAAGAATACCAAGCCAAATACACGCACCATTTGTGCAACCCTGCCCCTTTCAATTCATGCACATGGATTCACAGAATGAGAAAAGTGAGATAAGATCCCAGAGATGTCAGTGTCTACAGCCTACATCTCTGCTGGTTATGCTGCACACATGGTGGGGAAGGCATAACACTGATACTGATTCACCCCCACACCCTCCAGAGGAGTTCCAGCTAAGTGTATGAACCAACTCACAGGCAAGGACTATTCTGTGAGATCTCACTAGGTCGGAGTTGGCGGGAAGGAGCTGGAATCCCTCCTCCAAAATCTTTCATTTAACACTTAATGAATAATAAAGGTAAAGGTACCCCTGACCATGAGGTTCAGTCGCGGATGACTCTGGGGTTGTGCGCTCATCTCACTCTATAGGCCGAGGGAGCCGGCATTTGTCTGCAGACATGTGGCCAGCATGACAAAGCCGCTTCTGGTGAACCAGAGCAGCGCACGGAAATGTCGTTTACCTTCCCGCCAGAGCAGTACCTATTTATCTACTTGCACTTTGACATGCTTTTGAACTGCTAGGTAGGCAGGAGCAGGGACCGAGGAACGGGAGCTCACCCCGTCGTGGGGATTTGAACCGCCGACCTTCCGATCGGCAAGCCCTAGGCTCTGTGGTTTAGACCACAGCGCCACCCGCGTCTGAATAATACAGAGCAGCAATTTTCCACGCAGGGCGTATGAGTGTGCAAAACTAACACAGCCGCTGGCCTGAGATGCACTTACTGCCGGGGTGTCCAGGCTGAGAGTGCTCCCGAGCCTGTGAGTGTCAGCTCTGGAATCCATCTGAGAAGGCAGCGAGAATGGAAGCGAGTGCCGGTTCGTCAACTCCCGACTTGCCCAAGGCTCGTTGGGGCTTAGGGCTACAGCTGGAGCTTTCGGAATCGGCCGCAACGACCAGAGGTCCCCCTGGCGGTTACAAGGCACAGGGGGTAACTTGTCCCTGGTAGGACAATCTCCTGGAGTGCAGGGCAGAGGCCGCCTCTGAGGCCGACTCTCGGGCCCAAGGGAATGCGGCCTGTCCGGAGGTGGCGGAGGGGGGAGATCTCGATGCGTCGGAGGGATCGGCAAAGGTTTGTCCTTGTGGAGGGAGCCGGGTGCAGCCTAGGAGAAACAAAGACCAGTAAGTAAGATGGGAAAAGCTGGCAAGTGAAGTCTAAGCTTGCAATCAGAATCCTGGTGTCCCACAAAAACCTGATCCCGGTAGCAACTGCAGGAGGCATGTCCTGAGGGCAAGCACCACTAAATGGTTGTTCTGAGTAACACAATATCCATCAGTACGGCGGCCAGGAGTGTCAAACGTCAGACAAGATGGCAAGCAAATGCGTACCCTGGTTTGCACCCAAGGAAGAGATGGTCCAGATAGCAAAATAATGAAACACACGAGACAGCTTCCACACAGATCTCCTCGGATAAAAGGAAGATTACCCCATTCGGAAAGAGGAAGGTGTCATTCCTACTTTCACCACTACAAAAGAAGACAGGTGGAGTTTGTACCTTACAGGTGGTCCCTGGACTAGAAGCTCCTGATGGATTGGACACTCGTTGCTGCAGAAGGTCTAATCGGGGAGGTACTGGGGGGAGTGATGCCTGAGGAGCCATTGAAAATGGAGAAGGAGGGCGTTCTACCTGCAAATAGTTCAAAGAAAGCCCTGGTTAAAGGTGTTGGGGTGTGTGTGTGTGTGTGTGTGTGTGTGTGTGTGTGTGTTAATAACAAAGTTCCCACTGCCTGAGGCTGTGAGCTAGTAATTTACCTTGAACACAGTGCTGAGCATATAGAGATACGCTGAATTTCCCCCACAGCCCTGATACTTCATTTCGAAAGGAACATGCTCTGAATATAGACTTGTCACCGACAAGTCTGCACACCACACTGCATGCCCACCTTGGGCTGCCCATGAAAAGCACATCTACTGTAGAGTGAGAGGCAAGGGTGATGTCCACTGTTTCCAGGAACTCTTCTCATTGTGGGAATTTTTTTTTGGGGGGGGTGAGCTGAGAGTTTGCTCGGACCCTGGGTGAGAACCTGGAAGCTGAGTGGCAGGTGTGTCAGAAGGAAAATGAATTTGTACAGATTCTTATATATTGGTAACGTTGCATCAGCGTAACATTTTTATTTGTAACCGTGCATTTTTTATAATATTTTATTCATCTGTGGTTGCTTCAGTTTCCTGTACACTACTTAGAGAGGCTTTCAATATATTAAGTTGTATAGAAATTAAATATCCAAACAACCCAGCCCACAGGCACAGGATTTTCAACCTGCCTATTTTTTTTTTTTATTTAGCCACTAGATGGCGAGCTCTGTCATCATGAGCACAGGCCCAGCTGACACAGAAATAGGAAATACTTGTGTAAATGGTCTCTTGCCATGATTATGTGCACAAAACAAAGAACAACATGGTTCACATACAAGTCAAACCAAATACCAGAAGTCTATATGCAATTATAAAATTGCTTTAAGGTAGGCCAAGGTTAAGAACCTTCTCCAGGTACGGATCCATTTACAGCCAAAAGCAGCTTGACCCACATGCGAGAGAATCACTGGGCTTGGGAGAACCATGGAATTACAAAACAGAACAATGCAAAAGGCTGCTAAAAGGAAGAAGACAAACTATTCCTATTACAGTGGTACCTCAGAACTCGAATGGCTCCGTTCTCAAACATTTCGGCTCCTGAACGCCGAAAACCCAGAAGTGCTCTGGTTTTCGAATGTTTCTCGGAACACGAACGTCCAACGCGGCTTCCACTGTGCAAAAACCTAGCTGTCGGCCAATTGGAAGCAGTGCCTTAGAACTTGAACGTTTTGGAAGTTGAACGGTGTTCTGGAATGGATTATGTTCGAGTTCTGAGGTACCACTGTATCTTATTAATCTTCTTTTTTTCTGACAGAGAGAGTTAGAAGCTTGGTGGATCAGGGAAATGCTGTGGATGTACATAGCTTGAATTCACTAAGGCTTTCAAAGTCCCCCATGATATTATTGCAGAGAAGCTAGTAAAATGTGGGCTAGATGATGTTACTGTTAGGTGGATTTGTAGCAGGTTGACTGACTAAACCCAAAGAGCACTCACTAATGGTTCCTTGCCATCCTGGAAAACTGGGACAAGTCGGGTGCTGCAAGGTTCTGTTGTTCAACATCTTTATAAAAGACTTGGGTGAAAGAATTGAGGGAGGGGTAGCCGATACCTCAGAAGATTGATTCAATATTACCTTAACAGATTGAAGAACTGGGCCAAAACTAACAAAACAAATTTCAACAGCGACAAATTTAAGGTTCTACACTTAGGCCAGAAAAGCCTAAGGATAGGGACAACAGACGGCAGCAGTACCTGTGAAAAGGATCTAGGGGTCTCAGTAACCCCAAACTTAATGTGAGTCAACTATGTGATGCAGCAGCCAAAAAACCCTAATGTTCTGTACTGCAACAGAATATAGTGTCCAGATCAAGGGAAGTACTGGTATCACTCTATTCTGCCTGAGTCAGATACCACCAGGAGTATACTGCGTCTAGTTCTGGGCACCACAGTTGAAGGAGGATACTGACAAACTGAAAGGTATGCAGAGGAGGGTAACCAAGATGATCAAGGGTCTGCAAACCAAGCCTTATAAGGAACACTTGAAGGAGCTGGGTATATTTAAACTGGAGAGGTGATATGATAAGCTATCTTCAAATATCTGAAGGGCTGTCACATGAGAGATGGAGCAAGCTTGTTTTCTGCTGCTCCAGTGGCCAGGACCAAACCAATGGATGCAAATAACAAGAAAGAAGATTCCAATTAAAAATCTGGGAGAACCTTCCAACAGTAAGAGCTGTTCAACTGTGGGATGGTCTCCCTCGGAAGGCAATGGGCTCTTGTTTCATTGGAAGTTTTTAAGCAGAGGTTGGATGGCCATTTGGCAGGGATTCTTTAGGTACGATTCCTCCATTGGAGGCAGTTGGACTAGACGACCCGTGAGGCCTCTTCCAACTCCACAATTCTATGACGGTATGAAAAAACAGCCTCATGAGGACCAAAACACGCTGGGTGCAATGCATGCTCTAAGCGACTGCTGAAAGGGGACAATCAGAACAGAATGGTGTGGAGTAGAATGGGCATGGCTGGCACGCAGGCATCTTGAACAGGAAAGCTCCACAACGTAACGTTTTGTTGCAGATCCACATATATATGTGTGTGATAGAGAAATCTCCTGGCAGCGGTTTGTAGCCAAGGTTTCTCACTCAGTCGTTTCTTTCTACAAAATGAGGAAGGAAGCAAATTTGGTGATTCCTTCTCCCCCTTGCAACCCCCTGCCCCCTCCAAAATCTGCTCCAGAGGATTAAGGCAACCATACCATCACCAGAGCACCACCACTGGATCTACAACTTGCATTTGAATCCAGGAAGTCTTAAGCCACCCAAAAGGACAAGTGAGATGTTAGGCAAGATCAGCAAACACAGCTCATACTGGGAAGGAGTCAGGTCCCAGGGCATGATCTGAAGGCAGAGGCAGCTGCAACCTTGCTGAAAGCAAGCAGGTCTGGAGTGAGTCAATGCCTAGATAGGAGACCTCATGGGAGCTACATGCGATACCACCTTGAGCTGAAGACAAGAAAGATCTAAATAAAATAAATTACCTTTGCGCCAGCCAGTTCCTTCATCAGGAAGAGTGATTCATCAGCCCTGTCATCATCGTCGTCATCATAGTTTGGGGAGGGAGCCCCCTCAGCCCCTTGCCGCAGGAGACCTCCCCCTCCTCTGGGATCAAACGGGTCCACTACAATGGGCTCTGTGCCTTTAATTTCACATCGGCAGAACGGACAACCCTGGCCTTCTGATTCCTGCGGAAAAAGAGAAGGAGAGATGATTGGCTATAAGTTTGTTGTTGTTGTTATATTTATTTATACCCTGCCTTTTTCTCTGACAGGCCTCAAGGCAGCCTACAGATAACGGTGTACCCATGGTGAGAAGAAACCTTGTCAGTAAGAACATACTAATGCCAGCTAGAGGAAAGAAAAGGAAAATCGAGGTGCCCCCCAACTGCAGCATTTCTGCTAGAACTATTCTTTGTCAATGTCATAAAAAAGTGAGTCAAGGAAAGTGTTTCACTCACTCTCTCTTTAGAATAGAACTCGTAGACATTGAAGGAAACTGAACATCGGGAGAGACAAAAGAAAGTACCTCTTTGCACAGTGCAAAGTTAAACGATAAAATTCATTCCTGTGAGAGGCAGTGGCAGCCATCAATGTGGATAGTTTTCAAAGAGGATTAGACAACTTCATGGCTACTAAACACAATGGCCATGTTCTACTTCCACTGTTGGGAGTGCTAGTCCTCCTCAGAGTAGATGTGTTAAAATTAATGGTCCTAACTTAATCCATTAACTTAAATGAGTAGAACTAGGGTTGGCTACAACCTAGTACAGCTCTGAATACCAGTTGCTGGGAATCGCAAACTGGGAGGGTGATGTGGTTGTGCTCAGGTCTGGCTTTCAGGTTTCTTCTACGTACCTTAGTTGGCCACAGTGAGAACAGGAATGTGAACTAGATAGGCCACTGGCCTGATCCAGCCACCAGGCTCTTCCTGTGCATAGCCGCTTATTTGCATTGAAGACAACGTGGCCTAAAGGCAACTCCCAACCCCCACAGAGACATCTTTTGTAGACTTGCCAGTATCTGCTTCATCAATACACAACATAAGCATAGGCCGGTCATCCTGGCATGAAAGCTGCGGAGGGCCAAGAGATGCTTTGAAAGGAAGCAAATTCCTTACCTGCCAGGAGGTGAGGCAGGAAGTGCACATGAGGTGGCCACAGGGTTCTATCTTCACATCCTTGTCATTTTCTGCACAAATTTTACAGAGTTGAAAGGTGGAGCCCATCTCACAGTACAATTCATACTGTTCCTAAGAGCAAGAGGGAAAAGAACATGTGAGAAGGTTTAATAATGCCGCTCCTTGTAATAACTGCCAGATAACCCAAATGTACGAGGTGGTAACATTTGTGTTCTTTACCATAATCAAGAGCATCACCTAGATGGCTTTCAAAATCCCAGTGGCAATGAAAAATTTAAGGCATGCACTTTAAAAAAAGGCCTAACCTATGGCCACATATTTTCTCCTCCAAAGATGTGGCAGTCAAAGGTCACCAAAATGGAATTGGCCTGATTATACCACCCCACCCCTTAAGTACAAAGGTTTCCAGAGTCATGCCCTTGAATAAGAAGAAAAAAATTAACATTGCAAGCTCTGCACTCTGAACCATGTTCCTGACTGCCCTGGGATCCAATTGAGATTTAAGGGTCTTTCTTCCCAAAGCTGAGCTCTGAGTTATGCTGAGTTAAGGCCAAAAATAAGTCTTCCAAGCTTGCTTGCAACAGGACCACTGTAATGCTGCTGGCCAACATGTAACGAAAGAAAGGAATGAAGTTGTGGCAGTCTCTGCTCACCTGCGTAACTTTAATGTGATCCTGGGGTGTGGGCTCACACAAACCGGTCAGGTCAGGATTCTGATTCCGTCCATCAGGATATAAGTAACTACAGAGCAGAACATTGTTTGGTTCAAAAGAAATAAAAAGTCTACAGTACAACCAGATGAAACTCCTTCAGTTGGGAAATATAATGCTTTGAACAGCAGGGGGTGATTTTGATGAATAATTGTTTTAAAGTCAAGCACCTATAAAATGAAGAATGCTTTTTTTAAAAGCTTGTTTTCTGGTTGCCGTATGTGCTAAAACAAAGGTGCTGATAAATGACAAGTGCTCTTAACTTCAACTTCCTCGCCTAGTCACTCTTGCCACAACACCTTGGCCGAACAACTGGGCAAGGCCACAACTGCATCACAGTTGTGCTCTTTGTGCTCTGAGCACAATGTCCAACTGAAGAGCCTAAAAGCTGAAAGGCGAAACTGACACACATTTTAGGACTGCAAGAATAATCTCAAATTTAGAGCCCATTCCAAAATCTGACAATTAAGCATGTGTTTGTGAAAACTGTGAATGTATAAGCCTAAAGGTTGTGCAGTTATGTGGTCAACAGAATGGAAAAATGCCTTAAAAAATCATAGAGAATGGAGTTATCACTGCTTGATGTTTCAAAAGTACTACACCTTTGCCAGGTCCCAGCATAATGAATGCAGCTGTTTCCATCTGCCTTCCAGGGGCAGGAGCCAAGGAGGTAAAACCTGCATCTGAAGGGCATCATCCTACAGACACACTAACAGAAACGGGCAGGAGTCATGACAAACTACATTGATGAGTTACTTACAAGCCTTCCCTGAAACCATCGATCAGTGCTTGAAAAAGGGGTTTGTTGTGGGGGATTGTCTGGAGAATATTTCCATCTGCAGTGACATAACCAATGGCCCACTGGCCAAGCCGCGTGCAGCTCAGACGAAAAATGTAACTGAAAATAAAAGGAACACACAGACTTGAGGGCAGGATAAACTTGCTAGCTGGACAGAGCTCTTTCTTTCAGATGGAACGGCTGAAACAGTTTTGCCTGCAGATCAAAGGCAGAACCCTACAGCCAGACAGAAAGGATTCAAATTATCTGAAGACCTCTTTCAACATGAAATTGAGCCTTCTTACTTGCAAGGATGCTCCTGACTTCCTAGAGGCAGTAAATTAGTTTTACATTATATAGCAGCTTTCCATTTCTGAAGGAAATACCTAGAAGGCAGCTCTTCGGCAATGTAAAGCAATAATCTCTTTCCCAGAAAGAGATATATTTGCAGGATTTTAGGCCTGAAGAGCACGTCAAAGCTTGCAGCCAGTGTTTTCTAGTCCCTTGGCCAGGTCCAAAGCTACCACGTGGGCTCGGAATATTTTTCCGGACTTCCAGGAGGTTAGACACTTCCGGCACAACTCCTTCACCCACCCCTGGCTTGCCGACAAGAGAGGTGGAGTAGAGACTTGAAGAGACTTGCAAGTGCTGGATTTTGCTTTGGACTACACAACGCAGAAGTGATGACTTGGCGGTACATCACTGCCCTAAATGAGCTTTGGGATTTGTTACTCAAGGTGGAGAGCACTCCACACAACACACACACACACACACACACACACACAAACCTGTTATTTGTAAAACTACCCACACCATCAGTGACAGACCTTAAATCCTGTCCTTATTTCTCAAAAATGAAGAGCTTTCCCCACACCTCTTAAAACAACCTGCTCTGCAGCCCTGTTATTTTTACTGCTGAAGTTTAGGGAGACCAATGGGTTAATGCTAAAACCCTTTATGTCTTGCCTTAAGCTTAGATCTCCGGCAGCAATGCCACAGTGCCTTCCAGCGGCCTTGAGTCATGTCAAACTTCCTTTGACAAGAGTGCAGTAGACAGTAGGACAACAAGAGGATTCAGAAAGGGATGCTGCCTTCAAGAACTCACCTGCCGGGTTTGTGGATGAACTTCTGAAGCCGTGCTTTGACCTCATCATACGTCAGGAATGCCATGTAACCAGGGTGAGTCACTGCAAGGCTATTCCAGTTCCTGAGCAAAGATGACCATGGCTGAAGGAGAAGAATGCCAACAAAATAGCTTTGCCATTTCAATAGGAAAATCGGCCGTCCAATTCCACCCCCCTCTCCCACTTCCAACCCAAGATAAACGTAAACACTTTGCTTAATCAGACTAGGCCTCTTCTGCTATTTCTCAGGCAGCCAGATTACCCAGGTTTATTAAATAATAACTATTATTATTGTTATTGTTAACCACTCATCTGGCTGGGTATAACTTGTGTTCAGTGGGACTTACTCCCAAGTAAGCATCCAGTGGATTTAAAACTGTGGCACACAATCTTGTCGGATTCCGCAAGATGAATGTTACAATCCTGCTCTCAGTTATCTGATCAACCATCCTGTAGAATGGGCTGCTTAATATTCCAATCAGAGAACAGAGGCTGGAAGCTAATGAAGCTTAATATGAAGTGTGTGATTAAACTATGATTTGAATTCTCAATGAATCCCAACCTTCTGTACTGACACAGAACAAAGTCGGCTGATGCAAGGGAGCTTTCCTGTCAAAGTTGCTGCAATGAACAGTCCCCTTGTGCCAAAAATGATCCTCCTATTTCCAGAAGTCAGAAATGGCAACGGCAGGTCAACAGATCTAGCTCACCACTAACACAAGAGATAACAACACCATAAGCGTACTATAGACCAAGGGAAGCTTGTCAACTGTGAAGCTTCACCTGGGTTTAAGAAAGCCATTCCCTTTTGTTTTACTTACCTGAAAGAGGCGGGTAAAGATATCAAATTCAAACACTGAAATGTAATCATTGCATGTCAAATCAATAGTAGATTTCAGTGCCATTGCCTCTAGCCCTGAACTTATAGGATGCACTTCATGTAAGGCCTGACGGAAGGTCTTCCATGGAACAATGGTCCTGGAAGTGGGAGAAAAGGAAGACCTCAGAAACTCCCTAACTCCATATGCATATAGATTCACAGCCACAACGGAAGGGAGGAATGTGAAACGCACACAACAGGATGCCAAGAACAAGACATTTTGCGTAAGAGAAATGATTCACGCTAAAGGACAAATGGACAGCATCATTTCTAATTTTGAAGCTGTTCAGTTAACTGATGGAAGTGGCGTCTGAAGCACTTATATTTGTGTAGTTGCAAGAGAAAAAGATGCGACACAATCTCTCTCTAAACAAGGTCTCTCATGTAAACCAGTTTAATTAGCGGCTTTCTGATGTTAAGCTAGTGGCAAGTTAACTGCGGGGAGGAAGGAGGGAAGCCAATCTATGAGCGAGCATCTTGCTAACCAGCACTTTCCAAGTACCTTTCAGGAGACTGGTAATGCATATTTCATAAACAGACACTATTAGAAATGAATGTATGGCCCTGCCTCCTCCGCCTCCCCCACCCCCCCGTCCAACGACACTTAAATTAATCTCTGCAGACAACCATCTAGAGTTATGACAGTCTCCATCCCTGCATCCAAGGGACATGTTAATTCCCATTCTGCCTAAAGCAGATACAAAAAGACTAATTCAGTGGTATTGTGTCTTACAGAACTAGTAAGAAGTCATGCAATGCCTGGTTCATTTGAGTGATGGGCCTATTTTGCAACTATTCATCATTGTCTTCTGTTCCGTTATGTGTCACCCTAACATCAATGCAACACTGCATAAGAGCCAGGACCAAGATGCCAATGACACAGTAAGGCTGAAACAAACTCTCGGGTAGTGACCCTGTGAGTGGATAGTGGCCACAGTGGGAGCTAGGAGAAGTTCAGGTCGTTCCATCTGTTTCTGGCAGAAAGATCCCTGAAGGTGAGGATTGATAGCCACTCCTGTGGAACCTCCTGTGTGGGCTCCCCCTCGCAGTTCCATCCTATGCTGTTTACAGATGCCAACACCAGCAGAAAGGTGTTTTCTGCAGCCTCTCCACGTTTACACGCCCCCATCGCCAACAGATTTGCTGGAGCCAAAGCAGAAACTTATACTGGAAAGAGTACTTACTTTTCCCCAAAAGCTTTTCTCCAGAACTCTGCTGCATCTGCCTTTGTGATCCGGAATGTGTCTCCCTGGAAGAGTCCACTTGGGAAAATGCCTTTCAGTTCTGCTAGCATATGGCTGAAGATCAGGGACAGTTTTGTAAGGTTGCGCCTGCAGGATCACAAACACAGATCTGTCTTGAAACGTGAAACAAACAGCCAGATGGGGGATAGAAAAAGGAGCAGAAAGCCGGATTTTTGAGTCACATTTTGGAATGCTTTTTCCAACAATGATACATTTGTTGCAGTATACTGCACAGCAGTTGTGAAGCTTAGATTTACCTCTCAAGTCCCTTGCAGAAAAGTATGTTATCTACTTTTAGATATGCAATGGAAAGGTGAGAACGATTTAAGCTACACAGGAGGTTTATTACCAAGCTAGAATTCACAAGCCCTTGCTCAATGTTTCATTGTTTTTTTGGTTACCTTTCTGTTCCATTTTCCGTTAACCTGGATCAGTTCAAGATTTCACAAGAGGAAGTTTTTATAGAGAAAGCACCTTGTGATCCCCAAATCTGAAGGTGGTGAAAGAGGGGGAAAAACAAGGGCATCTGAGGTGAGAGAAAGAGGCTGGCAGAATCAGAAGCAAGGGGAATGAATGGATTGGCACGTAGGGTCCACAATGTATTCCCTTCGTGTTGCAGCCAGGACCAGAATTTTGCCAGGACCAGAATTTTGCCAGCTGACTCCTTTACAAGTAAATTCTCACCAAGTTCTAAATTCCTGCCTTGATACCTGAACACAAAAATCTGTCCCTCAAAGAGCACAATGCAACTGTTCCCTTCTGCATATACACTTTTAAAAATGGCTTTCATAGTTTGAAACTGCATATATAAAATAAATCTTTACAATAAAATTAAGGGCTCAAAGAGGGAAGTCTTGGTTCATGGCCAAGGTTTTTATTTTTTTTTACACCAGGCAGTTTTTCTAAAGAAAAATAAAACTAAAATGCCCCAGAGAAACATGAGGCTTGCTTCCCTTTGCAATGTTTAAAACACACAGAAAACTGCAATATGCAAAGACTGGTTCTTGCAAATTTAAGGAGAGTTCCCACTTTTTAAAATGGAACAACGATGGGAAGACAACTGGAGTCAGCAGCAGCTGAAGGGACATTGCCGCTGCCCTGTGTCTATCACTGATCTTCAGTGCAGCAGAAGGGGTCTTTCCCTCCCCAACATGCCTAATCTGTTACACCAGACTTCAACTCACTTCTAATCATATGAGACAGTTTTTTTCTTAAAGCCGTTAACTCTTTCGTTATCTTTTTCTGTATCAAAAAGTGAGACAAGGTCAACTAAGTTGCACTGTGTTTTTAACCGATTAGTGCTACATGAGCTGCTAGGAATGTATATTCTTCTTTTATAAGGGGGGGGGGGCAGAGCTCAAACTTGTACTGTGTAACTCCTAAATTTGCACCCGTTGTCATTATTCACCTAATACATTTTTGGTGGTGGTTGTTTTTAAAACACCTACTACGTTCTTTCAAGGATTACACACACAAAAACTGATGCTGTTTACGACTATTTTCCAGATGTGCAGCTTTGCAAGAGAGAGTTCCCACTCTCTAAATCTTCAATTTTTAAAAATGCCAATCACTACTCACTTCCTGCAAACAAGAAGGTGTTTGTGAATGTTACAAAACAAGAGCAACCATAAGCGACCTTACAAAGCAATCCTAAATATAGGAAGCTGGCATAAATTAAGCCTATTCCAAATTCTGTTCAGGAGGCTCCTGGCTGCTGGCTGAGATGGCCCAAACCAAGAAAAGAGGAAACAGGCCCTTAAAATAAAGTTTCACTTACAACACTCTTTTTGCCCGCATAGGTTCTGCCAGGTTGCCACATTACGTAACTGAGCTGAAAAAAGTTTGGAATAGGTGCAACTCTCTCCTTCCCTGCCACACTGCAGGAAAGCCCCTTTTGAGGGACTTACACCAGTGTAAACTCTGCTAACGTAAGTTCCACTGGCTGAGCCAGCATAGCCCTGTCTCAGTCAGGCTGAGGAAATTTTGCTGGAATATGCACTGCGGCGCCAGGTTGAGGGAGTTACACCAGTGTAGCACCAGCTAAGCACAGCCTGAGGTCTGCCTATTCCAAACTTGTTCATCTTGGCAGATCCTGGTAGTATGCGTTGATTATGTTAGCAATGTTCAGATAATCTATTGAGCATGCTAGAAGAAGTTAATGAAGCCAAGCCCAATTTCTTAACAAAAGTACAAACGAGTACTTCATTCTCAACTATTCACCTTTAATTTATGCTGCCCTAAACATTTTTATGTTGGCATTACACCTTAAATAAAGAGACACCCAGGTGGCTAACAAAACAAGGAGACAAGAGCAATCACTTAAAAATAGTACAAAAGCCAACCATTTGCAGCATCAGGCAGCTCCCCACTGATTTCTTTCCTTACAAAAACTAGTCAAATCCAGATTTTTAAGATTGGGCTGTACTGGAATTCTTGAGACAGGTACACTGGCAGATTTTCCAGATGAACTGAAGCTTGTGACAAGAGAGTCAAGACCCATGGTTCAAGCGTGGAATTAAGTGAGGAGGAAACCTTTTCTAAGGGTTCATGAACCACTGGAACTCGGGCCTCTCTTGTGCACATCTTGACTGGATCAATGCACTAACCCTCACCACATCAAAATCTGCTCTAACATGGCAGCTGTGTGCACTATGTCTGCCCATCCATTTCTTGGGCCAAGATTACAATACTGGAATGAATGAGATAGCCACCCTCCTATTTTTAGCATCTTTTTAGCTTCCTTTAGAATGACACTCATTTGAGTCACTACAGGGAAAATGACAGGCCCCCCTCCCCTCCATATCTTGCTCAAGTGAGAATGTGCACTCAAGGACAAGTCAACTACAGTGGTACCTCGCAAGACGAAATTAATTCGTTCTGCGAGTTTCTTCGTCTTGCAGATTTTTCGTCTTGCGAAGCACGGATGCACCCTGGTATTAACGGTTTTAAGAAAAAGGAAACAAACTCGCAAAACATTTCGTCTTGTGACGCAAGCCCATAGGGAAAATCGTCTTGCGAAGCAACTCAGAAAACGAAAAACTCTTTCATCTTGCGAGTTTTTTGTCTTCCGAGGCATTCGTCTTGCGAGGTACCACTGTATTGTGGCTGTGTTGAACATGCTCCCCATTAGAATAGCTAGAACAGCCCCATTAGTTTTTCATTAGAATAGCTAGAACAGCTCTTATTTAAAAATGAAAAGGAGGTAAGCATGATTTTAGCACTAGCGCTTGAACTCTCCTGCGTAGATACTTTTGAGGATGGCTGTTTAAAATACTCAAAGGATCACATGTCTCAAAGAACCCACAGACACAAAGATTATTCAGCATCTCAGCTAATACTGCCTTGCATTAGGATTAGGAAAGAGCACTGCATAGGTGGGCTCAAGGTAATAAACTAAGAAGATGCTGTAGGAGCACCACAACTTAATTTTAAATACTCAAACACAACAGCTTTGCAAAGTTGTACATATCCAACTCACTGGCAGCATCTTTAAAGTGTGAATAGGAAACGTGATCTCTTGCCTCACTGGACTTTGCCAATGGAAAATGTTTTTCCAGGAAACTGAAGTTATAACTGAGCAACACAATTAGCCGAGCTAACTTTTTAACAGCTGCTCTCAGGTGCTTAAGCAGCATAAATTTAAAGTCTATTTGCAAGTATAAACGAGGACATAAAATTACAACGTTCACAAGCCTGAGGGAAAGCTAAAACCCTGAATGCCTATTTTATGTGCCTGTGGTTGGCAGGCAGGGCATGAACACATTTCTAAAGGGAACCATTCAGGGCCTGAGATCCAGAATCCACCTGGCAATGAACGAGAGCTGTGGCTTAACTGGGAATATAGCACGCTTGAAAGAAAACAAAAACCCACATCGTTTAATTTTACACATGAAAGTCGGTTAACAAGGTAAACACCATTTATTCTCCTTCAAGCCATCCGGTGATACACAGGAAGGACACAGAAACTTCAGGCCAGCACCTGCTCCTGAAAAGCACCCATTAAAACCACTTCTGTTTCACTTAGAGGAGATCAAGCAACAGTCATCCAAAATGGTAGCATGGTGGTGGGAACACAGACTTGCTAGTAAACACTAGGAGCATCTGGTTACTCAAGTCTTATCTTGCAATTTTGGGTAGATCTGGCACAATGTGTGGAAGACTACTGAAAGCAGAAGTTCCCAGCTCTCCCAAGTGACTCACACCTGACACTTTAGTTAGACACCATCCCATGAATGAAGCTTTACAAATGTGCCTGCTTACTAGTTACTAGTTATTATTTACTAAACTTGCTCTTACTTTATGTTTAATAATGCATTTTACTGTTTAGGTTCATATGCTACATTTCTATCCTGAAAGTTGTTACTACTTCTACCACCAACAACAACACTCTAATGGAATTTCCTCACTTTGAAACAATACCAAATGTGGCCTGATTAATCAGAGGGTCTGACTTAAAATTGTTACTTTAGTTTCTGGAAAAGAAAAGAAAGAACAACTGATCTGGCATCAGCCACCATAATGAGAGCAGCAGCAGCAAGTTTGTGGCAGCATTTACAGTGGTGCCTCGCAAGACGAAATTAATTCGTTCCGCAAGTTTTTTCGTCTTGCGAGTTTTTCGTCTTGCGAAGCACGGTTTCCCATAGGAATGCATTAAAAATCAATTAATGCGTTCCTATGGAGACCGCTTGCCAGGCTGGCGGTGCGGAGAAGGGCTTTTCTCCCCACCGCAAGCCTTCAGCACAGGTACGGGAACAGAGGGGAAGGCGCGCAGCGCTTCTCCTCTGTTCCCGGGGCTTGCGGTGGGAGGAGGGTTTTTCCTCCCCACCGCCAACATTCAGAACAGCATTCTGAATGTTGGCGGTGGGGAGGAAAGCCCTCCTCCCACCGCAAGCCTTCAGGACAGGTCCGGGAACAGAGGGGAAGGCGCGCAGCGCTTCTCCTCTGTTCCCGGGACTTGCGGTGGGAGGAGGGTTTTTCCTCCCCACCGCCAACATTCAGAACAGCATTCTGAATGTTGGCGGTGGGAAGGAAAACCCTCCTCCCGCCGCCAGCCTTCAGAGCAGCCTTCTGTAGGCTGCTGGTGGGGCGGAGAGACCTCCTCCCGCCGCCAGCCTTCGGAGGAGCCTTCCGAAGCCTGGCGGGGGGAGGAGGGCTCTCCGCCCCATTGCCAGCCTTCAGAGGAGCCCTCCGAAGCCTGGCGGGGGGTGGAGGACTCTCCGCCCCATCGCCAGCCTTTGGAAGAGCCCTCCGAAGCCTGGTGGGGGGTGGAGGGCTCTCCGCCCCATCGCCAGCCTTCGGAAAAGCCCTCCAAAGCCTGGCGGGGGGCTCTCCGCCCCATCGCCAGGCTTCGGAGAAGCCCTCCGAAGCCTGGCGGGGGGAGGAGGGCTCTCCGCCCCATCGCCAGCCTTCGGAAAAGCCCTCCGAAGCCTGGCGGGGGGAGCAGGGCTCTCCGCCCCATCGCCAGGCTTCGGAAAAGCCCTCTGAAGCCTGGCGGGGGGAGGAGGGCTCTCCGCCCCATCGCCAGCCTTCAGAGAAGCCCTCCGAAGCCTGGCGGGGGGAGGAGGGCTCTCCGCCCCACCGCCAGCCTTCGGAGGAGGTCCGAGGACAGTGGGGAAGACGCGCTGCACTTCCCCGCTGTCCCTGGAGATTTCCCTATGGGCTTTCGTCTTGCGAAGGAAGCCCATAGGGAAATTCGTTTTGCGAAGCGCCTCCAAAACGGAAAACCCTTTCGTCTAGCGGGTTTTTCGTCTTGCGAGGCGTTCGTCTTGCGGGGCACCACTGTAACTTGTAAAGATGTTTTTAAGGAAAATCCTGCTTGCAAAGGCATCAGATGCAACAGCATATGGAAGAAGCGCTCAGCACATGCCAGGCATCATTATGCATATTCTACTAAGAAACATTTGTCTAGAATTAATGGTGTGTTGGATGTTGTGGCCACAGCTGTAGCCCAGAAACAGCCGTTCTTTGGCATATATTGTCATTTACCAGCATTTAACAAGAGCCTCTGTATTTAAATCTACTGTAACACAGGGCTGTGTTAAATGTTTTTCTGTTTCATTTCCACTGTCACGTTAAAAGCAGTGCTTTCAGGGGACAGAAGTCCTTCCTGAAAGAAGTGTTAATTGTAAGTTAGTTTCCCTTTTTACAAACCTGTGCACCAATATTATTTCTCCCATCTGCTTTCTGCTTAACAATTCTCCATTTTCTTCTTACTACATCCTCTTCTGGGATCAGTCACACAGGCAACTCCAGCCAATCAGGGATCGTGTCATGTCACTATGCAGCCAATCAGATTTGGCTAAGTGATAACCTTGCTAAAAGCAAATAAAGAATTGAGAGCAAGACCAATGTTTCCTGAACAGGCAATCACTTTGAACACTGATATAGCTGTTGAAAAATTAATTGCTTAGCGATGGGACAAGTCCTTTTAATTCAATCCTACTATTAAGTGAGTTTCTCAGAACTTAAGAAACTGGAGATGGGATCACCTTTCCACTCCAGCTTTACAGCCTCCAGTTTCACAAAACATAAGCATCCACAACCTCTTGTAGTCAAAGTAGTTCAATCAGATAACAGATTTAAAAATTAGACAAGCCATGCAAGATCCAATTTTGAAGACACTGAACGGATATTGTCCTCGGCTCTCTCCCTCCCCTGTGCTGTGGTTGTACTACTTCCTTCGCCCCTTCATTACTGTTTTGGCTCCATATGTCTTGCAGGAAGTCAACAGGTCAACCAAGTACTTCCAGTCCTGCCGAAACCTTCACAGCAGCCTCTCAATGGGCCCCCACTTCCCCCAGTTCAGCTTTCTGAACCTGCTCCCCTCTGACCTGCAGCAGGCTGTTCCTTTCCTGTTTCCTGTTTGCTGGATAAAAGCATTCTTCCACAGTAAGCGTTTGTCTTGCAGAAGACAGCAAACCCCTTTTTAACCCCTTACGACTTTCTTTGCACCAGTAAGATAATCAGACAATTCCACATGCCCAACCAGTACCTGCTGTACTTGGCAAAACCCCTACTGGGGTTCCTAGAATGATTTCATCTTACTCTCAGAACTAAGAGCAAACCAACAAAACTAGTATAATTCATATTCACTAGAAAGTTTGGCTTATGCTGCTACCCATTAGCACAAGACTGACTTTTGATACCTTAAACAAAATTAAGCACCAACCCAACAACTACAGTAAAAGCAAGCAGAGGGTAAATGTGGAATTTAGCACTGGGAACAGGATTCAGCATTCTTTGAATCTCGGGTTTCATTTTTTGGGGGAAGGATACGAACAGGCTTAGAAGCACAGGAGTACTGGGAAACTCCCAGTGACCATTTGAGATGGGAGAAAACTTGATTCCGTTTTCATTTTCATACCAACATAGTATCATCAATTCACCCTTCCCAAACCAAAACACAGAGGATTCTCCGAAATTTGCACTCCTTAGAATTTTGTGATTCAATTCTCCAGCCAATGAGAATGCATTTAATTCCCTATCAGTGAAAACAATGGGAAAAACTGCACTACATCAGAGGAGATGCTAACAGAAATGTGTATGCTTGGCAAAACTGTATCCAAAAATTCATATACAGTATTAGGAGCTATGCACATATGAATTTTGTGCAACTTTTAAACTGAAGGTTGGAAAAATGAGGAACTGAGAGAAACCAAAACAGATTCATCCATCCCTTGTGATCAGTAACTTGTGCTTTAATGACCTGCATATCATACTTCATTTCTATGGCAGAAGTAAAAGTATGCAAATGAAAAGTGAAAATTTGCATAATTTGCATAATTTATTCAACCTACAAAATCCACCCCTTCTGGGCATATGGCTATTTTAGGCAGGAAGTATATAAATTCCAATGTAAAAATAAGCTACATACCACACAGATAATTAGAGAGTCCAAAATAAGGTTCTTTATTGTCTACGCATCACTTCCTGATACAGGTTTCTATAATTAATTAGATTTATGATGCTCAGAATCCTACAGTATTGCTTTAAGCATGCAGAGAAGAGTTAATACACTTTGCACATTTAGCAGAAGCTCCAGCAGGGAGCTCATTTTACACGTAGCAATTTTCAAACTAACATTAGAATTAAGGATGTAATTACTGTTCTAGTCTTGGCCCTAAAATAATGTACTTACAATTTCTTATAATTAGAAAATTCTAGCCAAAAATGTGAATGGTAATGTAATTAAGCAGAAAAACAGTTTGGAGACATATTGATCCTACAATTGACAAGTCTGCAGAAAGGTTACAAAAAGTACACCATCCATTTCCTCTATGCACACATAGTAAGAAGAAATACTGGGAATGCCTAATTTTCTACAAACACTAATTTTATGAATAGATTTAAAGGCACGAGACTCCTGGAAATACAAATATCCCCTATAAAAATAACAACCCTGCTTCCTTATTTACATTTTGTGAGGAAGACTAAAAATGTACCTAGGGACACCTTGTGCAAGCAAATTGTTCTCTTCAAGCACTGTTTATTCAAAATGTCTAACATTAAAATTGATGGTGGAAAAATCAGAATGTTTCTCCCTTAGAAGATACATATTCTCATTAGAGACCTGCTCTATTACTGTATTAACTTTTAACAAGCATATTGCTTTTCTTAAGTAACTCAGATGTTCTGTATCAGGGAAGCTTTCTTCACAGGTTGATGAAGGGAAGATACAAGATGTTTGCAAGTTAAAAACAACTTGTTCCAACTGAGGAAGAAAACATATTTTACATCTTACTAGAAAGATTCCGGGTCTCTCAAAGTGATGTGCACTCTGAGACACCCTGAGCCTTACTAGCAAGATGCAAACTTTGTTCTCTCCCCATTTGGAAAATGTTGGTTTTAGGGAAGGAGGTCAGCAGCAAGACGGGATGAAAATCTAGCAATGGACACTATCTCAAGCTGAGCACATCTTCTGCTGTGGCCAGCCAGGCTTTCATCAAGGATGGGGCAAGAAGCAAGCAGCAACCCAGACACCTTCTCTGAGGCACGAGGAACTGGAGGGCTGCTATAAAACTTCATGGGGAAGGCCTGACTGGCTGTGATGGTGGGGGGCTGGGGGAGCTGGTTTGGTTGGACTCTCAATGTTGGTGGTTGGACTCTCCTCCCCCCTTTCTGGCAGCCCACTTTGCTAAAACCAACTTTTCCCAAAAGAGGGCAATAACATATTTTACATCTTACTAGGAAGGCTTGGAGTCTCTCAAAGTGCACATCTCAGGCCTACTAGAATCAATGAAAGCAAAGATGTTGATAATTATACTAAGGCAGTGTAGCCATAGCTGTATAGAAATGAGGAGTCCAGAACTGCAGATTGGTTGTCCAGAATTAGTCAAGTTAACTATCATAGTCCTCCCAATTCCCACCTCTGTGTTTTTCCCATCATAACAACTTCTGGCTGAATCTAACAACAACAAAAAAAACACACACCTTTAGTTGCAGGGAGAAGAAATGGAAGCCAAATATTGCATTCTCAAGCACTTAAAAAACACAATGCACAAATAATGCTACATATTTATAACTTTGGATAACGAGAAGCATGCACCTCAAGGTAAGAACAGTTACACTCAGAAAGCACCCTTATACTTCTCTGGGTGCTGTAAATAGTGCTAACATGTGATGTTTCCTCACAATGTCATGTGCTTACTCTCACTGCATCAGTAGCTTAAAGACAGACTGGTACAGTAAACATGGTCCAAAGGTTTAGGTCTGCCTTTGGAAAGAAAACTCGTCTATGCAGAAAAATTAGATTATATGGATATTAGATCTCATGACAAAGAAGCATTTCAAGAGTCAATTCAGCGAGCTTTGCTCCCAAATGTTCACTGGAGACTTCCCTAACAAATGCCACACACTCATCAAGAAACAGAATAGGCTTAGTTTCAGCTGTTCTGTAAAACAAGGCTAGTATTTCACTTCAGAGACGCTCTTAGTCCCCAGACCTTTAGTGGGTGTTGTGTTTGCTTGTTTTTGCACTAGAAGGTTGCAGTAATTTCTGAGTACAGTGATACCTCGGTTTTCGAACGTAATCCGTTCCGGAAGACCGTTTGAGTTCTGAAACGTTCGAAAACCGAAAACTCAATGGCTGACAGCTAGGCCTCAGGATCTTGCACTCAGTGGAAGATGCATGGTATGTTCGACTTCCAAGGCGTATTTGAAAACCGAAACATTTACTTCTGGGTTTACGGCGTTTGAAAACCAAAATGTTCGTCAATGGAGACGTTCGAAAACCGAAGAATCAGTACAGTGATACTTCGGTTTTCGAACGTCTCCATTGACGAACATTTTGGTTGAGTATCAAACCAAAGTATGAGTATCAAAACTCAGAGCCAAAAGTGACTGCATGCACATGGGGTGTGTGCAAGAAATGCACTCTATATGGGGCTGCCCTGGAAAAAACTTCACATGCTTCTTCTGGTACAGAAGGCAGCAACCCATCTCCCCAAAGAAATGGACCACCACCAAAGCACACTGCTCTGATGTCTCTATTCACTCTCTTTTCTCTGGGCACATTTAATAATAATAATAATAATAATAATAATAATAATAATAATAATGATGATGTATTATTTATCTCCCGCCCATCTGGCTGGGTTTCCCCAGCCACTCTGGGCAGCTCCCAACCAAATATTAAAAACAGCATTTTAAGATTCTTGTACTAACCCATAAAGCCCTGAAGGGCTTAGGCCAAACATTCTGTAGCAACCACGTCCTCTTGTTACAAGCTCATACATTTTATTCTCCTTTGAGGGGAAGAGGTGGCATGGCAGTGCTTCGGATACCAACCCTAAGTGGGATGGGTTAAGTTACAGACCTAACTTACAAAAATGTAAATGAAAAGCAATTAGTTGGAGCTTCTTATTTTCTTGTTATCCTGAGCCACTGCTGCAACTGTGTCTTTGCCATTTTGTTCTCTCTAAAGTCATTAAAGCTCATGTTCAAACAAATGTATGGAGCCTTGGGCAGGGGGGAAGCACTAAAAGAATATCTCTGGCTCACGAAAGAGCCCAAATGCTGCATGTAGGCCATGTGTTTTCCACCTCTGATCTAACATGTCAGACCCCATTGAGGCCGATGAATGATTGCACCGAGTCCCTGTAACAGGACGATATTCCATGTAAGCAACAACTGCCCTGCTGCTATCAGTTTTTACTCTGACCCTTGCAAAGAAGTGCTGAATAGTCATGCTTAAACATCCTATGTCAACATTTATAAGATTTGTGCAGCTTCAGAGCCTTTCACAGAGTAATCAGTTTTTAAAAATAGATATACAACGGAACTACTTTCAAGTAAACTTTCAACACAGGAAGCGATTGAAATTCCACTTCACTCTCACTGATAGAAGCATAAGTCACCTTCCAGAGAACTGCAGGGCAAACTGATATACAAAATGAAGTGCCCACTGTCTTTTGCTTAGTAGGAGACTCATCCAGACAGATTTTAGAGCCATCAAATTACATGTCCACCATGCCAGTCTGCAGCCAGTCAGCTAGCATTGCATTGATTCTGCGGACTGATTCGCCAAGGAACCAGCATGAAACAGGAAGTCGACATAATTAGATGCTGTAAACCCACTATCAGAAAAAATCAACAGTTGAGCTGGACACAGCCTCTAACATTTTTACCTTAAAAGTCTTTGTGGATCCCTTCAGTGGTTCAACTGCAAATATTTTATTTTATTTTTCTAATTTTTAAGAAATAAGAAGCTGGCACTAGAAAAAACATAGAAAGGTACTAGGTAAGCCTCTTTGGAGCAGCTATTCCAAAGCTAAGATCCCGCTACCAAAAACTATCCCTAGTAGACATTCACTTCAATTCCCTGGGTGGGGCACCAGGAACAGGTCCTCTAAATGGGACCTTAAAGTTCAGTTAGAAAGGAAAGAGTATCTTTTTTATGTAACCTGGTCTCAAGCCATTAAGATAGAGGTAGGGAACCATTAACCCTCCTGATGTTGCTTGACTCCAACTCTCACAAGTTCCATGGCCAGGGATGATGGGAGTTGTAGTCCAACAACACCCAGAGGGTCAAAGTTTCCTCACCTGTGTGTTAAGCACTTGAAAGATTAAGACTAGAGTTTTAAAACTAAGTGCCAGAATGGGAGCCAGCACAGAAGACAAAGCACTTGCATAATTTGGTTGAAACACCCAGCCCAATTATTAATCTTGTGGCCCTGTTTTGGATCTACTGTAGTTTCCAGACCATTTTTAAAGGCAAGCCCACATACAACGTATTGCAGTAATAGAGTCCTTACAACAACTTAGTAAAGTTAATCAATATTATTATCCCCTACGTTACAAGTGGGGAGGAGCAAGGCTGAGAGAGAGTGGCTTGCCCTAAGGCCATCACATCAGTTCATGGCAGAAACTACATTCAAACCAGGACCTTTCCTGATCTATCGCTCAGTTTCCTGGTCACTAATGCCAATTAATGATTAATCATCATAATCATATTAGTTGTATAACTGATTATGAGTTCTGTAATTGGATGGCAGCTGCAGCTATTTAACACACAAAGCATGCTGGAATTTGCCTAGTTACATTTGGATCCTGTTTCAAGTTCACTGGTCTGACATAAAGCAATTGTGCAATCTTTCAACGCCACATCTCCTTAGTGCCTTTCTATCAGACACCAAGATTTAATACAAAAGGCTACAATCTATATTAAATTATATTTCCAGCAAAGCAAAACAAGATTATGGGTTTTCTAATCATTTGAAACTGTTTGGAAATGCATGAAGCATTAAGTGCTAAAATGAGATTTATGAGGAGACTATTTTAATGAATAAACAGCACTGCAAAACCTGAAATTGTTAATTCATTGAGATGAGGTTCTGATAACAGATGCAAACCAGAATTTGAGACTCTCTTATTCAAATTCTCACATATCCAAACCTAGTTATGCAGGGGAAAGCAGCTTCTGGATTGGGATCAGTATATTCACACTTGTTATATCAACATTAGAATTACCTTGATATGGGATTCCTATGGGAAAAAATGGAAAGGGGAAAGTGGCTTCCACCACTAGCACTAATGTAGATGAAGGTAGACATGTTCAGCACCAAGGACTGTACCATGGACTAGAAGTTGTTACCCTCAGAAATGCATACTTTGAATAATCCCTTTAATGACTATTGGAAATTGTGGTGAGCTGAATTTGAGATCCCTTTTACTTACATGCATTGCTATCTTACCACATTTTCAAACTTTCCATGAAACCATTAGGACTCAGAAGTTTCAAAATGAAAGCTTGGGGTCCCAGGATTTGTTACAGGAACCTGGGTGTGTTTGCCCATCCCAGTGGAGCTAATTAAAGATCAACATCTAAGCACATTTTCTTCATGGCAATGGGGGTCTCTTTAGGCAGCAAGCAGTTCACGTTCTTATGTAGCAACCTGGCAGTCAAGACACTTTTTTTTTTATAGGCAGCTTTTGAATTTTCTCTAAGATACTCTAATTGAAATGCAGAAGTAGGCTTCACAAGTTTTCCACATTCTGAAGTGCAAGTTTCATTCGAAGGAAGTGACAGGGGACTCTTTCACAACAGGCTTTGATAGGCTGCCTCAACAATGCGTTCTAGTGTTTTCCTAACACAGCTTCTCACTTTAAGAGACAAAATTATCAGGACAGAATTTGTTTTAGTACTTTGGGGGCTTTAGTGCTTTCTAAGCAGTTTATAACTATAGCCAGTTTGATTTCAAAATCAACATTTCAAAAAACAAACCTCTTAGTAGTATCAGTTTCCTTCCTGGGTAAGGCTGCGCACAATTTATACACAGAAGAGATATTAAGTATCTGCAGCTTTTTCCTGTATGGATTTGTTCCTCTATGCCCTAGAGCTGATGACGAACACAAAATCTTGCTGAGACAGCAACCCCACAAGTCTGGCTGCAAGGAGAGACAACAAATGTTCCAAGCTCAACACCTTGGCTGCCATTAGAATTTTACTGCAACCTCTCTATATAGGACAGGACATACAATTCCCATAAAGGGGGAAGGGTTGATTTAAGAATTCAGGGATATTATAACATGCTACAGAACTTAAACCACATATGTTGTCCTTGACTTCATCTTTGTCAGTCAGTCAGATAATTATATATGAATTTTTGTACCTCAATTCCTCTGGAGCTGACGGTGGACTAAAATGTACAGCACATCTTTTGAGGCAAGCAGTCCTGAAATATGACTGCTTCCATGAAATATAACAAATCCAAATGTATTCCAGAAGATAATCTGTGGCAGCTCCATACACACCCGGGTCAACCTTGGGCTACTGATATCCCCCACACACTAGATGCCCCCCTCCATTCACTTCTCAGTCTTTGGCTTAGTAAGGAAGTGGGAGCTTTGAGGTTGCAGGATACCACTTAAGAATGCAGACATGGTGAATGTCGCACAGTATTCATTTGATCACACAAATACAGCAACAACAAAGGATTCCTCCCACTGCCCTCCCACTGTATCTGCTCAGTGCTGTTCAAGGTGGTAAAAAACTCAATGAAACCAAGACCACAGCACCTAGCTCAGTGTGACATGCCTACATAATAGATAAAATGTATGGCTCATAATGATGTGAACTTTAAATAGATGTGTAAATTGGAGTTGTTTTGTATGACATCTCTAAAGGCCTCTAAGCAACACACTGTTGCACGTGTGTAAGATATCAAATTTCAGCACAAGTCAACTGCCATTACCACTGAATGTCTTGACATGAGTATTATCACAGCAAGTTAACAGAAAGAGCTACGAGTCTAGGAAAAACACACATGATTAAACTTGCATGCATAGGAGCATGCAGAGCACCCAAGTCTGTTTTCTGTTTTAACCACAGTAGCGTATGCTTTTTGAACAGTGAATTCTGGGGCAGTAGACAAATGAGAAGTGTAACTTTCACTGTGGCAATAGTTAAGTGCTGACTTTACTGTCTAGAATCCAGAGTTTAACCTATCATCTCTCCCTCCCTCTCACACACAAAACTTCAATAGAGATCTTAAAAATAATTCACAAAGTTTTGACACACTGTTATCCACTAGAAAATTACCAGCTTTCTCTTTGGAACTGGAAGGTGTTTTTAATGATGCACTAGTGTCAGGAGGTAATTTTTAGAACACAGCTTGGCCTACCAAATTGCTTTGTACATATACAGACTCTCCTCCTCCCACACACTTTCTAGCCACAATCTGCCTCGACAGGCAGCTCCTACACCTCAAACTCCTCTTCTCCTTTTGAAGCTTGTACCTCCCATAACTCTTAAAGACAGATCTAAGGCTGCCCTTCTTCCTCAAAAGGGGAGGAGAGGGGAGAGGAGGGAATGCTTTTTACTTATGTCATGGGGAACTTGCCCTGAAAGGCAGCATATAAATACGGGGGGGGGGGGGGAGAGAATAAAATGAAAGCTTCCAATTATGACACACAAGACACATACACCTTCCCTGAGACACCTACATTAGATGATGGGTCTCATAGGCACAGAGCTGAAGTGCATATTTTCTGCATTTTACCTTTGCTATGCAAACTTGCTTTACTATGGTTTGCTCTCGTTTGCCAATAATATTTGAACTGAATCAGGTTTACATTGTACAGTAAATGCTCACACCACCCACACCAACACTCCCCCAGCCTCCTGAAGTCAGTGTTCATTACACAACCCGTAACATGCAAAACTACTCAGCAAATACACAAGGGGAAATGCAACCCTATCAGTTTGACAAACAAAACAAAATGCTGACCTGAACAGAACCACACACAATTCCAGATGCTCCTATAGTTTTGACACTGCTTATGTCTTTCAGAGATTGGTAAAGGAGCATGATTTGTCCTGGCCTTGACGCAAATGTTAAAGCTAAAACCATAAAGTAAGCATAAAGTAAGGGGCAATCACCTCCCTGCTTCTTTAGCTACATGATTGGAGCTGGGGGAATAACAGATTTCAAACAATGTGGAAACAAGCCCTTGCTCCATGCCTGCAACTTGGAGCACTCGGTGCCCAAAACAAAGCCCAGGGTTTCTCCACGCCATGAAGATTGTCTCCTTCTGCTGCTGCAATGTCAAGGTTGGGAAGCAGCTTAGGGTTGGTCACACAGAGATAGTTTGCCACCATGCCACTCAGACCAGAGCACTCATCCACCATGTTGAACAAGTTGTAATAGACCCTTATCTCAAACCACAAAGCTAAATACTTCTCTTTTCTCCCCCATCCCCTTTTTCCCCAGCTTGTTAAAATTAGCAGTGAAATATCCCTGAGGAATCTGTTGGATAGCTAAGCTTAGCAATACAATTCTTATTCTGGTTTGGGACCTGGCTATTTGAAGGATCATCTACACCCATACAAATCTGCCCAGGTCTTAACATCTGCCTGAGTCCCTCCTTGCAGGCTCATCATCAGGATCCATTGACTAATGGGCAACAGCAGCCCTGTATCTTTGGAGTATGTATAATTGTTTTTTCACTTGATATTATCCGTATGATAATACCAACATACTTTACTTGGTTTTTGCAAAACTTGCTGATATTATGTGTAAAATACTATGAATGCTAAAGCAAAACATTAGCCATATATATAACATAAATTCTCCAGCGCGTTAACAGGCTTGTGAGCTACATGCATCTATCATGAATATTAACTGCATCTCCAGACCTTTTCTACTTCCACCTCCAATTCTTAATAATTACTTGAAATTATACCATCGATTTCACCAACAAGACATCACACAAAATAGCAAGCCCAACTTACAGTCAAGAACTTCCAGAGAAACATTATGTTCTGAAAGAAACCATAAGAGTTCATAAGAGCCCAAGAACCACTGAAATAAGAAGAGTTTCAAGAGTGCTCTCCAACGACCCACTTGGATTTTAATACTACAAGCGATTAAGAACACAAAACGTTACCTAGGTTGGGAATTCTCCTCATACATTCTCTCTTTTCCTTCTTTAAAGAGGCTGATGGTCTGTTTTGTCTTTTTCATCAGGTTTTCCATGAACACCCTGAAGTATTCATTCTCTCCTAGAGTATCCATCTTCCCCTCATAGCGTGACAGGATGGTTCGCAGATGCTGATAAGTGTCAGGAAGCAGGTCTAGAATGTAGGGTGGACTGTTTTTTAGTGCCAACTTGGGATTTTGACACAAACGCACAACCTAGAAATAAAGAATGAACAAGGATAATGAAATGTAAGATTCTAGCTTAACTAGTGCCACCATGTTTGCAAATGCAAGAAATGGATTTACAACCAAGATGTCAACATGCTTAACTGAATTCCTAGCAACTCAATATTCATTATGAAAGCCGCAACCTATAATGTGATTCATTTTTATTTGCAAGTTGCAACACTACAGGAGGTTATATTCAAACCATGCAAAATACTGAGCCTGAAACATGAGACAAGAAGTAGGTTTAAGAGGTCTATGTTATTTTCTGCTAATCTAAAAAGAATGTTTAAGCTGCAATCAAAACAATATTACTGAAATTCAGTGTGAATAAAAATGGATGTTGTTAACTTAAAATATCAGATTAAAATTTAAGATTTCTCTTTTTCATTGTAAATACTAACTTTATCTTTAAGATCAACTTGGTTACTATTAATCTGAATAAAAGCATGGTAACTACAGTTAATAAACTACTTCACATGAAAAACATGAGGCTGGGGTTTATGGATTTCCCCTCCACTATCATCCCCTTCCAAAGACAGGAGTCAGTTGAAAATGGAAGCAAATGATTCAGATCTCCTAGCAGCTGTGCTGGAGTGGGGAACACAGGCCAACTATGGTTCAGCAATATGTGCAACCTAGACCAATCTCTCAATTGAATCAATATCCTCTACAAGACACAGGAACTTAAGGGAGGCTTTGCTGTGTAAATGAATAATCAATCTGATCATAAACATTCTCATTCTCACCTAATAAAAATAGTCATTGAGCAAACTGAAGCAGTCTATCAGACTTTGCTTTTATCTCTCCATCATGGGCATCTCATTCTTGTTTGCTACTTAAATAGTGATGAAAGAACTACATGATACTCCTGCTCACTGCAGACTTGCTCAATCTAGTGAGCATCTAAATCAATGTATGTTATTGTGCAAAAGGTTTGTGGCTGATATGGTACACACCCAAACTTTTATACTGATTGAGCATTTTAAAAGTTGAGATGATCAACCATAGAGCAGCCATCTATGTCAAATTCTGCAAGGTATGTGAGATTCGCCTATAAGCACTGATGGCACTTGGCACCCAAACTATCAGAAAGGAAATGGACCTGAATATATGATCAATTATTCATATTAAATGCAGCTCTAGAAGACTGACAAACACTATGCTGATCCACATCCCAAATGCAGTACTTTGTTGAGATACCGCAAATAGCTTTATAGTGGGTACAGTATTAAAATGAGCAACTTGCCCAGCTCCCGGAGTCTAAAGAATTTACTATATATTGGAACAACCAAACAGAAGACTTTATTTGGAAAATACTGGATCAGTAATCCAAGCAACCAACAGCAACAAATACCCCCAAAGAGTAAATCTTTTCCTCTCTGCAGATCGTAGATGTTTTACAAGAACAGCAGTTACCATTCTGGACAAGAGTTTCACCTGTTACTATGGATGGGTCCTATCCAGGCTCTAACTATAGGCTTGGCCCAATGTTGGCACACATCATCTTCTACCAGTTTGTTTCACAACCAGTGCATCATATCAACAACCATTCACCTTCATGAGATGTGTGTAATTCATAGCAGTACTTTTTTCTCATTAACCATTACAACCAGGATTCAACAACTGCACAAATTCTGTGCATTCCCTGGAACTCTGGACTTCTTGCACAGCATCCTGCCGCACGCTTTTGCAAAATGGCATTCAAAGAAGAACCAACTCAAGTATTTTATCAACTTGTGAACAGAGAGCAGAGCCACACCAACTAGCTCTCCACTTGATGTTGCACACTCCAAGTAGCTCCCTGCCCAAGAATTTATGTAAACAGCACAAATGCGTGCAAGGAGAGAACCTTTGAGTGTACAGCTGTGTACAAGTGATGTCCTTCATGGGGTTCATGGGATTGGCAAGCCCAAAAAATTAGGGCTTCCAGACTATGGGAAAGGCTCTACGTACACAGCTGCAGGTGTGAAAGCTCAACTCCGCAGATGTTTTCAATATGTGTATGAATGTCAAGGCTACACAGTGTGCAATCCTGGGGTGAGGCTACTTAGCATGGCCCGACTCCCATGCTGCTATAATTCATGAGTTATTCTTCTGAAAGAGCTTCTGAAATCGTGAGGAGTTTCCAAATCAGTTTATGGTGCAGCATGGAAGTCTGTTATTTAAAGTGAGGAACCTGCCCCACATCCCCAAATGTTGAGTGTGGCACTTACTACAAGAACTTCATGTTGAATACCAACACCTTTTTTCTTTTTCTTTCTTTTTGTTTTAAAGCACTGCTAAAATTGAAGTGAAAACTTCCAAACTGCTCCTCATCACCATGCTGGAAGAGATAGACAAAAGCAAAGGGGAGCCCAAAGTTCCCTGCAGCTTGTTCAATCAATCAATCAATCAATCAATCAATCAATCCTAAGCTAAGCCTCAGCATTATGTCTGAACCAGACCAGAATGTATGACTTGGTCCTCCTTTGAACAAAACAAAACAAAAACCTGTCTTCAACTTAGTTCCCTTCGTGTGCCCTTGCAGAACACAACTACTGCCAGATGCAATGTTCACAGCTCTGGGAAATCAGCAGCGTACCAGCAAATTAGCACACACTGCATTCATTCTCCCTCTTTGGCTCCTTAGCTGTCTTTTGAAGCCATTTGTTCCTTGGCCATAGTCTGCTAACTCTTCACATCAAGTGTGAACATATTTAAAAGAAGCAATTATGGTGTAGGCAAGTACTTTGTGACCATTTCAAGGGGTTTTCCCATGATTATTTGTGAAAATTTATCCTACCTTCCCCCAAATGTCCAAGGAAGGCTTTTAATTGTTCAGCAGGAAGGAAAAGTAACAAATATAGTGGGCTAGATTCCAGCTGAAAATAATAAGTTAAAAAAATTAGGCAATATCAGATTTTGAAAACCTTTCCTAGGCTGACAACATAGCTCTTTTTGTCTGATGAACAAAGATAGAGAGAAGGAGCGAGACAAATACCCACAAGTTCTTACCCAATGGTTTAAGGAAATCACACAAAAAAGGGGAAACAGCGAAACTAATTTTATGCCTAGTGTGCAGAGTAAAAATACATAAAACGGAAAGGCACTCTGGGTTCCCCACCTCACCCCAGTTTATTTTTACATGACTAAACAACCTCAAGTTACTAATTAAATGTTTAATAAGGCACAACAAACAGATGACTTACAAGAACTTGTTTACAAACCATAATTTAAAGTTGGGGGTCTATTTTGAAAAGAATACACCATTATATCTTATATCAGCAAATTGTAACAGAAATTTTACAGCTACTTTGTTTATCTGGAAGGAGCTTTCATAGGTTCATGCTTTCAAATGCACTGGTAGAGGGACCTTCTTGTTTCTCAGTTCACATACCTTTCTCACCTATGGCCTTCTTGGTCTAATCGTATGCATCTAATGCATCACATGCATCTAATGAATCAGCCTCTTTGCTATAAATGACCATGCCACATTGAACTAGTTAGTGTCTAAGGGGCAATAAAATGGACCACTTTCCCCCAAACAAAATAAAAATATTCCTTCCAGTAGCACCTTAGAGACCAACTAAGTTGGTCATACCAATAACAAACTTAGTTGGTCTCTAAGGTGCTACTGGAAGGAATATTTTTATTTTGTTTTGACTACGGCAGACCAACATGGCTACCTACCTGTAACTAGAACACTTTCTCCCAGTTATTGGCTATTATTTTTTAAAAAAACACTCTCCACAGAACCAAAAACAGGCAGTTTTGGAATGTTTCCTGCTCAGGAAAAAGGCACCTGCCATTAGGTTTTATCACAATAGGCACACCACTTTGCTGCTTCCCTGTTGGTAACTATTCTTCATTGAATTCTTAGCAAATAAACTACCTGATTATGCCCCCTTCAAGGTATTTAACATGCCAATGGAAATGCTTGCTGCACACCCACGTTAAGTATTCATTGTCTAAGCTCAGATCATTCTTCTGCAACAGCTTATTATGTAGTCTTTCCTCCTTTCCAGTTCAAAACCTCCCAGACTTTCTACAGGTTTTTCCCCCAAATACCAACATGTGCTACACTTCTGCTTTATTCTGCTGTAATTTATGTTTCAACTCCTAATTATAAACAGCATCATTAAGTTAAAATATATCACCTGCAGCCAAAATATGGAACTATGTATTTCCTGTTCACATTTTATACTCTAAAAAATGTGCTTTAATCGCCACACATAATGCAGGCAAACTACAAGCATGATCAAGCCAAGGAAAACAGTTCCCCTGACATTATCTTAGGAAAATATATAGGATAGCTACAGGCAGAATAAAGATAATGACTTGCTTACTATTCAGGCAGGAAAAGTACTACAAAGCATTTAATCAAGAGGTTCAGAGTTATGACAGAATCTGCACCTCACATGGAGGCCTGACCCATGTCAGCATGACACACAGTGGAAACATCTAAAAAACCTTTCACCTCTTGTACTAGCCCCCAAACATAGTGAAAGCTCACCAACATAGAAGTATGCTGGACAGATGTGCAATGCACTATAAGCACAGTGGCTGAAGTGAGGGATTAAGGAGCTTTCCCCATTAATACACATTAATATCAGTGTATCTCACACTTTACAGAGTTTCTTAAGATAGAAAAATGTCTCACTTTGCAGTCTAAAACATGTTATCGCCACCATGTGATGCACAAATACAGGTAAAAATTTTGTCTACTGCCACATGGATGTTCTAATATTTAAACTGACTACTGGCTGTAGCAAACAATTTTAGTTGATTGCCATCAGCAACTGCTAGACCACATTAAGGAATACCATGTAAAAATGACTAATACATAAAGAAGCAATGTAACTAAAGTGGACTATAAAGTATTGTCTCAATTATCAGCATAATTTGGTCAGATCTCTGATGTTATTTAAGGAATGGAACATGAATATGTTTTCATTCAAGAATGTGGAAATCCACTGGCCTATCTGCATCTACATTTTCAGAAGGTAAAAACCTGAAGCACTAGAAAGAATATCACACAATATACAATGGTGTTAAAATACTTGTACCTCATCTTAAACATATTTACAGTACTTGAAGTCCAATGGATACTTTATCCCTAGCACATATGATTCACATTGTAGCCTTAGGATTTTTTTAAAAAGACAATTTAACAAGCTTGCCATTCCACTGAGCCTGTGAAATGGATTTTAAAATTAATTATAAAAGGGTTTGTATACAAATTACAGGCAAGAACCCACCCTCCACCAAATTAATCTCAAGATTAACTAGGGCAAAACAGAGACTGAAAGCTCAGCTGTCACCAGCAACATCTACAGCAGGTTTGGAGGTAAGCAGATCAAAGTAAAGGACAGGAAGTAGGACTGCAACATCCTTCGAGCTAAACTTCCAATGAAAGCAATAGAGAAAAGAAAGAGAGTATAACATCAACAGTCCTCAGTACTCTAAACTCAAACAAATTGTAGGAAAGAGAAACACAAGCATACTGAAAATGACTTGAATGAGTGATGGCTTGGAAGACAAACCCACTGCTAGGAAATACAAGTAGGAAGTTCAAGCATTCTCCTAGCCTCTTGATGTTTAATATGTGGGCTGGTCAGAGCCCAGCAGATGTCAGGACTTCTCATAAGGAATCTTCAGAACAGATGTTATGGGAAAAGACTAGGAACTTCTAACAGAATTATCCTTTCTGCCTTCCAGAACTACATTTCCCAAGTTTCCATGAGGAAGCCACAACAGCTGAACTGGATCAAAATCAGATTACGGCTAATTTATGGCATAAACATAGCCTTCATCTCACTGTTCCCCCTTTTGAAGTTTTCTTCCTAGGGGAATCCTGGAGTCTGCAAGCTACATTTCTCCAACGCATGTGCTTATGAATAACATTCTGAAACATGTCAGCTCTGTGCCATACCTAGGGTTAACCATCAATATCTCTTGGTCACCCCAGCTTGATGGAAAAACTCAACTAGTAAAAAGGGAATTGTCAATCTGCCAGTCACACTTCCCATTTTTTATTAAGCAATGCAAAGCAGCTGTGGTGACTATCACTGCTGAACAAATTCCTCTTCTTTAGTCTAGGTAAGCATTAAGATTTCCATCAGAGAACTGTATTTACTTATGCAGAAATGAATATAGCATGTATCCCTTCTCTACAACTGTAATGGGCAGCTAAAGTTATAGGCTACTACTGATATATTTTTTTTCTCAACTAGATTACAGTGTTTGAGAGGAATTAATTTTAAGCATCTGTCACAAGGTGATCAGGATTCTCTATAAGCAGCTAAGTCATCATTTATTACTGTTTTGACAATCATATCAACCAAAGAAATGATGATGATGATGATGATAATAATAATAATAATAATAATATACACACTAACACAGTATTGAGGAACAATGTTGACCAAAATATGTATTTACATTAATATATACCAAAATACTCCTACTAATAATATGCAATATAGAAATGGTTAGAAAGGAATAAAACAATATACAGTGGCACCTTGGGTTACATACGCTTCAGATTACAGACTCCACTAACCCAGAAATAGTACCTCGGGTTAAGAACTTTGCTTCAGGATGAGAACAGAAATCGCGCTCCGGCGGCGCAGCAGCAGGAGGAGGCCCCATTAACTAAAGTGGTGCTTCAGGTTAAGAGCAGTTTCAGGTTAAGAACGGACCTCTGGAATGAATTAAGTACTTAACCCCAAGTACCACTGTATATATATTAAAATACAACTGGTTCAAAGTACTGATACATTTAGGTAGTCAGTTTACATTCACCAAAAGGCATCATTTGAAGTTTTCATCAATATGTTACTGGACCAGTTCATTTCACCTTTACCTTCATTAGAAGGCAGAATTCCTGCATCAGAGAATCATTGCTCAAAATCTGTTAGCAGTGCAGGTCAGTTAACTCCCAGATTTCAACACTTAGGCAAATCATAAGCAGCTGATAGTGTCACACATTCTGTAAAGGAAGAAATTTCCTTAAAACTCAATTGCCTCTCAGTTTTGCCTCTCTGCATTGGGTGCCAAGATCACTGCTTGATCTCCGGCAGGGGGACGGCGACAGGAACTGGTGTGTGCAACTCTTCTTTTCCCATAAGCTGCTGAGTTAAATCAAGACAGCACTTCTAGGCATGCTGAACGCAATGGGACTGCTACTGGTACAGCAGCCATAGATTGCATCTTGAGATAAATCCTATATAACACCATAAAAATGCTTGAGTGGTTGTATTCAGATGGCTTCTGACACATGCCCATTCCTTTTTGAGAATTATCTAGTTGTCCTGCTGAGCTCCTCCACCTCTAGAATTCTATGCACTGCCCACTTCCTTTTCTGGACCCATAGAAAGCCATTAACAAGGCTACATATAACTGTTGTGTGGAAAAGAGGTGGTACCTATATGCTTCAAAAGCAGTTATGATGGGATCTACACAGCAATTAATATCATTTTCCTGGAGGAAAGAGTAAACATATTCTGAAGTAATTTACAACAGGCTTCCAAATATATTTATTCTTAGCTCACCAATACAATGTAAAGTATCTGGTTTTCAATTCATTTATAGCTCAAATCTATATAAACTTAATATTTCCACTCATATACTCTGGCAGCAAAATAAGCCTTATTTTGCTCAGGCATATCTGTGAGACAGTACCATACTGCAAGAACATAAGAAGGGCCCTTCTAGATCAGACTAATCAAGTCTAGCATCCTATTTCCTACAGTGGCCAACCAGATGTCTTTATGATAATCAAAAGCAGGTCAAAAGCTGGTGTTCAACAGCCTCTGATTCTGTTGATGGCATAAAGCCACCATGACTAGCAGCCATTGACAGTCATATCCTCTAGGAATTTGTCTATGAAAAAATACTTGCATTTGTACTTGGACCTCCCGCCATTCATCTTCACTGGATAACCCCAGGTTCTAATATTAAGAAAGAGGGAGCAAACATCATTTTCTCAATGCCAGGCATAATTTTATAAATTTACATCCTCCCCAAAAGACACTAGTGGTTTCATAAAACTTGACTATTTGAGTACTCAGGACCATGCAATATGCTAACTTGTGAGCATGTCCTTTGTGTTAAAACTAATGCAACCTATTAATCCAACTTCTGTTTTATCAGCCATCTTGATCACACGAGCTGGAATACCACATCCACTTGATAAAAAGATTATTAAATATTTAACGTTATTTTTATCTGTATTTTCCATCTACCACAACTTAATGGCACACTTGTCAAACTACACCAGAATCCAGAGTCCGGCAGTAATGACTACCTGACAATTCAATAGAACACTGTCGAATGAATTGATGTATTATACTGGAAAGATCAAGAACACAGAGACTGGTCTAAATCCTACAAAAGCTGGAGCATCCCTTAAAGCTCCAGTTGCCCATAGTTTAGCACAAGTGCATGCTTCCAAAGTAGGATTATGAAGGCTTTCAAGACTGCAAAGCTTTCTTTTGTGCTACTCTACTGCTCTGAGCCATGATATCACAATAAACAACTTCCTGTCTAGCAAACGGTTTGAGCTTTGTAGCACTCTAAACATGCCTTCATGAGGGTTCAGAGCAGGCCTAGAAGCAAATGGGCAAGTCTACCCTTTCACAGCACATTGCCCAAGAACTACGCAGGAAGGTCCTGTTCCTCTATTGCTCCCGTCCTTCACCCTTTAGGCACATTTCTCCTAAAAAAGGACACCAAGGTCAGCAAACATAGTTGCTATCCTGTGAATGTGAACTGTTATTTTGAAACCTTTAATCAGGAAGTCTGAGCAAACTTCTGTGATGGTTTCATTAAAATAGGGGAAATAACATGGAAAAAAGCTATAGAGAGCTAGAACTTGAGCTGCTTTAACGGAGCCAATCATTTTATGCTCCTAAATGATCCATCCTTCCTATTCCCCATGGTCCTTCAGCCTTCCAAATCCATTTCCCAGCTCAAGCTCAGCCACTTCCTATTCCATCAATCCTTTGCCTTGAGCATCAATCTAAGCCATCTACAGCAGGCCCTTCTTCAACTTCTTCCTCCAACTCAGCATGCAATCTCAAAATTACCCTCCAACTCACTGTCGTTCAATTCAACCACTGGGGCCCTTACAACCCCTTCCACATCACATCTCCCTCTCCACAGGTCAAGCCATGCACTACCTTAGTCTACCCAGCTCCAGTCCTTTTCATCAGCTAGCAGAAAACGCCTGCTCCAACTGGATTTGCCCACTTGCTTGCATTCATTCCATGTTACTTTTGCCTCTCCCTCACCCCTCTCCAACTTCTCCCCCTGCTTTACACTAAATAAAGACTCAACTCCTCAAGGACCACGGCTTGCCTCACTTTGTAATGAGCTGAAGTATGCTGATAGCAATACGGTGGTACCTCAGGTTACAGACATTTCAGGTACAGACTCCGCTAACCCAGAAATAGTATCTCGGGTTAAGAACTTAGCTTCAGGATGAGAACAGAAATCGCACGGCAGCAGCACAGCGGCGGCAGCGGGAGGCCCCATTAGCCAAAGTGGTACCTCAGGTTAAGAACAGTTTCAGGTTAAGAATGAACCTCCAGAATGAATTAAGTTCTTAACCCGAGGTACCACTGTACATATGCAATAAGTATGCTGTATGTCACCTCAAACATTTTATCAAATGGCAGCTGCTAATTTTACTTCTGATGCCAACACTAAGCACCTCTCTCCAGCCCTACCTGCCTCACTGCTCTCATTCTGGCCCATCACTTCCACTTCTGCCCCTCAGCTCCTAATTTTCCCAGGTCAGCCAGCCTGGATCTATCCAGCCTCACCCTTCTTCTCCAATGGACAGCTGCAAAATAGACCATAAAATCTCTTTGCTCTGGAGTGATTTACAATTATTGTCCCATCTCATCTATTACTTATAAAAAGCCTAATATGACTAAGTGCTGTTAAAAAATTTTTTAACAAGACAATAACCCACACCGGAAAGCAGTCCCACATTACAAATGGCCAATGAACCTCCCACAAGGCCTTGATGAGGTGAAATGGAGAGATTGAGCCTACAGGAAGGGACTTGGGCTTTATTATTTTTGTATAGGGATCAGCACATATTAGGCCCTTCATAAATGACGCTGACAGTGACGCTAACCCTTTAACTGTTCCTGAACTTTGACTGAGCCATCCCAGTTTTTGCAGCTGAACTCGCATTTATTTATTATTATTAGGATTAGTATTATCATGCTAATAAAGCGGCTCCCCCCCCCCCACCGAGCTGCTAGCAATCGATTGACTGCCCTCGCAATTCCTCAGGACAGGGTGAATCAGAGTGAAGAAACACACCTACTCTTGCGTAGCACAGGATCGCGTCGCAAGAAAACCTGGAATCCAACGGTACATGGAGAGGATGAGGAGGATGGCAATGCTACCGTCGTCAGCGGCCACGACCCCTCCCCACGTCCCCGCCCTACCCCCACGACCCCTTCCAGCCTCGCCCCACTTTCTGCCCCCTCGGCGGCCACGCCCCAGCCCCCCCGACCTCGCACCTTGTCCATGAGCTTCCAGCACTTCTCGACCATCTTCTTGTCCACGGTGCCGGGCTGGTGGGGGCCGAGGTGGTGGTGGTGCGGCTGGAAGGCGTCCTTCATGAGCCCGATCAGCCCGCCGGGGCCCTTCTTCAGCGGGGCCGACATGGGGGCGGCGGCGGCGGCGGCGAAGAGGGGCAACGGCGGCGGCGGCGGCGGCGGCTCCGGCTGAGGGAGGGACGGAGGGCGGCTAAGGCGTGTCCCTTCCGCCAGGCCGCTCCTTCCCCGGCTTGGCCACCGACTGTCGAGGCGGCGGAGGAGAAGGGGAGGCGGCTCCAGGAGCGCCGGGGACGCGCCCGACTGACGAAGAAAAAGGGAAGCGGGCGGGCAGGAAGGCAGGAGGAGGTTGCGCGCGACGGAGGGGGAGGCGCGCGCGTTAAACCCCCGCCCCCCCCGTGACAGGATCGCGAGCCTCCCCCGGCGGGGCGCTCTGATTGGCTGTGGCAGTGGAGAGGGTGGGAGGAAAGCCGAGAGTGTATGTGTGGAGGAGGGGAGAAACGCTCCCTGAGGGGAGGCGCGTTCTGATTGGGCCGCCCGTTTTCAACAGCCCGCCCCTAGGGTTGAGTCGCGTTTTTGATTGGCCAGAGTGCCCTCTCACAAACAGCGAAGGGGGAGGGGCGGCGGAGGTCTCAGTATGTTTCGTGAGCGCGCGGTGAGTTAGGCGCGCGACCGAGCGGGCGCCTTTAAAAGTGGTTGGCTCGTTCTTAGTGAGTTCTCTTCTTCTTCTTTAGTGCCGTGAGCGCGCACGCTGAGTGAGACGCGCTCCCGCGCTCCCGACTGTCAACGCTGAAGGGAAGAGGAAAACCGGCCCACTTAGGAAAAAGAGGCCCCGCCCAACTAGCGCCTTATTAGCATAGTCACGCCTTGATTGGCTTTGCTCTCACTAAGGCATTTAGTTCAGTGTGCCGGCTGCTGCGCATGGTCAAAGATGGAGCGGCGCCGAGCATGCGCAGTAGTGCGAAAAGGCCAACAAGGTGGCCATGATGGATTTGGGCAACGTTGGCAGGAATACTGCAGCAGGCTCCTGGGAACGCGGCGAGCACCATAAAAAAGTTCCGAGACTCTCGAGAAGCACTTCATGGATGCTATACAGGCATATGCAAAGTTATGCAAATTTCATAAAAGTAAGGATTGATGCCTGGGTTCTTGAAGGAAGCCTAGCTGGCGAACCTGAGCCAGCTGGCAGACTACCTAGTGAGGCAGTGAATGCCCAGCATTGGAAGGGAGAGATTTGGACAGGCATGCAAATAAAAGATGCAATGGTTGGTTTGCTGGGACCCCTTTGTTTTTAACTCCTTAAGGATGAATGCAGTTACAACACCATGCATGTGAAATCGATTTCTTTGCAAAGTTGTGAAAACCTAACTAAAGAGTATTTGTACCAAGGAAAGGGAGGGACTTGGGAGTAGTAAAGGGCTCTGTTCCACAGCAGATAAGGGAAGTAACTAGACTCCTTTAAATAGGAAAGCAGAAATGGAGAGAAGCCTTTTTCTTTTGAAATAAGTGAGTCACTAACGTTACCAACAACTAAGAGGAATCAATCCAACAGAAGATCCTGTTTAGAGACTACCCCACAGGAAGAGGGTGAGGAAGAAGGCTGTTCTGTGGCAAAGGGGGGAAACTCCCACGACCCGTAGACTTAAATTGCAGAACCCCAGCATAATCTCAGGGGTCAGAGGTCAGCCCTAAAATGCAGCACCCAGCTGTTGAAACATCACAAACTCTGCAATCGTCTCATGAATTGGAGTTGTAGCACCAAGTGGAGCAGCCTGGCTGGTGCTGCATCAGTCCTATTTGGATCCTGCAGGTTTGGCAGGGATCATGCCCTTTCTCACTGAGCCTTTGTGGTCCTCACCCCCCATCTGAACTTGAGATGTGGAAGCAAACAACAACAACAAAACAAATCCCATGTAGCAAGTTCAAAAGGGAGCAGACAAGCACTTCCCTTTTCTCCTGTAGCCACATGATGTGCTGTTTTCGCATAACCATCAGTCCATATTAGCTATGTCATGCTTTCTAGCTGTGATCTCAGCTGCTACGTGTGTGGACCTAGCCTGGTCTGATCTTCAGGAATTTGGGGGAGTAGATGATAGCTGCAGAGTGCAGAGTCCTTCCTGAGCCAAACTAGCGGCTCATCTAACCCAGTATTGTCTGCTCTGACTGGCAGCTGCTCTCAAGCATCACAGGATGGATACAGTCATGACATTGGCAACTGTGTGCAGTGTGGGAATTGCCTGCAAACCCTACTTGAGCCTCCCTGAACTTTCTAAAGCAGGGATAGGCAATGCAGGGCTCTCCTCATGTACCAGACTGTTAGCCATGAGGGCTGCTGCTAGTGTGAATTGTAGTCCAATATCCAGAGGGCACCATGTTGGTGTTCTGAAAGCAGATAGCAGAGATACTAATAGCATTATAGATACTAATAGCAAATTCATTTGCTGAGCGGTAAGCTTTGTACATGCATTTATTCATTACAGTATATTTATGTAGCCAAATCCACAACAACCACACACAAAAGGAAGAAATCGGCAGTCTCGGAGGAACCTGCAGGTTTGCAGAAAAAATCGGGCTAGTAAAGGGGGAAAGATCCTCCCACCTAAAAAAAACCTGTCCAATGAAGACTGAATATGATCAGTGGGCATGGGGTGCTGGCTGTTAGAGTGGGGAACTGGGAACAGAATAGAGGACCATAGAAGAAGATGTGGCTGGCTGCATCTGCTTGAACAGGAGCAAACTACATTGCAACATTAATTGTACTGTTTTATTACGGATGTGTTTGCTTCCATGGGCTCCTTTGGGAGGAAGGGGAGGCTATTAAATATAATAAATAATAATATTTAGTTGTAGGGGCCACTTGAGTGACATATAATAATAAAATGTAGAATTGCAACATGAAGGGATACAACATTTCTCAAAGTAACATAAAAGGCAAAATAATAAGAAACCCTCAACCCTCCCCAAATGATCCCTGCCCCAAAGATCCTCCAATTTAAACTTCAGCAGTGGAAGAGGGGAAGTCAGCAATGCACATGTGGAAATCTTGTTCTATGTACTCGGCCTTCAGTTGTAGATGAGGTTCTGGGTGTCAAAGCTGAGCCAAATGTTTTATGGGGGAAATGGGTTTGCTCTAAGAAGATCTGTGCACAAGAGAATTTGGGGCCTATTTGATTCTTACCCCCTTCCCACCCCTTTCTGTTTCTGCAAAAGAAGTTTTGAACATGGGCCTGAAAATCCTCCAACCTCTCTTCTTTCAGGCCAATTGGATGCAATTTTGCAGACCTCCTTTGCTGGAGCACCCGTGTGTCTGCCAAGCTTCCTTTGGTCACCATGGCAGCGAAGAAGGACGGTTGCCTAGCGACACAAGGAGCCCCAACCTGTGCCAGCTGGGATAGGCTTGCCGAAAAGCCAGCGCCTCTTCCCCCTCCTTGCGCATTGGCTGCTTGGAATGACACTCTTGCAAAGAGTGTTTAGTTAACTGCCCACAGATTAACTTGTGAGAACCTGGGAGAAAGGCAGAAGAAACATTTCGCTCCCAGGTATGTTTGCCTCCACCTTTCTCTTCCACCATACAAACAGTTGTTCACTTGTCCACCCAAACAGCAGAGACCACCCTCACTCCGCTGCCAAGAAATGTATACCTCGTGTAAAAGGATAGCCCTCCAGAATCTCCCTATCAGTACCAGTTCTAAGATCCGGCTCTTTTTTGAACGTCAGGAGTTGGAATGCACCAAAAATATAATGTTTGTTCATCTTCTCCCTTTTGCAGGCTGTGGAGAACGCGCAAGGATGGCCCCCACCAAAAAAGGGAAGGGGAAAAAATCAGCAAAGCAGAAGAAAAACACTGGGCCAGGTAAGGCTTTGTGCAGCATGCAGGCGATTCCAGCAGCCCCACACCTTGCAAATTCCCATTTCCTTGCATCTCTTGGGATTTGAAACTGCTTTTACACACGCCATTGTTTCAACTGCTTTTGTACCTATGCAACTGCTTTTTGTGTTTACCTGCGCAATTGTTTGACGTTTTATATATGCGATACTTTTATCTGTCATTGTTTTGTGAAAGCGCTTCAGGTTGCTTCATAGGAAACAATTCATAAATTAAATGAATAATAATAATGGCGCATCGATCAGGAGGTCTTGGTATCAGTGGCAATTAGTACCCAGCCAAAGTCTTTCAATTTCTCTTTCTCTCTCTCTCTTTCCTTCTCTCCGCAGATGAGGAAAAGTACAGAAAAGCAGTGCTGGAGGTTGATACCTTAAAGCAGCACCTTGGTGAGGAGATTTTGTTGATATTGCGCGAGGGCCTTAAGAGGTTACAGCAGAGGCGGCATATTTGGAAGGGTCAGGTAGAAGAACTGCCAAGCTTTCTATGCTAATCTTATAGGAAGCTGCCTTATACCACTTCAGAAGGTTAATCCATCTTACTATCTACATGTTAGGACTTGGAGACCAGGGTTCAAACTCTCACTCAACCTTGAAGCTCACCTTGGAAGCCTGTCACTGCCTCTCAGCCTAGCCTACCTCAAAGGGTTGCTGTGAGGATAAAACAGGGATGGGGAGAACCCTGTACACCACCTCAACTTCTGTGGAGAAAAATGGTGGGATACAAATACAGTACAATACAATACAATACAGTGGTACCTCGGGTTACATACGCTTCAGGTTACATACGCTTCAGGTTACAGACTCCGCTAACCCAGAAATAGTACCTCGGGTTAAGAACTTTGCTTCAGGATGAGAACAGAAATCGTGCTCCGGCAGCAGCAGGAGTGGTGCTTCAGGTTAAGAACAGTTTCAGGTTAAGAACAAATTAAGTACTTAACCCGAGGTACCACTGTATACTGGCTGGCAGTAGCTCTCCAGGGTTTCAGGCAAGGAGTCTCTCCAAGCCCTAACTGGAAATTCCAGGGATTGAACCCGGGACCTTCCACATGCCAAGCAGGTGCTCTTCCACTGAGCTATGACCCTTCCGTGAACAAAGGCACAAAGGGTTTGCCAGCACTGCTGTCTGGACCAGACTAGTAGCAGGACTGCTGTCCCTTTCTGACCCCACCCCCTTCTCAGTTGACCAATCCAAGCATTTTCATGGAGAAGTGAAAATGGGAAATAGTTTCCGAGTGCATTGTGAAGCAAAGTGATTGCCACGCAGTCCTTTTAATAATGGACTCCAAAATGAGTACTCTGCTGGGAGTAATTTTTAAATACTTTGCATTATAATTGCAGCAGACGCAGCTAAGTAGAGCACATGCAAAACATGGGCAAGCCCCCAGGTTCAATCCTCAGCACAGTGCTTTTCTTGGTACGCAGGGGTATGCATACCCCTAAACATTTTGTGAATCTAAGTTTGGCCTTATTGAAGGGCAGTATTTCAATATGAGTAGGAAAATGAGAGTACCCCTGAACATTTTTTAAAGGAAAAAAATGCACTGCCTCAGCATATCCAGTCAAAGGATCTTGGAAAGTGACAAGCTGGGAAAAGATTTGGGGGCCTCTCCAGACATCCTTTTTTATTATTATTGCAGATTCAGTGATGATTTGTGAGTTCATGGTGCTAACAGGCCGATTGTACACAATCACACTTTCAATAGTGTTTACGCCTGCGAAAGCTTTGGGGTAGGCGTACCACATCGTTTCTAAGGGGCACATGTCCCAGAGCTTCTTGCTTGTTACACTGCAAAATATTCCAAGACGGGAAGGAGGTTTGTCTCACTTTTCATTGCACTATAATGCAAGAGTACATTACAAGGATGCAGCAACATTTGGGAAGTATTGCAGGACAAGCTAATCAAGCCGAGTGATGTTTGGAGAGTCCAGTACAAATTCATCCCAGTGCACTGTCAGTGTTGCCAAATATACCCACCAAAAATAACAATACAAGACTGGGGGAGTGGGGAATCCAGTGGCGTAGCATGGGGGGTGCAGGGGGGGCCAGCCGCACCGGGCGCAACATCTGGAGGTTAGGGTTAGGGGGCGCAAATCCACGGGTTAGGGGGCACAAATTACTTGCCTTGCCTCGGGTGCTGACAACCCACGCTACGCCACTGGGGGAATCTGCTTGCAGGATGACAGTGGTTTGGGTAAGCCAGGGTGGTCTGACATCACGTTTGACAGAACTACTTTGGTTTTCCCCCTAGAAACTCAAGATCCAGCAACCGGAGCCAGATGCAAAATCACTTTTTCTGGAGGGGCTGGGGGCTTCTGTACATTTACAGTTAAGGACCAGTATCCCTCTGAGCACTTGGAATAGTTTTCATTAGCAGAACTGAGCTCACCATCCAGTAACACAAAAATATGAATGCCACCCTAGGCTCTCTTTGTTTGATCAGCCTAATTTAGTAAAATGTGTGTTTTTAGGGAGGGATGATACTGTTGCTCTATTTATATTATTTTATTATTACATTTATATCCCACTTTTTCCTCCAAAGAGCTCAAGGTGGCATACATGGTTCTTCCGCTCTTCATTTCATCCTCACAACAACCCTGTGAGGTAGGTTAGGCTGAGAGAGAGGGCCTGGTCCAAGGTTACCTAGTGAGTGTCATGGCTGAGTAAGGGACTTGAACTCAGGCCTTCCACATCCTAGTCTAGCACTCTAACCACTACACATACTAAACCACTGGGAGTCAGAAACTCTTGCCTACATCCTGAAAATTACCCAGATATCTGTCAGTGGATCTCAGCATCTGCCCACTCCTGACCAAGGGGTCAGCTTTCTATATTTTATATAGACCCGGGGGTTCCCTATTTGTGAGAGTTCCCTTTTCCCCATTCTATCGCATGAAGAGCTCTGTGTAATGCAAAAGCTTGCATGCTCAAACATTGAGATCATTAGCAGTCCAAGAGGCTCACTTGTCCACAAGAAGAAATGGAGCCTTTAGTGTCACCAGTCAAGTATTTTGGAATAATTAGCCAACAGGTACTTTCAACAGGCACCCTCCTTTTAAAAACCTTTCTATCGTGCCATGCCTATGTAGGTAACTAAGGATGCATCTTTCCACAATATTTAATTGAGGTGTGATTTTCATTCTGATTTTTTTATTTTTCAAAAAATGGTTTTTATTGCTTAGTTTTATGTACTATTGTAAACCGCTCTATAGTTACTATAAAATAGCAGTATATAAATATTCATACAGACAAATACAGTGGTACCTCTGGTTACGTACTTAATTCGTTCCGGAGGTCCATTCTTAATCTGAAACTGTTCTCAACCTGAAACACCACTTTAGCTAATGGGGCCTCCCGCTGCGCCGCCGCCGCACGATTTCTGTTCTCATCCTGAAGCAAAGTTCTTAACCTGAGGTACTTTTTCTGGGTTAGCGGAGTCTGTAACCTGAAGCGTTTGTAATCTGAAGTGCACGTAACCCAAGGTACCACTGTAAACCAAACCAGTCCCTTTTAGCTGTTTTGCCCTCTCCGATAAGGAGATAATTATTTGTACAAAGGATCTGGGGAGCCAAATGAGAAAATAGGCATTGAGCCTCGATTGGATACATTTGCATGTCTGCTGTGTTTATCCTTCTGACCTGCAGTTCTCCGGAGGGATATGGCCAGGCAGGCGATGGCTGACAGTGAAGGACTCAAGCAGAGGCTGCTAGATCTGGAGAAAGAACTGGAGGAGGCTCGAGGGGACAAAAAAGATATTTATGAAGGTGGGGGGCTCTTCCAGATGACCTCTTCATTGAGTATTGTTGTACATGCCCCAATCTCTGAGCAACAAGACACTCCAGGGATGCTTTCACCTTTCCAGAGTTTGTGCTGCCTTGGAATGAAGGCCAATGGAAACATTGGTATCTTTAGGACTTATTGTTTTATTTATACATACTGTATGTGCAACTTGATCTTTCCTCCCCTTCAGGTTCTCTGGGAGATTCTCCAAGCCATAACTTTGGGTCTGGCACACAGCAAGACCAGTCTCTTATGTCTCTAGCTTCCAGCATCAGCCAAAATATATGCATGCACAGCACCCCTTGGGCTCTTGTTCTCCCTCCTAGGATGATGTGGCATCCAGCCAGGTGAGGTGGGAAAAGGTCCACCCACTCGTCTCTATGATAGCAGGCAACCTCTTTGGACATGTAAATGGCAGTACTTAACTGGCCAGCCAAGGCCATTACCTTAACAAAGGAACCAGTTGGTTCCTTTGTATTCTCTGTATTCTCTGTATCCTTTGTATGCTCTGTATTCTCACAGATACAGGGTCACAGGTCTGGAAGGGACCCACAGGCACCATCTAGACTGAGCTCCTAAACCTATAACAGTACTCGCCCTGATTTATTTGCAGGGAGATTAGATGACGTCGTGTCAAAACAAACATTACCCCACACTACCCAGTGCATCTTCCTATCACTTTCCTTATCACAAATCTCTGGTCTTCGGGGGGAAGTGGGTTTCTTGTGCAAGACTTTCCAATCAACCTGAATTGTGCAACTTGCAATATGCTGCTATGTGACTGAATTCTATCCCCGAATAATAACTTTCTGAAAGTGCAATGTGTCTGTAGTTGAGTGCCATGCCCAGACCCTGCAATGAAGAGAAGAGCTTCAACAGAAGATTTGAAGCAGCATTCAAGGGTCAATTTTGACCCTTAAGGGGCTCAGTAGTTTTGCCTTATTTTGATTTTCCTCTTTGGGCATCAAACCCTTTACTCAGCGGTTCCCTTTCCACTTGATTGGTACAGTTTTGAGATTATCTGCGAATCAGCAGTATTGCCTTTCCAAGGGGGTCTTTGGCATCTACCTGCCACTTTACTCAGTCTCTAAATGCTACATTCACATGGCCTTGGGGTGTGAGGGATGCTTCCTATTAGTAGGAAGAGGATTGCTCATTTTTCGTACCCCAATTATCAGCACATATTCCTGCCCCGCTTAACTCCTTGCTCTGTTCTCTGTTGCACCTTCACGATGTACAGTGGTACCTTGGTACTCAAACAGCTTGGCTTCTAAACAAATCGGCTCCTGAACGCCGCAAACGGAGAACTGAGCATTCCAGTTTGCGAACGTTTCTTAGAAGCCAAACATCCAACATGGCTTCTGCGGCTTCCGCTGGAGTGCAGAAAGCTCCTGCAGCCAATTGGAAGCCACACCTTGGTTTTCAAACGGTTTCGGAAGTCGAACGGACTCCCGGAACAGATTAAGTTCGAGAACCAAGGTAGTACATGCCTGTATACATCACTTTCTCTGTCCACTTCATTAATCGGATGTGGGCAGAAGTTCATGACGCAGTAAGCCAGTTGGTCTTCGCAAGACACTTCCTCAGGAAAATGCAATCACAGGATGTTGGCTTTGAAAAGTTCAGATGAAGGTAGCGTTTCCCTCCGAAGCTAACACTGTGGTATATAATTCTGCACACAGACCCTTTGTGACTCTTATCTGCTTTCCCACCCCTCCTCCTCCCTGCCCGGCAAAACTTCTCTTGTAAGCACATCGAGGCAAGATATTTTTTTTCCTGTTTACCTTCTGTTACACCAGATAGACTTGATGCTACAAATCAGGGGTGGAGAACCTGCCTCCCCCCCCCAGAGGTTTCCCATCATCGCCCATCATCCTTAGCCATTAGCCATATTGACTGGGGCTGATGCAAGTGGGAATCCAACAATGTCTGGAGGTTCCTCCATCCTGGCTGTAAATCTTAGGCCTGTTAATGAAGGGCAGGGGTGTTGGGTGGAGCGATCATTTCCTTCTCCCATCTTGCGTTCCAGAGATGATCCGCAAGTACCAGCAGCTTCAGCACCAGACTGATACCCGGATCCATCGCTTAGAAGCAGAGACGCAGAACTTGCAAGCACAACTTGGTATTTCGCGCACGCGCACACCCACACCCCCACCCCCTTGGTCTTGGAGATGATCACACATGGTATGGTTGTAGCAACTGTTCTTTGCCCATGTTCATCTTTCAGTTAAGGACTTTGAGGGGAAACAAGTTAAAAAGTGATACTCTTCTTTTGCAAACACACACTCTCTCTTTTTGCACCTGGAACCTGGGGTAGCGGGGTGGAGGGAGGATGAATCTTAACCCTCCAAACCTTGAGATGGAAATCAGTTTGCCTAATTCCGTTATAAGCCCTTCTAAGCTTGCGTTAAGGGAATACATTCTGGCACATTTTGCTACAGGTGAAGTTGGAGTATAAGGCCACTTAAAAGCAGTAGAAAATAGATGTTTTCAAGCCCGATCACATGCCACCCCCCAAACTTCTGATCTGAGATATTTGTCGCCTTCTACCTTAGGAACGTAAGGAATGGCCTTATAACAAGTCAGACCACTGATCCATCGAGCTCAGCATTGCTACACTTACTGGCAGCAGCTCTCCAGAGCTTCAGGGCTCTCTCCTAGCAAAATCTGGAGATGCCGGGGATTGACTATGGGGGCTTTTGTGTGCGAAGTCGGAGCTCCACCACTTAGCCTTGGAAGGTCCTCTCTGTGTGCTTTTCGTTTCCATACATATTTGTCTCCTTTTTCTCTTTGCCCAACACTTTCTACCCTGCAGCTGCCTGCCAAGGTGATTTGCTACAAAGCCAGCTGGACCAGGCAAGGATGCTAGAAGAGAAGGACAAGGCCGTGGCTGAGATGCAGCGCAAGGTTGACGAGATGGAGACAGAATATGAAAAAATCCTGCATGTGAGTTTGGGTGGGTGGCGGGTCACAGGTTGCAAAGAAGAGATAACGGGTCCAGCATGTGGGCCATTATCTAAAGCTCAGGGAGAGAGAGGGAGTGTCTTATTCCCACAGGTGTGAGTCTCTAGATGCCATGCATCCCTTCTGTGGCTCATGGCCTGCTTTCAAACACAGAGACTGTACGGTAGTGCCTCTTTGATCTGTTACCAGCTATTGAAATAGAGCCACCTTTTAGAAATAAAATGGTAAAATAATGGTTTGCTCTGAAACATGCCCGATGAAGTGTTCTGTGCAACTCAGAAGCCTGCTTCCAGCATTCTGAGTGTCGTTGTGTCCAAACATGAAATTCTTGGGTACATATTCTCACTGTTCTGCAGCAGCAGCAGCTGTTCAGTCATGTGCAGCTACAGAACTGGAAAGATGCCACACTTTGGGTCGCCATCCCTTGGTGCCACATGCACCCCTCAACCTGCCTCTGACTTCTCCTTTCCGCAGGGTAGCCTGGACTGCGTCCTCTCCAAACTGCAAAGTGCTAAGCTCACCTGGGAGAAGGAAGCTACTGTCATCCACATGGACTATAAGCACCAGCTGAAGGACTTTGGTCTTAATCCATTTTACATCTGAAGGGAGAGGTCATTAGAGCATGTGCCACCCAGCTCCTACCTAATCCTCAACTCGGTTTGATATTGTGACTTAAGCTGCTATCAGCCCCCAAATGTGGAGGAATAATAAAGAGTGTGTCTGAGCGCATGCAGAGTGCCTTTCTGTGACTAACCTTTTCTGATGTAGTGGGGGAAGGTCTACCCTTAGCAGCAGTCATTCTGAACAGAGGTTAATTTTAACACGAATCTTCTGTTCACAAAGTCACACCCCAAAGCAGGCAAAAAACACAGTCTCTTGTTTGATTCTTGCAGGGTTCTTCCTCTAATCAGCATGCCTTGCTTCGAGACCACAGCCTGCTTGTCCAAATCCACAGGGAGCATTTTCAGGGGTCGGAGAGACAGATTGCTCAACAAGGCAGTGGTGCGACGGGGGAAAAGCCAGGCCTATGAGGGAGAGAGGCTCAAACTGCACTGCTAGCATTTGTGCAGCTGTGCTCACTTCTGCCACAAAGAGGAGTTCAGCTCCCTGCCGAGCTGGGCTGAAGTTGTGCTCGGTGATAATGGCCTGGCAGCTTCTAGAATGCATGGCTCAATGCATCTTCGCCCTGTGTACAAAAGAAAGAGAATGCTGATCAAACCAAACCTGTGATTTGAAGGCTGGGATGTGCTTAAAAAGAGTGGTGAGAAATAGCTGATCCCAGGTGATTAGGCACAAAAAGCTTGGGGGAGACACAAAGTTAATTCCATTTTCAGTCTGACAGTATACACTCCAAACGGCCTGCATAATTGTGTTGTGGGAAGACAAGCTAGCTAGAAATGTTTGTATGGTTATTGCAGGGTTGACGTAGGATGCCAATGTACATTTGTGAGAGCCAGCACAGAGGCTGGTCTGCCATGAGACGGGACAGGGAGGGCTCCCCCTTTGGCAACAGCTTTTCACTGAGAGATGGGCAGCTAAAAGAGAGGCAAGGAGGAAGGTGTCTTCCGCAAGCTCAAAACAGGCAGGAGCTGTGCAAGAAGCGCTGAAGAACAGTACGTGCACCTTAATTCTTGTAACCTAGGTGGATCATGAGTCTTTAAAAGTAAAGGGACCCCTGACCATTAGGTCCAGTCATGGATGACTCTGGGGTTGCGGCACTCATCTCACTGTATAGGCTGAGGGAGCCGGCGTTTGTCCGCAGACAGCTTCCAGGTCATGTGGCCAGCATGACTAAGCCGCTTCTGGCGAACCACAGCAGCACATGGAAACGCCGTTTACCTTCCCGCTGGAGCAGTACCTATTTATCTACTTGCACTTTGATGTGCTTTTGAACTGCTAGGTTGGCAGGAGCAGGGACTGAGCAACGGAAGCTCACCCCGTCATGGGGATTCGAACCGCCAACCTTCTGATCGGCAAGTCCTAGGCTCAGTGGTTTAGACCTAGAGTCCTAGGGAGTGTCTAATCTGTCGTTTTCCTTTTCTTTCCATTTATCATTTCTCCAAACTTAAGTTTAGTATGCATCATTTTGCAAATTCTCCTTTTAAGAGTCCTCACCAGCATTTTAGTGCAAATTTATCCCAATATACACAATTCTGCGTGCAAAGTACACATTTTTGAAAGCAGTATTTCCTTAATGTGACACATTTTTGTACGTTATGTTTAGTAATATAGGCATTTCTAGCCATGTGCACTTTGCCCTAGTATATGCATTTTTGAACACATTACTTGGCTGGAGAGTAGCATTGCAAAATTTGGAGAAGTGTGGGTTTCAAAAGATGACTGTGTTTTCAGTTTGCGAATTGTTTCAGAAAGCGCAAATTAGATTGAATCAAATGCAAACTGAATGAATTTCTCCCCCCATTCCTAATCATGAATCAAGCAGCACCTCCCATCTCTGCCATGCTTCTCAGACAGATAAGGCCTTTTTTCATCACAGGAGTTCCCTATTAAGTGATAAGTGTTCAATATTTAAAACCGGTAGCCCTGAACTCCAGAACCAGCTTGCATATACAGTCGTACCTTGGATCCCGAATGCCTTGCAACTCGGAATGTTTTGGCTCTGGAACGCTGCAAACCTGGAAGTGGGTGTTCTGGTTTGCAAATGCTCTTTGGAACCTGAATGTCTGAGCTTCTGATTGCATGCAGGAAGCTCCTGCAGCCAATTGGAAGCCACACCTTGGTTGTTGAACGTTTTCGGAAGTTGAACAGACTTCTAGAACGGATTCCGTTCGACAACCAGGGTACAACTGTATATTACTTTAGACCAGGGACCCCCAAACTCAGCCCTCCAGCTGTTTTGGGACTACAACTCACATCATCCCTAGCTAACAGGACCAGTGGTCAGGTATGATAGGAATTGTAGTCCCAAAACATCTGGAGGGCCAAGTTTGGAGATGTCTGCTTTAGATCGAAGTTGGGGGGGAAATTATTAGATGCTTCTCCCAACACAAAGATCATGCTTTTCGAAAGCTAGATATTAAAAAGAGGGATTCTAGTCTGTCTGTCTTAGAATCACAGAATCATAGAGTTGGAAGGGATCACGAGGTCCAAACCGCTGTGATGCAGGAATCTTTTTGCCCAATATGAGGCGTATACCCATGACCCTGAGATTAAGTGTCTCATGCTCTACTCGACTGAGCTATGGATAAGCTTGTTGTGTGAATAGTTTAGCTAGCTTTTGCCGACATGGTGCCCTCTAGATGATTTTGACCACAGCCCCTGCCCCATCTGAAGGGCACTCAAATTGCTGATTTATTCACTAAAGGAACCATACATTGTCCTTTCTGGGGCAGTCAGGAGTTTCCAGTTGCTGCCGGGAGAGAGGGAGAACAATATTCTAGCTTCCTGACTGGTGTGTCCTTCGAGCTTTCCATGACACTTGTAATGATGAGGAGGAGGGGCAAAATTATATCTTTAATTATGTGGCGCCCCACAGTCCAGAAACAATATTACCACGTGATCCACACTCTTTGCAGCGCAAAAGGCGGAAAAGGTTTAACTGAGGTGTTCAAAATGGCTGTTACCTCTTTTGAATCGTTACCTCTTTCGCGAAGGCTGGCAAGCTGCTGTCAGACTGCTCCGGATGCAGTCTGTTCTCATGGGGTTTTGTTCTGAGGTGACAGAGGCAGGGTGTGAAGGCAGCGTTGCTATTTTCCTGGGGCATGCTGGGAGAGGGGGAGGCATGGACGAATAGGGGCTCATGGTCATCATAGAAAAGGAGAGGAGATAACCCAACCTGGGAAAGCGAAAAGAGACCGCAAACGTCACGATTAGCGTATTGTCAGCAAACCCAACAGAACCCTTCTGATGCATGGAAGGTGCTCACATTACCGTTTGACACCTGAAAATGACTTAGGACCCAAGAAAGATATGAAACACTTGTCTCCATTCCTACAGACCCCCTCAGGTGTTGAGACCTCCAGGAGGGTGGGGTGCTCTCTTGCCAGTTCGGCTATTGACAGAAGTGCAGGGAGTGGCTGCCCAGGAGAAGGTTTTTACTCCATAGGTAAAGGTAAAGGGACCCCTGACCATTAGGTCCAGTTGTGACCGACTCTGGGGTTGTGGCGCTCATCTCGCTTTATTGGCTGAGGGAGCCGGCGTACAGCTTCCGGGTCATGTGGTCAGCATGACTAAGCCGCTTCTGGCGAACCAGAGCAGCACACGGAAACGCCGTTTACCTTCCCGCCGGAGCGGTACCTATTTATCTACTTGCACTTTGACATGCTTTCGAACTGCTAGGTTGGCAGGAGCGGGGACCGAGCAACGGGAGCTCACCCTGTTGCGGGGATTTGAACCACAACCTTCTGATTGGCAAGTCCTAGGCTCTGTGGTTTAACCCGCAGCACCACCCACATCCTTTTTTACTCCATGGCTGCCCCTAAATTATGGAATTCCCTCTCCTCAGAGGTGCATCTTCTTTGCTGCATAGATTTTGCTATATGCTGAAGATGAACCTTTTTACCATGGCCTGTGACTGCTAACTCACCTCTTTTCTGCTGAGTATATACTTCTCTGCTCCATTTTGGATGATTTTGATTGTTTTATAATCTTGATGGTTTTATCTATTTGTATAACTATAGTGGTACCTCGGTTTACGAACAGTCCTGTTTACGAACTATTCGGTTTATGAACTCTGCGAAACCGGAAGTAGTGTTCAAGTTAGCGAACTTTACCTCTGTCTACGAATGGAATCCAAATGGTGGGAGGGCACCAGCGGTGGGAGGCCTCATTAGGGAAGGCGTGCCTTGGTTTAAGAATGGATTTGGTTTAAGAACGGACTTCAGGAATGGATTAAGTTCATAAACCAAGATACCACTGTATATGTTACATTGTTGTAACCCGTTGTGGGACTTTATGAAGAAGGACACCAAAGAAATGCATATCTGAATACAATTAACTTCTAAGCTTTTATATATTATTTATATTTATATTTATATTTATATTTGAATGTTACAGAATCATGGAAGGAACCAACTTATCCTCTTTCCCACCCCACCGTGGACCAAGACAAAGGACCCAAACCATTCCTGATAGTACACAAATGGCATGTGCAACATCAGCCACTGCCAACCTGGTGCCCTCCAGATGTTAGGGAGTACCACTCCCATAAGCTCCAGCATCATAAAGTCATTCTGGCTGGGGCTGATGGGAGTTGTAGTCCAAAACTTCTGGAGGGCACCAAAGAATCCTGGGAGATGTAGTTTTTAGCCCAAGTGCAGAGAATTATCTGAGATCCCTCTTCCAGCCTCCAAATCTGTAGATCCCCAAGCGAGATCTATTCAGCTAGTTTCTCTGCAGTGTGCAGGTGATCAGAGATATGGAAGGGAATCCCACCTCAGAGCATCTTCGCCCAATTCATTAACTTTATTATTGTATGATATCTTTGGCCCATTGTGTAAGATCATTATAAATGGTTATCTTTGCCCAAAGAAGTTTGTGACCTTTACGGTAGAGGGGAAACCTTTCTATAGGATCCCATCGCAATCTCCTTGGTGCTCTCTCATTCTGCTGCCATACCGAGTCGTAGAACTTGCTTCCTTCTGCGTCAATAACCAACAGGGTCACCCGGCTGCTGTCGGCACGTATCCTCAGCACCACCTCCTGGTGGTCCAGGTCCTCAGTGCCCTCGCCGTTCACAGCCAGGAGACGGTCGCCATCTCTCATCCCTGCCTTCTCAGCTGGCAACCCGGATTCGACCTCCCTCAGAAACTGGCCTGCAAGTCATAGATGCGCAAGACGAAAGCAGCGGTGTTGATTATCCCAGTGGTTGCACCTTGCTTCCTTTATAAGCATTTTACGTGTGTGCGTGTTGGTGTTGACCTTTAAAGCCCTAAACGGCCTTGGCCCAGTATACCTGAAGGAGCGTCTCCACCCCCATCATTCTGCCCGGACGCTGAGGTCCAGCGCCAAGGGCCTTCTGGCGGTTCCCTCATTGCGAGAAGCAAAGCTACAGGGAACCAGGCAGAGGGCCTTATCGGTAGTGGTGCCCGCCCTGTGGAACGCCCTCCCATCAGATGTCAAAGCGATAAACAACTACCTGACATTCAGAAGACATCTTAAGGCAGCCCTGTTCAGGGAAGTTTTTAATGTGTGACATTTTAGTGTATTTTTGGTCTCTGTGGAAGCCACCCAGAGTGGCTGGGGAAACCCAGCCAGATGGGCGGGGTACAAATAAATTATTATTATTAGTAGTAGTAGTAGTAGTAGTATTAGTATTAGTATTAGTATTATTATTACATGTGCTCCTCCAGTAAAATCGCCATAAGTGAATAAACAAAGCTCTCTTCTGTCCTATTTGCTAGAGGACAAGGAGCTGCAGTTCAGTGAAAGATCAAAATTCAGAAGTTCGCAGGTTCATCCCTGGCACCTCCATGTAGATCTGGGAAAGCCTCGGTCTTAAACCGTGGAGAGCTGCTATCTATCAGTGTAGACTACCATTAGGACTGACCAGGCCAGGGACCTATTTAGTTCCAGCGCTGGTCCTAATTTGGCACGTGAGGACATTTTTCCTAAGCCACACAGACCTGGTTTGGCCTCTGTTAAGATGGTGCATTAAAAAACTTCACGCGAAATTCCATTAAGTTTGTACTGAATGGGTGTTTTTTAGAAAAAACCCAAAAAAACCAACAACAACCCAAAGATGCAAAACATCCAAATGATATCTGTGAAGTTAAATAGATGACTGGCAGTGAGAGGAGTTGCTTAACCCTGCCCCCTCCCCGCATTTGAATATTCAAAACGTATTTATTTATCAAGGCTTATATACTGCTGAAGCATCAAAATCTTCAAGCAGTTTATATAATAATAATAAATTTTATTTATATCCCACCCTCCCCAGCCGAAGCCGGGCTCAGGGCAGCTAACAACAATAAAATAGTACAACATTCTAAAATCATTTCATTCTAAAATTAATTCAAATCAAATTGAGGGCAACCATTAGGCTAAAGTTCTGTGAAGACTGCCAAAGGAGGGAGTCAGGCTGTGCCCTAACCAAAGGCCTGGTGGAACAGCTCTGTCTTGCAGGCCCTGCGGAAAGATGTCAAGTCCTGCAGGGCCCTAGTCTCTTGTGACAGAGCGTTCCACCAGATTGGAGCCACAGCCGAAAAAGCCCTGGCTCTAGTTGAGGCCAGCCTAACCTCTCTGTGGTCTGGGACCTCCAAGATGTTTTTGTTTGAAGACCATAAGTTCCTCTGTGGGACATACCAGGAGAGGCGGTCCCGTAGGTACGAGGGTCCTAGGCCGTACACATCTGGATGGGCTTGCTTAAACAAAACAAAAAAAGAGTCCATTGGTGGACCTGAAAACAGTGCAGCTAATTTCAAGGGGCAGGGAGTTCCAGTGCAGCCATGGTGAAATATTGATTCCTTGCAAATGCAGAATGAACATTTTCTGTTTCCTCTCAAATCATCCCTTCAAAGTGCAGGGGGAAAGATGTTGGGTCTTTTTTTTTTTCCTTCAGGGAAAAACACAGCTGGGTGGGAGGAAACGTTTTGTCTGGATGAAAGGGGAAAAGCTCGAGCAGTCCTCTGTCTTACCTCAAAGTCACCTACTTTGCTCTCGAATTTAAATACCGTGGAGCGACTCTGGCTCTTTTCCAGGCAAGGGGCCTCACCTCTTTCTCCTGAGCAACGTTTTTCTTCTTTCAGCAAGAATCCGTATCCGTCTTGGCCTCTCACCATCTGCAGCTTCCTCACCTCAAAAGGAACCCAGGAAGCATCAGCCATGGCTGCTGTGACCTTAACGCCGCGTTGCCGGTAAAACTCCTCTGATTTGGCATCGATCACCAGCAGCCCCATCGGGTTGTTGCTGTGCTTGATCTGGAATCGAAAATTTGGGTAGGTAAGCCAAACCCAGGAAGGATACAGTGCGCTGCTGGAGAGTTTTCCCTCTAGCTAGGATTGAAATAGGATTTGAATTATGGGGCTGGAGGAGACTCTTGAGAGTCCCATGGACTGCAAGAAGATCAAACCTCTCCATTCTGAAGGAAATCAGCCCTGAGTGCTCACTGGAAGGACAGATCCTGAAGCTGAGGCTCCAATACTTTGGCCACCTCATGAGAAGAGAAGACTCCCTGGAAAAGACCCTGATGTTGGGAAAGATGGAGGGCACAAGGAGAAGGGGACGACAGAGGACGAGATGCTTGGACAGTGTTCTCGACCAAACTGCGGGAGGCAGTGGAAGACAGGAGTGCCTGGCGTGCTCTGGTCCATGGGGTCATGAAGAGTCGGACACAACAACTAAACAACAACAAAGGATTGAAATTATAAGGTTCGGAGGGACCTTCTATAGAAAGGTGTTCCTGGATGTGACCTGGTTCCCAAGTTGTTCAGTCAGTTGGCTAAAGCCAACATTTCTGTCATCGAGTGACAGCCCTGGTACCTTTTTGTGAAGGTGTGCAAGAGTCCAATTCTCCACACAAGCACCGTTGAGCTCCAGGAGCCACGAACCATCTGGCACCCCTGCCTTGTGAGCTGGCCCGTCCTCTGGCACAGACAGTCGGAATGTGCCCTTCACACCTGCAAAGCAAAAGATACGAAAACAGGAGCATGAGAGGGGAAAAACTAGCATTTATCGGCCTCATTTTGCCTTCACCTACTCCAGTGTTTCCCAAACTTGGGTCCCCAGCTGTTTTCAAACTACAACTCCCATCATCCCTAGCTGGCAAGACCAGTGGTCAGGTTGACAAAGACAAAATGTGAATCTCAAGATGTTGGGTCCTCCTTTTTTCTCGGGGAGAAACGCAGCTGGGTGGGAGGAAACATATTGTCTGGATGAAAGGGGTAAAGCTTGAGCAGTCCTCTGTCTTACCTCAAAGGCACCTACTTTGCTCTCGAATTTAAATACCATGGAGTAAAGTTTGACACCCTGTTGTCCATGTTGATTTTCACTACCAATGAAATCAAAATCTTGCCAATGTTTCCTTCTGCTTACAGTGGTCTCTTATATATTTAGAACTTATAATTTTTTTCCATCAGTTTGGTTTGCCATTCCTCTCTGGTAGGGACCTTATGGTTTGATATAAAAGTCAGGGGTTGGAAGAAGATGCAGTTTTAAATGTTTAAAATGGGAATCCATGGAAGGGGTAGGTGGAAGTCCTGAGATTTGGAGAAGTCTCTGCATATGGATACATATTTGGTTTTTTATAACTTTGTACTGATAAAATAAAATAAAATTATTTCAAAAAGAAGAAGTTTGCCACCTTGGATTTAGAATAATGAAAGGGGATGAATTATTCCAAATTGGGCGGGAGGCATAATAATGTGTCAAAAATGCTGAGTTCAGTTATAAATTGTATTATTCCACCTTTTCTTTTAGTGATTCTTATAGGGTTTTTAAATTAAAAAAAATAGTGATAGTTACTGTTGTGATGGGAAAAAATACATATTGCAACAGTGTATTGTTTTAAACATATTTTCAGTGATGTTCCACTTTTTACTATTTTGTGCAACTGATGGTCTTTAAATATTAGTCTGTTTGGTGAAGTGTCGACCCTACAGACTCAAAACTGGTTTTGAAGCCCTCTCATCTTTGCAGGGTGTTCTGGGAGACCAAGAATCTCAAACAGAGATTTCAAAGGAACTTTACAAAAACTACAGTTCTCAGGAATCTTTTTTTGGGGGGGAGGGACCGCAACCGTTAATTAAATTGATTTAAACCCTGATGATAAGTTTGTTCTGTAAACATACCCTTAGAATCAAGTTTGGGAACAGTTTCCTGCAGTGGGTATTTATTTTCCCCACTCAGTAACAGCAATCTCTTTGTTCTTCCGCTCCCTTCTATTATCCCTTGCAATAAAAAGTAATAACAAATAATATCCCTTGCAATAAATGTCAAATTTCAATCTGGGCAGCAGAATAAACAACGGGGCGGGGGCAGTGTGTGCAAACTGTCTTGGATCTGATGGTAAAATTCTGCTTTTCCTCATGGCAGAATTTGGTTACTCATGGTGAAAAACGCAACGAACCGCAGTGTGGGTTTCACTACCTACCTTCTGGAGCTGAGACACTGAAGCCGAAGCCACTTTGGTCCTTGTTGATGCAGCACAGCCGTGGCCTGTTGTGATGGGACAAGAGCTGGCCAAGGTCTCGGTCGAGGGCTTTTGCCAACTCGTAGGATGTCCCATCCAGGACAGTGAGAGAGACTTGCTTCCCACTGCTCTTGATCTTCCAAACCACCTGCCAAGAAAGAGGGCAAGAGCCTCAAAACAGAGACTCATAACAGCAGAACTCCTGGACATCCAACAAAGCTGAGTGTTGCAAAGACAGATAAAAGGAATTCCTTCTCCACACAGCGCATAGTTAAACTATGGAACTCACTTCTGCAGGAGGCAGGAATTTGAAAGGTTTAAAAGAGGATCAGACAAATTCATAGAGACTACCAGAATACCTATGCTCTGGACATGCAGTCAGAGGCTTCTGAAGGCCAGTTCCTGGAAACCACAGGATGGGAAAACTGCTCCTGTGCTCTCATCCTGATTGAGGTTTTCCCATAGGCTGAGAGAACAGGATGCTGGACTAGATTGGCTGTTCTTATTGTTATGTACTGAAGTTCTCACCCCGGGCCAGCAGGGGGGTACTGTAGATAGTTATGCAAATAAGGGATCGAAAGTGACGTTCAGTGATTGGATAGTTTTAGAAAATTGTTACAGTTACATTGTACTGGAGCTCTATATAAACAGGCTGACTGAATCCTTCAGTTCAGTTCTGCCCTGGCCTGTGAATAAACAAGAGCTGTTTGAAAAATCGCTGTGTCGTCTGATATGTTCACCCACAACTTAACACTTATGGTCTTAAGTTCTTAATGAGCAGTGACCCCCAAATTTCCTCCTACCCCTGGACCACTTGAAAATTGTTAAGGGCCTTGATGGCTTGCATAACGATTTTTCTTCCTGTTGCAGCAATTGCGATGCACTGTGCTAGGTGCTGGATGGTTTTAATTTGCATTTTTATCGCTCCTTTGATTTCTTGAGTCGCATTCTGTTGTATTGCTATTTGAATTCTATGGGGGGAAAGCCCACCTCAAATGGGAAACAGGGAGCCACCACTCCTAGCCAAACCTCACCCTGAAGTGCTCCAGGCCTTCGACATAAGACCCGTTCACCTCTAAGATCCGGTCTCCATCTTGCAGCCCTCTGCGGTGAGCCAGACCCCCCGGCGTCACCTGTCGCACGATGTGCCCATTGCTGCCCGCCTCCTGCCGTAGCCAGAACCCAAAGCTCTCCCCATCCTCTTTCTTCAGGAAGCAGAAGCGCACCTGAGCACCTCCCTCTGGCTCTGTGGAAAACAAGATCAGAGGCTGACCCTGCAGACCCGGGGTCCCCAACGCAGCACTTGTAGGCACTGAAATATTCTGACACAGCTCTGCACCCACCACAGCCTTCTGACATTGCCCGATTTAAGTTTTAATTTGATTTTTTGGCTTGTTGATCTGGAAAGTCACCTGCTGCTGCTGCTTCTCTCTCTCTTTCTCTATCTATCTATCTATCTATCTATCTATCTATCTATCTATCTATCATCTATCTATCTATCTATCTATCTATCTATCTATCATCTATCTATCTATCATCTCTCTCTCTCTCTCTCTCTCTCTCTCTCTCTCTCTCTCTCTCTCTCTCTCTCTCTCTTTTAGGGTGCAAGTAGATGTTTTGACTTCTGTGTACCAGCTAATGACATCTTTCCCATCCAGACCCAGACCTTTACATCACTTAAATGCAGCCTTCCCGCCCCCACCAACCCCACCCACTGATCCTGGATGTTTGGATAAAACCCACATATGAACAGGGAAGGCCTGGGACAACACTGGGACAGGGGTGCCAATTTTAATAATAATAATAATAATAATAATAATAATAATAATAATAATAATAATAAATAAATAAATAAATAATTTATATTCTGCCCTCCCCAGCCAAAGCAGGGCTCAGAGCGGCTAACAACAATAAAAGTAACACAGCATTCTAAAATCAATTCATTCTAAAATCAATTCAAATCAAATTAATGGCAACCATTGGGCTAGAGTTCTGTGAGGATTACCAAAGGAGGGGGTCAGACTGTGCCTTGGCCAAAGGCCTGGTGGATCAGCTCTGTTTGCAGGCCCTGCGGAAAGATGTCAAGTCCTGCAGGGCCTTAGTCTCTTGTGACAGAGCGTTCCACCAGATCGGGGCCACAGCCGAAAAAGCCCTGGCTCTGGTTGAGGCCAGCCTAACCTCCCTGTGGCCCAGGACCTCCAAGATGTTTTTGTTTGAAGACCGTAAGGTCCTCCGTGGGACATAAAATATGGGGGGGACAGGTAAGCCCCACCCCACATAATCACATGGCACACACACACACACATGACACACACACACACCATTTGAATTTCAATGCTCATCAACTGGGGAGGGGGCTGTCCCCTCTAATATTTTATGGGGGCAGGTGAAGAGACTTCGTCCCCTGTGAGTGGCTCCTATGGAAAGGGAAAATACCATTTGGATACATTAATGAGGAGACAGAGCAGTGTGAAGCCACATTTTTTTCAGTGTGGACAAGCCCTGGGTGGCGATATTGTTTCTGAAAAGTTTTTTGGCTGTGGAGCAGGCATTTTGTGGTGTGTGTGAGACAGTCCCTTGGTTGTCGAACGTACCAAAGAGCAGGCGTTGCCACACTCAAAGATGCAAATGATGTAGAATTATTGTAAATCCTGCTCATTTCCCTCCCACCCCGAACAGTGATAGTTAATTGTTTTTTTGTGTTTGTAAATAAATAAACACAGTTTGGCTAAGTGCAAATTAAGTAGATTCACATCAAAATGCGTGCCCCACTGAATGTGCTATTTGCAGGGCGAGGTGGTAAACAGCCATCAGGTCCCTGAGGTGGAAAGGGAAGCAAGCCTCCCACTTTGCAAGCACCAAGAGAGAAACAGCTGGTCCTTCCTCTGCCACCCACGCAGCAGCCCCAGATGTCGCTCCCCATTGTTACCAGAATCCTCTGCCAGTGACAGGGCTGGGTTATCGATCCCATCTCTGGGGTTAAATTCAAATTTCCTGTAACACCAAGAAGGAGAAGGAAGTGTCAGCCACAGCTTGGAGGCAGTCACGGGTTCTCAGGCTCCTGAGAAACCTACGTCAGGCAAAGGCAATCCAATCAGCCTTGGCAACCCATTCGCAGCCTGCGTTTTTAATATGTTTCATGAGTGGGTTAAATTTAAATATGTTTGTGCTTGCCCCAAACCTCAGTACAGGAGCGTTTGGCTGTGTGCTTCCAGTTTCAACCCACCAGGCTATTCTGATTGTGTAAAGTGCTCTCCCGTGTGTGCCCTCGACCTGCTGTCCAAGGGATGCCAGGAATACCCACTCATTTTCAGTGGAGTAGCTCAACTTGGCACTTACATAGTTGACTCTGCAGTGTCCCTGGGCCCTGCAAAAAAGAAAGATTTGGGGGTGAATGAAATGCATCATACTCACTCCTGAAAGGCAGATACCCTCCTTCGTCCCAAAGGGTTGCATATCCTCTTCCCCTTTGATGAAGATACATATGTTTTACTTTTAGGAGTAACTCAGGGTAGATACATCTTTCCATTTACTCCAGCTCCAGTGCGTTCCAAACTATGGTGAAGCCAAGGACACAGCCCATAGATACCTTGTAGGATCTTGGAACATGCTCATGTTCAATGTAAAGGTAAAGGGACCCCTGACCATTAGGTCCAGGACTCTGGGGTTGCGGCGCTCATCTCGCTTTATTGGCCAAGGGAGCCGGCGTACAGCTTCCAGGTCATGTGGCCAGCATGACTAAGCCACTTCTGGGGAACCAGAGCAGCGCACGGAAATGCCGTTTACCTTCCCGCCGGAGCGGTACCTATTTATCTACTTGCACTTTGATGTACTTCTGAACTGCTAGGTTGGCAGGAGCAGGGACCGAGCAACAGGAGCTCACCCCGTTGCGGGGATTCGAACCGCCGACCTTCTGATCGGCAAGTCCTAGGCTCTGTGGTTTAACCCACAGCGCCACCCGCGTCCCCCATGTTCAATGTGCTTTCCCTCAAACCTGCAAGCCACATTTGTAGCTGCCGTGTGTACCGTTGAAACAGCCATTGCACATGTGTTCATGAGAGATCATAGCCCCCCACCCCAAATGCACATCTTTTGGGGATGCAATCTTGCAGGAGCCAGGTGACTCGTACAGGAGCATGTCCCCTCTCCCCTAAAAAGGGATGTCCTGTTTAAATCAGGACAGTCGAGGGGTATGGACCACTGGTTTAAAGTGACACGATACTGCTTTAAATGTGTAGTGCAGATGGGGCCCATGCTAGAGATGGTGAAGTTGGAGCCTCCAAATGTCATTTGATTCCAACATCCCTGGGAGGGGAGATGGTGTGGCTTTCCCCCTGGCCTGAGCAGTCACATGAAGAAGCCTACGAGCCCAGAAGCCATATCACAAGTGAAAGAGGATATGGTTGCAGCTTCTCCTTACTGGTTTCTCTTCTGCAAGTTCCTCGTTGCTACCCTGCCCCCCCCAACTTGCCATGAGAGGAAAATGAAAATTCTCCTGCTGGCTCAGCCTTTCACCAACTGGCAGTCCACCAGGCAATTGGGGCTGCAACTCCCACTAACCCCAGGCAGAAACATAGGGCTGTGATGGCGGGGACTGATGGGGGTTGTAGACCCACAGGTCTGGTGGGCAACAGGTTGGGGAAAACTGAGCCAGTTTGTGGAGGGATGGAAAGGAAAGAAGTAAGGCTGAGAACTGGCAGCTTGACAGTGACCAGTTTTGTGCCTTCCTTTATAGTGCAGACTTGGGAGTTGGCCACCCCAGTACTGATTTTGCAGTCCTGATTCCCAGTCCTGGAAGAGTCATCCCTCAGAAGATGTGGAAGAATGAGGAAGAAAGGGTGTGTGTGTTTTGAGCATTTGTAGAGTGCTGTTCTTCAGCTGTGGTTAAGCACAGTCAAAGGCAAACTATTTGAATTTTCAATTAACAGGGCATGGGGAGCAATTCCGGCCACACAGTTGCTGCGGATTGGAAGCTCTTGCACAAGCAATCTTCTGCTTCTCCAAAAGGTAAGACTTAGTAAGATAATGAAAGTGATAGGAAAATGCACCGGAAGGTGGGGGTAGCACTTGTTTCGATGCAACGTCATCTAACTTGTCATCTAACTGCAAACAAATAAGAATGAATACTCAACCGATAGGTTGTCCTAAAGCAACCTTAAACAGAGAGACAAGATTCCAAGCAAAAGTCCAAAGGTGAGATGTGAGAGACGTACGTATCTCCAAACTCAAATGGCAAATCCAAGCAGTGGGTTGTCTTAAGAGCATTTGCCACAGTTAACTTTTGACACTTCAGAGTTAATATAGTAAGACATTCGTCCCCTGCTTTTCAAATACAGTGGTACCTCGGGTTAAGAACTTAATTCGTTCTGGAGGTCTGTTCTTAACCTGAAACTGTACTTAACCTGAAGCACCACTTTAGCTAATGGGGCCTCCTGATGCCGCCGCGCCACCGCACAATTTCTGTTCTCATCCTGAAGCAAAGTTCTTAACCTGAGGTAATATTTCTGGGTTAGCAGAGTCTGTAACCTAAAGCGTATGTAACCCGAGGTACCACTGTAAAGAGAAAGTGGGTATAAAGGAGGACATTGACCTCTTGTACAGCGGACTTGCCTTCTCTCTCACTCTCTGGCTGTGTACACACCATACTTTTAAAGCACATTTAAAGCACACACATCCCAAGAATCCCAGGAACTGCAGTTTGTTGTTAAGGTTGCTGGGAATTGTGGCTCTGTGAGGGGTAAACTACAGCTACAAGGATTCCTTGTGGGCTGTGTGTGTGCTTTAAATATATGCAACTTCTCCCCCACCACCTTGCAAAGACACCCGTGCTTTGCCTTAAAGAATGTGAGGAGCATCATGACCTGGGAATACCCCAGTGCAGAAAGCTCCACCTGTGGAACTGCAGCTGCTAAAGGCATAGGAACCTGCTAGGGCAAAAGGGCAGCACCATGGTGTTTGTTTTTTGGTCTCTCTAACCTGCAAACAGAAGCCAGGAGGACCACGCACAGTCACAACCCCATCTACCTTTTGAGCTGAGTCGTCGCCGGTGCTTCTTCGTAGCCACCAATGCCATCGAAATGCTCCGTCTTAAAGGACTGTCCCAATTTGCACAATGTGGGTGTAAAGTAGGACATTGATCTCTTGTACAGTGGAAGCAGCTGTTCACACACGGAAGCCTCACTCAAGAGAGAAAGCATTAGTTTATCATGGTGGCCAACAGTCCCATTGGTTAAGATGCTGCCTGCTTACCTCCCTGTTGGGACAACCACCCCCACCCCAGTGCCCATGAAAACGCTACACATCCCTTTCTTGGGGAACCCAAAGCTACCACTTTAAGGGTGCCCCCCAACCAGCCACCTCTCTCAGCTCACCTTCCTTCTGCTTCAGGACTGCTTGAGTGTGTGAAGGTCCAAGGTCCAGCCTGAAGTGGCAAGTGAAACTGGGGACCCCGCCTTTTTAAAGAGATCACCGGAGTTTAATGTTTAAACGGGTCAGGAGTCTTCACTGCAACTGTGCTTACTTACTTCCACCTCTTCTCAGGAGCTGACCAAGGAGAGGAAAGCTATTCTTTCATTCCTGGGGAGTTGGGGGGGGGGGCAAACATTTCCCTGCTGTTGATATTTTCAAGTGGTGTTCAGTGCCACACCGGCAAATCCAGGTTGCACAATTGAAGTTGACCTCACGCTCTTAAACACAACACAACCCACTTCGCTCCAAAATCAGCCTTTTTGCTATAAGGATGGTAGAATGGCCTGGAAAGTGTGGAATAACAATTGCTTGCCCTTCAGAGAGTTACAATTCCCAGCAACCTATAACAAACCCATAAGGCCCAGAATTATTTGAGGGAAGCAACATGCTTTGAAAGTGCTAGCAATATAGATAGATAGATGATAGATGATAGATAGATAGATAGATAGATAGATAGATAGATGATAGATAGATAGATGATAGATGATAGATAGATGATAGATAGATAGATAGATAGATAGATAGATAGATAGATAGATAGATAGATGATAGATAGATAGATAGATAGATGATAGATAGATGATAGATAGATTAGATAGATAGATAGATAGATAGGCCACCAACGATGCTTAATTATCTGGGGGATGCCAATAAAGCAAATTCCTCTGGTTCTGCAAACCGTATGTGTAGCAAAGAATGAGCACTCAGCACATGCTCAGAGGACCTGGTTTTGTTTCTTTGTTTTTTACCATTACACATTGATCGCGCGCCACCCTGTCCTTTTGATAGGGCTGTGAATAAGCGTGATTAGTAAAATATATAAGCAACAACCAACATGTTCCAGGGCAGGTTTCATTTCCCTTACAGATTTCCAGATCTGTGCACAGCCTGGGAGTCATTCTGGACTCACAGCTATCCATGGAGGCGCAGGTCAGTTCTGTGTCCATGGCAGCTGTTTATCAGCTCCATCTGGTATGCAGGCTGAGACCCTACCTGCCTGCAGACTGTCTCGCCAGAGTGGTGCATGCTCTGGTTATCTCCCGCTTGGACTACTGCAATGCGCTCTATGTGGGGCTACCTTTGAAGGTGACCCGGAAACTACAACTAAGCCAGAATGCAGCAGCTAGACTGGTGACCAGGAGTGGCCACCAAGACCATGTAACACAGGTCTTGAAAGACCTACACTGGCTCCCAGTACGTTTCCGAGCACAATTCAAAGTGTTGGTGCTGACCTTCAAAGCCCTAAACGGCCTCGGTCTAGTATACCTGAAGGAGCATCTCCACCCCCATCGTTCTGCCCGGACCTGTGGAATGCCCTCCCACCAGATGTCAAGGAAATAAACAACTACCAGACTTTTAGAAGACGTCTGAAGGCAGCCTTGTTTAGGGAAGCTTATAATGTTTAATAGGTTTTGTATTTTAATATTCTGTTGGAAGCCACCCAGAGTGGCTGGGGAAACCCAGCCAGATGGGCGGGGTATTATTATTAATAATAATAATCTTTAGCTTACAGTTGCTTTATAGCATAGAATAATATTATAATTTCACATCATGTTGTTTACTTCTTACAAATCTTTTAACAAGAGGCGATTAAAAGAATTGCAAGAATTGCTTGAATTTTATTTTATTTTAATGAAAAAATCTTTTAGATCTTTTTACTGCCTGGAGCCCAATAGGATTGGGGTGGGGAATTTAAGTTTAAACAAATGAGGCTACTTTCCTGCGGATACTTACATGGGGGTAAACCCCACTGAACAAAGTGGCACTTACTTATTGAGTGAACGTATGCGCAAGAGCAGTCTTGCAAAAGTCTAGCTCAGGGGAACCTTTGGCCCTCCAGATGTTGCTGAACTACTACTCCCAACACCCATAGTCATTGGCCATGCTTTCTTGGGCTGATGGGAGTTGTAGTTCAGCAGCATCTGGTTCCCCCACACCTGAACTACCTAATCCAGCATCCCATTTCCTTCAATGCTCAACCAGATGTTTCCTGAAAACTCATAATACAGACATGAAGACCCACAGTCCTTTTTTTGCTTTCAACTCCCCAGCCAATTCCAAGGTATATTGCCTCTGGCTTTGGAGGCTCTCTGTAGCTTTCATAGCAAAGAGCTGCTGGTTCCTGTCTGCCATAACCTCACCCTTTGAAAAGCTGTTCTGGCCACTAGCCATTCCTGCGTCTTGCGGTATTGAGTTCCGCCAGCTCATTATGTGTTGTGCGAAATAGAACTTCCTTTTGTCTGTCTAACCAGCTCTCACCCCATAGCAGCTGGACTCCATACCCGCAGATAAAGCAACCCCCCCAACCCCCCAAAACCTATTTAGAATTTTTTGATGACAGTATCAAAAGGAGGCACAGGAACCAGATGTGTTCTGTTGAAACAAAGTGCTTTTATTTTTAAGGAGGCACAATGGCGGAACAACTGTGAATAATAATAATAATAATAATAATAATAATAATAATATTTACTAGTTGCTTCCCTCACAGGAAAGCGAACTCAAAGCAATTTACAGAAACAAACATAACAAATATGAGCCCCCTACTCCACAAAAACCCATCTCAGCCCTTTTTCATGTTTGCTGCTTCCCAGCCCAAGGACACAATCCGAACCCAGCCTAGAAGCTTGGCCTGAGATGAACAACAGAGCCAAGGCAACTGCTCCCTTTCTGATTCTTCAAAATAATCAATCCAATTGCTAGGGAGACAGTGGGTGGGAATGACTCACACGCTGCATAGCTATAGGCCAGCCGCAGCAAGCAAAGGAAAGAAGCCCAGCAGGGCTATGAACTACCAGATTCTGCATGCTGCTAGCCCTCAGTGATAAAAGCGAACCATTTTAGTCCTTGGCCCCAAAAACGACTGGCGGATTCCATGTGTGAAGTTGTGAATCTTCGAAAAGCTGAGGATCTGCTCCACTGCGGGGAAGGAAGCATGGCTCATGAGGTATTTGTGTTTAGAATTGATGGCAGAGGTTGGAGAGAAGCAGTGTGACTAGGAAGGCTGTGTTCCTTAAGGCAACACAGAAGCACCCCCTCACTCTGATCACACAAAAGCCAGCTTTGCCAGTGCACAGCTCACTGTGGTCCTCAACTCAGCCTTTCCCTGAAAATCAGCACCTCATATGTATAGCACGTGGGGATGCTGAGAACAGTTTCATTCAGCATCACCTCCCTTTGCTGAGCAGTGAGAAAGAGGGTTCCCTGGCTGCCACAGGGTCTGTATCTATAGGGGTGCACTCAATATCTTATTGGAGAGTGGGATCAGTCTGGAACTGACCCACTGCATGCTGTTCAGTTTTCTCTTCCAGGCGATCAAGCTCTGGGTAAAAATCAGTTCTGCAGCTTTTTAGCAACACTGCACAGAACCGATTGGCATATGCCTGTGACATCACAAAAAACCCCACCCACCTGGGAGCAATGTTTTGACTTCTAAATTCTCTTTTGCATTATTGAATTAAAAATGAAAGAAGAAGAAGAGTTTGGATTTGATATCCCGCTTTATCATTACCTGAAGGAGTCTCAAAGTGGCTAACATCCTCCTTTCCCTTCCTCCCCCACAACAAACACTCTGTGAGGTGAGTGGGGCTGAGAGACTTCAAAGAAGTGTGACTGGCCCAAGGTCACCCAGCAGCTGCATGTGGAGGAGCGGGGAAGTGAACCCAGTTCACCAGATTACAAGTCCACCGCTCCTAACCACTACACCACACTGGCTCACACCAACAAGGTAGCAAATAAACATTTAAATGAATATGCATAGATGAAATACATATATACCGTATTTTTCTGTGTATAAGACGCACTCATATATAAGACGACCCCTAATTTTTTAAACCCAAAATTAAGAAATTAAATTGTTTAGCTTTTTTGGGGGGTGGGGTGAGATCACTTCCGCCAATCGCCTGCCACTGTCGATCGCTTGCCACAGCTATTGCCGATTGCACACGTCGCTGCAGCTGCCAATTGCCTGCCCGCCTTGCCACAACCACTAATCGCCTCCCAATTGCTGAAGCCACAGCCAATCACAAGCAGACCTTGCCGCAGCCACCAATCACCAGCCGAATTGCTGCTGTCAATCTCCTGCTTGCTGCTGCCATTAATCGCACATCCCCCTCTGTATTCACCATCCATGTATAAGACGACACCCAATTTTTGCCTCTTTTTTTTTTTAGCAAAAAGCATCGTCTTATACACAGAAAAATACGGTACATATTAAGGCACGCAGTTTATCCGAAATATGAGAGAGATGTGGGAGACGGACCATGGAATCAGAGTTAGAATGGTGGTATTATATCTGCCACATGCACTGTGAACGTGGAAGGAAGCCAGGCTTCTAAGAACATCCGAAGATCCCTGTCGGAACAGGTCAAAGGTCCATGTAGCCCAGAAACTTCTCACAGTGGCCAATCAGATGGCTCCGGGAAGCTCCCAGGCAGGGCATGAAGGCAGGAGCCCTGCTTGACTGTTGCTCATAAGAACATCCGAAGATCCCTGTCGCAACAGACCAAAGGTCTATGTAGTCCCGCATCCTGTATCCTACAGCAGCCAATCAGGCAGCTCCAGGAAGCTCACAAGGCAAGGCATGAAGGCAGTCACTCAACCCGGATGAATCTGCTTGTTTATACCCACCGTGCGGCTCAACACTTTCCCCTGGCGTTTTCCAAACTGGCACAAGCTCACGCTTTTTCCAGGAGATTCCAGCAGCAGTGGAGCACTAGGAAGTGCCCTGCTGAAGGTCTCCCAGCATCCGCTTGACTTCGTTCTCCACGCGGATGAACTTGGCCTTCTTCCAAGGATTGGCCGTCTCCCGGCGGCTGCACCGCAAGTCCTCCAGGAGCAGGCCAAGGTGCTGCCGCACGCGGTCGCGGTCCCAGACGGGCAAGTTCTTCTGTACTACGTTCAGGATGACGGCCCAGTAGTCGGAGACGTCGGCCCCCATCGTCAGGAAGATGAGCACCTTGATGCCGTCGCGTTCCTTGCGCAGAGCATGGAGGGCCTGCTTGCCTTCCTCGCTGATCTCGTTGAAGTACAAGCTGGAGGGAAGGAAAGAGGAAGAGCTGAAGTAGGCGGGAAAGGCCTCTGTGTCCAAGAAGAAACAGCCAATTGGAGGAGCCGCCATGTTGAGGCAGTAACCAACACCGGCAGCAGAATGTGGTGCTAACAGGGTGGAGTTTTAGAATGGGCTGCACCATTTTGGCCCACAAGAGGTAGAGGGTGGGGGGAGGGAGAGAGTCACGTTTTCGAACAACTATTTATGCCGAAACGTCCCTGCAAATAGAAAGCCAGCTCAGCAGGCAAAGGGCCATAACCTCTTACTTTGAGATATTTGTTTTCTCTATGCAGGGAAATGGTAAAAAGATACAAAAAACCCAGAGAAGTATCCAAAAAGAGTGCCCCCTCACCTGCAGCCCGAAGTGGTACAGTCTTTTCTCCCACCCACATGCCTGGACCCAGGCTTAGGCAGTTAGCTAAAATGCAGATGTGCATCAACTTCTGACAAATTTGGGAGAGGAAATCCCCACCACCATTTAAAAAGCTACACCCACTTATCCTGTCGTTCCCCCCCCCCCCAAAAAAAATGGTTTGGGATTTTTAAAATTGAAAATTCATGGCACATTTTGTTGCAAATTTCTCCTAATATAAATGTTTGTACGCACCTTTGTCTAATAAGCACATATTTGCAAAGTATTTCCCCCTAATATAAAGCGTATCACCATGCTATGTTCATCAGTAGAAATGCTATTTTTAGGCAAACTTTACCCCACAATATTAATTTCTCTACACGCTGCTCTGCTAGACGGCCACACTGCAAAATTCAGAGAACTCTGGATTTCAAAGGAAGTTGGACAACATGACCCTTCCAACTCTACAATTCTATAAAGGATGTCTGCATTTCAGCTCATGTACTGCACCAGAAGGTGCAAATTCAGTAATTTCACCATTAAATGAGAACTGAATTGAATGCCTCCCCCATCCCTAGTAATGGACGATGGAACCTAAGATCTTTTGGCCAAGGCATTGGCCGAGCAGAGCGTTCAAAAGATGGCTCCTGCAGAAAGTCATTAGCTACCCAGGAGCTTATTCCCTTGCCTCTGTGCCTGCGTACATCAGTATATTAAGTTAGGAAGCGGCAGGAAAGCATGCTGAGACTTACTGGACAGTTTCCAGAGTGGCGTGCCTCTTGGCCTCCTCCACCAGAGCGAGGGCAGTTGCGTCAGACACCGAATTGTAGGCCACGTCAAGTTCCTGCAGGTGCTGGTTTTGCGCCAAGTGCTGGGTGATCACCTCCACGCCCCGGTTCCCCAGCGAGGTGTGCAGCAGCGACAGGTGAGTCAAAGAGGTGTTGCCAGCAAGGCCTTCAGCGAGGTACTGGGCACCCTGCTCTGTCAGGGGGTTGTCCGCCAGCCTGTGAGTGGCAAAAATGAAGAAGAGCAGATAGTGAAAGTTGGGTTAGCCAAGGTTGTGACCCTACAGATAGGGTCCATCAACAGTGTTCAGCTGTTTGAGGATGGATAATTGTCACATTTCCTACCCGCGGTCTAAAACAGTCATTTTCAAAGTGGGTTTTCCAGAAGTTTTATTTTTTGCCCTAATTTATTCATCATATATTTATCGTGCAGGCTCTCTGGGCACCTTTGTGACTTTGAAAGCAGCACTCTGGACCTCTGAACTCAAGCACCTTTGGCCCTGGAAATAGTTTCTTCTTAAGTTTCCTAAACCAACAGCAAAACATGGCCCAGTGAAAAGACAGCGGGAAGAGCTGCCCACAGAGGAAGAGCCTGTGCCCCCCCCCTACTCAACGATAGGGCCGGGGCCCTGTTCATGCAGGTTTGCAATGAAGTCTGACAGGTTTGCCCTCCCTCTTGCATGTAATGGGTGGACATGCCTTGGAATATGGCCCAGGACTCGCTGCGTGGGAGACACGCAGGAATTCATGGGAAGGGAAATCAAAGGATAGATGCAAGGCAGTAGACAGTTTGACAAATCAATACTGTGCTGATGAAACTGTCAGAAAACAGCAGTTTGAGATGAGAACGTCAGACCAAGCTAGCTCTGTTAAAGAAGTTGTCTGCGTTCCTCTGCACACTGAGTGGGAAGGCAATCCCAGCGAAAACTCAGTGGCATTTACTCTGCGTAAACGGGTGTAGGGGTTTCATCCTGGATTCAAAGAGACAAGTTGACTAGACACGTGACTGCAGGAGAACCATAAGGAGAACCTTTTGCATTTTCTTTAAAAGTTAACAAGAGTAGCCGGTTCAGAGCTGCGGTGAGGGGGCAGCAGAATCTGGTTGCTCTGCTGTTGCCCCACAATGCACTTTGACCCCATGTCCACCTGGGCACTGTGGGGAATTTATTTACTTATTTAATTTAATAGATTTTATTCATGGCTTGATTGCCGGGGGTCAAATTGAAAGGTGTAGAGGGGATGTTGACATCCAGAGTTGGACTGTATCTCAGCTCTACCCAAGAGTAGACTCACTGAAATTAATGCATGTCAGTCAGGCCCACGACAAGCACTGGAGACAGGATATTATTTTATAGGTGTGTTTTCTGCTGCTCTGGGTTTCCTTACTAAAGGCTGGATAGAATTAATCATCATCATCATCATCATCATCTGATTCTCCAGCTTTTATTTGGATGAGAATTTCCTTTCCTTTGGATGAGAATTCCTCTCCCAGTCCACCAAACTGTTGGAGGGGGGACTGGGAGAGATTTAGGGACAGAGCGCACCCCCTCCTCTCTGTGGGACTTGCAGTCTCCCTGTTCACACTCACCTTAGGGTACTCACACCACATTTCTCGTGCAACAGCAGGTCCCTGATCTCCTTGCATGCTTCTGGCCCCAGGCTGTTGAGCTGCAAGCTGAGGGAAGACACAAACACACAAAAATCAGTTTGCTTTTTTCCTTCCTCTTTTCCCTTCCTAATCACAGTTTGCCACCCTCTGGCGAAAGGCAAGAATGCATACCCTCTGACATTTCTCCAATGAAAATAGGGACGTCTCATTCCACAATGATTATTTTACTATTTATACCCCACCCATCTTTCCGGGTTACCCCAGCCACTCTGGGCAGCTTCCAACATATATAAAAGCATAATAAAACTTTTAAAAAATATATTCTGTATACAGGATTTCCTCCAGACGGCTCAGGGGTCGAATAACTCCATAACCACCCAACATTTCTACAATAAAAATAGGGACATCCTAAGGAAAAGTGTGACATTTTGGGAACAAATAAGAAACCGGCATGGCTTCTCTAAATCAGGGACATCCCTGGAAAATAGGGACACTTGGAGGGTCTGTGATTCAAAGCTTGGGGAAACATCGATGGCCCTTTTGGTCTCTTCCAACTCTATGATTCTATGATCCTTTTTGTGGGCTTCTCCCATGTGGGCTGATGGAGGAGTAATGGAGCAGTCCATTCCTCCTTTGGCATGAAATTCCTGGTCGCCTGTGGTGACCTTGCAGCGGGAAGACACATTACAACGAACCTGATAAATTGTTAGGGCATGGGATTGTATCCAGCTAAGTCTTCCTCAGAGTAGACCCGCTGAAAGCAAGGAGCCATGGCTCTTTATTTCTTTGGGTCTACTCAATGGGTGTTCTTCCTGGTGGAATCTGGGGTGCAAAAGGGGTCCTCCATAGCCCAGAGGCAGAAAATCTGCCATTGCCAATTTCTAAGATGGCAAGAAGTGAGGGTTGGGAAAGACTGTTCTCTGCCTGAAACCCTGGGGAGCCTCTGCAAGTCAGAGTAGACGATACTGGGCTGGACGGTACAAAGGAACTTCCTGAGCTTGTCTTTGAGCAACAGCTTGGTCATGTGAGCTTGTGAACAAAGTGCTAAGTCACTCTGGAACATTCTGGGCGGTATCTAACTAACTCACTCCATCCATGCAAGGATTTATGCTTGAACAACATTGTTCTCCCCCCCTCCACATCCCCCCATGCCCTGCAGAATCAGTTCTAGGGGTCCCTCCAGCCCTTCAGAGCATATTTAGGGGAGGATACAGGACTTGTGTGGGGAGAGAAGGGCAAGTTCCATTGGGAAAACTTAAATCCTTGCCCTGACATAACAATTCTCCTTAGGGCAACGTTGGAGAGAATACATAATCCAACCATCTCGGACCCTATGATCAGCAGAGGGGGGGCTTCTTTGGTGGTGCCAACACTGGGATGTGCCCAGTTGGTACTGACTCACGGCGGGGCCCTTTTAATGGTGGTTCCCTGGTTGTGGAATGCCCTCCCTACTGGGACACACCTGCCTCCATCATTATTAACTTTCAGGAGGAATTTGAAAACATTCCTGCTTACCCAGGCATTTGGTTGGCTGAAGAATACTGCTCCTGGGATCTCAATATTATTAGATAAGAAGTGTGTTTCTAACTGTAATTGCTTTAATTATTATTATTATTAATTAATTAATTAATTAATTAATTATACCCTGCCCATCTGGCTGGGTTTCCCCAGCCACTCTGGGCGGCTTCCAACAAAATATTAAAAATACGATAAAACATCAAACATTAAAAACTTCCCTAAACAGGGCTGCCTTCAGATATCTTCTAAAAGATATCTTCCTTGACATCTGATGGGAGGGCGTTTCACAGGGCAGGTGCCACCACCAAGAAGGCCCTCTGCTTGGTTCCCTGTAACCTCATGTCTAGCAGGGAGGGAACCGCCAGAAGGCCCTTGGAGCTGGACCTCAAAGTCCGGACTGAATGATGGGGGTGGAGGCGCTCCTTCAGGTATACTTAGTTGAGGCTGTTTAGAGTTTTAAAGGTCAGCAAAGTTTAGTTTAGAAAATTCTAAACTATTTTAGAATGTTTTTGCTGTGCTTTTGTTTCTAAATTGTCTGTTTGGGTTGCTTGGGGAGGAAAGGCAGGATATAAATTCAATAAACCAACCAACACTCACTGGAGTTTTTTGCACCGCAGCAAGACAGGGAAGAGTATCTTCAGGCTGTTGATGTCGAGGTGGCAAGAGGCCAAGTTCAGCTCCTCCACTTCATGACTAGTGGTGCCCACAACAGATGCCACGACGGAGCACTTGAGAGGGGTCATCTTGACAGAGGAGAGGTTGATGGTCCTCAAGGACTGGACAGCCTCGGCCGTGAAGCGTTCATTCTGGAACTCGTGCAGAAAGAAGAGGTAGTCCATGAGCTCGGACGGCGGCAAGCCCTTGCGGCTGTTGCGGATGACCGTCTTCTTCATGGCCTTGGCGATCTCAAAGGCTGCCAGGTTCTTGATGGAGCAGCCGAGCTGGTCCAGGATGGCCCGGTTGCGCCGTGACAGCAGCCCTCCCATGAAGATGGGGAAGAGCTCAAAGACCTCGTCGTCCGAAGCCTCGTCCGGGTGGCGCATTGGACCTTCCACCCCAAGGATGCTGAAATTGATCTGGTCCAACACATCGTCGTTAAAGTAGTCCTCTTCCTTGAACATCTCCACCGCCATGGTGTGGGCGATGGTGTCGCGGTCTTTGCTGGTGAACCGGCTGAAGTAGCGGGGGAAGACCTTGATGAGGCTGAAGAGCACCGGCAGGACGCGCAGAGGCAAGACTTTAGAGATGATGCTGAGAACCACAGTCACATCTTCACTCACCTTGCCAATGATCTCAGAGACCTCCTTGCCCACCCGTTGCCCCAGGGTCTTTTTCTCGCCCAGGACCACGTAGAGGGCCGCCAGGTACTCCTGCATGGCAGGGATGGTGAAGACAAAGGTGTGCTCCTTGCCCGACTGCACGCTGGGCGTCAGGAAGAAGCTGAAGACGTCTCTGCGGAAAACATTCAGGAGGTTGAGCTCACTCTCCGTCTTCATCTCCACCTCAAAGCAGCGGCGCAGGTCCTCTTCCGAGAAGGAGGTCTGCCGGGACATCACCCCCTTGTAGGCCAGCTTGCCCACTGTTTTGGACACGTATTTCATCATGGAGATGTCAGACGGGTCCGTGCTGTCCAGCACCTCCCCGCTGAAGTTGAGCCGCAGGAAGCTGGTGTAGATCCCGGTGAGGGTTTGAGTGGGGGGCACCGACTTGGTGAAGTAAAGGAAGTGCAACGTGGTGCAAACCAGCCAGCAGTAGGATGGCAGGAAGCAGGCGGCCGCAATCTGGTTGTGCCGCTCCAAGTTCCTGGACAGCATCTCCACCAAGTTGTCTTGCTCGTTTGCTTCCTCCGCTGTTGGAGGGCCAGAGGCCCCGAGGCACTCAGGCCTACGCAGGCGCAAGTGGAAGTAGAGCTTCTGGAGGTTGATGTCGGAGAAGCCACAGACCTCGACGTAGCGGCCCACGAACTTGCTGGGGATGCGGCGCACCGCCGAGGGCCGTGTGGTGACGATGATGCTCGCCTGGAGAGACAGGAGACATGGCTTGGTCAATGAAATCCAAGGTCAGAACCCAAGACACAGAACCTAGGGAGCTACCTTATACCAAGGCAGAACACTCTTCCATCTAGCTCAGTATTGTTGACACTGTGAGTTGAGAACATAATGGTAGTTTTCTAGCCCTGGTTTCTGAGTCAGACCATTGGTCTATCCAGCTCAGAATTGTCTATGCCAGAGAATGGGGAACCTCTGGCACTCCAGATGTGTAGGACTTCAACTTCCAGCTACCTTGGCCACCAGCATGGTCAATGGTCAGGGATGAAGGGAGTTCATATGGAGGGCCATAGGCTCCTCAGCTGTATTTTAATTTAATGGACCATTAAATGGGTTTTTGTTTGCTGAAGATGACTGCATTCTGCTGCTGATTCTCTCTCTAAGCATCTACCATTTGTGGATCTCAAGGGAAAGAGGTGAGCGGTCTCACTCAGGGAGCCACCCATTCTACCAGCATGAAAGATAGGAAGCTGAGCTCAATCCATCAGCTTTGCCGAAGGCATCAAACCCCATCGGATGCCTCTTGCCTCTGAATTGTGCCAGCCAGTCATTATAAGAACAATTGTTTAAGTAATAATTGGTGCCTGAGTTCTGATTTTCCCCCTCTTCCCTCCCTATCCCCTTTTCCTTGTGTGTTGTGTATGTTTTAGATTGTAAGCTCGTGGGCAGGGTCTGTCTTGTTTAATTGACACTCTGGGAAGCTTTTGGGTGGAACAGCGGGTTCAAAGGCTCTAAATACATGAAGAACAATCTCCCCAGAACACAAACCTCTGGCATCATGTATTTCCTCAGCAGGTTGACCACAATGGCGGATGGAGGAATCGGCTCGTTGGGGTCGCAACAGAGTTCTGTGTGCGCCAGGCGGAAGTCTAGATTGAGGCGGTCCAGGCCATTGAGGATGAAGAGCACTTTGAGGTGGCTGGAACCCAACGTGGGCACCAGCTCCCGGAGATGAAGGTATTTCTTGGTGATCATGCGCCGCAAGGAGATGGGTGCGCTGCCCTGGGAAAGGTCCTCACAGGAGAATGGGATGAGTAGCTCAAAGCGCGGGAGGCGGCCGTGACACCAGTCCATCACCATCTTCTTGATAAGGGTGCTCTTCCCGGTGCCCACCGTGCCATAGAGGACCACGTTCTTCACCTGATTCCCGCAGGCGTCCACGTCAAAGAGGTTCTGGAGGCCAATGGTGTGGCTACGGGAGGCCTGCAGCTGGTTCTGGATGGTCATCTCAGGAGAAGGCTTCAGGATCTCCTCCAGGGAGCTCTCCCGGATCACGGGGTCCACGTGGGTGGTGTCTAGTGAGAACGACGGGCCAAACTGACGTTCCTCGTTTGGCTGCTGGCGGAACCAGTCAGAGAGGTTTTTGCGGTGTTTCTGGATGGCTTCTGCGGAGGAGAAAAGTGAGAGTTAGGGCTCCTGGGCGACCTATTTATTACACATTGGTTCCGATTTGCTAGCACAACACTTAGAGAGAGGTTAGATTAGATCCAGGGTTTATTGAGCATTTGTTTTGATTTGTTTGCAGAGAGGTTGCAAGTCAATGAACTTTCCTCCTGCATTCATCCTGACTTGCTTGCGAGTTGTTTACACATCCTCCCTGTTAGCCACACACAATGTATGGGTAAGCACGCAGTTTGTTCCTTTGCTGGAGCAAGCCACATTCCTATTTGCTCATGCAGGAAAAAGCAGTTTCCACTGTTCAAAGGGCTGTTTGAAAGCCATTTCCCAAACAGCCCTGCACTGCTTTTTAAACCTCCAAATTTCAGGGGATTAAGAAGCAGCACAATGATGTTAGGGGAAAAGACTTTCAATCAGCCCTTTGCTAACATTCCTCCACTGCTCTTTTCTGATTTTTGGAGGTTCAAAGAGCAGCACGTGGATGTCTGAAAGTCCTTTGTTGCCCCTTAACTTCAAAGAATCTGCAAACCAAAGGATCACCATGAGATGTTTACAAAAGGCTGTTTGAAAGCCCTGCGCTGTGCTTTGAAGTCCTGACAAGCGGGACTTCAAAGCACAGCATCACCTGACGTCACTAGGGCATCCCTAGTCATTTGTTGGAACCATGCCGTCAGGTGTTGGAGAGATTAAGATCTGCCCCCGCCCCCAGCCAGAAAAGGCTCTCCATCCCAGCTTTCAAGCATCCCTTCATCAGAAACAGAAACCTGCTTTTAAAAATTAAAAATAACCAAAGCGAAGGTTCCCAAGCTGCTCATTTCTACACCTCGATATCAAATTGCACGTCTGAATGTAATTGCAGAATTGCATAAATCTCTTGCTAAAAAGAGAAAACCACGAAGGGTTTTCGCCCAGACCCCAATGGCAGTGGTAGGCATGTCCCACTCCACCCCGGCCAGGCAATCTAGTTGTGTTCCCTGGTCCAGATTAGTGATCAGCAACAGCATCACTCCTTGGAAACATAAAGTAGTGGATTTACCAGAGGTGGGCACATTCTTCAGTGCTGGTTGGCTTGGTCTGGGGGAGGTTGGCTGAGATGGGAACCCCTGGGATCCTCCCACATGACAGACAAAGTCCCTGTAAGAGAGAGAGGAAAGAAAATGTGAGGTATTATTATTATTTTTTAGTGTTTATATTATTAACTTGTAAGATATGGATTTGTTTTTTGTTGTTGTTGCTTTTTTAGTTTTTCGAATGTTAGTTTTTGTGTGTTGTGTATTGTTATTTTTCGATATTTTCCGTGTTGTTGTTGTGTGGAAAATACTAATAAAATTTATTTAATACAAATAAATAAATAAATCCTTAAATTATTTAACTGATTATTATCAATAAAAAGTTTGTGAATGTTTATTCAAAAAAAGAAAAGAAAATGTGAGGTATTTGGGCCCCAGGTGGCTAAGGAAAAGAGAACCCCTATAAGGCTGGCAGCTCTGTTTTTTTGCAAATACAAATGCATTCCAGAGCTTGAAAACAAACAAACAAAAATGTATTCAGTTGTTTCCAGAAAGAACAGATTGTGGACAGCTTCCTATGTCTGGATAGAGAGACAGGCAGGCAGGCAGGCAGGCAGGCAGGCAGGCAGGCAGGCAGGCAGACAGACTCTCTGTCTAAATTTCAACATCAATTTATGGCTAGCAAAGTAGCAAGAGATGATAAAAGTAAATATGGAGGAAGGCAGATACAGTCATACCTTGGAAGTCAAACAGAATCTGTTCCGGAAGTCCTTTTGACTTCCAAAATATTCGGAAACAAAAGCACAGCTTCTAATTGGCTACAGGAAGCACCTGCAGCCAATCAGAAGTCCCACTGGACGTTCAGCTTCTGAAAGAACGTTCAAAAACTGGAACACACAGTTCTGGTTTTTGATTGTTCAGGAGCTGGAACGCTCGACTCCCAAGGCATTTGGGAGCCGAGGTATGACTGTATAAAAGTAATAGAACACTTTTGAATGTTCAAAAAGGCTTCCCTTGCATTGTCTTAGTGGTTCCCAATTGGTGGTCCATGGACTCCAGGGGGTCCACATAACCCATCCAGGGGGTTGGCCGTGTCTTGAACGAGATTCTAGCACCCTAAACTGCACATTTCTTGGGCACCGTGCTCTCAGAAAGGTCACATCACTGGGACATGTTGGAGGGTATGGTGACACCATTCACATAACAAAAGCTACCAAAAGTAGGGGGTTCGTGGGTTGGATTTTGAAAAACAGGGCGTCCACAGTACTTTGCTAATTGGGAACCACTTCTTTATCTAATCAAGGAAGGGGTGGCTAACCAGATGCTGTTGGACTCTAACTCTAATCAGCCCCAGCAGCCAGATTGGCCAATGGTCAAGGACCCTGGGCATTGTAGTCCAACAAAAGAGGACCACTGTGTACAGCAGGCTAGCCTCTGCACCCATTCGTGCACCTCTCTCTAACCTCCAGCCAGAAAAGCGAGAGGCATTCTCAGAGATCAAGGACACCTTCCAGCCAGTCAAAAACACTTATATGCATAGCAGGGCATATAAGGGGCGTGGCCTGATTAAAGTTCCAATGGCCAGATAGAGAAGGCTGGAGGGCTGCATTTGGACCCCGGGCCTGTAGCTCCCCATTCGTGTTCTAGGTTGCCAAGAGTTCAGTATCCAGCACAGCATCCTTACCTGACAGGAGATGCTGATCTTAAGAAGAACAAGGTCCGGTCCACATGCAGGATCCTCTTGAGGACCAGGCGGTTCCCAGCACCTTCAAGGAGAGATTCCAGGACAAAGTTATTACAGCACTGGTTTATGTTATATTATTTACACATTAGTACTTATTATTTACCTATTATAAACGTAACTTGAGAAACAAAGCCACAGAACCACGTGTAAGGTAGCTGGATTCAGACTAAATCAGCAGAACTTAGTTCTCTTAGCTGAATGAGTGGGTTGTTGATTTCAATGGGACCCAAGTTCAGTCCCATCTTATGTGTAAAATCAAAAGCACGTTTCTAGTCCTAAGGAATATGGAAGGAGGAAGGTCTCTGCCCCAAGGAGCATGCACTTGGGCTTAATTTCAGTGGCACATGAGGTTGAAGGGGACATATCAAGGGCTTCACAGGGGGGGTTTAAGGAAAGCCTTAAAGGAAAAGTGGGGAGAGGGAAGGCTGAAGTTTAGTTTCTCTGTTTCTAATTTTTCCAGTCTTAAATTCAGTTCTCTATATTTCCATATCAGTTTGCATTTTTTTTTAAAAGGTGACATGAAAATTCATCACCATTAGTGTAATTTTTTCCTCCTAATATACATATTTTAATGCAATATTACCTAATACATTAATTATTTTTTACAGTTATGCATCGCTTTTTAAACCTAAGTGTCTCAAAGTGTCTTACAGAATAAAAATACGAACAACAACAACAAAATGTTAAAACCAAATATAAAAGCAGCAATAAAAGAAGACTCCAAAGTGCAGATCTATCTATCATCTATCTATCTATCATCTATCTATCTATCCCAAAAACAAATCTCACCCAACCCACTTAAAAGGATGAGTGGAATATAAAGATCACAAACATACCCTCCAAATTAAGGTTCAAAGGAGAGAGCAAATTATTTTTTTAAAATGTCTGGCAACTAAAAACAGACAACAGTGGTGCCAGGTGCGTTTCTCTGGGGAAAGAGCTCAGCAAAAGGGGAGCCATCACCTCTGCACCCCCTAGGCATTGAGAGAGGGAGTTTTTAAGGATAAGGAGCAGGAAGGAAAGACACCCTGCCCAAAGAACAAACATGCTCAGAGGCACTCTTACTACTTCAGCCATTTCCAGACTCTGAAAGCACGGCCCTGGAGATTGAACTCTGCCTTACCTAGCGCCGAGTCCAGGTGCATCGCGGAAGCTACAACGCCTCTGCTGGCCTTCTGCTTGGCCTCTATTTGCTTCAGCCTGCTCCAGCTGCTCCCCGCCTTGCACGGCCATCTCCTCAACGGCATGGTGGCGAAGGAACCTGCCTTTCAACTGGAAGACACACGTAAAAAGGTCAGAAAGCAGAGCTGGAATTTCCACCACCACCACCCTGTCCCCCAGAATCTGATAATCAAGATCTGCGAAAATCTTGTCACTGAGGCAGACATAGCTTGGAGGCCAGGGGCCTCCTGAGCAAGCCTGTCTCTGAAACTATATCTATTGTATACTATATATTTTTTCTCACACTTCTTTCAGATAATTCCCTTCCTCAAAACAGCTCACATCAATACTGTAGGGTCACTTCAGGACAAGCTGTTTAATGACCATTTAGCATGATTTAATTGCAGTGAGAACTATTTGATTATGGGGAGATTAGACAGTGTTGCATCAAACAAGCATTATCTCCCAGAGCAAATTACCTGTCACTTTCCTTACAGCAAACAATCTGACCTTTGGGGGATGGGGAGGGGAGCGTCCTTGCTGCACAATAGTGCAAAATCAACGTTAATTGAGCAACCTGAATTTGCTGATTCAGAGCCCACTGTAGAATGGGAACAGTGGGGTGAGTGGCAGGGGAGCTAATGGCAGGTGGAACCAGAGGTCTCATAGACGGTTCTGATTTTATTATTTATTAAATTTATTAAATTTATATACCACCCTTCATCTAAGGATTACAGTTTCCTCCCCATCCTCCTTGATAGACCTGGGTTTCACATGCACACATTCTAGGAGTCTCACAAATTAGGAACTCTAGACAGCGGCAATAGCAGGTTTTATCCAGAAACTTGCACTCACACAGATCTTAGAATGGGGAGAATGTTCACAGCACGCACAGAAAGAATCAAATATACACATTTAACCCTTCAGTGGGGAATAGCTCAGCAAATAGTACATTTCTATTATGGGGAACGACTCAAGAGAATGGTTTGGGAGAATTAACTAATTCTAACCAGAGGGACCTGGGAAGTTGCAGGAATCGAGAAAAAACATTGGCTGGCTTCACGGTTTCCCCCACATTGTGTTTTTTTTTGCATAGCACACAATTTGTGATATATTGCAAGGTCAATATATAATATTGCCAGGTCAAATATTATGAAACTGATATCATGATATGGACTTCAAACTGGTTTTGGGCGATACAGCAATATATCACCCAGCCGTAATTCATTGTATTGCAAATAGAATTCTAATTAGAAATTGCACAACATCCAGCACAACACATTACAATTGCTACAACAGGTAGAAAAGATCATTAAGTGGCCTGCCAGGATGATCAGCTATTTTCAAGTGGTCGGGGGGTGATTTTAGGCAGTTAAGTCTCTCCTCCAGCCCTACCTGGTGATGTTTCCAGGGATTGAACGTGGAACCTTCTGCATGCAAGGCAGATGACCTACCCCTGAGCCCTTCCCTGACTACACATGCCCAAGAAGGAGCAAGCCCACAGAGGCCAAGAGGTGCTGCAAGAGGGTGGCTTCCAAAACACACATGCTCACTACTGGTAGGAAGCCAAAAACAGATCTAAACACACAGTCACACATTCTCAGAGACAGGAAAGGAGGAGCAAGTTTGGAGACTACCATTTGTTGTGAAAATAGAAAACAGGGGAAGAAGCCAAAGGTACCTTTTCAGTCCCTGTGGACAATCGCAAAGCAGGAGTCCTGGAGCTTGTCGAAAGTCCTAAGTCAGGTTGGAAACAGCAAGGGCTGCAGCAAGGACTTCTGCTTCACTAAGCAGAGACCCAGGGAAGCAGGAGACTGGAGGCAGTGGAGGCAAAGCAAGGGTAAGAATGCAGCACTAGACACCGGGGTTTCATCCAGGGAAAAGCGATTCAGCAAGAAGGACTTCAGGCAGCCAGTGGAGCCCAGCAGAAAAGGAGCCAAGAGGGGGTTCAGGAGCCTGGTTTTTATACTCTGGGGGACAAAAGCTTCAAAGCGAATTCCAAAGTTGATTGGATCAGTGACGTGTTGCTCCTGGCCAATCCTTTTGGTCCATGGCAAGGTGGGGTGGGTCCCCGCCTTAATAGGATTATCTTTGGTTATCTTTCCTTGGCATAGTCACACCTTGGCTAGTGTGATTGGATTTTAGACTGGGTGGGCTTAGAAGTGCACCTTGTGAGGATGGCTAATTCGATTGCACTGCCCGAGGTGCAAATGGCTGTGCACAGAACAACATCACCCCAGTCTGGATTATTCCTAAATTTCATTTTAGCAAATTCCCACCTCCCATTCCATGCTTTCTTCAACCCCTCTCTTCCACTTTCTTTAACCTTACAATAATCCATGCAACTGTCTCTTCTCCGCAGCCCTCTGAACACAAGCCCCAAACATGGTTCATTATACTTTTCCACTACGAAGTAAGGAAAAATATAACTTTAAAGAAAAACAGCCAACACATTTAGTCCCAGTAACCTTACGTGTGCTTTCTTGACAGCAAGTCCCACTAAAACGAACTTTTCAGGAAACATGCATCAGACCAAGCTCATTCTGGGAGACCCCCAATTTGATGAGTTTCACCTGTTGACTTCTGCCTGCTGCCTACATGTATGTAAAAGTTGCATGCAGCCGTAGTACACCACGGGCAACACTAGCTGTGTAAATAAGGAGGGGAGAAGAAAGAGAGAAAGGTCTTTGGAAGGAAGGGGAAAACAGAGGAGAGAAGAGATCCTGGGAAGGAGATGAGTAGAAGAGGGGGTCCTTTTTGTAAAATTCACACATGCACCTTGGGGGTGAATTAGCAGGTCTTTCTCGCTTCATTCCCTGCCATCTCCAGTGACTGCACATCATCACAATGCCAGTCTGTTTGTGGCTCTGCTGTGTGCCTTTCTGCTGTCACTGACAGCCAGCTGAAATAATAATCTGCTGTCCTCCTCCCTCTCCCCTTAAAGCAGCAGGCCTCACTAAAGGACTTCACCAAGCCGACAAAGACTGACACATTTACAGCCGGCTTTGCCGCAGAGGCCTGGCTTGGAACTTGCCAGGCTGGCCACGGAAGGCTCTTAGCAATTCCTGGTGCAGAGGCCAGCTCAGAACACTGTGCCGTTAGAAAGCGGGGGAAAAAGACAAATGAAATTTGAGCTCTGAGGCCAGGCAGCTTAAACGTTGCTCTCAGAATTCATGGTACAAATCAGTCACAAATACGCAAAAAAGGGAGAGAGAAGGCATGGATTTTCTCCGAGCAAATGCATGCAAAAATGGGCTCAATTTTGCAGAACCTGCTACATCCTCATGTGCGTCCAGGGGTTTGCAACTGATCAGGAATAAATCAGCCTTGCCTTCTCTTGAGCTTTTAACGGTAGCTTTTATGTGCAGAAATCGATAGGCAGGGAAAAAATACAACTGCTGTACAACCACCTCCTGCTAAAGGGAAAACTCCAATGGACATCTGAGAAGCTAAAACAAATGGACATGCTGGCAGCCCTGTGGCTATAGCTTAGCTCAGGGGTCAGCAACCTTTTTCAGCCATGGACTGGTCCACCGTCCCTCAGATCATGTGGTGGGCCGGACTATATTTTTTGGGGAGAAATGAACGAATTCCTATACCCCACAAATAACCCAGAGATGCATTCTAAATAAAAGGACACATTCTACTTATGTAGAAACACGCTGATTCCCGGACCGTCCGCGGGCTGGATTTAGAAGGCGATTGGGCCGCATCCAGCCCCAGGGCCTTAGGTTGCCTACCCCTGGCTTAGCTGGTAACAGAATCCTAGAGACTGCAGGGCTTTGCCACTGCATCTTAAGTCGAGCTACAGAGTCTGGAATCTTGGCTAAAGTTATGCAGATGAATCCATCATGGCAGGCATCAAAGAGTTAAGATGAGAGGCTTCAAAGCATCAGAGAGTGTGCCTGTCCACACCTGTCATTACCTGTAAATCCAGGCCTGTCTCTAAGGAATTGTATCTGCTGCTGTTCTTTGGTTACCTTGAGATGTGTGTGTTTTCACACCAACAAGCCTTGGCAAGGCAAGGCAAACAGCAAGGGGAGAGGGACAAGTAAGTTGTTGTTCCTCAGCCCAGCTGAACAACACACAAGCAAATTGGGATGAATGTTCATTGTTGCACAACCCCTCTGCAAACAAATCAGGATGGATGTGCAATAAAGACCACTGCACATACTTTGTTCAAACAAATGCTGAAGGCTGAATAAATGGGTTATCTGGAGGAGCCACTCATTTTTAATGCTGGGGTATATTGCTACTGCTTCATTTCATCTTTGACTTTCCTTTTTTTGTTCCAATAAATTTTATTGTAGATTTGCTTTACTACAAGTGTTTGAAAAGCGGGGTATACAAAGCTTTAACATGAAATTAATCTAAAGCTACTGGTTCATTTCTAAAGGAGAGATACTCGGGTTCAGACTTCTTAGAGCTACATTCTTGGCTTAGGTTTTGTTTCTGATGCATGAAGAGGAAAATTAACTCTGTACATGCTCAGGAGCCTTGGGGTATCCTGAACTCTGATCAAACATTTGTTGTAGATAAATAGATACGGTTGTGTGTGTTTTTTGTATTGTGAGAACTTTAATAACAAATTCTGGAATCTGATCAAACACTGAACTCTGTCATGCTGGATTGAGTCCCAGCTCAGATTCAGCCCAGCTTCCAGCAGTCCCCACCCACCTCAAAGTTAGCAGAGAGATGGACTAAAGAGTGATACACCTGAATGGCAATTAAAAGCAAAACACTGATACAACATTTGTAACTCACTTTCCTCAAAATTTCAGTTAGGCAGAACATATTTCTGCTCTTTTAAAATTTTAAAGTTCAGGACCTTTCTGTGCAATTTGTAATTGGTTAACAGTGGAAACAGTTTAATATGTATCACAAAATAAGGCCAGTGATCCTTAATAGCTTGGGATTGCTCTCTAGCCTTGGAAATGAATGAACTCTGTCCATTCAAAGCTAGCACAAACAAGAAGTTATAGGAACACTTTGGCAAGACTCTGGGGGTTCCCCTATCTCCATGGGGTTGTCACCCACCCCTGCATTTCCCCCATAATGATAATGGCCTGAAGAACTTGGGTGCTCATAGAATAGAGCCAAGGTGTTTGAGCTGATCTTAAATATTGCAATAGGGAGGGATTTGTTAACTCTCCATGAATGTAGAGAGTAGGAATATAGGGAGCTAGCTTTTTAGCTACCTTGCACTTCCCTCTACTCTTGGGAGAAAAAAACCTGACAGGATTATACCATATACAGTATATTTTTGTTTTGTTGTCTGTGGGCGTTTCCAGGCTCTTGCTATCTTTTGACAAAATTCAATTACACACCAGCAAATTCAGCTTGCGCAATTCAAGATAATTTGGTGCTTTTGTGCAACAAACCTGCTCCCCCCCCCCCCGCAACCTGCTCCAGACTTTTTGCAAAAAGAAAAGTGACAGAGAAAGGCAAAGGAAAATGTGGGACAATATTTGCTCGAAGCAACATCATATAACCTCCCAGGAAACATAGGAGCCAACTCCTGGGGTCCAAGGGCCCTTTGCTTCCCCCTAAAATATTTGAGGGGGCCTGCCCCCAATAGTTGATAGGCATTGCCATTAAAATTGTGTGTGTGTCCCATGTCTTATGATCAGTTAGGTGGGGCAGGGCGTACCCCCCAATATTTTATTTAAGTTGGCACCTCTGCCAGGAAACAAATCAGAATGAATAGTGAACGAACAGCTGACACCTAAAACTTTGTGAAACAGATGATGGATTTTTCGGAGCTAGCCGACCTGACCAGAAGAGTCCGCGACCAGAAGGAGGAAGAGTATCAAGAGGAATGGAAGAAATTCAAAGATTATTTAGTTAAATATGTTAAGATAACTTAAACACAATTACTTGTGAGTACCAAATTGGCCTAGGATTTAAATATGTGACGTTGTAGAATACCATGGATAAAAGTTAAAATGAAAAGAAAGAAAGATGTTAATTGGACTAGGTAAATTTTACGTGAAACTAGTTTTGAACTGCTACAATGATTTCTATGGAAACTCAGCTAGGGGGATTCAAGGAAGTCACTTAATGTTAACAAAAGTGGAATTTTTACAGTTAGGATATATGTTTGTTTGCTTGCTTGTTTTTTGATGTTTTCTTTTGATGTTTGTTGATATATTTGTTTCAAATTTGGAAAACCAATTAAAAATTTTTTGGGGAAAAACAAAAAAACTTTGTGAAGCAAATCAGAACGCATGCTCAATAAACAGATTGTCTGGGACACACCTGCCGTCATCCCCCCAGAGCCCCTACCAAGGAAAAATCGAAGGGAATCGGGGAAGCTGGGATAACTTTACTGCTTCCCTTACCAACCCTCCCTTGTCACCAGAGCCCTCCGAGAGAGAAGAGCGGGAAAGCGGCTCAGAGTTGGCCCTGTACTGGCGTGACCCCTCTGTCCACCCGCGAAATTTTACCTCCGGCGAAGGATCTTCCGAGCGGATGGTCGATGCAGCCGTGCCCTTTCTTCCATCAGGGTCTTTTTGTCGTCTGCCGTGTGTCTGTCTGTGTTGATCTGCTTTTTCAATAGGCCTCTGGGAGGTTCGCGTTGCATTCAGAACAAGCTTCTCTTCGCCTCTCCGGCGGTTTATTTTTGTCTCTGTGAAGGCTCCTGCCCTCTGTCAGTTTATTTTGCAGCCGTAACTTCCTGCAAAGAAAGCCCTTCCCACTTGGCCTTACAAACTGCTTCTCTCGCAGCTGGCAGAGCTTCCAAAAGGGGGAAAAAGCACAAAACCAGGGAGGGGAAGATTGAGCAGAGAAGGCGAGCAAGATAGGAGCTGGATTACCACAGAGTGCATATGTGTGCGTTTTCTGGCACAGGCAGAACGGCTTGCTTCCTGCCCCGCTGGATTTGCTTCAGATGCAGCCGCCTCTATGCAGAATTGCGTAAACGTGGAGATATCCACTCCTGTGACTCTGCATCCCCTTTGCTGGAAACAAGCACCTGTGGGATTTCTGCCTGTCCTAAACCTTCTCCAGATGTGCAAGACATGCTTCTGGGGTCTGGGAAAGCATTGGCAACCCTCTTCTTATTTCCTGGGTGTTACATGAAGGTTTAGCTGCAAAACCTTTTTTCAAAGAACCCTGGAATGTGAGAAGCAATGCTAAACAAGAGTGGCCTTCTGAGCATGGGCAGAGCGCTTTCTGCCCTGAATATGGAGGTTCTGTTCTCTGCATGCTAATACTAAATGGCTGTTGCTTAGTCTGAGTAGCCACCTCTGTCTAGTACAGCTAGAGAGAAGAGTAGAGGCCTTGGGAAAATGGAAAGAACAACACGGCAGATTTTAATTTCAGTTGCATTTGTGGGGAGGGGGGAATGGTGATTGAAACAGGAACATAGAAAACTACCTTCTCCCCAGCCAGATCCTAATATTATTATTATTATTATTATTATTAATAATAATAATAATAATAATAATAATTTATTATTTATACCCTGCCCACCTGGCTGGGTTTCCCCAGCCACTCTGGGCAGCTTCCAACAAAATACTAAAATACAATAACCTATTAAACATTAAAAGCTTCCCTAAACAGGGCTGCCTTCAGATGTCTTCTAAAAGTTTGGTAGTTATTTTTCTCTTTGACATCTGGTGGGAGGGCGTTTCACAGGGCGGGCGTCACTACTGAGAAGGCCCTCTGCCTGGTTCCCTGTAACTTGGCTTCTCACAGTCAGGGAACCGCCAGAAGGCCCTTGGTGCTGGACCTCAGCGTCCGGGCAGAACGATGGGGGTGAAGACGCTCCTTCAGATATACTGGACCGAGGCCGTTTAGGGCTTTAAAGGTCAGCACCAACACTTTGAATTGTGCTCGGAAACATACTGGGAGCCAGTGTAGGTCTTTCAAGACCGGTCTTATATGGTCTCGGCGGCTGCTCCCAGTCACCAGTCTAGCTGCCGCATTCTGGATTAGTTGTAGTTTTCGGGTCACCTTCAAAGCTAGCTCCACGTAGAGCGCATTGCAGTAGTCCAAGCGGGAGATAACCAGAGCATGCACCACTCTGGCGAGACAGTCTGCGGGCAGGTAGGGTCTCAGCCTGCGTACCAGATGGAGCTGATAAACAGCTGCCCATGGACAGCTCCATGGACAGCTGTGAGTCCAGAATGACTTGGGTCCATCCTTGGGTCCATCTAGCTCAGTATTGTCCAAACTGACTGGCAGCAGCTCTCCAGGGCTGCAACCAGGGAAACCTCTCCCAACCCTATCTGGAGATGTCAGAGATCAAGCCTGGGCCCTTCTGCATACAAGGCAGATATTCAATCCACTGAGCTACATCTCTTCCTAAGAAATCAGAATGTCAGGTCCATGTGTCACGGGAAGCCGAGCAGAATGGTGGCTTCCTGGCATGTTTTAACCACCCGCACAAAAAGGAAGTGCAGGGAGAATGTGGCATTGCTCTGCTCGATCAGGAACCCTTGCCTACTGCGATGTGCAAATGTCACCAGTCTAATTGGCATCGTTTAGCCCTTGATGTGGCTCAGCACATCGGTTTCAGCTCAGCATCCCTCACCACCCACCCATGTGCCTGGCCGGAATTTGCAACACTGGTTTAAGCTGCAGCACCACTCCCTGTGAAACCAGAAATGATGGCGTTCCAGCCCTTCTGGTTTGGCCTCTTAGTCAAGCCGCCTTCATCAGCAGCTAAGGGTGGTTTCTGCTGCTGGCAGGAAGGGAGTCATTCCAGGTGCTCAGGCTGCCTCCCGAATCCGTGGCAGTGAAAAGCGTCTCGCCTCTCATCCCCCAAGGAAATGCAAATGAGTTCATCCTTTCTTTGCCTAATATAAAATGGATGCAATTCGATGGGAGTATGCAACCTGAACTAACCTCTGTAGCTGCTTCAATAAGTTGAGCTTGGACCCATTTCTTACACATGGAGGTTTCTGAATACCAGTTGATGGAAACTGCAGGTACCCTCAGGTCCTGCTTGTGGGTTTTCCATATGCATCTGGTTGGCCACTGTAAGAACAGGATGCTGGGTGAGATGGCCGCTGGCGTGATCCAGCAGGCTCTTCTCATGTCCTTACCTAAATTCATGGAGATTGAATGGTCTGTGGGAGAATTATATATTTAGTCAGCCTAATGTTTCAGTACCGTATTCCTTTAGAACTGCTGGATAGATGTGGATGGGAGAATTGCACCTGACTGGTGCGTAATTTACTTCCTCTATTAATGCACTATTTCATAGGCAGGTGTCTTGGAATGTATGCAACTTTTTGAGTAACTTTAAACAAGATTGAGAACTCTCAAGCCAAGTCTGGTGTAGTGGCGGAGTATTGGACTAAGACCATTAGATCCAGTCGTGACCGACTCTGGGGTTGCAGCGCTCATCTCGCTTTATTGGCCGAGGGAGCCAGCGTACAGCTTCCGGGTCATGTGGCCAGCATGACTAAGCCACTTCTGGCAAACCAGAGCAGCGCACGGAAATGCCGTTTACCTTCCCGCCGGAACAGTACCTATTTATCTACTTGCACTTTGATGTGCTTTCGAACTGCTAGGTTGGCAGGAGTAGGGACCAAGCAACGGGAGCTCACCCCGTCACAGGGATTCAAACCGCTGACCTTCTAATTGGCAAGTCCTAGGCTCTGTGGTTTAACCCACAGCGCCACCCATGACCCCACTCTGCCATGAAGCCTCCTGGGTGACCTTGGGCAAGTTGCTGTCTCTTAGCCTACCTCACAGGGTTTTTGTGAGGATAAAATGGGGAGGGAGGAAAACAATATTTGCCACCTTAAGCTCTGTGGAGGAAAGGTGGGATATAAACCAAACAAATAAATCAGTCTCTCTTCACTTTATTTCATGAAAAATCAATGCATTCTAGATATTAACAGGTATAACCATTTTTTTCCTGCAATGTGAACTGGAGGATTAAATTTTATTTAATTTTTTAAATTTAAGGTACAGTCTTTGCGAAATAGAATGTTTGTATACAGTTTGTACCTTTTTGTGTATTTTAATATTGTTTAGAAATGGAAAAAACAACCCACTTACTACTACCAACATCAAAAGTTGTGTTTGTATGTGTGTTGACCTGATAATGTAAATATCGGCAAGGTGTGCCCTTTGATGACTCATTGCATCCAGGTTCATCGTTTTTCCTGGGATGTGACTAAATGTAATCCAGCATCTCATCTGTGCTTTTTGGTTTGACTCAGTCCTGCAATTTCAGAATAAAAAAAATCCCTCTGTATTACCAGTATGTCTCTCACTGCCCACCTCACTTTCCTCATGCTTTGTGTCACTATGGTGATTTTGTAGTACTTTGTTGTCTGTGTTTTTGTGAAAAATGTTCAACAAAAACTTTTTTAAAAAAACAACACCCAAATTATTATCCAGGGATAGGTATGATATGTATTTTCAGATAATAAACATTCTAACTGAAGGGCCATAACAACCTGAGGTTTTCAAATATATTTACAGTGGTACCTTGGTTCCCAAACACCTTGGTACTCAAACAACTTGGAACCCAAACACTGCAAGCCCGGAAGTAAGTGTTCCAGTTTGCGAACTTTTTTCGGAAGCTGAATGTGCTCCGTTTTGAGAGTTACACTTCCGATTTGAGTGTCACACTTCCGTTTTGAGTGTTATGCTGAGGTCTGTCTGTTTTTGCTATTTGCATTTTTGCTTTTGCAGCTCTTTTTGTTTTGTTTTTGTGTCTGTGTGGAACCCAGTTCAGCTACTGATTGATTGATTGATTGTGTGATTGCAGTACATTGTTTATTGCTTTCATTTTATGGATCAATGGTCTCGTTAGATAGTAATATTCATGTTAAACTGCTGTTTTATGGGTTGTTTTTAAAAGTCTGGAATGGATTGATCCATTTTGCATTACTTTCCCCTAAGAAAACATGCCTGGGTTTTGGAATGCTTTGGTTTTGGAAGGGACTTCAGGAATGGATTAAGTTTGAGAACCAAGGTACCACTGAATATATTTTTACCCGCAGGAGTGTAGGAAGCTGCCTTATACTGAGTCAGACCACTGGCCCATCAAGTTCAATATTCTTGACACTGACTGGCAGCCGCTCTCCTCATCTACATTCTCTCTGCCAGTCGCCCAACACCCTTAAGCAGTGTTGGGTCTTGGACCAAGGGGAGGGAATCTTATTGAGAAGTGACTAAGAAGGGTTTTCCAGCTTTTCTAGTTTCCTGGGCCTGCATGAATGACTGAACAGGGCAGAAATACATCATTCCTCCCTCCTTTCATAAATAAGGTTCTTATGCATATCTCCACTACCACACAAACACCCATGGTTCTCTTCTGCTTTAAAATAAAAATCATAAGAATGTAAGTAGTAATTAAAGCCTGCCCGTCCCCTAATGGGGACAGCATCAGACTAATGAAAGGAAATTAAGTGACAATTATTCACTAAATTGTGCGCCCCCCCCCGTCCCCAGTTTCTCTTAGTCCTTTAAAGCCACAGTATGCTTTAAGCTTTCTCCCTTATTGTGTTTTCACCTGCTATTTTATTATTTCTGATTCTTATTGATCACCTTGTTACATTGTCATGATGAACTGCCATTAGAACTTTTATCCGGAAGGTTACAAAGTACAAATTTAAGAGGATGGTCTTAAACAGGAAGCAGTAAAAGGGTGGGCAGAAGCTACAAAAAGGAAGCTTTTACTGAAAGGCACAGTAGCTCTTGGAACCTCAATAGTATCTTGCCTCTGCACATGACACAGGATGGTACCGCGATTGCTGTAAGAGGCTGCTTGAAATGCATATCTTTAGAATCCACCTTGTTTCTGTATTGGAAGTTGTTTTCAATGTTGTATTTTATTTGTTGAACATTAGAGTGAAGGACAAGTAAAGTTCCTCTCTGCTCCCCATGAAATGCCACAGAAATTGGGATGCCAAAACCGTGCATCATTCTAGGAACACGGAAGCAGACCTTCTTCTACCCTCATGTAGTTTTCACAGATCTTCCAGAAACGAGAGAGAACATTACCGTATAAATATAGGTTTTATTAATGTGTGAAATCCAACTGGAGGTCTCCACATGTACACTTGAAACAAGTCATGTCAGCAACTCTTGCAGGCCTCCCTGGCCCTATATTTAAGACTCAGCTTTGAATCTTAGAATCATAGAGTTGGAAGAGACCACAAGGGCCATCGAGTCCAACCCCCTGCCAAGCAGGAAACACCATCAGAGCACTCCTGACATATGGTTGTCAAGCCTCTGCTTAAAGACCTCCAAAGAAGGAGACTCCACCACATTCCTTGGCAGCAAATTCCACTGTCGAACAGCTCTTACTGTCAGGAAGTTCTTCCTAATGGAGATCTGGAGTTCCCTATCTGTTTGCTTTAGTGGCCTTTCAGCTGGCTCCCCACCTTGTGTGAACGTGGCGAGCTCTTGGTGCTGAGAGAGACTGGCTTTTCCTCCCAGTGTGGTAGTTTCCTCAAGACCGACACAGTGGCAAGGGAGGGATGCTTAAGAGTCCTTCAACTGAACTCAACAACCTTCCATGAACTAGGCTCAAAATGGAAACCAGCAAAAAAACCCCGGCACTTTTTGGAAGTGGCTGAGCAATACTAAGAGGGCCGTTGTGTCAAAGCCAATGCTACCCACACTTCCCACTGCTTTGGCCCGGAACTTTTCCTTATCGCAGAAAGGGGGAAGCCTGTTTGTTGCGTAAGACCTCCCAGTCTTTGCCAGCATGTGACTGAAACCCCACTGGAAAATAGCAACAGTCTAGATGTTCCCTTACTCAGGAATAAGACCCATTGAACGCAGCAGGACTCAATTCTGAGTCAACATGCCTAAGGTATTGTGCTGTCTTTGAATCTTTGAATCATCAATGGTGGGTGTTTCCAGTTTTGGCATAAGCTCCTTGAGTTCCATTATTTATTTATTTTTAAATGGCAGGAATCTCTTGCAATCTAGGTCCAGTGGATCCTTAAGTTGCAGGGCTTTTTTTCAGCCAGAACTTGCCAGAATTCAGTCCTGGCACCTCTCAAATGGGAATCATTGCCATTATAAGAGAACAAGGGGAGGTATTTATGGTGAATTCCGGCACCTCTTTTTCCAAGAAAAACAGCACTGTTAGGTTGTTTTGCTTTAGTACCATCAAAGCTGTATGTACAAAGTCCCATACAGGATTCCACCCGCAAAAAACACCATCACACTGAGAGGACAGACAAGAAGGGAAAGCAAGGAAGGGAACGACCCAGATTTCCATGGTTAAGAAAAGGATACCGTGAAGTTCACAGTGACCAAAATGTCTAGGAAGACACACACACCCCTTCCAAGGCTTGTAGCAGAATTGTTCCAAATCTATGCAGGATGGAGAACAAAACCCCTTTTAAAAAATTATTGCCTGACTTCGGAGGAGGGAGGAATGTGTGGGCCACTTGGCTTCCTTCCCCTCTTGCATCTCATCTTCCATCCTCAGTCTCATAGCACCAACGGGTTCAATTGCAAATCTGCTTTCTTCTGAAAGTGTGTGCGCTCTAAACTGCATCATCATGCATTTATTTGCCTGCTGTTTGGGTAGGGGAGGGTCGCAGTGTAAGGGAAGCTTCTTGTAAAGGCTGTCCCCATTTCAGAACTTCTTTCGGTAGCCACAGGCCTTCAGAAGCCCAATATATTTTGCCGCCTGAGGCAAAGGACAAGATGACACACCCACCCCTACTCTTCACAATTCCATGTATGAAAGCCAACCAGAAAGACAGCTGGGTTTTTCTTCCACACTGGCAATGAGACAGTGTCCTTCACTGAAACCGACAGCCACAGGCTGGTTTAGGGGGCACATACCAGATCTCATGGTATACACAGCACCTGCCGCCCAAAATGGCTGTCTCGCTCTGCCTAATGGTAGGACCAGCCCTACTGCAGGCAGCCTGAGGGCAGGTCTCCAATAAACCACAGATCCCCCAAACAATTCTCTCAGAACATGGGCACAAGACACCCTTAATAGAGTACTGCTACCACATAAAGGTAAAGGACCCCTAGACGGTTAAGTCCAGTCAAAGGTGACTACGGGGTTGTGGCGCTCATCTCATTTTCAAGCCGAGGGAGCCGGTGTTTGTCCACAGACAGCTTTCCGGGTCCTGTGGCCAGCATGGCTAAACCACTTCTGGTGCAACGGATCACCATGATGGAAACCAGAGCCATTCACCTTCCCGCCACAGCGGTACCTATTTATCTACTTGCACTGGTGTGCTTTCGAATTGCTAGATTGTCAGCAGCTGGAACAGAGCAACAGGAGCTCACCCCATCATGGGGATTCGAACTGCTAACCTTCTGATCGGCAAGCCCAAGAGGCTCGGTGGTTTAGACCACATCGCCACCCGCATCCCTACTGCTATCCCATAGCACCTTTGAACCACAACTTTTGGATACATCCAGAGCTGGCCAAAGGCAAAGGACAAGATGGCGTCCCTCCTGTTCCACGAACATAAGCTGATTAGACTGGCAGTTCAATCTCACTACAACACTGGCAATGGAACTGTATCCTCCGTTGCAACTGAGGGCAGCAGGCTAGCTTACAGGGGTCATGGTTGGTCAAGTGGCACATGCACAGCTCTGATCTCCAACGGGGGGATGGACAAGGAGGTGGTTGAAGAGGCACAATAGGGTTCTGTCACTGCCACCCTCCAGCATTTGCTGCTGGAGACGATTGTCCTACTTTGCCTAATGGCAGGGTTGGCTCTGGGTACAATACATTTCCACTCATTGTCTGTGTACTGTCTTTGGCTCCTGTCCCAGCAGCAATATTTATAAAAGGACATACACTTAATGAAGGAGGAAGTTAAAGGGCAGGCTTTCCCCCCATCCATGCATTCATAAGGTTTGTCTTTCTGGATTAGACCAGGTCTCTAGCACTGGCTGGGAATGCAGGTTTGAAACTGGAAGGGGTAATTTTTCTGGATTTGCTCATGGAGAGCGCAACATTGCACATAGCGCAAAGTTAAAGTCACCTGGCGATCTCCTTGCTTCGCTGGCTAAGTGCCGGCATAACATTGTTGCGCAGCAGAAGGCTTAAGCAGGACGCTAGCAACTTTCTCGCACAACAGATTGTGCCATCTGTTGCGCAACAGGTTTCTGCTAGGGCAACTGTTGCGCTGGATTCCTCCGTTGTGCAACATTAAAACTCCCTGGTTGGATAGTGCAAAGAGCCTTTGCACCAGTAGACAGAGAACGCTGGATACAGCCCTCACTTTCAAGATCTGTAAAATAGGAATAATAGTGGCATGCTATTAAAATAATAAATGAGATGAGGAAATGATGCTCACCATCTCAGCGTTTGGGTGAGAGGGTGGGCTATAAGTCTCTGTTAAAAATGGAAAGCTGTTTCTCTGCCGATGCAGGGGGCAGCTTAGTTCCTGAAAGGCAGTGTTTAGGACACCACATGATTGCATTAAAGTGCTGCAGCAGATTGCAAAACATCCACCCTAGCTGCCTGCTTTTTTGTTGTTTTTTGTTTAAAAAGAAAGAATCCCCTCCAAAATCTGCTTTACAGATAGAATTTATTCATTTCTAGCAGCTGGAAGTGCAAAGAGATAGGGCTGCACAAGATCAGGATGAAAACCACTGTGATTTCTACCTGCTCTTTCATCACTAGGGACAGAGAAGAAATCCGACTTGGTCCACATTTTAAGGGAAACCTACCTAATTCATACTTCTGGAAACAATTTGTGAATCGAAACACAGCTGCCCTTTGAAATTTACACTTCTCTGAATTTTGCAAAGTAGTTCTCTAACCAAATAATGTATGCAAAATAATAATAATAATAATAATAATAATAATAATAATAATAATAATAACCCACCCAGCATACATTGGAGGGAAGTGTGCATTGATATGCATGTACAGTATTTGTGAAAATAACAAATGCATTACAGTTCAGAAATTGTCTTGCAAAATGTGTGCATTAGGAGAAATGTGTACTAAAATGCTGATAAATTTTCATGAACACTTTTGAAAACAAAGAAATTCACAAACTGCTGCAGAAATGTGGTGGACTGAACTTGGAAAAAAGAGAAATGGGGAGAAAACAAAATTGAGCCACCTCTTTCTCCCCTTTCCATGAAATGGGCTCTCTTAAAAGGCCTCACAACTAACCACCCTGATCTGGAATAAAACACAGCATTGAGATGCCTTGACATAGACATCCTCACTCTTTGGCTCATGTATCACTACCTTATCTTCCTATATAAATAAAAATGTAAGGCTGTCGTCATGCTGCAGTTTGCATGGCTGCTAATAGGTGGCCGCACCAACTCCAGCGTGATGAATGGCAGGCAGGCGAGCACTGTTAGAAGGTGACCTCCTGTTTAACAGAGGGGAGAGAGGAGCTTCACACACTGATTAAGCACATTAGCAGGGTTTTGGCGAGTTGAGTGAGCGAGGGCAGCAGCCCCTGGTAAATATACTCAAAGCCAAAGACTTTGGTGGCCTTTGTCACAGGGGATACACTTCATGGGAAAGATGAACCAAGCTACCCATAAAAAAGCATAGTAATGGATGTTATTGCTACTACAGATGGCAATGTACTCTGCACCCCTGCCCCTTTCTCTCCCATGAGGAACACAGACAAGGTGGAAGAGCTACAGGTTGGGGCATCCTCTTGACAAGGGACTACCCTCTTCCCAAGTGCAAGAGCTAGTGAAGGAAGAATCGGAGCCCAAAATGGTTCTTTGTCATCCCAGTGGCCCATCGCCACCAAAGGCTCAGAGAAAGGCAAAAGCATCCTTGAGTCTGCCAATTTTTTTGGTAGTGCCTGCTACAGACAAACAACTTCTGCAAATGTAAGATTGCTAGAAAGGTAAACAGGCAGCAGGGACAGAGAGGGAACGGAAAAGAGAGGAAATAACAATTAGGTGATATGCCATTGATTGTCTCAATATTTAAGATTGTATTCCAGCAAAGGAATGGCAAAGAACCTCGGCTGCACCTTGGCTTCATCGTGCTATATAGGTGGCAATCCAAGAAGGACTGGGGATATGCAAAAGTCCTAGACCAGCACTTTTCCCTCTATAGCAGCATAAAGATTATGGCTTTATCAGTGAGCTGAAAGTGGCATAACAGACCTATCATTTCTCATGGTGTGTAGTCCTTTATTTACCCCAGTTTTCTCTGGTCAAACAGGCCATCCGAGTTTATGTTGTGCTTCAGAAAAAACCCTCTGAAACCTGCTTGACCAAAGACAACAAGGAAACAAGAGAGGAGTGCCCATGCCATGAGCATTGATGGTTCTATGGCACCAGTACTAATTCTCACTTGAGTCTGTCTCCAGCCTACAAGGGCACCAAAGTTTTGTGGGACCCAATCCTATGCATGCCTACTTAGAAGTAAGACCCATTCAGGTCCAATGGGACACTAAGTAAAATTCTGCGCCAAGTAAAAGCTGGGATTCTGCAACCCGCATACCTGAATGCAAAATTGCTCCATTTGCATATTTGATCTCGTGTTGCAGAATTCTTATTCTGCAGTTTTCATTATTCTGTATTGTTTATTCCTATCTTGACAATCGCAGAGATGGTGGAAGAGCTATGCAGGGCACTGACAGCCCTTTCCCTCCCCCTTTATAACTGAGGTACATCAAGGGGTTGGATTCTGTAGCTAGCACAACATTCCATGCTCACACGGAATCACGGCATAAACACAGCCCTGACTACACTCTCCAGCCCAAGAAAGGCTGTGGGTGTTCTGACATGCTACTAAGAAATTTAAGCCTCACCTCACCCTACAAACAAGGCCCTCTAATCCTGCAGAATCCTCTCGGAGCCGGTTGCTCTGATCTCCTGTTCTAGGCCTGCCTGCGACTCTTGCAAAAATTGCTCACGGATTGTAATTTGGTTTTCTTGTAAAGAAAGAAGAAACGGAGATATTGGGATTGGGGGGGGGGAGGAAAATACAAAAAAAATAAAATAATCCCCATTGCTACAGTTATGGCAAACATTTAAAGCCTTGTGCGAAACACACACATACCCCCCTAGTAGAAGTCTTCCAGTTTCTTAATATTGACACACATGCTACAGTTATGTCCGCAAGCGAGCAAGTCAAAAAACGGCACAAAAACGGCGGCACTACAAAACTGTGCTTTGCAGAGGACGTGGTTGCCTGTAGCAAAACCCTCGTTTTGCCCCTCGCCCACCCCACCCCACCCCTGCTTCCCACCCCTCGTCTCCTTTTCCCAACCCCCCTGGGTCCTGCCCAAATTGATTCCAGCATTTCCCCATCCACCTTCCATTTCCCCTCCCGGTGGAGCAGAAACCAGGTTTCTTCCAAGTGCTTTGCTAGGGAAAGGTTTGGGCATCCTAATGAGGGCAGGTTTCCCCTCCAGCTGATATTGCTCTGGGAAGAGAGTTTTGACACATTCCAGAATTTTACCCAAAGAAAAGGGAGAGGGGGGGAAGGAAAGACCATTTTGCCAATGAAGAGAATGCCTGGAAATATTAAAACAGTTCCGAGATGTCTCATCAACTCTTCTCGACTGAGGTGACGTCAGCCACCAGCTACCCAACAACATCAACCCTCTCTGAGTCCACGACGCACAGATTTTCCCCGTGTCCTTTGGAAAGTAGGTTCGTGGGGCAGTCAATAGCATCTGCCAAAGGGCATCGGGGATTTTGCCCAAGTCCCCTTTTTATCTTTCGGACTTCACCTTGTACTTCAGGGTGAGGTAAGCCATGAGCCTGAGGATGATGAAAAAAATCCCTAGGACGATGAAGTCAAGGTAGAGCTTAGCTTCCTCCACGTCCAATTCCTGGAGTATCTTTATCGGGTCCTTGAAAGGACAATCGGGCACCTTACATTCCAATTCTTCCCGCTCCAAGGAGTAGATGGTGAGGATCACACCTTCAAAGCCGTACCTGTATGCCAAGATACAAAACGGTGTTGTAAATATAATATTAATGCATATTCAGAGATCCCTGAACTTTTAGGCTACTTCCAAATGAAAGCTAAAAAACCTGGGGTGTTCACAGGGTGGTATTCACTGCTGGTCCTACTCAGAGCAGACCGACTGAAGTTTATGGACACTGCTAACTTAGCTTCATTAATTTCAGTGGGTCTACTCTGAGCAGGACTAAGCTGAATGCAACCTGAAGATACTCCCATGACTTGCTAAAGTTGAGAATGGGACATATTTTTACACCCCCTTTTTTCAAGAACTGCTGGTTGTAGCCAACCAAATCCTACTCAGAATAGACCCATTTAAACAAATAAGCTTAAATTTGCACTATCTTCAGGGGATCTACTCTGAGTAAGACAAGCATTGATAGGACCCCATGAGTCTTGTGTGACCTGGTGCATTAAATGCTGCTCAAGAAACCTAGAATGTATTTCATATGTTTTGGGAATTTTTAATGGTGGGTTGCTGTTGTTTTGTTATTTTGTTAATCTGGATTAAAATAAACCATTTTAAAATGTGTTTGATATTTTGACCTGGTTCGCATGACATAGTAAGGCAAACCATGGTTTCCTGTTACTGCTCAAGTGTGTCCTCCTTTGCTCCTCCCCAGTCCTTTTCACTGCCACACCAGGCTGAGCTAAAACCAAGGTTTTCGTATTTCCTTCATAGCCAAGAACAGCACGTTTCTTTAATAAAGTTTATGTCTGGTTGTAACAAAAAACAACAACCCTTGAGGTGGTTTGCAAAAAGAACACTGAAATTATCATACTCCAACTCTTAAAAGCAACAACTGAAAACCCGCAAAAAATAATTAAAGCCCAAGATCAGCTAAAAAGGAAATTAAAACGCATGTCAACACTCTACATGTCTGAATAGGCTTGCCTAAACAAAAATGTTTTTAGCAGGAGACAATAACAGTACAGTGAAGGCACCTGTCTGGTGTCAATAAGCAGGTTTGAGGCTGCCACACTGAAAGAATGATTTCTTATAAATGCAAGAACGAGTATTATGCAGCACCTATAACATTACCAGTTCTGCATATCCTGGTCCCAAGCTTTCAAGAGCTTTATATACCAAGAGTAACACCTTGAACTTGGCCCGGTAGCGAAAGGGCAACTGGTACAAGTATCTGAGCAGAAGTTTCCCTCCTGTCAACAACCCTGCTGCAGCATTCTGCACTAGCTGGATTTTCCGGGTTATGTGCAAGAGATTGATCCTCGGATTGAGCACATTGCAGCAATCCCATCTTGAAGCAACTGATGCAAAAGCTACTGTGCCTGGCGCACATCCCTGGTCAGATTGCATTGCAGAGCCTTGGAATGCAGCGAGGTGCGCTTATGCGCGCTAGGAGCCCCACCTGACATAAGAGACATACGAACTCCACTGCAGGTAGGTAGGGATGGTCTTGAAACTCACAAAGAAGCCAGAAAAGAGGAGGACGGGGATGGCTGTGACGGGACCCACAAAGGTGGCCACCTGGAAGACAAAGGAGGAAAGGGAGAAAGAGGCACACAAGTTAAAGAGGACTTCCAGACAAGGACTCTATGCCACCAAATTCAACAGCGTTTTGGTGCAACTGTCTCCATAGTTTTGCATGTGGCTTTGACTAATATTTACACATTTTTGCCAAGCAATTGCTCCCCAAGAGAATGCATTGTTGTTTGTTGTTTTCACTCCTATCGCTGGTTTCATGCACACTTTACCTTAATACACACATTTTTGCCCACAACGCTTGGCTGTGATTCCTACATTGCAGGAGATGGGACTAGATGACCCTGGGGTTTCCTTCCAACTCTACAATTCTATGATTATAGGGAGAACTGCATTGCAGGATGGCTGTGTTTCGATTCTCTTATGGTTTCAGAAAGTGTGAATTAAAGAGGTTCACCTTTAAATGAGAAGGGAATTGAATTTCTCCCCCATCCCTACAATTGGCACTCACATGCTCCATCTTTCAATCTTAATTTCAACCGCCACCCAGATATCCCATGCACTGTTATCTATTCAACAGCAGAGAGCAGTTTTTCATGGAAAGTTTCCATGCTGTGTATTCTAGTCCCAGCCCCATAACCACTTCTTCCCTCCCACCCCACCTTTTCCCATTTGGGTAGGGCTGCCATATGGCTGGATTTTCCTGGGATTTCATGTTCAGGAGGGTATGTGTGCAGGTACTGGGGCACGTGTTCACATTCACCTTTTAAAAAATTAAACCAAAATTAAATCTCCATATGAAGAACAGGAGAGCACCAAGACAAAGGTTACCAACTCCTAGTTATTTCTGCAAGAAGAGCCTGCAGGATCAGACCAATGACCCATTTAGTCCAGCATCCTGTTCTCACAGTGGCCACCCAGACGCTTGTGGGAAGCCTGCAAGCAGGAGTCGTGCACAAGAGCCCTCTCCCCTCTTGCGCTTCCCAGAGGACAGCCATGGTGGTGGGTAGCCATGGATAGTCCTCTCCCCCATGCATTTGTCGAATCCTCTCTCAAAGCCCCCAAAGCTGATGGCCATTACTGCCTCACTGCAGGAGCAAGTTGTCGTTGTTGTTTTAAGATAATATTTATTAAGTTTTTCAACCAACATTTATAACATATCTTTTCATCACCTATAATTTGACTCTTTCAAGCCTCAAACTCCCCTCCATCCCCTCAAGCTGACTTTCTATCTTCTTTACATAATTTCCTCGCATTTCCAATTCCCCCTATCTACCTACTTTCATTCCTTAAAATTCCTTCTCATTGTAGATACCTTTTGATTTCTAAACTGCAAAAACCTTTAAATCAGTCCTGTTGGTGTCAGAGATTTACAATGTTCTTTCAAAAATAAAATAAATGTACTCCAGTCTTTTTCAAACAATTGGGTCTCGCTGGTGGCGGATTTTCGCAATTTGCATTGTTTAACTGAGCACTGCATGAAGTGTTAGAATTCCTGCACCATGATTGCAGTCATGGGATTCTTGTCTTTCACATGACGGTATATGTTTTGACTCCACAGAGTGGGAAGTGACGGAGACAGGATGTTTGTGTTACTGTGTTCCATGAAGTGGGACTATTGTCCTTTGTTCTTTTTCTCTTTGCTCTCTGATGCTAGAGAGAGAGGGAGCCATGTTGCAATGCTCCGTGTGTATTTATGTGTAAATAAAGTAGATTAGCCAAAATGCTGAGTTGCTGAGATCTGTCACGTGCATGATGCGCAAACTCTGCGGATCCCTAAGTGTGCTGGTGTCGGTTGGCATCGGTCGCTGTGATGTTCGGGCTGAAGAAAGCTTGTGAAGCTCCTAAACGATCGTCCAGGAGGGAGAGAACATGCCAGTCAGGCATGTGTCTCTGCCAGGGTCCTACTCGAGTGTAGGCTGAACTCCTGACATGAAGAACTGCTTTTTGGGTCTGAACCTTCCAACATTCAGCTTCCTTGGATGGCCATTGTTGGGAACAGGATAGATCTTGGATAGATCTTGCTTGGATCCAGTGGGGGGTAGCCCTTGTCCTCTTACAGGACTTCATCCCTGTGCTGAAAACCCAAAGCACCACCAGCCCCTTTCCTCCCTGGTCTTACTTGTAAGGAGGTGGATGCTGCTCCAATCATGAGCCCCAAGGACTGGGCCACCAGGGCGGTGGAAGTGGCCAGAGCAGAGAAGAGCAGAAATCGGGTGGCTTCCGGAGGCTGGCCCGTCATCCAATACACAATACTGCAGTAAGTAATGGGGCATATTATCTGTAGGGGGCAGCAGGAAGCAGGTTAGCACTACTTTGTAAGTGTGGGGTTTCTCTCCACCACCCAGGGCCGGCCCACCCATGAGGCAGACTGAGGCAGCTGACTTGCTTGGCAGAATCTTGTGGAGCAGTGCTTCCGCAGGTGCCCCATCTTCCCCTTCCGGCGAGATCTTGCAGGACTCTTGCGAGATCTCACCGGAAGATGACATTTGTAACCAAACAATTTAACCCCTGTGTTGCAAACAATAGTCAGTGATATCCAAGGCAACACGATGACCAAATACAATGATACAATGTCAATATACACTCTTTATATAATATGAAATATATGAAAGCACATAAACAGAAAACTAATGAATCTCTGAAAGTCACAAAATACGCACTCTTAATGGATTGTCTTGAAAATATAAAACCATATAAGACTTATGTTTATTTGGTTTTTATATTTTCAAGAGAATCCATTAAGAGTGCATATTAGGTGATGTTTGTAAGCAAGGTTTCAGAGGGAGGGGGGTGGGCAGCTTGTTGTTTCGCCTTGGGTTAGCCACCCCTGGTTTAAATGGCAGCTAGCTGGGGGAGGCAAAAGTCATTGGGAGCAGAAACAGGCACAGTCTAGAATCCCCTGTGGGAGGGAGATGAACCTGTTGAACTTCTGTCTGCCACACAGCAATTAGACTCTGGGTGGGAGGGAGATGAAGTCCAACAACCTACAAGTTCCCCATTCTTGGGTTAAAGGCACAGAGCTTCTGTTGGGGGCAGGAAATGTGGCATCCCTGGTCAGGAACACAGGCATAGGAGAATGACGTGAGTACAGAAGATGCTTACCTGAAAAGGAATATCCGCCATCGTTTTAGCTAGAAAATAAGCCTTCAGACTGTACCAGTAGTTCAGATGCTCTCTCAGAAACACAGACATCTCTAGCGGGACTGGAGGGACAAGGAGACAGAGCAGAGCACAGCGTCACACTTGTGGGTTCAGTGTACTTCCCTACAGGAGGCTCCGGTTCCAGTGCCTGGGCAGCTCAGCTGCTAGGCTTGGAAAATGGTTATCTCCCTGAGAAACTGGTGGTCTTGACCCAGGCACCCAAACTCAGGCTAGATCTAAGTGTCTGACTCTCCATGCCACTGTGGCAATTGCTCCTGGCTCGCTTGGGCGCCCCCATGTGTCTGGCCTAAAAATACAGAGGCACCAGTACCGCATGTAGATTCTGCAGCCTGGGGATGTGCCTATGGCGTAAGCAGCTGTCCCTCCAAACTGCCAGGCCAAGAAGGGAGCCTGTTTCTGGGCCAGGGCAGGGCTGGGGAAGAGGATCTGGCTGGGCTGTCAATCACCACAACAATAGGTGGCTTCACTTCAAAGCAAGGAATTGGGAGCACATTGAAAGACCTACCGTATTTTTCGCTCTATAAGACGCACCAGACCACAAGACACACTTAGTTTTTGAAGGAGGAAAACAAGAAAAAAAATATTCTGAATCTCAGAAGCCAGAACAGCAGGAGGGATCGCTGCGCAGTGAAAGCAGCAATCCCTCTTGCTGTTCTGGCTTCTGGGATAGCTGCGCAGCCTGCATTCGCTCCATAAGACGCACACACATTTCCCCTTACTTTTTAGGAGGGAACAAGTGAGTCTTATAGAGCAAAAAATACGGTAATTCTTTCATTTCTTCCTTTGCAGCCTGGCATGGGCTGAACTGGACTGCAGGGGAAGATCTCTTCCAAAAGCGGAGCCTGTGGGTCGGTGGTTGGGGGCACTTGTGAACCCAACTCTGGCAGGGATGGGCTCCACTCAGGAGCTTCCAAGTGGATCCACTCTTGGTAGAGCTTGGAGCTGATGCCAAACATAAAAGCCCCACTTGCTGAGGAAGAATCAAGAGTGTGCTTTAAGGCGTCTGATGGTTCCTTTGCAGCTGTGCCTCTACCTGCTCCACATCTGACATTATATATGATGTGAGGTTTTGGGCACATCAGTGTGGTTTGGGGAAAACTGCCTTACAGGCCAAACAGGGAACCTCCTCAGGCTGTATTAGACCCATGGGCTGGAGGTTCCCCACCTCTGAGTGAGAGGGAGTTACTGTATTTTTCGCTCTATAAGAAGCACCAGACCATAGGACACACCTTGTTTTAGAGGGGGAGAACAAGAAAAAAAAATCTCCCCCTCTCTGCTCAGCACCCCTTCCATTTCTCCTCCCGCTTCGCTGAAGGGGCATTGCGCAGCTCTCCCTCTCTGCTAAAGCCAGGAGAGTCTTGCTCTCCCGGCTTCAGCAAAAGGAACCCGAGTTCCCGCTGCGCTCCAAAGGCTTCAGGCAGCTATCCATGAAGCCTGGAGAGCGAGAGGGGTCGGTGCGCACCGACCCCTCGCTCTCCAGGCTTCAGCGAAAGCAGCGCGAAGCCTCCAGAGCATGGAGGGAGTGCTCCCTCTGCGCTTTGGAGGCTTCGCGTTGCTATTGCTGAAGCCAAGGAGCCTGCATTCACTCCACAGGATGCACACACATTTCCCCTTAATTTTTGGAGGGGGAAAAGTGCGTCCTATAGAGCGAAAAATACAGTAGTTCTACAACAGCTGCTGACATCTTCCTTGGGGAAGGGATGTTGCTCAGTGGGAGAGCATGTGGTGCCAGACAGTGTGAATTAGACAGACCAACAGTCTGGCTCTCTACTTTCTCTGCTTCTTAAGCCAGGAGTTTGGAAGCCACAGCAGAGGACGAGCTGCCAAGAAGGACTTGGGAGCTCCAGCCCTCCCCACACCCGTCTAAATCTGACCACCGCAATGCCATCACGTTGGGTATGGCTTCCCTTCCATCTGGGGACAGAGCACTTACAAGTGAGGACTGTGGGCATCAGGGCAGCGAACATGAGGAAGAGCATGGAGAAGAAGAGGAAGCCGGTGTTGTTGAAGACCTTGGCGGCGTCATTGCCAATGTGCAGGTAGAGCAGTCCAATCAGCACACCGATGCAGATGTGAGACATGAACCGCAGGTGGGTTAGCACCTGTGTGCAAAGTGAGATGCGGCAAGTTTAGCACGACTGACCTCGCCCTTTGCGCAAAGCCTTTATAAACATCTGCAAGGTGCTTCACCGTCTTAAAGCAATAATAATAATAATAATAATAATAATAATAATAATAATAATAATTTATTATATGTACCCTCCCATCTGGCTGGGTTTCCCCAGCCACTCTGGGCAGTTTCCAACAGAGATTTAAAATACATTAAAACATCAATCATTAAAAACTTCCCTAAACAGGGCTGCCTTCAGATGTCTTCTAAAAGTCAGGTAGTTGTTTATCTCTTTGACATTTGATGGGAGGGCGTTCTACAGGGTGGGTGCCACTACGGAGAAGACCCTCTGCCTGGTTCCCTGTAACTTGGCTTCTCCAGTGAGGGAACCATCAGAAGGCCCTCAGGCAGAACGATGGGGGTGGAGACGCTCCTTCAGGTATACTTCAGCCATGCTTCTCACTCCTTTTCCCATTTCACAGATGGATCACTGAGGCTGACTGATAGCAAGGTGGCCACACAAGAAGTCCATAGCACTGGCAGGACTTGAGGCCAAGATGCTCCTACCTACATTTCTCTCCGCCTGATCAAACCATGATTCGGTTTCGCTGTTGGACTTGGAGTGAGGCCCCTTCGTTTCCCAGCTGTTGTTGCCCCCTATCAGCACACGTTGATGGGGGGAAAGAAGGAAGCAGAAAACTGGAGGGCAGTACCAGGACACTTCCTTCTGCTTCTGAATGGCTGGAGGTAGTCACCTGGCAACCTCTCACCTGCCTATAAATACTACAGTACCTGGGTTGTCCTCTCCTCTTCAGCCTGAGCCACCAGAAGACTCCTGACCACTGTCTGTCACACATCATTCCTACTGAACCAGCTTCATATTGTCTTGCCTGTTTCCCAGATTCCGTAAGACAGAACTGAAATACCCCATTTCTGTAGCAAAATATCCTGTATCACTCAAGTAAGGGGTAAGGAGAGTTTGGTATGCACATCATGAGTACAGGTGGGGAAAAGAGTGCAACTCAACTGTTGCCTCTTTGAACTCTGTATTTCGGCTTTGATCTGGTCCTAAGATCAGCTTTAAACTTAGTTCCTTGATTCTGCATGGGTACATGCCATCCTTTTAAAGGGCATTCAAAGCACATTCTTTCCCTCAAAGAATTATGAGAATTATTTTTGCTTCCTATGTTTTAACAGGACATAATAAGGATATAAAGTTTAAGGACTTGATTTCACATTTTCTAATTGCTGCTAGACAAACCATGGTGGGGGGGAAAAGGTAACCTGAACTTACAGCATGATATAGAACGATTCGTGCTTTGGCAATAATTACACGTAGAACCCGGTTTATGCAAGGAAAAGAAAAACTGCAATCATTTTATGCCACCTGGCAGAACTGAATTACATATGCATCCAGAAAATACTCACAAAAATACGCAGCCACTGCAATTATGAACATTTGGCAACATTTATGTATGTAACATGAACTCAGGAACTTTTTATTTTTTGAGGAGGTCGCGATGCGCCTTGAACCAGTCATTGCCCCCCTTTCCCCTGTGTTTTAATATTGTATTGTTTTTCTTTTGAATAAATAAACCTTTTAAAAAAGAATTCCAAGCACTGTAGTTTGTTAAGGGTTACTGGGAATTGTAAGTTTGTGGGGGTAAACTACAGCTCCCAGAATTCTTTGTGTTTTGAATGTGCTTCAAAGATATAGGGTATACACAGCCTTAAGTTTGTGATTCTGGCCCTCCTGGTGAGATCTGTCTTAACTTTGGGGAATATAGCTCAGTGGTAGAGCAGGTGCCTTGCATGCAGAAGGACCCGGGTTCAAAACAAAGCATCTCCTCATTGCCCTGATTCTGGAGTACCTGAAATAATGCTTCTGTTCCATGTGCAGAGTGCCTCTCTTATCACAGCATGATCCCAAAAACCTGGGAAGGTCTCTCTGCTCCCTGCACATAACTCTTAAAACAACACCCCAAACAAGCCACATCGTCCACCCCATATCCCATGTGCCACCCCACATCCCTCCTCCTCCTCCCACAACTCAAGCTCCTCCCTCTCTCAGCTTGCCCCTCCTCCAAGCCTCACCGTGTCTCTCATAATAGACAGGAACGTCCTCTTGAAGAGGATGCAGAATTGGGTCATGGTGCTGGTGGCAAAAGTATGGCTCTCGATGTGGTCCAAATCCTGAGAGCAACACAGGGCCAAAAAAAGAGAAAGGGGGTGGGGAGAAGGAGGTTAGTGGAACTGTCATGATTTGGGTGGTGAACATGTGTGATTTTTATCATGGTTTATTTTATTAGCCCGCCTTTCCATCAAACTGAAATGCAAGGTGGTCCACAAAAACTAAAAGCTAACACAGAAATAAGTGATATACATCTGAGTCACTTCTGAGTGTCAGAGGTGCACACCCATCCTGCACTAGGAACCAGGCTTTTAGTGTTGCAGCTCCAGCTCTCTGGAATCAGTTGCAAGCCCATATTAAAAAGGCACCTAGTATCATGATGTCTTAGGTGCTTACTGGATTTTTTTTAATTTTTGCTTAGGATGGCTTTCCCAGTCATTTATGTATGATCCAGTTTACATCTGAGGAAATTGCCTGGTGGTTTTTAGAGTTAGCACGGGTGGTTTTAGTGTTTTCAAGTTTGTGTTTCTGTGTTTTGTCCTGTTTTTAGCCATGTGCACTGCTTCAATGGCTTAATGCTTTGAAGCGATCCATAAATTAGTTTACTAAATAAAATAAATAAATAGGAAAGCAAATAAGTAAATAAATAAAAAAGTAAGTAAGTAAGTAAATATTTAAAAGGTAAAGGTAAAGGTACCCCTGCCCGTACAGGCCAGTCGTGTCCGACTCTGGGGTTGCGCGCCCATCTCGCTTAAGAGGCCGGGGGCCAGCGCTGTCCAAGGACACTTCCAGGTCATGTGGCCAGTGTGACGAAGCTGCTCTGGCGAGCCTGCACCAGCACAGCACACGGAAACGCCGTTTACCTTCCCGCTATAAAGTGGTACCTATTTATCTACTTGCACTTAAGGGTGCTTTCGAACTGCTAGGTGGGCAGGAGCTAGGACAGAACGACGGGAGCTCACCCCGCCACGGGGATTCGAACCGCCGACCATACGATCGGCAAGTCCTAGGCACTGAGGTTTTACCCACAGCGCCACCCGCGTCCCTACAAGTAAATATTACTAATGGCAAATTCGATTCTCTGTAGATTTTATTGTTATTGTTATTTCGGATACCTGCCCTTCACCAGCATGCGTATTGCTGCTAATGATGGTGCTTTGATGTGGAGAGAGGAATGGGAAAAATAATCCCTAGGTCTGAGTGTATACACTGGAATTCTTGAGTCATAAAACAAGCAGCCAGAGCCAATCCCTTTCCCCGCCCCAGCTTACTGCCACACAGTGTCCTGGGCATGAGGAATCTGCTTTGGTCGGGCTGCTCTTCTTCTCCTCCATGGCACAGAGCCCATTCTGGACTGCTTGGAACAGCAGTGGGTTTAGGTCGCCGTATTCTCCAGAGGCAACTTCGATAACTGCAAAGGAGAAAGCAGCGGCTTTCAGACAACCTTGTTTATCGAGCAATTTATCCTGATCTGTTTGCACAACCTTTGCAGGGAAGTCAGGCAACTGCCGGCTATTTGCTAAGCAATCGTTCCGAACGGCTTGCAGGGAATTTATATGCTGTTGTGTGAAGCAAGCCTTATCACTTACGGTTCATTTTGCACATCACTTTCCTTACTGCAAGAAGTCAGATTCTGGGTGGAGGGAGGGAAGGAGGTCAGGTGTGTGTGTGTGTGTGTGTGTGTGTGTGTGAAGCCAGCCTGCTGCACGAAGGTAAAATGTATGTTCGCATTTGCCTCTGGAACTTCCTACCACTGGCTTGTGGCCTTCAGAAGAAAATGCAGCCCTCGGGCTCCATCAATTTGTCTATTTTTTTAAAGCCATCACTTACTGAAATCAGCTGGGTTGTGGTAGGTGGGGCAATGCAAGCCCAGCCCTTTCAGGTAAGGGATGAGGTTGGGCACCGCTCCTTTGAAGATGCACTGACCTTGGCTCAGGATATAAAGCTGGAAGAAAGAGAGAGAGAGAAGAAAAGAAAAACACTTATGAGGACTAACATATTGGGACGGCCCTATCGTTGAGCGGAGGGAGGCGGCCACCTCAGACAGCTGATTTTGGGTGTCATTAAAGGGCAGCAAATAGTTAATTCTTTAATTTATTCTTCTTGCTTTTTTACTTCCAGGGAGAAGGGCTTGTGGGATGTTCAGGATCACAAAACGGCTTGGCTGGCCTTGGGTTATGCGCACCTCGAGATGTGGTGTCGCGTGCGCCAATTGCCGTTCTGACTCACACAGCTGGCAAGGCTGTGTGTATGCCACAATTCAGAGAAAGCAAAATGTGGTAGCAGCTTCCTGAACGCCTCAGCTTTCTTTCCTTGTTCTCAACCAGGCGTCTAGCCCTTATGGCTGAGGATATACCCCTGAAATCTAGAAGCCAGTCAGAAGCGGCTCAATGAGATATTCCAGGGTTGGGGACAGAGTAACAGTGTCCTCATCTATCCCTCCTGTGACTTGGCAAAAAACAATGCAAAACTGCAGAACAAATCCTGCAACTTTTGGGAAATTATGCTCGACTTGCATCATTTTCCGCAGGCCACACAAATTCCCTTTCTCCCTGGCACCGAATTTTGCTTGGCTGTGCACAGAATTCTGCTCTTTTTAGACCGCAATGCCCTGACTGACGGGGGGCACAGAGGATAAAAAACAAAAACAAAATGGAGGCAGCTTTGGTGAGAGGATGGACAGGCTGCAAAGGATCCTAAATCCTGCCTCTCCAACCAGGAACAGTGCAGTACAGTATGGGCTCTAAGACCCCCTGCACACACCCCTGGGCCACAATGGTATTAGTAGCGCCACACCAGACTGCAATCTGGATTCTGTAATTTACTGAGCCACGGCAATGACCTGGTTCAGAGGCAGACGGCGCACAGAGACCCTCACCTTATCAAACTTTTCAAAGAGCTTCGCGCTGGGCTGGTGGATGGTGCAGATGATGGTGCGACCGCCCTGGGCCAGCGATTTCAACAGCGAGACCACCTGGAAGCAGGAGGAACTATCCAGTCCGCTGCAGAGCCGGGGAAAGAGAGAAAATGCTGGAGTGAATGACGGCGGAAGGAGGAGAATGGAGAGTAGCCTGGTTTGCACAACACAGTAAGCCAAGCTATGGTTTAACAGCTGTGTGCAAACACATCATGGCACCCGTGAAGGCTTCAAGTGGGGACTCTGGGCAGGTGCCCCAAACTCTGAGCTTTCATTTTTTTAAAACAAAAATAAGTCTCCAGCCCTCCTGGAAAGAAAGGTGTGTGTGTGTGTGTGTGTGTGTGTGTGTGTGTAGAAATGTGCAGGTACCTTCTGAGTGGTTTCTGTTAAATTAAGAAGAAGAGTTTGGATTTGATATCCCGCTTTATCAATACCCGAAGGAGTCTCAAAGTGGCTAACATCCTCCTTTCCCTTCCTCCCCCAGAACAAACACTCTGTGAGGTGAATGAGGCTGAGAGACTTCAGAGAAGTGTGACTGGCCCAAGGTCACCCAGCAGCTGCATGTGGAGGAGAAGGGAATCAAACCCAGTTCACCAAAATACGAGTCCATCACTCTTAACCACTACACCACGCTGGCTCTACACCACATTGAGAGTGGTGTGTCTACCTTGTGTGTTTTCCCTGGTACTGAGGAATGCTCCCTGTTGTTATTAGAAGGCAACAGCATCAGTGTGTGTGTTTTCTTTCCATGATCGGTACCAGCATGGCATAGCTGAAGTTGTTTTTGGGGGGACAGTACCCCTTATTCCCCTTGCAGAGCTACAATTGGTTTAACAATCAATCCCTCTTCACGGGTAACTCTGGGAATTGTAGCTCTGGGAAAGGAGTCGGGGGTCTCCTAACAACTCTCAGCACCCATAACAAACTACAGCTCCCATAATTCTTTGAGGGAAGAAGCCATGGCTATTTAAAGGGGCACTGCACTGCTTTAGATGTATGGTGTGAAGGAAGCAGACAGAAATAGTTGAAAGTAAGAAGGCAGATGGGCTTGGAGGAATCAAGACCGAGATTGGGGCCCGAGTGCCATAGTGGGCTAGCCTCCATTTGCCCCATCAAGGGCTGTTCTTTGGGTGGCGATTTCTCTCCCCCCCCCACCTTCTGAGCTGCGGGGCACCTAGACTTCACCCCCAGGTTCCAGCCTTAAATGCACCATTGCTTGCCCAGTGGGAAGCCTCCTCCTACCACTGCCTCTTGCCCTCTCCCCCAGAATTGACACCGAGGCTGAATGAGGCCCATGGAATCTCTGCAACATCCACTGGATACTAACAGAGTCCTGCTGCCTTTCCCCAGGTGACGTTCAAGGGATAGGGAAACCTGGAAAGGCCTTGGCATCTTACCTGGTGGGTTCATCGAAAAACATGACCGGGGGATTGTTGACCAGCTCCAAGGCGATGGCAAGGCGCTTGCGCTGCCCTCCGGACAGGGACATTGTGCGGGTGTAAGAACACTCCAGAAGACTCAGAGCTGTCAAGATCTCGTCCACCTGGACCCCACAGAGGGAGGGAGGGGGAAATGGACAGGTTTAGTTGCCATAGGAGCCCGAAATGTGGGCCTTTGCCATCATTACTTGATGAGGTCCAGCATGGGGGGAATCACACACACAACTCTTGGCTTTCAAATATAGGAAATGTGCAAACTCACCAGCTCCTTCTTGACTTCCTGCTTCTCGTTCAACTTCAGGTTGGCAGAAACCTGAGGAGGGAAGTGAAAATGTTCTACTTAGGAAGTGATCTGAGCAGGTTAATGCACATCCAGTGGCCTAATGAAGTCTAGTTTGCTGGGGTTCCTGCAAATGGCATGAGTAAAAACAGGCCATTTGATGTCGGGGGATTGAAAAGCAGGTGTCCCTGTCCACCTGTGGATGTGAGGGGGGAGGAATCCTTTCTACCACCACCCCTGGAGTTTTACATGCTCAAATGAGAGCAGCTAGCTTCAGGACAGCCCAGGTCAAGGCTGGATTTAGGTTTGATGAGGCCCTAAGCTACTGAAGGTAATGGGACCCTTTATATGTCCAGCTGTCCTTTGTCAACAACAAATTGCTGCTTTTTTGTGTGTTGAATATATGCTATATGGTAATTTATGGACCTAATAGGTATCTAAAGCCATTTGCACATGCAGAATTTAGGCACCCAATAATAGAAATGAGGAAACCAGTGATATTTTAGGGAGCAGGCTAGCAGGCGGGGCCCATGACTTACATCATAGGAGCCTACACAACACAAAACACTGTTGCTGTATGTAGGTTTTATTTCATTTGTTTTTTATCTTATATTTCGGATATGTACATCCAGGGGTTTTTTCTTTAATATTTTGGGGGCCCCCAAGAGAGTGGGGCCCAAGCTATAGCTTGTTTAGCTTATACGTAAATCCAGCACTGGCCCAGGTTTTAAAAAATGAGAACTGCCATAACTGCACCAGAGACAGAGCTGAGCTACACAAGAAATCAAAACCACATGGTGTTCTCCTGTGGAAGCATCATATTTTTCAGGGATTCTCCCATATGAAATAAATAAATAAACCATCTTCCCATACTCAAAGTGGACGGTTCTAAACAGGCTTTCTCCCTGACACAAGAGATGGCCGAACCAGTTTCCTACCCCTGTCAGTCTTGTATGTGTTTATTCATAAGTTTATTCTGTATTAATTTGCATATAAATTTTTTTGGATGAAAATTCATTTATAAATAAGTATTTTAACTGCAAGAGATACATTTAGAAACATAAAGCATAAGACGTATTTCTTGTTTTCTGTCAAGAACTATATTACTTTTTTTTTATATAAAAAAGCAAAACCTGAAGTATAATGGCATTCTGATCTGTAGCTTACCCCAGGAGAAGCACATTAGGCGTCTTTGCTTTGAAATTCACAGAAATCAAATTCCTGACAGAGCCTACTCTGAGGCACAGACAGTGACTGTTTGTTTAAATATGGGGCAAAACACTTAAACATTCCACCACAGAACCATGTCCCCGTTTACAAAATACAATGCTTAAAAACAATAAACTGTAGTCCTCTGCAGTTTGAGGAGGAATGAGTCAGGAGGTGATCTACCAATAGGATCCTGACAATAATCTTCTCTCAGGCTATAAGCTCCATAATGTGGAATCCATGAGGTGAAGTGAGTTGGGAAGAGAGCCTTTGCTGTTGCCACCAGGGCATGATTCTCTTCCATCTTGACCTCTGCACATCTCTGGAAATCCAGATTCCTCCTAGGTTTCTCCTGGCACAACCCCCCACCCCCCACACTATCACCCAAATGTTTCCGGGACCCCTGCTCACCATCATAGCCTCGCGCACGGTGAGATGCGGCAAGAGCATGTCGTCCTGCATGATATAGCAAGACATCTTCCGGAAAGTGCGCAGCTCCCTCTGCCGCCCATTCACGAGGATCTGCCCCTTCATGCCCGTCTCCCTGTAAACGACAACAGTGACCTGGGATGTTGGGAGTTGTGCTTTGGCAACATCTGGAAAGCCAGAGGCTCACCGCCGCTTGAGCTACATACATGGAGCTGAAGAACCTGCATTGATCTCAGCGTTCCCAGCTTGAAAGAAGGGAGAGGTCAAGGGCTGGGATAGATCTAGATGGGCTTTCCCTGGCATTCTCTCTTGAGAGCTGGCGCCAACAGTCGATGTGGTTGGGCATTTGCCAATGACCCACACTCAAATAGGGGCCACACTGACAAGAGTGAAGATGTGGGGGTCAGCACTGGAGGAGGTCCGTGAATGGTAAATTGGCCAGGGTTGTTTAAAACGTGGAGCCGCCGCCCACTCCAGTCACAACAAGCCATTGGCTACGCTGGCTGAGGATCCACCTACTGGTCAAATTTGGCCCGTGAGGGGCAGGTCAGATATAGGAAAAATAGTTCCCCACCCTGTTCTGGAAAAGATGATCCGTGTTCATCACGTGACATCAAACATCATGTGATATATGCTCATTACAGGACATAAATCTGACAATGCAACAACAGTGAAAGCAGGAGCTGCAAAGATCCCAATCTCTTCAGGTAAAAACATGCCTCTCTCTGAGGAAAGGGCATTGGCTCACCGGTAACCAGCCAGGAGGTTCATGAGGGTTGATTTCCCAGCTCCGGAAGGGCCCATGATCCCGATAAGCTCGCGGCGGCAAAACTTCCCAGACAGACATTTCAGCAGCGTCTTGTATCCTGGAAAAGAGGGAGGAAGGTGGGCAGGTTGCGAGGGCTGCCCCAGAAGTCAGAGAGCAGCAGTGGGGAAGCTGAGGACCACCCAGTGCTGTGGGACTCCATCTTCCCCCAGCCCCAGGCAACATGAAGGGAGCTGGTGTCCAACAACATGCAGGGAAGACCTCAAGTTCCCCGCTTATGTCTGAGAAACAGTGGAGGACACACCTGTTAGTATTTGGTGCATAATTTGGGATTGAGCAAGTTATGTGGCTTGGAACCTCGTTTATTACAATACCGAGTGACATCATTACAGTGGTACCACTGGTTGCGAACGGGATCCGTTCCGATGGCCCGTTCGCAACATGAAAGGAACGCAACCTGCAGCGGCGCGTCTGCGCACACATGGGTTGCAATTTGCTGCTTCTGCGCATGCGCGTGGTGTCATTTTGCATGTCTGCGCATGCGTGAACGGCGAAATCCGGAAGTAACCCTTTCTGGTACTTCCAGGTCGCCGCGGGACGCAACCTGAGAAAACATAACATGAAGCAAACGTAACATGAGGTATGACTGTACACTCCATGGATGGGACTCACATGGCGCTGTGGTCTAAACCACAGAAGGTCGGCAGTTCAAATCCCCACAACAGGGTGAGCTCCCATTGCTCTGTCCCAGCTTCAGCCAACCTGGCAGTTCGAAAGCACACCAGTGCAAGTAGATAGTTACCTCTGTGATCCACATTTAACCCTCACAACAACCTTGTGAGGTAGGTTAGATTGAGAGTGGTGGTGACTGATCGCCCAGTGAGCTTTTTGGCTGAGTGGAAATTTGAGCCCTGGTTTCCCAGGTCCTCATCTGACATTCTAACCACTGCATGGCTAACCCTGGTTGCTAAGACTGAGCCTCAAGAAAGTGTGAGGCAGTGATAAGCAGGAATACCTTTTAAGCTTCAGATTTCCTGCCCAAATTAATGACTAGCAGAAACCATGCCCCAGTCACCACCCCATCCCAGCTCTGTGTAAATGAAGACATACGATGACATTCTTTGCCAGCGCTATTGAGAAAGAGTTTAAAAAGAGGGAGCGAGCGAGATCTATGTCGCGAGAATCAGCGTCTGCCTCCAGCTTTGTCTGTTCTTGCCAAATTTGCTCATCATTCTCAACTCCTGCAACCCTTCGCCCCACTAATCTCCTGGTATGTGCTTTATCGGAAGATGGACAGGCCATGCACAGATCCGATCAACCAAATAGCTGCCTCTCTGTTAGCACATGGGGCAAGATGCAGAATCTATTGGGAAAGCAAGCTGGAGGGAACCACAAGGCGTTTTGGGAAAGGGGTGGGGGTGAGGCAGAGTTTGCAAAAGTTCTGAGTTCAGAAGGCATTTGTGTTGGGGCAACTCTGCGTAAACTTGGGGCCGTCCAAGGAAGCTGAATGTGGGAAGATTTAGGACAGATTAAAAAAAAAGGAATTCCCTTACCCACAGGAGGCAGCGATTAGGGCCATGCAATATCTGGTTTTCAACATCACAATATATCACCAGCTAAACATTGTGATATACTGATATATCGCAATATCTGAAATAAGGGTGGAACTATGTAGAGGCATTGGCTGGCTTCACGGTTTTCCCCACATTGTGATTTATGCGTAGCACACAAAAATCATGATTCACAATATTTTGCCAGGTCAAAAATTATAAAACCAATATCATGATATGGACTTGAAACTAGTTTTGGACAATATATTGCCCAGCCCTAACACACACCATGATTCGCAATATATTGCCAGGTCAAAAACAATGAAACCAATACAGTATCACTGTATGGACTTCAAACTGGCTTGGGATGATATATTGATATATCACCCAACCCTAGCAGTGGTTGCCACTAACTTGGATGACTTTAAAAGAGGATGAGACAGATTCGTGGAGAAGAGGGCTGTAGATGGTTTCTAGTCACCATGGCTATGCTCTGCCTCCATGATCAGAGGCAGTCGTGCTTCTGAATGCCAGTTGCTGGAAACCACAGTAGAGGGAAATGCTGTTGTGTTCAAATCCTGCTTGCAGTCTTCCCACAGGTATCTGGGTGGCCCCTGTGAGAACAGGATGCTGGACTAAGATGGGCCACCGGCCAAACCCAGCAGGACTTTTCTTATGTTCTTAGTCCCAAGCAAAGCTCCTTTGCATCACCACCACCAGATTCTTGGGTAGGGGTCATGTCCCTTTCCTCACCCTTCCTCTGTTTTAGTCCCTGTGCTTTTAAACACCTGCCACTTTCTTGGGCTCCATGATCACCGCACATGGTGAGAGCAGCCACAAAATTAAAAGACGCCTGCTTCTTGGGAGAAAAGCAATGACAAACCTAGACAGCATCTTAAAAAGCAGAGACATCACCTTGCCAACAAAGGTCCGTATAGTTAAAGCTATGGTTTTCCCAGTAGTGATGTATGGAAGTGAGAGCTGGACCATAAAGAAGGCTGATCACCAAAGAATTGATGCTTTTGAATTATGCTGCTGGAGGAGACTCTTGAGAGTCCCATGGACTGCAAGAAGATCAAACCTCTCCATTCTGAAGGAAATCAGCCCTGAGTGCTCACTGGAAGGACAGATCCTGAAGCTGAGACTCCAATACTTTGGCCACCTCATGAGAAGAGAAGGCTCCCTGGAAAAGACCCTGATGTTTGTGAAAGATGGAGGGCACAAGGAGAAGGGGACGACAGAGGGTGAGATGGTTGGACAGTGTTGTCAAAGCTACCAGCATGAGTTTGACCAAACTGCGGGAGGCAGTGGAAGACAGGAGTGCCTGGCGTGCTCTGGTCCATGGGGTCACAAAGAGTCAGACACGACTAAACGACTAAATAACAACAAAACAGGGATGCAGGAATTCAGCCCATGGTGCCATTCTCCAAACGTGATAGGAAGCTGCCTTATACCCAGTCAGGCCTTTGGTTCATCTAGCTTAGTATTGGCCGCACTAACTGGCAGCAGCCTCCAGGGTTTCAGGCAAGGACTTTCCTAGTCCTGCCTGGAGATGCTGAGTGTTATGTACTGAAGTTCTCACCCTGGGCCAGATGGCGAGGCTCCACCTACACCTCTCTCACAAACTGTGCGTGTGGAGCCGAACCAAGCCTCTTCAGAGGGTCTGCCGGACTTCCCACAGACTCAGACCACTGCCATGCCTGACATTCCGCCAACTCCACTCGCAAAGGTTCCACCCACAGCAGCGGATCCAGGGGACTTGGTTTCAACGCCACCTAGGGTTGCGCCACAGCCTCAGCAAGAATCTGGTGCCGCCCCCCTCGGACCTGGGTACTGGTCCCCGGTGGTATGGCAAAGTTTCCAAGCGCCCAACTTATTTAAAGGACTATGTTGTTGGACATGTAATACTGTCGGTCTAATGGAAGTAGGTGAAATGTAACCGATATGCTTTTGTGCCTAATTGAACCACTACGTGGTTCAATATAAGGAAACCATTATGATTGTAACTAACGCCTTATCTCGGTGGGGAGGGGTGTTATGTACTGAAGTTCTCACCCTGGACCAGCAGGGGGATACTGTAGATAGTTTTCACTCAGGTCCACATATGCAAATAAGGGATCGAAAGTGACGTTCAGTGATTGGATAGTTACAGAAAGTGGTTACTGTTGCGTTGTAGTGGAGCTCTATATAAGCAGGCTGGCTGAACCCTTCAGTTCAGTTCAGTTCTGTTCTGGCCTGTGAATAAACAAGAACTGTTTGAAGAATCGCTGTGTCGTCTGATATGTTCACCCACAACTTGACACTGAGGATTGAACCTGGGACTTTCTGCATGAGCAAGTGCTTCAGACCTTTCCACCATTGCATCCTCTCCTTACTCTGAGGAAAGCTTTACCTGTTGAACTGCTGCTGGCAAAGCAGCTGTTGCCTGGAAGCATTCTCAGCACAGGTATTCCTTGGGATTAACGAAGGCTGCATGCACACCACACGCCAAATAAATAATAATAATAATAATAATAATAATAATAATAATAATAATAGTTGTTATTATTATTGGCGCACATGGGAGCTGTAGTTTACCCCTCACAGAGCTACAATTCCTAGCACCCTTAGGTTACCGTTTCCCGGCTCCTTTGCGGAAAACCACATGCTTTAAATGAACCCTAGCTTTAAAATTAAATTCAAAATTTAAATGTAGAGTGTGTCCACAGCCTAGCTCAGAAGACAAAGGCGTGATATTTGGTACAGGGAGTAAGGGAACACACGTTGGTTCCTAGTCTAGTTCATCAACTGCTCCTTCCTGACTTGAATCAGTCCAGACCAGGCCTAGCGAGGAGGTGTGCAGCGCTTCAGGGAATGCCCAGCCCCTAAACGGAGAACTTGAATCAATTTTGGATGCTATGCTGAGTTCCAGGAAGGGAGCCGAGGTCAGCAGGGGCCATCTTCCTCCTGCAGATGGACTGGCAGATTTTGGCAGAATTTCAAGATGATCTGATTCTTACTGGCAACCGCTGTGATACCAACCGCAATATGGAAAGCAAAACAGGAGGATGGATGAGCCGGACAGAGCAAGCGGCTGGAACACAGAGAAGCTGCCTTGCCAGGCCGCTGGACCATCTACCTTACTCTTGTCTACACCGACCAGCAGTAGCTGAAATATACTCGGAGTCGAGAGCGGATTTCATGCTCTTTATTTGGCTCATAGTGGTGAGGAGGAATGGAAGTTCCCCCAGAATGTCTGCTTTATATACATTATTTACACAATGGGCCCCACGAGATTGGCTAATTCCGGGATTCTCCTGTAGGCCAATCAGGTTGTGGATTCACTTCCACCTGGAGCTGGATTGGGTGGCTCCTGTGGACCAATCAGACTGCTGTATTCTGGGTCCTATTGTTCTAGGACCAATCAAACTGCTGCATTCTGAATCCTATTGTTCTAGGACCAATCAGACTGCTGCATTTTGGATCCTATTCAACTCAATACATAACAGTAGCTCTCCAGGATTTCGCACGCGCTACTGGGCATGTGGCCCCCTCCCAGAGACTTGGCCAAGGGCAAATATGGCCCCTGGGTGTGTACCCGCGATGCTTTAAAGCACATTCTTTCCCTCTGTGTACTGGAGTTTACCCCTCACAGAGCTCCAGTTCCCAGGACCCTTAAACCACACTTCCCAGAAACCTTTGAGGGAAAGAGCGTCCTTCGAATGTGTTTTAAATGTACACCATGTAGGTTGACTTGGTGAGTTTCACCCCATGGCTCATGATTCTTACAGCTTCTGGGAGACGCACCTGGCACCATCGCTGCCAGTCTTGAGGTGCCAGGCTAGGCCTTTTTGCCTGCTCAGGCCTTTGGTTAATTAATATTGCCTCCTATGGTGGGGGCTGTCTTTTAGTGGGCTGGGTAGGAGGACTTGTCTTCACCGATACATTACTGGATAAGCTTTTTAGGTCTTGGTTGTTTTCAAATGTTTCCACGTTTTTAAATTGCTTCCGTGTGTTACAGTTTACCTCGTCTAATCACTTGGAGATTTTATTTCATTTCGTACGAGGCAACGGATACGTGTTAATAACAATAATAATTAAAAACACCACACTCCAGAATCAATAAAAGAATATAAATTAAATAAGGACCAAGGAGAGATGGAGGCTGCGTCATTAATAAGTCTCCTGTGGGTTTTGTTTTGCTAATTAGCTGGCCCACTGAGCCACTTTGAGGATTGGGGAAGGTTGCTTTGGGAAAAAGTGATTAATCTTTTATTCTCCTGCCCTTCCCCGTGCGCACATTACCCCTGAACCTGCAACTAGATGTGTGAGGAGGGAGAACACAAGAAGATCACAAGATCCCTGCTGGATTAGACCAATGACTCTTCTAGTCCAGCATCCTCTTCTCACAGCTACCGCCAAGATGCCTTTGACAGGAATTGATAAGGCCATAGCTGTCAACCTTTCCCTTTTCTTGTGAGGAATCCTATTCGGAATAAGAGAATTTCCCTTAAAAAAAGGGAAACGTTGACAGCTATGGATAAGGCCCTTGCAGAATCCAGCCAGGGGGAGCCAGATTTTTTCAGACTCGCCTGATGCAAGATCCACACGGCAAATGTTTTTTAGGATCCTCGCTTAGACTCCTGTCTACTGCAGACGCATGCACAGAGGAAGACATCGTTGAACAACTTGGCTACTTTGCAATGTGCTTAAAATACTGTAAATAAATCAGCAGCTGTGAAGTTAGTACCACCGCTAGAGGGCTCCACAACACCACAACTCTACTGTATTCAACTTTGGTCTGCCCTCCAGAAAGTTTTCTATTTTGCAGGAGGGATATTGGAACTTCTAAGTTTGCACAGCTAAAGTGGATTGAAATGCTCTGTCCCTCTAGCGCAACAAGCCCACTTAGGAAACAAACAAACGAAAGAATGTGGCAGAGAAATGTACTGGAAAATGTGGGTGTAATGAATGATTAAAGGAAGATACATTAACACCCTGCAAGCAAATCAGGATATATCCTTCCTGTCATATAACCACCCTGTAAACAAATCAGAACAAACGCTCAATGAAGAATGGGCACAATCTAACCCTTGCATGAACTTTGTGCAAGTGAATAAGAATGAAGGCTCAATAAATCGGACATCTGAAGGGACCCTCAAAAGGGTTAGGGCAGATCCGCAACATTCATTCGAAGCACATTCAAAGCATCCTCACATTAATACTATTCACCTGGGTGAAAACTATCTGGTCAGCCTTTTCTTTGTTTAAGAAATTATTTGAAACTTCTGTTTGTCTCTCCTAATCCTATTTGGCTTTGTGGGTTTGCCTTCCCTTCCTAGACAATAACCGGTAAATCTCCGGTAAAGCTTTCCCTTCTCCTTTTGTCTCACACCGATGCGTCTTCTCAATTCCTGTACAGCGCCTGGCACATGTGAGGTGTTTTACAAATAATATGTGAGCTCATTTGGGCTCTACCTCTGAGCCATCAAACCTACCCCTGCTCTGTCTCCTGACCCACCAAGGCTTCCTCCTTCCACTAAACTCCACCCACACACTGAGACTCCACCCACTTCTCCCCAGGCTCCTCCCCTGAGCCTCAGAAGACCTGGCAAAGTCACTCCTACTTGCACCCGCCAGATCAATGTCCGACAGTGACCTGCTTAGTATACACCCAGCAACATGCAGAGAGCAGCTGCTAATCGTGCTTAGCATTACTAAGGGCTTAAGTGTCCAATTAGCGTTAGCTTTTTTTTCTTTTTCGTTTTTGCTTGCTGGAGAAGTTTAATGACATGTGACTAGCAGCAGGTTGTCACTCTAGAAAAGTCATTGGTGGAAGTCAATGTTTGTTTTCCTTTTTAGTGTTAATATTATTAATTTGTAGGATTCGGATTTTTTTATATGCTTGTTTTTGTGTTTTGTGTATTGTGTATTGTTATTTTTTGTTTTTTGTTGTTGTTGTGTGGAAAATAATAATAAAATTTACTATTAAATAAATAAAAAGAATAGTCATCCCTTTAGAGAGAGAGTCTGTAGCATGAAGGAACTGGGGAAGAGACATAGGTCAGTGGTACAACATGTGCCTAGCATGCAAAAGGTCCCAGGTTCAATCCCTGGCCTCATCCCCAGTGAGGGCAGGGAAGGTACCCACTCTGAAGCCTTAAGAGAACTGCTGCCAGTCAGTGCAGACAATATTGAGCTTGGTGGACAATATTGAGTGTAGACAATATTGAGCTCGTTTTGATTTGGTATACAGCAGCTTTCTATTATCCAGACTGATAGTTGTGGAGGGAGGTGGATGCTTATTGAGAAGACAGAGGTTTAGGAAACAGTACAAACCATTTACAGATAGGTAGCCGTGTTGGTCTGCCATAGTCAAAACAAAAAAAAAATCCTTCCAGTAGCACCTTAAAGACCAACTAAGTTAGTTCTTGGTATGAGCTTTCGTGTGCATGCACACTTCTTCAGATGTACAAACCATTGCATTGTTACTCAGAATATTCCATAGTAAATGTGTTTAAGAATCTCTATTAAAGAGAGTGACAGGCAGACATTCCTATCATGGGCGTAGCCAGGTTTTTTGATGGTGGGGGCAGGCTTTTGTTAGGGGGATAGAACCTCAGATTTGTATTGATTTGGGTGGGGGGCAGTTGCCCCCCTTGGCCACATCCATGATTCCTATCAATCCTATTGCTATTACAATGAATATACCTGTGAATTTAGGGTTAGGGTTCACGAGTCCCTGCTCTCCAAGACAGCTAAGCAGGTGCCTTACTCTGCTGGGCCAATATTTTGCCAGTGCGAAGGGCGTGGAAGCTACACAAAGCTCCTCAGCAGGCCTACTATGTTCCTGCCTGACAAATAGTTCTGTTGGATTCCAAAGCTTTCGTCTTCTCCTTTCTCAACTCCAGATGGATTAGTCAAAGGTTATGACCTAACTCTCTGTGGGGCCAAGAAGGTAGCAACTGTGTCCATTCTCAAAGAATATTGCCTTTCATTGATCAAACAACATTTCCTTCCACACTTGGCATTTTGTCTGGAATTGCCATCCTGAACTTACTGACTTTTTATTAACAACCAGAGGGCTTAAAGACTTAACTTGCAAACAGGCCATTTGCCACAATTTATTTATTTTTCAGATTTTACCAGGAAAGGGTAAAACTGGATTAGAAGGGGATATGTGTGACATACAGACAAGTGTTTTTATGCCAAACATGCCATAAGGATCATGCAAAAAATAAATAAATGCACATCTGAGGAGCAACCATCCCATAATAGAGCCCCTCGGTTGTTGCCAGTCTGTTGTATTTCAGGTTCTTCTTGTGTGGCTCCCTTCTCCCCAACCCCGCGACTTGATTTGTGGCAATTAATTCACAATAAAGCACAACTGCAGCATCAGCCTGTCCACTGTGGTCAGGCAAAACTCTACTGAGGTTTCAAAGGTCCTAGTGTAGTAATGTCCTGATTGCCCCTTCTGCCTGTTGATTGCTTCCTTTCAGGGTGGCTGGGGATTAATCAATTGCCCCTTCATTAATCAGTTTTTGTTCCCTGTGGGGAGGAAACTTTAATTACTGATGTCATCCTCCCCACACCGCCCTCTTTCAATGGCAAAGTTGACAAATGAAATAGCAGGATTTTACAATTAAAGGGGGAGGGATGAAAAAAGAGGGGAAATCAGAAATTAACGCTCCCCCGAATGGTGAACAGAAACTGACTAATTATGTGGCAATTAAGGAGCATTGAGATGCAATCAATCATTTATCCCATCCCTACACGGAAGGGAAGCTGATAAAAGTATCAGAAGCTGAAAGGAGGAAGCTTCTAATTAAGTTCTTTGGAGACTTTGCTGAACGCAACTTATTTCTGAGCAAACATTAGAGATGGGCTTTGGCAGAAGCACTGCTGTAGAAAATAGTGCTATATTAAGTGCCTTGCAAAACCAGCCATTTAATTCCACTTCCAGTCGATGGTGGAAATGCAGTTCATCAGCAGCACCAAAGTATGTAACGTGGAAGCCACCAACTAACTGCGCTAGGGGACAAGAAGGAAATTCGTGCCTTTTCCTCCCTTTATGTGACTTGGCTCACTGCCGTGAGTTAGCTCAAGTTATTTCCTATGGAAGCAACTTTCTGCAGTGCGCCAACTCTCGGTGGCGTGCTGTGGACCAGGCTGAGTTATGCGGCCCTACGGTTGCCTGGCAACTGGGATGTGCTTTCCCACAACTCCTTGCAAGTGGCAAAATGGCTGCCCAGGGAAACAGCACAAGGGGAAGACATGTGGGGAGGAAAGAGGATGATACAGGCAGAGGGGCCCGAGTAAAAGGGGTGAGGGAGTAAGAGCACAATTGCAGGATGAGGTACACAGCTGCAAGGCAGGTGAATGAAGAGACGGCAAACTCAGACTCCATCTAGGTTGTTCTGGTGGCTGAGGCCAGCCCTGACATTTGGAAATATTTGCCCCAGCGCTTTTGTTGTCTTGCAAAACGAACCCCAAACCATAGGCATCACTGGGAATAAAGAATAAGTTTGCCAATTCCAGCAAATACCAAGCATGATTTTCCTGCCTTTGATCTATTTTGAAAAGAAGATGTTGCTTATGGGAGGGCTGAATTAAAAAATAACATTAAATTTAGGGTTTCCACCCATCCAACCAAAATGCTATAAAGAGAGACCCTTAACCACCACCTGAGGCATTTAAAGGTATGGAATGCTGAAACCCAGGACTGGAGGGAAACATTATCAAAGACACAATCCCAAATATTTTCATGTTTTCACAATGATTGTTATATCAGGTTTATTAACAGTCACCCAACTGGTCACCTGGGGCGAGTAAAGCTTATTGCAGGGGACCAGGCTGGAAAGGGATCTATTACTATTCTAGGAGTTTGCCTAGGAAAGCTTTCCTTGCCAGAGCCTGTTCCATGTTTGAAATGGTATCTGGAATTTTAACAGCTGAACATGAATGCCTTTCAATGACAAACTGTATCAGTGGTGGGTTGGGCACCTCCGCGCAAGGAACTATACTCAGTGAGAAGTCATGCCACGTAACAGGAAGAAGGAAGGGGCATTTGAGCACAAATATCCCTGCCAGCATTTTGCTAGGGAAGTCCAGTAGGTTAGGAGGATGGCAGATTTATAATCCACCTAATCTGATCTCTCTTTTGCAGATCCCATCCCCTGCATTCTAAAACCTCTTTCTCTGCCTCGCTAATCTTGACTTCTGAAGGGATCCTGGCACAGTAACCCTGCGAAAACAAGCTGGGGAAATTTCCACCCAAGCCGTTCTCATATGCTGAGAACGTAGAGGTGAAAAACAGATAATAACAATAAAAAAAATATCAGTGAAATTGGATTTGAATTGTGTGTGTGTGTGTGTGTGTGTGTGAGAGAGAGAGAGAGAGAGAGAGAGAGAGAGAGAGAGAGAGAGAGAGAGAGAGAGAGAGAGAGAGAGAGAGACTGGAAATCTGAATCTATTTATTTCCATTCTGAATCAAGGCACTTCAAGGGGAGGTAAGAAATTTACTTCATTATCACTTCATTTCACGGCAACTCTACAATACAATAAAAATTCATTCTCTCTCTGTGTGTGTGTGTGTTTGTGTGTGTGTGTGTGTGTATAACTGCTCGCTGCATATATTGCAGCCATGAACCTCCTAAACAGATTTGTCACCTGGGCAAAAGCCAGCCCCAAATCCTCTTTTCCGACAACCCCTCAGATGTCTGTCGCTATGCAGTGCCATAAGGAAACCGCTCTGCACATCCTCAAAGAAAGCTCTTCGTTCCTCCCAGCCCCCATTCCTCGGCAAAGCTGAGCCCCAACACTGAAAACAGGTTCTGGGGCAAAACCCTATACTTCAGACTAAGCCCCAGAGCTTAGACACAGAACCACTGAGCTACACACATGCAGGCAATGCCTCTTTTTGGTTTGAAGAGGGGGAAGGGGAAAAGAGGTGGACTGGGGGGGGAGGGGAAAACAACAAACCAGTAGATTTTAATCTGCGAGCGATTGCAAGAAAACCCAGGGAAAAAATAGGAAGGACTCTCTCCCCCCGCAGCATGAGAGAGATGCCGCTGGCCTGCCACTCAGACACGATTGCGGCGCAGAGCAGTGTGGTTACTCGAGTTCATTGACTGCCAGTAACCTCCGCCTGCCTTGAGCTCAGCTGCTGCAAATCTAACTCAGCTCAGGCAATGCCAGTGAGGGCATCTTTCTCGGCAAGGTTTGCTTTCTCTTCGTCTTCCTTTCAGCCAAGACCAGGGTCTGGTTGATGGGGCCTGATCCCCCAGAAAGAAAGAGCACCTCCCCCAAACCTTTCACAGAACAGTAGGGATGGGTTTCCTCTACCCCCTCCTTCCCCAGGGGGCTCTGCACTAACCCAGACAAGGGTCTTTGCTTGCAGCTGGGGGAGTCTGCCATCAGTGCAACTCAGACCTTCTGCACGCATACTGCAGTGTGCAGGAATCGCAATCTCAAGTGAAGGGTTGAAGCTCAGCGGTTTTGCATGCAAAAAATTCCAGGTTAAGTCCTCAGCATCTCCAGAGACGGTCAGGAATTCTCCCTGCCTGAGAACATGGGTAGGCAAACTAAGGCCCGGGGGCCGGATCCGGCCAAATCGCCTTCTAAATCTAGCCCATGGATGGTCCGGGAATCAGCATGATTTTACATGAGTAGAATGTGTCCTTTTATTTAAAATGCATCTCTGGGTTATTTGTGGGGCATAGGAATTCGTTCTCCTCCCCCCTCAACCATGGGCCGGTCCACTGTCCCTCAGACCTTGTGACGGGCTGGACTATATTTTGAAAAGAAAAGAAAAACAAAACAAAACAAATTCCTATGCCCCACAAATAACCCAGAGATGCATTTTAAATAAAAGCACACATTCTCCTCATGTAAAAACACCATGCAGGCCCCACAAATAACCCAGTGATGCATTTTAAATAAAAGAACACATTCTACTCATGTAAAAACATGCAGATTCCCGAACCGTCTGCTGGCCAGATTTAGAAGGCGATTGGGCCGCATCCGGCCCACGGGCCTTAGGTTGCCTACCCCTGGCTTGAATCATAGAATTGTAGAGTTGGAAAGGACCACAAGGGTCATCTAGTCCAACGCCTGCAATGCAGGAATCCTTTGCCCAACATGGGGCGCGAACCCAGTGGTTCAGAGCGGTAGTCTCCTAATCTGGTGAACCGGGTTCGCGTCTCCGCTCCTCCACATGCAGCTGCTGGGTGACCTTGGGCCAGTCACACTTCTCTGAAGTCTCCCAGCTCCACTCACCTCACAGAGTGTTTGTTGTGGGGGAGGAAGGGAAAGGAGAATGTTAGCCGCTTTGAGACTCCTTCGGGTAGTGATAAAGCGGGATATCAAATCCATTCCCTGAGATTGAGAGTCTTCTGCTCTACTGACTGAGCTGCCAGGGTGCAGTCAGTGGACTTCTTCCAGGAACGCAGGAACTTTCCCGATTCGAACCCATTGGCCCACCAAGTTCAGTATTGCCTGCACTAACCGGCAGCCCCTCTCTAAGGTTTCAGACCAGGGAGTCTCTCCCAGCCCTAACCTGGAGTTGCCAGGGGTTGAACCTGCGACCTTCTCCTTGCAAACCAGATGCTCTACCACTGAGCTATGGCCTTTGCCCTAAAAAGCAACACAGCACATCATGGACAAGGGGGGTCATACAACTGTCAACGCAAGCACAGGCAAGCTTTTTACGCAAAATGCAAATTATTCCCACCAGCCTTCTTGCCTTAGGGATGGTGTGCAGCAAGGGGTCAAATCTCTCCCAGATAACTTGACCCGGGCTAGGGGGAGAGAGGGGATCCAGCTGACGCTCAGCGTTTATCAGGGACAGTGGAGGAAGCTGCTTCTTCAAGGGCTCCACAAAGTCAATCCCAAGTAGGATTAACCTGGATCTTACTGGCTTAAGGCAGAGCCAAACTCCTTTGGGCTCAGCAGATAGAGAACTGGCCGCTGTCTGTCAAGCCATCCCTTCCCTCTTCCCTAAAGCTGAAGCAATGGGATAAACATTCGGGGACAGGGAGGGGGGAACCGCTGAGTGCAGGATTGCGCAAGCTGTGACCTGCCAAGCCAAAGGCAGCCTATCACTGTCACCCACTGAGGCAACTTCCTTACTGCTCTATTGTCTGCAGTCCTGGATGAATGGCCAAGCCAGGAGGGAGATCAAAGCCCTGGTTGGGGTACCGTGCGTGGCTAGGAAGCGCATTTGACGGGGTTGCCTACGCAAGTTGCGCTAGTGGATAAGGATTAACAGGTGGTTCCCCAGAACGATGTGCTTCTTAATAGAGTGTGCGCCCACATGCACACTTTGGGCACTTCCCTGGTGGTGCTACCCAGCACTGAATTGGAGTAAACGGCAATTGGGTTTTCCATGGATTGCTGATTAAGCGCTATAGAGCAGGCTTTCGGGGGGGGGGAGTGGGGAAAAGACAAAACCGCTTGGACCTGTGCTTTTTAAGCATGGGACAAGCACAAGTGTTGACGAATCCTCCGTGGCAGACCATCTGCTTGGCATTCAGAAGATGCCAGCATGGCTGAAACCCTGGAAAGTCGCTGTCGGGTCTGCATAGACAATACAGAGTTACAGTGGTACCTCGGGTTACATACGCTTCAGGTTACATATGCTTCAGGTTACAGACTCCGCTAACCCAGAAATAGTGCTTCAGGTTAAGAACTTTGCTTCAGGATAAGAACAGAAATCGTGCTCTGGCAGCGCGGCGGCAGCAGGAGGCCCCACGAGCTAAAGTGGTGCTTCAGGTTAAGAACAGTTTCAGGTTAAAAACGGACCTCCAGAACGAATTACGTACTTAACCCGAGCTACCACTGTAGATGGAACAACGGTCTGACTCTGGTTGCATTTGCCCCATACATTCAAAGCACAAGGCTTCACCCCTCCCCCCCAAAAAATAGAATCATGGGAACTACAGTTTGCCCCGTGAAGCTTTAATTCCCACCCCACCCCCCTTGGCAAACTACAGTTCGCAGGATTCTTTGGGAGAATTCATGCACTTTTAATGTACAGTGTGGATGTGACCTCCGTATAAGTCAGCTTCCTATGCTCCCAATGCTCCCTTCCTTGAGCTCAGCACCCTTTGGCGCTGCCCCGTGCTGGCGTGCTCTCGACCTTATGCTTTCCAAAGAAAACGCCTTCTTTTGGGGGCTTTGCTATGGGGGGAACCTGGTGATTGGCATTCCATGCAGAGGAGCTAATTAAGGCAGGCCACCACCTCCCACCTGCCATAACCCTCCCCCGGCTTTCTGCAGCACTGATTTATATGCGCGGAGCAACGGTGCCGCCTACGCAGGACCGGGCTCCCCAGAGAGCTCAGAGAAAGAGAGGGAAAGATGCCCGTGGCTGGGGCAGGAAACAGATGCTAAATTTATCTCCTTATCATCACGTGTTCTTGCCTGGCATCAAGGCCTCCGATCTTCGGGGAGACGGAGCAGAACAAGGCATGCCTTCAGGTGGGGAGTCCCCATTCCAGGGGCATAAATCCTGCCTCTGGAGCTTCATGGGATGTGGGACCTCTCTCGCCATTGTGGGTTGTGCAAAAATGCCCTGTGTGGGAACAGGGCTCAGGTGGATCAAGGGCTGGGGACCTGTAGCGCTCCATCTCTGTTCATGGAGGAGAAGGCTATCAGTGGTTGCTAGCCAGGATGGTGATACTCTGCCTCCATGGCCACTGGCAGAAATGCTTCTGAATACCAGTCAATGGGATGCTCAGGTCCTGCCTGCGGGTTTCCCAGCACCCTTAACAGACTACAGCTCCCAGGATCCTTTGGGCAAAAGCCATAGCATTTGAAAGTGGCATTATGGTTCTTTAAATCTGTAATGTACATGGAGTGTAGCTTCTTTTAACAAGGCACACCAAGGATTGAATTGGGGGACCTACTGCATGCAAAGCAAGGGTCTCTGCTCCCCAAACGGTTGGCTAAATGGCAAAGGAGGAACAAGCTGACAGTTTTGGACTAATAATAATAATAATAATATATTTATTTATTTATTATTTATACCCCGCCCATCTGGCTGAGTTTCCCCAGCCACTCTGGGCGGCTTCCAATCAAGTGTTAAAAACAATACACATGAGAACATTAGAAGAGACCTGTAGCAGGATCAAACCAAAGGGGCTGTTTAGGGGAAGGCGGATGGCTCAGTGGTAGACCACCTCCCTTGTGCACAGAAGGTGTCAGGTTCAATCCTCTGCATCTCCAGGCAGGTATGGGAAAGACCCTTGTCTGCATGCCCGGAGAGCTGCTGCCAGTCAGTGCTGGCAACACCGAGGTAGATGGATCAATGGTCTGATAGGCAGTGTCCTATGTTCCTCATAGAGCATCCTCCCCACCCCAATGGCCAACCATTGTGACAAGCCCATAAGCAGAATATGAGCTTATCTGCCCTCTCCAACAGTTGCTTATCATAGAATTGTAGCATTAGAAGGGACCCCAAGGATCATCTAATCCAACCCCTGCAAGGCAGGAAACCGGTCCACAGCCATCCCTGGCTGGGCTCGAACCACCAACCTTCCAGTTGACAGCCAGATATTGTGACCCATTGTGCCACAGGAGGGCATGGTGCTTCTAATACTAGAGGTGATGCAGCTGCCGTTGGTCCTTACTGATAGCCTTACTCTCCATGAATTTGTCTAATTCCCCTTTAAAATGATCTAATCCCCCTTAAAAGCTATCCCACATTGACAGCCATTGCTACAACTTGGGATAGCAAATTCTACAGCTTCCCTATGCGCTGAGAGAAGAAGGCCTTCCTTTAGTCTGTCCTGAGTCTCCCATCCTTCAGTTTCATTGGATGGATCCCATTGGATTTTATCATCATCATCACCATCATCATCATCTCACCCTGAGGTCCCGGGGTAGGTTACAAGATGAAAAGTGCTATGCACTAAACCAGCTACTGGTTAGGTTACAGTCCAACCATATGATTTGATTTACTTAATAGTAAGTCTCACTGAGTTCAGTGGGATTTATTCCCAAGTTAAATGTGCACAAGATGGCAGCTTTAATTGCCAACAGCCTTGTTTACAAAAGCTAATATATCCACTGGCATTGGCAGGTAGGTGATAGCTAAGGTCTTGTAAAGCTTGCTTGCAGGACCTTAGATTCAAGCTATCAAGCAAATCCATCAAAGTGTCTAAATTCTCTCATCACCTACGTTGCTGTCTCCTTTCCCAGAAAGCTGGGCAAGAGACGAGCGGGTTTTACAAGGGAGCATAATGCCTCTAATTGCTGTTGAACCTTCACAAAGATTTTCTTTCTTGGAGGGTTCCAAAAGTGAGCAGCTGTGCTTTTGCCAATTCCTCCCCCCCCCCTTTCACCACCCTCAGTTTCTAGTCCCTTCTCTTTCCATTGCACATAAGGAACCATCCCTCGATTTCAGAAGTTCAGGTGAAAGTGCTGATGCTTATGTAGCCAAAAATGGCACCACCCATGCTCAACTGGTTTAAAGAAAAACCAAGATTTGAAAAAAGCAAACAAACCCGCAATAAAACTATAGGGCAGGAATGTCCAAATCCGGCCAGCAATCAGTTTAATCTGGCCCCTGTGGCAGTTTATTCCCTGGGGTAAAATCCTAAAAAATCCTCAAACAAACTCAAAAAGGTCAACAACTTTGGTCAGCCCCCACAGCCCTTCACTTCATCAAATCTGGCCCTCTTTGAAAAAAGTTTGGACAGGGAGAAAACCTCAAGGCAGGAACCCCAAAACAGCAGTCTAATGAGGACTTAGCATGCTTGGTGGGCATGCAATGGTGGCTGACTTATGGGGCGGGGGGGGGGGGTGGAAGGGAGTGTCCCAACTAATGGGAACACTCCATGCTGCAACATTTTGTTGCAGGTCTTCTTTCCTATATCACTTAAGCAAACACTGACGCCTCCCAGTTCGCATTCAGGAAGAAAGAGAAGACAAGAAATATGTCCTAACTAGCCAGTAAGCAGGCCAGGCTGTTCCTGTGACTCAGAGGCAGATGTAGCTTAGTTTGGTACATTAGTCACAATTCTCCACACGTTCTTCCCATTATATTCCTGCTTAAGAGGGATGCCAGCACATCACATCTATGCACACACATGCACACGTCTGCATAGATGTTTGCACACGCAGAGCCACGAGGGGCCATGGAAAGAAAGACTTAGAGGAAAAGCGGTGGGCCCCGATTCACACATGTGCACAAAAGCCAGGAGAGCATCCTACCTCTCTTCCGCCACCAGGAGCCCTCCCGGACGGAATAGGACAGGTCGACAAACTCAATGTCCACAGCCGAGCGCTTGGGCAAGTGGGAGAACCGCTGGGCTTCCGTGATGTGGTTCTCCACCTTCTTCAAGTGGGTGGTCAGGAGGGGAGCATCCTGCGCGCCGGAATTGCACACCGTGTCCTCCAGGGCGATGGAGACGCATGCGGGGTCAAGGCTCTTCTCGGCCATCGCCACTGAACTGCAGAAAAAGGGATGGAGGCATCAGGAAGCTGCTGGGCTAGAAGTGTCTCACTTACTCACTCTCTTACGAAATCCAGAACATGAGCCCATAAGAGGGGCCTGGCTGCTGGATCAGGCCAATGGCCAGCATCCTGTTCTCACAGTGGCCACTCAGATGCCCATGGGAAGCCCTGAGTGCAACAGCGCTCTCCCCTAGCCAGCTATAAATATTTCACAGTAACAGCAAGGTAATGAATAAGTCTCTTGTGTTCCCACCTCCTGTTCTTAGATAGATGATCTAACTCTTGACAGCTCTTCATCCCTGGATTCTACGTCTACATAAGAAGAATGTAGAAAAGAGGAAACTGAGAGGAGACACGATAGCCATCTTCAAATATCTCACATGGAAGAGGGAGGGAGCTTGTTTTCTCCTGCTCTGGAGGTTAGGACCCAAACTAATGGATTCAAGCTGCAAGAACGGAGATTCTGATTTTTTCTTCAAAGTTGCCCAAGTTAGTGACCATTGCTGCCCCTTGTGGAAGCAACTTCCATAGTTTAAGCGTGGACAAAGGCTTCCTCCTGTCAGTCCAGCGTTCAGCTTCGCTGGATGTTCCCGATATCTTTGTGACCAGAGATGGCGAAGACTGATTGCCTTGCACCCCTGAGCTATGGGCCATCTTTCCTCCCTGCACAGAGACACCTGCTTGCTCCTACGGCCTCCCTCGCCCCCCATCCCTTGGAGACCAGAGGTCTGAAAGCCAGCAGTCACTTACTTCGTGTTTCAATAATGCATAGGCCTCCTATTATTCTTCTTTCTACTGCCTCCTGGGCCCAGCTCCTAGGCTGAGGCAGCAGAACAGAAATGGTCTCCTGCTTCCCATTGTGTCCCCAATTCCCCCCCTGACCCTGCCTCCAGGTATCATAATCTCCTCTCTGCCAACTAGGGAAAAGAACAAGAGGAGAGCGCCGGCCATTTTTTTTTGCAGAGAAGTAACCAAGAGGGTATGCTGTGACCTACCAAAGGTCCCAAGGAAGTCCATAGCTCCCCTTATCGCTTTGAAAACATCTTGCCCATGACACAGAGGCAGGGCTTCTCCTAATTCTCCTGAGACCCAAATGCAGCTATCCAGGCCTTTTTGCCTGACCCTTGGAGTATTCTCCTTTTCCCAGGCACAACCCGTCCTGGCCTGACTTCACAGAACCCAGATAACAAACTGGGAAAAGGCAGGGCAAAAACTAGACAGCAGGCATTAAAAATATTTCAGTGATTCCATACCCTCCAACATTTCTCTGATGAAAATAGGGATGTCCCATTCCATGCTGATAATTTTTACTATATTTATACCCCACACATCTTACTGGGTTGCGCCAGCTACTCTGGGCAGCTTCCAATATATATAAGAACATAATGAAACATTAAACATTAAAAAAAAAAACCCTTCCCTATACAGGATTGCCATCAGATAATTCCATACCCTCCAAAATTTATCCAATGAAAATAGGAACATCCTACCATACCCTCTAACATTTCTCCAGTGAAAAGAGGGACATCCTAAGGGAAAGTGGGACATTCCAGGATCAAATCAGAAAGCAGGATGGCTTTTCTAAATTAGGGACGTCCCTGGAAAATAGGGACACTTGGAGAGTCTGCAATTCAAAGCTTGGGGAAACCTTCTTGTGGGCTTCTCCCAAGTGGAAATGTAATGGAGCAGTTCATTCTTCCTCTGGCAGCCTGAATGAAATTCCATGCATTCACCTGCATGCAATTTCTGGTCGCCTGTGGTGATCAAGTCAGCTGTTAGATATAAGGCTGGCATAAGGTGAGGAGAACAGCCATCATTTGTATTAGAAGCGGAGTGTTACAAAGGTGCACCTATTTTTTAGTCTTCAAAATTGATATACCGCTTAACCGGGGGGGGGGGGGAAATCCATAAGTGAAAATGGCATAAAATATTCATTAAAACAGACTTTAAAGCAGCAAATGCAATAAAGTGATCGATATATGGATTAAAATCAACATTAACAAAATAAACAAACCTAGGCAATAAAGTTACATGTCTGGGTAGGCTTGTCTAAACCAAAAAGGGTTTTAGCAGGCGTCAAAATCAATGAAGCAAAGGCACTTGCCTAATCTCAATCGGCAGGGAGTTCCAAAGAACTGGTGCCGCCACATTAAAGTATTGAGTTGATGTTGGTTGGCATCTGAGAACCACTGAGTGGAGGAGCCCCAGTCAACGCCCAGCCGCACAAGAGCAATTTGAGTGTGCGAATGGACCCAGGTGCCTGAAAGATCGTTCCATTGCCGGGCTGTTGTGCAATTGCGTCTGGAGTCTGCAAAACGTATGACCAAAAGGCTCCCCAGCCTTCGCCCTTCGTTCCCACCACCCTCCAGCACCTGAGAGAGATTTTGCAGATAAAGAAGAGACAAAACCAGCCTCAAAGGAAAACTGTTGAACAATGCCCATAGATTGCAGCCACAGCAGAAAATCTAGCCTAGCCTGCGCCAACAGCCAGGCTCCATCCTTGCTATGAATTGAACGCAGAGCTGGCCGCTCAAATCCAGGGGCAAAGTTAGAAAGAAAAGGTGCCACAATGGAAGAAGCTGTAGTGCAGGAACAGAAGGTGTGCAAGCAAGGCAGGCTAGGGTGGTACAGTCAGCTCTTACCATCAGCTCTCAAGGCAAAGCATCAAAAATGCTTGGCTGCAGGTAGACAGGCCATAAGAACTGGCCTCCTCTCCCTGTTCTGGAAGCTTGGATTTCAAAACGAACCCTACGGGGTAATAATAAGCAGAGAGCTGGGCAGGTTTCTGGGGGAAGTGTGCACCCGTGGGTGGGCAGAAGAATGCCTGTGGGACCCTCCTCTTCCCCCTTCCCCTCCCTCTGGGCTCAGCCCACTCTGCTCCCTTGCAATTCTTTAACCCACATTTCTGATCACTGCAGTTTCCTGTGCAGTACGGAGGCACAGAGAAGTAAGCAGCCTCTTTTTGGGGGCTGGGCTGGCACCTGTCCTTGACATCAGAAGCACCACAAGGCGCTGTCTATTTCTCCCAGGGTCCTTTTCCTTCCCTCCCCCACCAATAAATAAATAAAACATAATCAAGATCCCCCCCCCCCCGGCCTCAATACAAAAGCATCCATACCACAAACACACATTTTTCTTAGTCTAAATGTTCCTTAGAGGAGGGCAGAAATGCCACTGAAATGGGGTGAGAAGTGTGGGTTGGTCTCCTAAGGACCCTCTCTCCCCACAGGTTTCAAACCACATGTGATCATGTTTCAGGGATCTCTTTTATTTCTGGTTAAGCCAGCGAATGGTGTTAAGATGCACTGCTTATTTGCAATCTGATCTCGGATCTATTCAAGAACAGGCCAGTTGGCCTTTTCCTGTAAATCTTGCCTGCTCTTTACTGAAAACTCGTCAATTTCCCCACCCTGTGAAATTCCAAAACAGTGCCCCCTAGAGGAGGGGCAGCTATGGATTTTGGACACCTCTTCCCAATTTCCCCTCTGCATTTGAGATATTTAACAAGTGAAGCCTGGCTCTTTGCATGGTTCCTGAGAAGACAAGTTCCACCAAGATCAGTGGGGGCTTCCAAAAACATGCAAATGATCCAGTAGCGATAATCTTTTGATAATCCAAATGTTGAAATCTCTGAAATACCCCCTCCCTTCGGGTGGAGTGATAGTTAGGAGTTGCAAGCCTCATTCCTCTAGTCAAATTTTCTTTTTAATGGCTTCCAGTTGAGGCAATTATTTGAAAACAAAACAAATGAAGTTCTGAAGGCCTTTTTAGGGCATCGGAATTGCTAGTCTTCTGGGTTTGGGTAGGATATTTTATATGTGCATATAATAAAATAATAATAATAATAATAATAATAATAATAATAATAATAATAATAATATTTACCCTTTTAAACCAGCCATCATAACCACACATTTCCAGCACCCCTTCCCACAATCTTCCAAAACTACAGGATGGGAAGTTGATGTTTGTGTGTGGTAGAGAGAGAGAAAGAGAGAAATTCTGGCAAATTAAAATGCACTCCCACCCCTGAAGCTCATCTCAGTCTTTCCTGATGCTACCAGAATGAATTCCCTTTCCAGGACTGAGAATTCCACCCTCATTCTCTTCTCTCCACCTGCCTCCCCAAATTTGCTGCATCCCAAAAGAGCATCCTGCAGAGAGGGCAACTCTTAGGCCAACTCAGACCATAAATCCTCTCCCCCCTGCCCCGCCCCCCACATCAAACACACAAGGACCTTCTAATAGGAATGCCAAAAAGTTTGCTGCACTAGAGATAGGGGGGGCGGTGGGGAGGAGCAGTCTCTCCACCTGCGCTATCCAGGAAGGACAGGCAGGCTGGTCCTCGATTTCACCTTGATTTCAAAATTTATTATTATTATTAATCTTTCCCCCCCCAAAAAAACACCCTTCTTCCTTGCCCCACACCCCCCGTATAAGTGAGGGGGAGGGCTTCTCATGAACCCCCCCAGTGCCACTGATCTCAGTGCCACACCAACATCAGCCTCAGTTCAAGCAATGCATGGGGGACGGACGGACACCCCCAATAATAAAAGGATTCGATTTTCAGCAGGGAAGAGGGAGGGGAGAGTGTCAAAAGATGCTGCCCTCCCCACACACACCTTAGTTCAGACTCACCTCGCTCTCTTCTCTTCCTTTTTATTGCTGGCTCAGCCCCCTCGTGTCTGGATATGACGGAGAGCAAGATCCCCTTTTCTGCCGGGGTGCTCGGGGCTTGTGGGTCCTGCCTGCCGCCACCCCCCAAGCTGCAGACATGTGGGGTGGGTAGGTGGGTGCTGGCGTCTTCTTCTCTCTTCCCCCCTCCCTCTTCTCTTTGCAGCAGCAGCGGTTTTCCCCCCTCCTTTTGGAGACAAAAGGGAAAGGATGCTGAGGGATGGACGGAGGTCCTGGGCTCTCCTCTCTCTCTCTTCCCAAAGGATGCTCTGCTGCGATGGGCTGGGCAGGGCAAGGACCAGCCCGGCTGCCAAGAAGTGACTGCAGAGCAGACCGAGAGAGGGCAGCTCTCAGCTCCTGCAGCCGTCCTTCTCCATCCTCTCAGAGGAAGGTGGTGGTGGGGCTTGGGCTTGGGGGGAGACGCCAGCCAGCCAGCCCCCCCTGCTCCCCACTTCTCCTCAGCCAAGCAGCAGCCCCCTAGCAGCCCCTCTGCCCCAGCTGGTGGTGGGAAGGGTTCCTCTCTGCTCCATCAGCCCGACGCCGCCGGCTCCTCCGTCTCTCCAGGTTCATCCCCTCCTTGCTGAATGTCACAAGCACCAGCTAGCAGGGCGGGCCGGAGGGTGGGGGGGAGAGGGAGGGATTGCTGGGCCGGGCTTTCCAGTCAGGTTTCTGCTTTTCCAGCCAGCATAACAGCTTCCCTTAAAGGGACCAGGCGGCTGTGCTCTTAGAAGTGGAGGGCTGGTGGAGGAAGAGGAGGAGGAGGAAGGAAAAAAGCACCATGCCAAGAACTGCAGCCCGGCAGGCCCCCGGGACACGCTTCCTCCTCGAGGGGGCGCTCCTCCTGCCGCCCCCACAAAAACCCCAGCAAGCTCCTAGTCCTCTGCAGAGAGGGCTAGAACGTTTCCCCTGGCCTCCACTTTTAAAATAAGATAACAGCTTTTTTTTTTTAGCTTGTCATTGATTTAAATTATTTTCTGAATGTTTTTAACAGGTGGTTGGGGAAACCCAGCCAGATGGGTGGTATAAATAATAAAATTAATATTGTTGTCATTATTCTTATTGATGGTTATATTGTTATACTGGTGATTATATTGTTGGATGGCGTCTTGTGTTTCTCCTCCGGCAACTCCTGCAGCCAAGCTGATATCAAGGGTATTGCTTTTCTTTCCTTTGGACCACATCCGTCTTATCGTCTTATCATCTTGGTCATACACACTGCCCAGGCTTGCCCCGGAAAGGTCAACTTTGATGCTGCTAATGCTGCAAAAACAATGCAGGAGCGAGTTACCAGTCTCTGCAGCCACAGCAGCCGCTGTGATTCTCCAAAAGTTTGACTTCATTGTCTTGAGAAAGAGAGAGGAGGATGCCCATTCTTTTTGTAAACTGCTTTGAGATCTGGGTCTTTTTTTTTCTTTTTCAAGACTCAGTATATACATTTTGTGAAATTAAATGAAATAAATGTTATATTATTTCTTACCCTCCCTTCACCATGAGGTGCCGGTGTGGATTAGAACCATTTAAAAATAAAATGAAATACAATATTAAAAACAGCAGTCAGCCCTAAAAGCTCCTAAAAGCAAGAAAAAAATCTCCAGTTGGCTGCAGTGATAGGGAGAATGTGGTTGGAATCCCAGCAGCCCTTGCAGCTAGCATGGCCAAGGGGGTGCTGGGAGTTGTAGTCCCACAACATTCTAGAGCAGGCATGTCCAAAGTCTGGCTCCTATTGCTGAAAGCAGGTAACCAGCAGGAAATGCTTCAGCTCAGCCTTTGCACTGTTGACTGAACACCCCCTGCTGTGTAGATAATGGAGAAAGCTCGTAAATTGTATCCCTTCTGGCATCCTGGCCAACTCTATTGTAAACCCTGGTGGACCAGAAGCCCAGAATAGCAGCAAATAAAATCCACTCATACAGTACCTCAGCAACTGATAAGACTTGTCAACCAGTTCTTCCAAAGTCTTCCTAAATTATAAAGTTCCAAAAGACAGCAGGTCTGGAAAGACCGAGGCATACAATGGGCACCACCAGTGAAAAGGCCCTGTTCCATGTAGCTCCTGCCCTGTCATTTGATAGGGTGCCCACCTGCCCTCCTTCCTGACATGGAAGTTCCCAACAGCTGTTAATCAAGCAAGCAAGCACGCACACAGGTCACCTTTCTCACAGTCAGGTTGCCTATGTCCTGGCCAGGCCTGCACCCAATCTTGTTTTTGTGCGATCTTGTTTGTCCTCAGTAACCAAAATTATATTATCAACATATACAAGCAAAAAAGTTGTTTTCCTTCATTTGCAAGGAATCATACAAAACAAAGTGGCACTAATAAAGAAAAGTTCCAGGGTGGCAACAGAAGGCAAACCAAAAATGCTTTTGCAGTTCATCAAAACTGTCCAGGAATATCAAGTTATAGGAAAACTGGTCCTATTAACAGTAATCCTTCTTGCTGGTTAATTGGTCCGGCAACTTCCATGCATATGATGTGTGATGCTAATTATTTCCCCCAAAAGTTAAATGATAACTAATCAGAGGCAGCTACAGTTGCAAATGGCAACAAAATATCTGTGAAAGGAAGAGGAGCAGGTTTGCTCAGGTGTGTTGCAGGTAGAAATACTGTTTGTAATGAAGTGAGAGCAGTAGTTTACTTGCTCGAATCAACAAATAAGAAAGTTTTGAGAATTTAAATTCTAGATTAAAATTTATTACTTAATTGAGAAGGGGATTGTAACAAAAACACTGGGGCCTAATTTGAATAGTAGCGTGCCTGGTATCTGGTGGGCAGACTCTCGTTAGGAGAGCTATGAGATTCAGGTGAGGGTCAGATGCCCTGCCAATCCTAGTAGGTATATAACAGGAAGACCTGGCCTGCCCAGCATTATAAAAAGCTCAACAACTTTGGGGCAAAATCCTTAAAAAAGGCTCAATAACTTCAATCCTTAAAAAAGCTTTGCCGGCCCTCACGCATGTTCACTTCATCAAATCTGGTCCTCTTTGAAAAAAGTTTGGACACCAGTGTTCTGGAGGAAGGCTGAACCATATGGGCCTTCAGGCAGATCCAATAAGGCAGGAATAAGGAACCCTCCAGATGTTGCTGGACTACAGTTCCCATCAGCCTTTGCAGTCAGCATGGCCAGTGCTTAGAGATGATGAGAACTGGACGCCAACATCTGGAGGGGTCACAGGTCTCCTGTACCTGAACCTTAGGGGACACCACAAAACCACTGAAACAGGAGGAAGTGCATCAGAGCATGCACAGAGTTTGCCAAGCAACCACACATTTTGAATTAGAAGGGGCTTCTGGGCATTCATAGAAGAGTGGCCATTTCCTCCTACTAGTCTGCAGACTTGATCATTAATGCAATTCCGTCATAAGGGTGGGAGAAATGTCTCCACTGGATTTCTGCCTCTTCCTAGGGGTGGGTGGTGGGTGGGGAAAGAAGCCCTAGCTAACACGTTATCAGGACTTCCCCCTTCTCCAAACCAAGCCTTTCTAAGGTAAAGGTAAAGGGACCCCTGACAATTAGGTCCAGTTGAGGCCGACTCTGGGGTTGCAGCGCTCATCTCGCTTTATTGGCTGAAGGAGCCGGTGTACAGCTTCCGGGTCATGTGGTCAGCATGACTAAGTCGCTTCTGGTGAACCAGAGCAGTGCATGGAAACTTCCCACCAGAGCGCTACCTATTAATTTACTTGCACTTTTGATGTGCTTTCGAACTGCTAGGTTGGCAGGAGCTGGGACCGAGCGATGGGAGCTCACCCCGTCGCGGGGATTCGAACCACTGACCTTCTGATCAGCAAGTCCTAGGCTCTGTGGTTTAACCCACAGCACCACCCGCATCCCACAAGTCCTCCTAAACCAGCCTTAAACTGAGGTGTCACTTCACATTGTTTTTTTAGCTTCAAGTGAACAGTTGCGACTTCTCTCAAACACACGCTTCTCATGGGACTGACAGCATCTCTCCAGGGTTTCAGTCAAAGCCCTACCTGGCGATGCCAAGAGTTGAACCTGCGGCCTTCTGCATGCAATGCAGATGCTCCCCCACTGACCTATGGCCCTTCCCTTAAGTTTGTTCCTATGGGCAGGTGGCTGGACCACCTGTCATTTCCTGACTCCACCTGCAGCTCTATGAGTTTCTCATCTTAATGGAGTGTTTCCACACAGGGCCATTATGCTTGGAACATAAAAGACCCAATGCACAAATTTGCATCACATTTCCACTTGCTAATTTACATAGTAACTGAGCAAATTAAGACAATGCGTTTCGGAGGTCTAACTGTCACTGTGCTTTGCAGAATATCTAGTCCTTACAATTTTCCCCACAAGTTTTATTTTTAATGGGTGGCAAATTTAAGCTGCACAGTTAAAGCTGGTTTGGCATCCTTGCTTAACAAATCCACTCTCACCTCGCACCCCAAATTGGACTTTTTGTAAGAAGGAAGATGACAGGAAAATGCCCTGGGAAACATGGGATACAGTTACAGTGGTATCTCAGATTAAGTACTTAATTTGTTCCAGAGGTCCATATTTAACCTGAAACTGTTCTTAAGCTGAAGCACCACTTTAGCTAATGGGGCCTCCTGCTGCTGCCACGCCGCCGGAGCCCGATTTTTGTTCTCATCCTGAAGCAAAGTTCTTAACCTGAAGCACTATTTCTAGGTTAGCAGAGTCTGTAACCTGAAGCGCATGTAACCTGAGGTACCACTGTACTTGATGCTGTCAGTGTTTGTAAAAAGCAAAAAAAAAGGAGGAAAAGGTTCTGACCTCCCTTTGCCTCTTCAGCCTGGTCCTCGGACCCTTGTCGGCACAAAAAGAGTCCACGAGAATGTCCTTGCAGAGTTTTATTCTTAAAAGTCTTTGTGCAAAACATGACTGAATAACTCCACACACCAGCACCAACCAACCCAAACACCAGCCTCAGCAACAAACTAACATTTCTCACTTATATATACAACTTGGTGCAGACCGCTGAGTCATGCTGACCCAGCTTTATTCGCATTAAAGAAACAGCGGCCATTTTAGCCGTGACACCCCTTCTGTTTCTTTAAATGCGAAAAACCCCAACAGAAACAATACATACATACATTATATACATAAACCCAGTTTTGTCATCAGTTCATTATGGCATGTTGCTGGCAAAGGCTTGGTGAACAAATCAGCAATATTATCTTGTGATTGACAATACTCCAGTTTGATTACCCCATTCTGTACACAATCTCTAACATTCGCATGACGGATAGCAATATGTTTTGATGCGGATTTCATTATTTCCGAGCCCGCTAATGCAATGCACGATTGGCTATCTTCATACACTTGGATAGGCAAATCAACTTTACAATCTAGATCTTTTAGTATCTGTATAAACCACATGATTTCATTGCATGCTAGCGACAGGCTCCCATATTCTGCCTCACAGGATGAGGTTGCAACAAATCCTTGTTTCTTTGACCTCCACCCAATTATGGAATTGGCAAACATCATAACCATTCCACTTGTAGATTTTCTGGTAGCTACACAGCTTCCCCAGTCCGCATCAACAAATACTTCTAGTTTTTCGTCTTGTGTACTAGATATCTTCAAACATACATTTAATGTCCCCTTTAGATATCTGATAAGCCTTTTCAAAGCACACCAATCAGCAGTACTGGGTTTAGATACACGTTGACTCAGAACATTTGTAGCACATGCAATGTCTGGCCTTGACCACTGGCTTAAATATAACAGTGATCCTATTTTTGAGTGATACAACTCAGGCTGACCAAATTTATCATCACACACTGTCTTTGGGAAATCTGGTGTCATGGGAGTCTGAACTGGCTTGCAGTTTTCCATGCCAAACTGCTCTATCAAACGAAGAATTTTCTCTTTCTGACTCAATAGGAAGCTTCCATCAACTTCCTGCCTTACTTCTACTCCCAAGTAATTGCTTACAGGCCCCAAGGCTTTAAGCTTAAACCTCTTTTCCAGTTGACTTGTGAGCTTCTGGATCTCATCTGTGGAACTCCCTGCCACAAGCAAATCATCAACAAAGACTAAGAGCATTAGATATTTGTTGCCTGATCCCTTGGTGTACAGGCATGGATCAGCCACACTCCTTTTAAAACCAAGTTTTACAAGGGCTTCATTTAAACACTGGTTCCAACACCTTCCACTTTGTTTGAGACCATAAACAGCCTTTCTCAAACGCCAGACTGCACCATTCTCCTCTTCAAACCCAGGGGGTTGTCTCATTAATACTTCATGGTCTAAATTTGCATGCAGATATGCAGCATCAACATCAAAATGGTGCACTGCTAGTTGTCTTACAGCAGCAATGGAAAGCATTAAGCGAAAAGTTTCACTCTTTACAGTGGGAGAGAACACTTCATCATAACTCTCCCCTTTAATCTGAGTGAACCCTCTGGCTACTAATCTGGCTCGAAAACGTGGTTCCCCAGATGCAAGGGTTTTCCTTTTGTAAACCCACTTGCATGACACCACTCTGCCACCAGGTGGCGGCATTATGACCTCAAACACTTTGTTACGTTTAAAAGAGTCCATTTCTTCTTTCATAGCTTGTTCCCACAAAGCACGTTCCCCAGGGGGTAAGTCTAAGACTTCATTATAACTTTGTGGTTCCACACAACTCACATTGCATACTCTCACTCCTCCTAGGGTCAAACGCTGAGGAGGTACACCCTTGTTTGAACGCTGGGAGCGCCTAGGCACTATTACTTCTTCTTCCCCCCTTATCCCTGGCTCTTCTTCCTCTTCCTCTAGAGAAGTATTATCTTTTGTCACATCTTTTGGGGAAATCTGTGCCTCCTCCTCCTCCTGCTCCTGCGTTGCCAATGGCTGAGAAGAAGCCTCTTCTCTTACTTGCAGGGGCAGTAGGCAATCTGGGTTGGCATGGATCACAGTCCATCTGTCCTGGTCAGCGAAGTCTGCACTTCGTGACAGAACTACTCGTCCTGGGCGTAAATTGAAACGCCACCCTTTGCCATAGGACTGATATCCCACAAACCGCAGTCTCTGCGCTCTAGCACCCCCTTTCTGGCGCTGAGCTTTGGGGATGTTTACATGTGCCCAAGCACCCCAGTTATGGAGCATTGTCCACTCTGGTTCTTTCCCAAACAACACACGATAAGGAATATCTTTTATATAGCTAGACCAGGTTCTATTAATCAAAAAATTCGCTGTCAGAAAAGCCTCGCCCCACAGCCTATGGTTGTGACCCAATCCTACATCCACTAGCAGGCAGTCCTTTACTGACTGTATTACAGCCCCACGTCTTTCACACAGACCATTTTCAGCAGGGCTATAAGGGTTAGTCAAACGATGAGTGATCCCCTTACATCGCAACCATGTCCCAAATTGTTTGTTCAGAAATTCTCCACCCCTATCTGTTTGCAACTGCACAACAGGGCGAGCGAAGAGCTTTTCAGTTGGGCAACCCATTCTCTGAATGTGGGGAAACACTCAAATTTCTGCTTTAACAAAAACAACCAACTAAAACGTGATTTATCATCAATTACCAGAAAAGCATATCTGGCGCCTCCTTCAGTCTTCTGTGGAAAAGGGCCTATCACGTCACAATGGACAAGTTCTAAAACCTCTTTAGATACTCTGTCACTTTTAGAAGCCACAGGCTTCCTTTTAGATTTGGCCATTTTACATACATTGCAATCTAGGAAACAGTTACAGCTGTTTACTTTTAGGTTCTTGCACACCTTTTGCATCTCTGAAAGCACACGGAAATTGGCGTGACCCAGTTTTCTGTGCAGTTCATGTACACACCCCTTATGAACTGGCAAATTATCCTGAACCACCTGGGCTGTTTTAACAGGCTTGTCCTGCATTACATATAACCCATTTTCCAACTTTGCATGGCCACATACCTGAATTCCATTCTTTATCAGACAGCCATCCCGTGTGAAGTTAACACTATACCCTGCATTAATCAAACAGCTTACAGACAGCAAACAATAGTCCAAACTGCTGACAAACAGAGTCTCTGGTAGAGTAGTGTTCAAGCACTGCAGGCCATCAATCTTGCTTCTACGACCATCAGCAAGATAAATTGAGTCTTTTCCATCAGCTGGCTTCCCCAGGGTCTTAAAGTCCTCCCGACTGTTGCAGATAATCCTGCTGCTCCCAGAGTCCAGCAACCATGTTCCTCGAGGTATCTTCCTCTCCTCTCGAGAAAATGCAGAAACAAACTGAGCAGAACGCGTGTTCTTCTTCTCTGAAGAGAACCCCTTCTGCTTACGTTTCTGCGTTGATTGCTGTCTCTGCTCCACGTTGTCTCCTGGAAGTCTTGCCCTGCATTGACGTTGGAGATGCCCGGGTTGGTTGCATCTATAGCATCTCCTCACTGCCATGGCCAAGTCCAAACCTTGGCGTTGCTCCATTGGCAGATTCTGCTGCTGGCCCCCTCGACTGTAACTCCTCCGCTCTTGGAGTTCAGCTTGTTTATCTGACCTTCTTTCTGCTTCTTCGGTCAATCTTCCAACCACATACTCAAGGGTCAGATCTCGGGGACGCATACTCTCCATGCTGTTAATCACGGGCAACCAGCTTTCAGGCAAACTTGAAAGAATAATGTAGGTTTGGTCAGTCTCATCATAACGCTTACCTCTCTGCTGTAGTTGAAGAAACAGAGATTTCAGCGTTTGAAGATGAGTTGCCAAACTCTCACCTTCTTTCATAACAGTCCTGAACAGCCTTCTGGTCAGAGAAATTATAGTTCCAGCAGTTTCTCTGACATGCATTGCCCTTAATAAATTCCAGCACTCAAACGCTGTGCTGGCATTTGCTACATGCAATAACTGAGAGTTGCTCAAACACAGCATAATTTGGGCACGAGCCCTTTCATCTAGCCATTTTTTCTCAGCAGAGTCAGTCCTCAAAACCTCAGTTTCAACACAGTCCCATAGTCCATCTCTCCTTAACAACTGCTGCATTTTAATTGACCAACTCAGCCAGTTGCTTTCTGAGAGTAGTTCAAAAGGGATGCCTCCCCCAATATTTACAACTTGGGAAGACTGGAAATCTGCCATCTCTGCTGGTGCTTGCTGAGCCCCTTCTGTGGGGCCTCCAGCAAACTCTCCAGACTCTCTCTTTAGAGTCCCACTAGATGGTCCTGGCTGGCACTCACCGGCTTCTAGCTGCTGCCTCTGTTGACCCTCAGGTCCCGCCTGGCTCTGCAACTGGTGTAGCCGCTCTGTGAGTCGCCTACTGTGGTCCTCTAGCACTTCTAACTGTTCCAGTAGCCGACGCTGAGTGCTTTTCTGGTCCTCAGATCCTTGCTGCTCCAGCGTCGCTGCAGACAGTTACAGCTTGCCACCAACTGCTCCAACGCACAGCCACCAGCTCCATACACCACCAGGACTCACCAGCTCCCTGCTGAGATGCTGTCAGTCGTTTTGCACTCTGCACATGCTCAGAAACACTGGGCCCATAACCTGTCAGTGTTTGTAAAAAGCAAAAAAAAAAGGAGGAAAAGGTTCTGACCTCCCTTTGCCTCTTCAGCCTGGTCCTCGGACCCTTGTCGGCACAAAAAGAGTCCACGAGAATGTCCTTGCAGAGTTTTATTCTTAAAAGTCTTTGTGCAAAACACGACTGAATAACTCCACACACCAGCACCAACCAACCCAAACACCAGCCTCAGCAACAAACTAACATTTCTCACTTATATATACAACTTGGTGCAGACCGCTGAGTCATGCTGACCCAGCTTTATTCGCATTAAAGAAACAGCGGCCATTTTAGCCGTGACAGATGCAACATCATCTAACTTTCTCACAAACAAATGGTGTTCGACTTTGGGACCTCAGATTTCGGCGGGGCCCTGTGTGACACCAAAGTTCACCATCCCCCTGCCCCTCGCCTTTCAGTCTACATCACAGCTGAGATGCCCTCCTGCGGCACCACTGCTCCATGCCCCCTAAATCCACCTCTGAAATCAGGATGAATGCTCAGTAATTAGCTGGCGGTCATCTAACCCTCTAACTTGCTCAACAAACAGGCCGCTTGAAAGCAACCTTGGTGTTTACTCCAAAACAGTCATGTTTCCCTCACTCCCTTTTTCCCCAGAACATCTGCATGACATCACCATCAAATTGTTGTCCTCCTGGTTTCTCAGGCTGCAGACGATTTGACTCTGGGGGAGAATCAGGAGTGCTACCTGTGCAGGTGAAGTTTGCCTTCGTGCAACTTTCCCACCTTTCTGAAGAGGGATGGCTTTGAATGTGTGCAGTGACATATTATGAATGTTAATCCACCACAACACCTTCAGGACTATATTACCATGCTGGTCACAGCCATTTCCACTGCATGTTTGCTCTTCTTTTAATTTTCACTTTCTCATGTGATACTTTTGCAACAGTCTTTAACAGGGCATCCCTGAAGGGGCGACATCAAAGGGCAGCACCGGGAGGTGGGGGGAGAGAATCCCTTTGGGGTCATGTTGAAGGTGCCTCCTGCTATTGTTGTATTTTGTTATTTCTGTGGGTAGCCCAATGGTTGCCATTAATTTGATTCTGCATTGATTTTAGAATGAATTGATTTTAGAATGCTGTGTTACTTTTACTGTTGTTAGCCACTCTGAGCCCGGCTTTGGCTGGGGAGGGTGGGATATAAATAAATTATTATTATTATTATTATTATTATTATTATTATTATTATTATTATTGCTCCCTGATGATAGCAGGTGCAGATGCCCTGCAATGCAAGGCAGGAATGTGCACCTGTGCCATACGGGAATCGAACCTGCAACCTTGGTGTCATCAGCACCACGCTCTAACCAACTGAGCTGTGGGGAGTGTGTCATTTTGTTCCATCTTTTGGTGTGAGCTTAAGATGGGGAGACGGAAGCAGAAGTGAGAGTTCCACATGCGTGTCTATTTTCTGGGTGAAGCTAATTGTTTCTGTTGCATTGCTGTATTTTGGATCTGCTAGTAGTTATTATGGGTCCCCATATGTTAGTTGTTCCAGCTTCTATTTATGTTTAGGAGGAAATCTTATCTAAGTGTTATCTGCACTGCACTAAAATGTGGATTCCCCTCCCCGCAAGTTCTTTGTATTTGGCATTTATTTGTGGTATTTTTAAGATGCTGTGAACCGCTTAGAGGTTTTCTTTGGAATATGGAACAGTCTATGACTTACTTAAGGAAGCAAATATAATTTTAGAGCAGATAAAAAAAATGACTGCCACCTCAGTCTTGCTAATCAACATCTTCGTTTTATTTTGCTTTTATGTCTTCTTCTTTTTAACACTGAAGGGATTCTCCAGTTTCTGCACCTGTCCCTGGTCTGGAACTCCTCCCCCAAAAGCAGCTTTCACGGGACTCAGCTACGTTAGTAAAAAAACCCAGCACTCTGAATGTATTCTAAACGTGCAACACCAGATAGCGCTGGAGAGCAAAGAAAATTTCTTTGTGATTTCCCTTAGCGCTTTTTTCCTTTCGTTTTAACGATTTAATTTCTGACTTATTTATAGCGGGGGATTTCCCCTGTGCACCCCATGAGCTACAATTCTCAGAGCGGTTTAACAACAGATCCCTCTTTCCAGGGAACTCTGGGAACCGTAGCTCTGTGAGAGGTATAGGGGCCTTCTCACAAGTCCCAAGAGTCTTAGGGGAAAGCTATGACTGTTTAAAGCGGTATGTATGGTGCAAATGTGGTCTAACTCTATATGTTAAGGGCATTACTTGAGGAGGAGAATCTGAGGTCTGGTTTTCCTCCATGGGCAGAACGCTGCCATCCCCTTGTGAGTCATCTGCTTCACCCAACATCACCACCTTGCCTGGAAGACAAAAGGCATATGGAAAAATGAGTGGCATTAATTTATCACCATCTGCTGCCAATCTTTCCCTGTGCCATGAAAAAAAACAACAAAAAACAGGCGGGGGGAGGTTTGGAGGAAACTGATTGATGTGAGCGTAGAGATTGGTGAGCAAACTTGGAAACACATAAAGAGAAGCAAAGATCTCACACTGAGTCAGACCTCCAGTCCCTCAGGTTCAGGATTGGCTCCTCTGACTGACGTCATCCCTGACTGACATCATCAGCATCAGGATACCAGCCATGGCTTCCCCCAAAGATTCCCAGGAGCTGTAGTTTGTTAAGGGCACTTAGAGTTGTGAATAGGTCCCCTATTCCTCTCACAGAGCTACCATTCTCAGAACGGTTTAACAACCAATCAAAGGGTACTCTGGGAATGGTAGTTCTGTGAGGGAATAGGGGGCCTCCTACCAACTCTCAGCACCCTGAACTGCATTTCCCAGAATGCTTTGGGGAAGCCATGACTATTTAAAGCAGCAGCATAGAATCGTAGATCCCGTGGATCATCTATTCTTTTTCAAGAGAATACTGTCAGGATGCTGTCACAGCAGCTCCTGGCTGGTTGTCCAGGAAAGTATAAAGACAAGGGAAAGTTTCTTACAGCCCCCCTTTTTTTAATAGAGAGAGGCTATAGAACCCAGCTTCTTGGATAATGGTGTTGTCCCAAGTAAATCTCCACCTCCTGTCTCTCCCACTTCCTCATTCATCACTTCTACCGGTGCTGCTATGTGCCCTCTGTCTTTGAGCTCTTTGCTCTCCTACTTTTAAGGCTCGCCGGGTTCTGGGAGATGGAGGGTCTGGAATGCTTTCTAATGACGTGTCAGCCAGGTTTTGTTCTGGCTCTCCCATGATTTCCCAACTTTCCCCCTCATTTGTCTCTGAGCTGTGACTTCCCTCAAACCCCTGTTGTAAATCTATACTGTCTTTCTCTTCCTCCTCCCTGGAAGGGTCAGGATGGGGAGGCAATCTCCATCATTCCTCCTCTGCCCAGTCCCTGACAAAGAAGCACCCATACGGGGATCAAATCTGTGGCTTTTGTGTTATCAGCAGCATGCTCTAACCAACTGAGCTAATCGGCCATCATAGTGCTTTAAACGTATAGTGTGAATGTGGCCTAGAATGCAACCTCCTGCCTCTGAAGAAGGCATTCTGAGCAGCAGGGAAAGGAAAGCCAGCCCTAGAATGGTGCTTGACATGGGACATAATAAATAATAATAATAATAATGTATTATTTATACCCCGCCCATCTGGCAGGGCTTCCCCAACCACTCTGGCTTCCAACAAAATATTAAAATACAGTAATGCATCAAACATTAGAAGCTTCCCTAAACAGGGCTGCCTTCAGATGTCTTCTAAAAGTCTGGTAGTTGTTGTTCTCTTTGACATATGGTGGGAGGGTGTTCCGCAGGGCAGGCGCCACTACCAAGAAGGCCCTCTGCCTGCTTCCCTGTAGCTTTGCTTCTCGCAGTGAGGGAACCGCCAGAAGGCCCTGGGCGCTGGATCTCAGTGTCCGGGCAGAACGATGGAGGTGGAGATGCTCCTTCAGGTATAC